>NC_136408.1:240408538-241103538 GCF_051521515.1 Lactuca serriola
ATGTAGGTCAAGCCTTCGCGAACATACTTTCATTCTTTAACCAGGACTGCATCATAGGGATGTAGGTCGAACTTTCGAGATCATACTCTTACTCTTTTCATGAACAATCTAAGTACATCAGGGTCAACCAGAATCGCTTACAAATCTTTACTCTTTCATGTTACAGAATCATGTCGTCATCCGGAAACAACCAGCCAAGCAACGAGACCTCTACTTTCCCGATGGACGCCGCTACCTTTCAAACGGTATTTACAGCTGCCGTAGTGGCTGCAGTAACCGCGGTCATGACACACCGTAGCGCTATCAACACGGTCAATGCTGCTGACGGGAATGAAGTTCCCAATCGTGATATCCATCCAGGAAGTCACCCAACAGTAACAGTTCCGGGCTTGCAAAGTCAGAAAGCAGAGAACAAGAAACGAAAGCGTCAAGCCCGAAAGGAACGCAAGAGAGCCCAAAAGCTGGCTATACCACAACAGCAAGTGGAAACCCCTGTCGTTCCCATACCGCGCAGGTCATATGAGGGAAAACTCCCTAAGTGTGAGAAGTGTAGTTCCCATCATCATGGGACTTGCCATGAGATGCAATGTTGCAATTGCCTGAATATAGGGCATCATGCTCGTGACTGTGGAGCACCGAAACGACCCGTCACTCAAGTACCTTTCATCGAGACTAACCCTGCGCACAAGTTGAGTTATAACGCAGAACGATTCAAGAAGCAATTTTCGAGGTGGAGTAACGAGGAAGGCACTCGTGTCCACATAACACTAGCTAAGCACCGAAATCCCGTCACCAAAGCTAGTACTAGCCAGTCATGTCACCAATGTGGTGAGACAGGGCACTTCAAGAGGGATTGCCCGATAACGCAGAATTCTGGCGCAGATGGGAAAATTCTCAGGATCACAGCCGCAGGAGAGCCTGCTCAGGAACCACGTTAATATATTTAACGCGTTTCGTTGTGACAGACTTATAAACTATCTAGAACTAGTGCAACTAGAGTCTTACCTTTTGCGAGATCCTGTCTGTATAGGAATTCTCGTGCTGCGTATACTTGTCTTTTGTAGTATATCTTATTCGCAGCAATAGTCTGGTGGTAAATCTAAAGTACTGTAACTCTGTTCATGGTTGCATAGTTGTGTTTTGTCTGTAACCGCCTTATGTTAATTCTAATGTCTTTAAAAGTTTCTGTATGATTCCGACATTATCATACGACTCGATTTAAAATTTGATCCTCACGAAAACAGCTTCATACGTACGTCCCTAACTTCTAGATCACTTTTCCAGCGAAGCTGTCATAACAGAATGCCGAAGTACTCATTCCCGGAGTACCTCTTAGTAAATTTCTTTTCGAAGAAATCCCCAAAGTGCCACTCGTGCAGTACGTCAAAGTTCAGTACAGGGATTCATGCGGATGATCTATCACTGAGGAAGGTATACATACGAGTGTTATATAATCAAGGTTCTACAGGTTTAGAATTGATGATTCCGCCTTAACTCATTTCCTCCTTGGGATATGAGGGTAAGGAAGAATCAGTTATTCGACTACCTTTTCAATCTTAATTATATACGACTCGTATACACGAAATTGTGATCATAAATCCATGTATGAATTCTAAAATGGACTTCAGGACGGAGAAACTGCCTAAGTATACGAGTAATCACATCGTCATGTAAGTAAACTTAGAACCCAGTACAACTCCCGAAAACAGATCACCCTATAGTTTAAACACCCACGGAGATGCAAGAACAATACGAACAACTTGGCGAATTACACAGAAATAGAATTAGAAGACTAGGTTTCTCACCCTAGAGAACCCCGGTTAGATTCTTCCAGAGATCGATGGATCGCATCGTATGTGCCTCGGTTATCGAGGAATCCGTCAAGATTTTTATAGAAATCATTAGCTCTGCCTCACATAGACAAAATGGTTGAGCACACGTAAGGAAATAATCTACTTCCAGGAATGGACCTAAGATCCGAAAATCACCAGTTCGATGTGTTAGGGAAGGATGTCTGGGAGACTATCTTCCGAATTCGATGCGGACGCCTCGAGTCCATAGTGATACCTTTCGGATAGGACCAGTACGCCCATGGTTTTCATGAGCTAAATAAATAGGGTTACGTCTTTCGTACTTAGGATCGATTCGTCATTTCTCCATGAAATGACTTACTTATCTACCCTCGTAGTAAGAAGAAAACCGATGAAAACATTTCCTACAGAGGAACTTTTAGCAAAGTTCTCTAGGCACGAGGTTTGGAAATTGAAGAGTCAAATTTCTAGGACACACTGTTAGTAATGTGGGAAATTTTGGGTACTCTCTCAGTTTGCCAAAAACATTGAGTATTCATCGACACCAGAGAAGCCGACAGCTTTCGCCAAATGTTAGGTCTTACCGACCTACCGCCTTAGTTCATTCAGAACTCCTCGCAAGCTTCAGATACTCGTACGACTTTGACCCAGCAAGGGATGACCTTTGACTGGGAAGTTACACAAGAAATGGAACCTTTGAGTTTCCGAGTGAGTGACCAAGTTCTTTAGGATAACTCACTCTGAGAATGGCTTAATACGCTGCATAAAGCGTGAAAAGCTAAAAATCCCAATTTGACAGGACCTCCGGGATTCTTATCAGAATCTGTCCTGTGCCTCGCACAAACTAGACCTACTCCGCGAACTTAGTAGCGTACTTTCTACTTTTCGCATCTCGATCATGAAACCATACCTTTCTGTTTGAACTCTTCCAAGTCCACTCGTCAAGATCCTCGCCTTTGTATCAGAACCGTAGTGACCCTCGACTGAGAGGTCAAGTGGACGAAGCAACGCCATCGCCAACTAGTGAAGGTTCGTTGGGATACCAACCGAGAGCCCGATTTCACTTAAGTGCGCTAGAACCAATCGATTAGGAAGTTTCCTCCTCACGTCTCGATCATTTGTGTATACTTCCATGCCTAAATTCTAATTTCGGGACGAAATTCCCTTTAACAGGGGGATGATGTGACAACCCGAAATTTTCCATTCAAATCAAACCATTTCAATCCAATAGAAGTAGAGCAGTTACAATGAGAATTCAAACTTTTGGAGTAAGTTTGGCAGTTTTAGGGTTTTACACCTAAGGAGTTATTAGGAGAGTGGGTGCATTAGGATTTTGTGCAACACTATAATTCCATTACTCTAGGTCATTAGAATCCACTCCGAGAATAGAAATATTTTCTGCCAAAAATCTCTGGACTATAAATAGAATTTTGAACCAAATTGGTTCATTATTTGATTTCCATTTAGAGAAAAGCCAAATACTCTCTCACGGATCTTCGGGTTTTCATCCCAGATTGTGAGTCTACTTCCCTAAATGTGTTTTAATACTTGTTATATGCTTTATAACATTGTTTACATGTCCAAAACACTAGATCCGGGAGTTTACCGCCCAAGAACGTTCTTGGGGAGTAAACTCCAAAATCAAGCCTAAAGGCCACATAGTCCCATTTCCGTATTAGGCAACTAACTAAGGGCTTTATGAATGATCATTAGAGGCTAGAAGCAAATCAAAATCACTTAGTTTGAGGAGTTTACGGCCAAGGAACCACCTCTTGGGCCGTAAACTCCAAGTAAAGGGCACAAATGAGTGCCTAGTGATCCTTTAGCCTTAGAACAAAACCTAGAAGCCTTAAACAAGTGTTCTAGACCAACAAAACAATTAGAAACCCACTTTGGAAGGGAGTTTACGGCCAAGATGCTCCTTAGGCCGTAAACTCCAAGATTTAGGGCCAAAACCCCTTCAAACTCTTCCTAGGGCTTAGTCTTCATTTTTAGCATGCACCTTAATGGGTTTAGGACCAAGGAAAATCATAAAAAGCATAAGTGTTTGAGAGTTTACGGCCAAGAGTATTTCTTGGGCCGTAAACTCCTTAAATGGGGTCAAAGGACACCCTAAACACTTCCATAGGCTAAGAAACTTTTAGGGCAAGTACTTAGAGGAGATATGGACTAGTTAAAATTCTTAGGACCTCATGTGTGAGGGAGTTTACGGCCCAAAGAGTTCTATGGCTGTAAACTCCATCAAATGGTCCCATTTAGTTCCTTAAACCTCCCTTAATCCAAATATTGAAGCCTAGACTTGTTCCTAGAATTGTTAGCCACTTGAAAAGACAACAAGAACCCTCCCAAGGGAGTTTACGGCCGTAAACTCCAAGGGAAAAGAGTCTTTGGGCCGTAAACTCCCCTTAGGAGTCAATATGGTGCCTTAAACTCTTGCCTAGCCTTGAAGCATTTCCCCTCTAAAGTTGTAGTACTTCTATGCACCATCTCATGACTTGTTTGAGAGTTTACGGCCAGGAGCCTACTCCCCTGGGCCGTAAACTCTAATGATTATGGTCTTTTGACCTTAAACTTCCATTAGGGGCATTGCACTCCTTTATTGCAACCCATTTGCCTCCTAGCACTTGACCAAAAGTGTTGTCCTCGCGCTTAAATGTTATTACTTGTATAATTAGTGTTATAATCACTAATTATTTATATACATATGTCTTCATATGTAATTAGGATCATTGTGTGTGTCTAAGTCATCACTTGACACCAAGCACTTGTCCGATCCTTCCGTACGATAACAGCCCGTTTAATTCCAGTCACTTACTGCAGGTACGTTCATACCCCTTAACTAATGTTTTAAACTATTTCAAATGTTTTATGGGGGGGGATACAAGTAGAATCATGCTACTTATTATGTCAATCACATGTGATTAGTAAGTTGGATTATATTACTTATTACATCAATCACATGTGATTAATATACAGCATTCAAAAGATTTGGCTATTCATTAGCCGTTTTACCAAATAGTTTTCCTTCAAAAGATTTTTATAAACATTTTATATGTTTTCAACTACTTATTACACTGTACTTCTTACTCTGTCATCATATTTCAAACCCATTTACAACTGTATTTTCAAACAAGTGTTCCTTGTACTTATACTGTTTTATCAAACAAATGTTCTTTATACTCAAAACTGTTTTATTATACTTATTCCTTCAAATTGCTTTATGGATTGACATCAAGTCGATCTTCTCTTAAAATAATATTCCTGTTTCAAATGTTTTACAAAACTTACTTGTGCTTTTATTTTATTATAAATTGCATGCCTCTATATGTATAGTTATATAAGGAATGTTTAAAAGACTTAGGAAGACTATCCACCCTATTTCCTTTTCGCGCCTTGAGATGTGGTCTGGTGGGACATTGGGTATTCGTCCGAAGGTCGTTTAAAGATTTGTTATATATCATGTGTACATATATAGTCATAAAGGGTCTTTCCAGTTCATCCTATGCCCTTGGGTAGTAAGGGTATACATCCACGTCCATACATACCACTTAGATTACTAGAAAGCTACCATAGGGGTAGTTCAGGAAGATACTAGAAACAATACATATACAGATATACTAGAAACAATACACGTACAGATATACTAGAAACAATACATATACAGATATAATAGAAACAATACACGTACAGATATACTAGAAACAATACATATACAGATATACTAGAAACAATACACGTACAGATATACTAGAAACAATACATATACAGATATACTAGAAACAATACACGTACAGATATACTAGAAACAATACATATACAGATATACTAGAAACAATACACGTACAGATATACTAGAAACAATACATATACAGATATACTAGAAACAATACATATACAGATATACTAGAAACAATACATATACAGATATACTAGAACGCTTACGTAACAATACTTACTAGATGGGGAGAACACACATTCTAGCCAGTACACGTAGAACTTTACCGGACTCTACTATAATATTTACATTATTATACTTGTAGGGGTACATGTGCATTGATATATCAGTAGGAGTCCTATTACATTTTATATGTATCGACTCTGTTATCGAATCCGTGTTCTTATCTTTACCTTGTGATAAAATCACATAATCGACGAGATAGAATGGATTATTATCCTAGTACCAAAGGATACGTATTGAGGGATTGACCATTCCTAGAATCTCTGTTAGCTACAGAGGTAAAAGTACATCCACGGATGTCAAACGGTTGGTACCATTACAGGTGCACAATTAAGGGATTGACTATTCCTATACCCAGCTGCTTGCAACAGAGGTAAGAGTACATCTACGGATGGCTTAAAGTTAACATTGATAGTTACCCTAGTACAAAAGGGTAATATTCAGAACAGTTGGGTCTTGGTAGAAGACTACATTCAGAACAGTTAGGTCTTGGTAGAAGACTACACCCAGAATAGTTAAGTCTTGGTAGAAGACTTCTTTTGTTACTAATAGGAATCATAGGGATTTCTAGGGATTTTCAATAATTTTCAGCTGAGTTACAAACATTTTCATACTTAAACTAGCTTTCTTTCAAAGCAATGTCTAGTCTTAGAAATTATAAGTTTTCACAAATTAAGACACATTAATACTTATGATCTCACCAGCTTATAGCTGATACTCGCTTTCAAAATTACTTGTATCCTCAGGTCATCATAGACAGGTACCGATGCAAGGAGAAAGGAAGATGAAGCTTATTCAAGACTTATCTTTCATTTTGATTTATGCTTTAGTGTTTATCAAAATTTGACAGAATACAATTGTATAATAATTATTTTATTAATGCAATGGATGATGTTGTTGCTTGTTTACTACTTTGCATTGTTGTTGATACTATACATGACGTCCTCCGCCCCAGAACGTTTCCGCCATTCTTGGTTTTGGGGTGTGACAGGTTTGACAAGACTAGAATTCTCCCTTCATTAAAAGTATTAATGATAATACTAAGTAACTAAACTCTTAATAATACCCAATCTTAGTTACTTAGGAAAAATGTGAATAAGGTGCTAATCCATGAAATTACACTTTAGACTTTGTCTAAGTCGTTAGTGGAGCGTGTGTGGTTAACCGGCACACTAACTTGGACTTAACAAGGTAGGTAAAGGGTGACTTAATATTTATCATAGTATCGATGGAGCGTGTGTGGTTAACCGGCACATCGATTGAGGGGTAATTTATTAAGGGTACCAAGTGATTTGCATTGTTACTTCACACCTTGTTTTATGATCCTCGGCATCCCAGTCACAAAACCTGAAGGGCACACTCGAGATTGAAACATGCCTTTGAACAGTTCAATGAATCTCAAAGATCTAGGAGTTTCAAAACCAATTAAAACCTAATAATACATTTTGTTTATCTTGGTGGAAATTGGTGAATCGTCATTCACCTACCTTCAAATATTTTATAGCTTGGATTACGGCATACCTCTTCTAAGTTATAAAATAGTTTGTTGGGTCCTAGCCTTAATATTTCATATTGGGTGTCATATTAAGGACTTTAAATCAACTATCTTGAATATCTCCCAAAAGATGTCTGGTTTAGACATTTATGATCTTCCCAAATCTCTTGAAACAAGCTTTCCTAAATGAAGATGATGTCCCTTGGAAATCATACATCTTTCACCTCCTCCAACTATTCTCCCTAACCCACATGTTCTTGAAAAGTTTAAGGTCACTCAAGCCCTATTGGCAAGGCAAGGTCTAGGTGTGATCACATCTTGGAGAGGTAGTCACATATTGACAAGCCGGGAGAGTTGGGTGTCAAAGTCTTGAGAAAGTTGGTGGTTCAACTACTTTCTAAGTCGCATAGTGAGTTCTTTTGGAGCACCTATGAAACAGACTATGACAAGACCCTTAATGATCTTATCTATTTGTTAAGATCAACTTCCTTAAAACTTGATGGACATTAGTGACACAGGAAATCCAGAAAAGCATTCTCTTTCCAATGGAAAGGGGTCGGCCATAGTCAACTCGGTTGACCAAATGGTAAAGAGAAAAACTAAGTCTGTGATAGTCCCGTGTACCATTATCAAAGGGTCCATATGTTTATATTGCAAAAGGAAGGGACATTGGTTACGAATCTGCCAAATTTATCTAAGGATGTTGAAGTCAATAAGTTTTACTCTACTTCAGGTAAAGTCCACTATCTAACTCTGTTAAGTTTCTATTCTGAGATTCTTGATACATGATGTGACTGGGTCACATGGTGATGTTTTAAGAATCAAAGAAAAGTGAAGAAACTTAAAGAAAGAATATGCTGAATCTGATGGCGTAGATGGATTTCTATCGCATAGTTTGAAGATCGGATTCTTGAGCTACTTCTTAGGAGTTATGAGATATTGCTTAGGAATAGGTAACAACAAGTTTTCATATGGATTGTAAGGATAAGTTTTTCCACAAAGTTTTAAAATAAAAGAAAAATTTTTGATTTTATTTATTTTAAAATATCCTTACAATGGCATTTGAGGAAAAATTGTTGGTTATATGATTCCATTAAGAGCAAGAGTGGAAATATGAAATTGATTCTTTCATTTGTGGTAATGTCTAAATTTACCAAATAAAGGAAAGATTCTCATCACCCAAGTCTCAATTGGACTGAAACTTGGAATCATGCAAGTTGTATAGCATGATGAATGAGAACCTTGAAGTATTGGAAAATTAAGACTAAGTACTTGTTCACATGGATGTGTGAGTCAAGTAAAGGACTAAAGGATCGATTACACATTCTTGTGCACTGATTAAGTCCACCATAAAAGTTTGATAAGACTATTCGTCATAGTTTACTAAAGCTCAGTAAATATGATTATACTTACATGCTTAAGTGTAACTCTGAGACATTGGAAAAAAGGTTCCAATGTAAGGCAGAGCGAATAAGAAGAATCAAATTAGGCAGAAGGATAAAAGTTTCTCAAATCTGAAAAGATGGGAGAGTACTTTAGTATCAGTTTTGTGATCATCTTAATGATTAAGAAACCATATCACAATTAGTTCTCTAAGGAAATCTTAGTGCATTCTTATGACTAAGAAGAGGGATCTTGAATTGTTGAAATGGTTAAATCAAGAAGATGAGTCATACTTCGTTTCAATACAAGTCTTAGAGTCATATTCCAAGATTGTAATTTGAGTGACATGTCTTAAAGAAGGTTTAAAACACTTGTCAAATGTAAAAGTAAAAGTTTTCTATTCTTGTACATTTGAAATTGGTAAGTTGTGATGTTTTGGATAAAACAAAGACCAACTTAGGCCAATTGTGTGAAGTGTTTGTCTTGATAAGAATCCACACTATCTCTTGGTTGTTTGACAAGGGTGTCTTATAGGTCAAGAGGACAGTAGGAGTCTTAAAGGTCTTGAAAGTCTCAAGAACTAATCAAGAATAGAACCTGAAGTTCTTCACTAGCACACGACTTGAGGTTTATAACCTATCGTGTTGACATATCTTTGCCCATTCCAGTTAAAGTTGGCTTTGCATATGAGTTCTTAGAGTCCTCAAAGTGTTGCACAAACAACTTGGAAGCAATGGCAGGCCCTTGAGCTGCTAGGTGGCAAGAAATTAAGATTGAGTTCAGTCCATATGAGTTTGGATTTGTCATTATCTTTGGCTTGTGATTATGGTTTTGACAAATTCATATGGGTAGGAACTCATACACCATATAAATCTAAGTGTCATAAGGTTTCTCTCCGATTCATGAAAATGATGGTGAGGAAACACTTTCACTAAGTAGATTTTATCTAGATAACAATTGTGATATTTGCATTCTCAAAGTCGTTAGTCGAGCGCGTGTGGTTAACCGGCACACTAATATGGACTTGTGAGAAGTGGCAAAAAGGTCTAACCATTATGATTATGGCATACCTCTTCATAACTGTTTAGACACACAAGTGTGCTATCTAAGGGAAGGTGTATGATTTTTGATAAAGTTTTATCAAAACAATCTAGTATCAGAAATCTGAACTTTGGTAAGAAAGTTAGTGAAGTAATTGATTTCTAGAAGTCTAGCTGATTTCTGAGTACATGTCAAAGCTAGTGGGAGCATAAGTGTTATGCTAATAATCATCATGTTAGTGGGAGCATGATGATTATGATAAGTATTGCAAGTTAGCAATGTTAATTATAGAAAACAAAAGTTTCAATTGGGAAAAAGTTGTTTTGCTATAATTAAGGGAGAGGAAATTATACTTCATCTCAAATCTATAAGCTTAGATCGTGAGGTTTTAATCATTTAGTCTCAAATCTTTAAGCTTAGATCATGAGGTTTTAATCATTTAGTCTAGGATATATATATGAATTTCATGTTGGAATGGCTCAACATAAGGAAATTCTGTATATGGGTCCATTATTTGCGTTCTAAAATTCGATTATGATTACGGCATCCCTTTTGCCCTTTTCATAATCTGAATTATGAGAACTTGGCAAATTGAAATGGACATATTATAGCAAAAGACTGGTTTAGTCTTTATGTGAGACATCATGAATCGTGTCCCATATGCTTCGGATATAGGATCGATTACATGTGCTATAATTATCCGTTCTAAAATTTTCCAAATGCCTGGGGCATTAAGAAGGGAAAAGGTTTAGAACTGGATATGACTAAAAGGATTAAACAATTGTCGAGGACAATCTAAGTTTTACCAAAGATTGGTTGCTCAAGGACAGTTGGAAGTATAGTGATAATTCTGGAAGGACCATATTGACATATTCTGTAAGGAGGCAACTCTTGTTCAGAAGTGATAGTCAAAATGGAATCTGGAAATGTTTCAAAGTTGGAAT
The DNA here is from genome assembly GCF_051521515.1 of Lactuca serriola. Taxonomy (NCBI): domain Eukaryota; kingdom Viridiplantae; phylum Streptophyta; class Magnoliopsida; order Asterales; family Asteraceae; genus Lactuca; species Lactuca serriola. Next base: position 240,419,171 of record NC_136408.1, read on the forward strand.
TTTTAATCTGTGTAAGATTAAGGAAACTTAATGCAAGAAGGATGTTTCCAAGGAGTTGATCTCCTTTGGAATGATCTGTCATGTTTGTTGTCAAGTCTTTATGACTTTGTGCATAATCATTACAAGAGGATCAATGCATATAAGTTTAGAATCTAACAGATTTCAGTAAATGGCATGAATTTGGAATTCTTGCATTTGCAGTAAGGATTTGGGAGTGTGAAAAGAGAATCATTGAAGTTATGTTCAATTGATCTATTTCACAAAGTAAAGATCATAGACAAACATAGTATGCATACTTGGTGTATGGCATGACTAGTGTTTAAGAAAACATAGTGTACATGCTTGGAGCATGGGACAACTATTGTGTTAAATTCAAGAATAAAGTTGATAGCTGAAACAGTATATAATGAATAATGTGTAATCATATGGTGATAAATAAAAGGTGTTTTATTTATATTCATAAGTTCTGAGACCATATTGGATTCTATTATTATTGTGTTTCATTTTGCATGTTTTGACTTCCCGAATAAACTAGGTTATTCTTTCGGAATGACTAAGTTATTCAAACCATCCACAGTCGGTCATATGTTGGAAGTAGATATGAATTAAGACTGTCATGAGTTGGCTTGTAGAGGTCTAAGGTGTTGGACAAAGGGCTACAACACTCATGAGTGCTCATAAGTTCTGAGTATTGGATTCAACCCGCGCTCATTGGAATCACTTCATGGATTTTATCACGAGTGATAATGAGACGATAATATCTTATATTCTTCAAACCTAGAGATATGAGTTGTTACTATGAGTTGATAGTACATTGATTGCACGAAAACGCATTTGGTAACTCGGTGCTATAAAACGTGCCTTTGTGTATGATTCAACAAGTAGTAGAACAAGCCATATGAGTCGAAGTTTATCCGTTCCTTTTACCTTCGGGATAAAAGCGATATCTGTGGGCCCCTCGATGATTTGATGATGACAAATGGAAGTGCTCGGCCGGGCCAGGACTGATTTGATTTGTTCAATTAGTCAGTCGTCATAAATCGGAAATCGGGAAACAACAAATGGACAGAGAGAATGATTATAATCCATGTCTCAGTCCATATGATATCTAGAATGGAGGAATATATGATCCCTTATCTAATGGACAAGTCACTGACAAAGGTCAGAGTTCATCTACAAGGTCAGAGTTCGACAGAAGCTTTTGAGAGCTACGATTGCCAGTTGGTTCCTGAAGTCATACGCAATAATAGTTTTAGACTTATCCAAGTGGGAGACTGTTGGATTAATGTCTAAGTCCATAACTATAATTGGTAAGACTTGACCCGACCCGGCATGGTCCATTTGGGTTGCATACCATCATGCACTTGGATAGACTATAATGAGAGAAATAAAACACTTATGGTTATTAATATATTATAAGTACTAGTATATTAATAATAAGAATAATAAGATTATTTAATTAGTATTGATCAAGAATTAATCTAGGATTAATTAAGTGATCAAAAGAAGACTAATTAAATATATGGGTTGATTGTGTAAATCATCCATACTTATATAGTGGGCTAATGCTCCATGGATAATCAAGTTGGGCTAAAACCCATAGGATGGTCCATGGATGCTCCATGGTGTATTTGTGCCCATCGATCATGGAAATGAAAGGCCATGTCAATTAGGGTTTACATGGTGTAACCCTAACTATATAAGCATCTTATTCTTGACCAAATCGGCAACTAGGATCTCACTAGAGTGTGAAGTGAAAGGGCTAGCCGATTTCATGAGTTGTAGAATTCTCTCAAGTTATTCTAAGTGTTTTGGTGATTGTGATTCCATTTGAGGCTTCCACAATATTGGGGCTAGGCACTCAAGCTTCATGAAGACTTTCTACATCAAAGAGGTATGTATTCTATCTTGTTACACTCATTGTTTTTGTATGGTAGATTAGGATAATACCTTGGATGTTCTTATTTGCATGTATAATAGAGAAAACATAGATCCAAGGTATTTAGGGTTGCATGTACACTTAGGAGTGTTAGAATGCTCAAAACCCATCATATTTATATAAGAGTCCATATTTAATTAGTTCCTTTTGATCACTAAACTAATTCTAAATTAATTATTGATCCATACTAATTAAATAATATGATTCCATATTAATATATGAGAACTTATAATATACTAATATAAATCATAAACTTACTATTCTCAAAAGATAATCCATATAAATTGTTCCGATGAAGTGGAACCCAAATGGACCATGCTACTCTCGGGTCTAATACATACGAATAATACTTATGGGCTTAGACATTTAATCCAACAGTCTCCCACTTGGATAAGTCTAAAACCATTATTGCATATGACTCCAAGATCTCGACTAGCAATCGCATCTCTTAAAGCCGCTGCCGAACTCAAGCCTAGTCAAATGACATGTCCATTAGATAAGGGATCATATATTCCTCCATTCTAGATATCATATGGACTGAGACATGGATTATAATCATTCACTCTGTCTATTTGTTGTTTCCCAATTTCCGATTTATGACGGCCGTCTATGTGAACAAATCAAATCACATCCAGGCTTGGCCAAGCACTTCGAGGTGTCATCACTAAATCATCGAGGGGCCCACATATATTGCTTTTATCCATCCAAGGTTAATAAGAATGGATAAACTTCGACTCATATGCTTGTTCTACTACTTTTCGAATCATACACAAAGGCACGTTTTATAACATCGAGTTACCAATGCCTTTTCAGGCAATCAATATATAACCAACTCATAGTCAACAACTCATATCTCTTGGTTTGCAGAATATAAGATATTATCGTCTAAAGATCACTCGTGATAAAATCAATGAAGTGAGTCAAATGAGCGTGGGTTTAATCCAATACTCAGAACTTATGACCACTCATGAGTGTTCTAGCAACTCTTGCTATGTCCAACATCATAGACATCTACAAGCCAACTTCATGACAGTCTTGATTCATATCTACTTCCAAAATATGACCGACTGTGGATGGTTTGAATAACTTAGTATTTCGGGAAGAATGACCTAGTTGTTCTAGAAGTCAAAACATGCAAAATGAAACACAAGAATAATCGAATCCAATATGGTCTCAGAACTTATGAATATAAATAGAACACCTTTATCTATCACAATATTTATTACACGTTATTCATGATATAATTTTTCAACTAATCAAGTTTATACTTGAATCAAAACACTAGTCATGCCATGCTCTAAGCATGTACACTATGTTTATCCAAACAATAGTTGTGCCATACACCAAGTATTCACATTATGTTTGTCCAAACATTAGTTATGCCATACACCAAGTATGCACACTAAGTTTTTCTATGATCTTTACTTTGTGAAATAGACCGATTGAACATAATTCCAATGATTCTCATTTCATAATCCCAAATCCTTACCGCAAATGCAAGAATTCCAAATTCCTGCTATTTACCGAAATCTGATAGATTTTAAACTTATATGCACTGATCCTCATTAATGATTATGCACAAAGTCACAAAGACTTGTCAACAAACATTACAAAGTATTCCAATGGAGATCCAATCCATGGAAACGAAGTCTCGTATTCAAAGTACATTGCTTTGAACATTCTTCTTGCATTAAGTTTTCTAATCTTACACAGATTCAATAGTTTCCACCCATAGATAGATTTCCATATTCCCATTTTGACTATCACTTCTGAATAAGAGTTGCCTCCTATCAAAACATGTCAATATAGTCCTTCCAAAATTAACACTATACATCCAACTGTCCCTGAGCAACCAATCTTTGGTAAACCTTAGATTGTCCTCGACAATTGCTTAATAATATTAGTCATATCTAGTTCTAGTACTTTTCCCTCTTAATACCATAGGTATATGGAAGAATTTAGAACGTATGAATATTACAGCACATGCAATCGATCGTATATCCGAAGCATATGGGACACGATTCATGATGTCTCACATAAAGACATGATTCTAGATTAGTCTTTTCCTACAATTTTTTTTATTTGCCATGTTTTCATAATTCGACTATGAAGAGGGATATTGTAATCAGAATCGAATTTGAGAATGCAATTTACATAGAATTTCCTCATGTTGAACCATACGAACACAAAATTCATATATGTATCCTTGACTAAAGATGATTAAATCTCAATCTAAGCTTTTAAACGTGAAATGAAGTACAATTTCATCTCCCTTAATTATAGCAAAACAACTTTTTCCCTATTGAAACTTTTGGTTTCTATAATAAACATTGCTAACTTGCAACACTTATTATAATTATCATGCTCCCACTAACATTATGATTATTAGCATAACACTTATGCTCCCACTAGATTTGACATGTACTCAGAAATCAGTTGGACATCTAGAAATCAATACTTTATTGACATTCTTACCAAAGTTCAAATTTCTGATATGAGATTCTTTGATAAAACTTTATCAAAATCAAACTCCTTTCCTTAGATAGCTCACATGTGTGTCTAAACAACTTTAGAACTATGAAAAGGGATGGCATAATCATAGTCTCAATTGTTTAGACCTTTTCCATTTCTCACAAGTATATGTTAGTGTGTCGGTTAACTACATGCGCTCCACTAAAGACTTTGAGAATGCAAATATCACAATTGGTATCTACATAAAATCTACTTAGTGAAAGTGCTTCGTCATCGTCATTTTCATGAATCGGAGAGAAACCTTATGACACTTAGATTTTATGGTGTATGTGTTCCTATCCATGTGAATTTGTCAAAACCAAAATCACAAGACAAGGTTAGTGACAAATCCAAACTCGTATGGATTGAATTTGTGTAGTCTTAACTTCTTGCCACCTGGTAGCACAAGGTCTTGCCATTGCTTCCAAGTTGCTATGCAACCAATTGAGAACTCTCAGAACTCATATGCAAAGCCAACTTTAACTGGAATGGGAACAGAAATAGGAATATGTCAACACGATAGGTTATAAACTTCAAGTCTTGTGCTAGTGATAAACTAAAGGTTTTATTCTAGATTATAATCTTTCAATATCTTTCAGATTCCTATTGTCCTCTTGACATATAAGACTCTCTTGCCAATACCCATTCCTTGACAAACAAATATTCAAGAGATAGTGCGGATTCTTATCAAGTCAAACACTTCACACAATTGGCCTATATTGGTCTCTGTTTTATCTAAAACATCACAACTTACCAATTTCAAATATACAAGAGTAGGACACATTTTACTTTTACATTTGAAAAGTGTTAATAAACCTTATTTAAGACGTGTCACTCAAATTACAATCTTGGAGTATGACTCTAAGACTTGTTTTTGGAACGAAGTATGTATCACCTTCTTGATTTAACTATTTCAGTAATGCATGGCTCCTCTTCTTAGCCATAAGAATGCACTAAGATCTCCCTAGAGGATGAATTGTGATATGGTCTCACAATCATTAAGATGATCATAAAACATTATACTAAAGTACTCACCCATCTTTTTAGGTTTGAGAACTTTTATCTTTCTGCCAAATTTGATTCTTCTGATTCGTTCTGCCATTCATCAAAACTTTTCTAATGCTTCAAAAATTATAATTAAACTTGTAAGTATAACCATATTTACTAAACTTTAGTAAATCATGACGAATACTCTTATCGATCTTTTGTGGTGGACTTGACCTGTGCACAAGAATGTATACTCGATTCCTTTGTCCTTCACTTGACTCACACATACATGTGAACAAGGAATTAGTCTTAATTTTCCAAATATGGAAATTCTGATTCATCATACGACTTCCACGATTCGAAGTTTCTGTCCAATTGAAACTTGGGTGATGAGAATCATTCCTAATTTGGTAAATTTAGACACTACCACAAATGAAAGAATTAAATTCATATTTCCATTATTGCTAGAAACATACAAACATCAATTTTTCATAAATGTCATTGCAAGGAGATATAATAAAATAAAACAAAATTTTATTAATTTATAAATGTAGAAAAACTTTTTCCTTACAATGCAACTTTAAATGAAAGACTATGCTATTACATATTTCCTAGCAATCTATCATAACTTCTAAGTAGTAGCGCAAGAATCTGATCTTCGAACAATGCGATTGAAATCCATCTTCGCGGTCAGATTTAGCATACTCTTCTTTTAAGCTTCCTTCCCCTTGCTTGATCCTGAAGCAGAGTCAAACTTTTTGATTCTTCCTTCTCTCAGATACTTTAAGTAGTTAAAGCAGCTTCGCAACCAATGCCCCTTCCAATAGAAACATATGGACTCTTTGGTAAGGGTGCATAGGACTATCTCAGACGTACTATTTATCTTTACCATTTGGTCAACCGAGTTGACTATGGTCGATCCCTTTCCATTGGGAAGAAAAAGCTTTTTCTGGATATCCAATGTTACCATTGTCAAAGTTCATGGAAGTTTGGGAAATTGATCTTCTAATCAAATTTGCTTTACCAGTGCTTACCAGTGCATCAAATCATTGTTGATTCAGTAGCACCAAGTAAATAGATAAGTTCATTAAGGGTCATGTCATAGTTTGTTTCATAGTAGTCCCAACGGAAACTCACTATGTGACTTAGAAAGTGATTGAACAACCAACTTTCTCAAGACTTTGACACTCAACTACCCCGGCTTGTCAATATGTGACTTCATCTCCAAGATGTGAGCACACATAGACCTTGAACTTGTGGGTTACGGAGAATAGTTGGAGGAGGTGGAGGAAATGAAGTATGATTTCCGTGAACCAATCGCGAGAAATCATTTTCATTAGGAAAGCTTGTTCCAAGAGATTTATGAAGATCATAGTTGTCTGGACCAGACATCTACAATGGGAGAAATTCATGTTAGTTGATTTAAATCCTTAATATATCACCCAATATGAAATACTAAGGTTAGGACCCAACACAATATTTTATAACTTGGAAGAGGGATGTCGTACTCTAAGCTATAAAATATTTGAAGGTAGGTGAATGACGATTCACCAATTTCCACCATGAAAAACGAAATAATTTATTAGGTTGTAATTGGATTTGAAACTCCTAGATCTTTTTGAGATTCATTGAACTTTTCAATGGCATGTTTCAATCTCGATTGTGCCCTCTCAACTTTTGTGATTAGGATGCCGACGATCACAAAACAAGGTGTGAATAATCATGCAAATATACTTGGTAGCCTTAATATTTATCATTTAATCGAGGTGTCGGATAAGCATACATGCTCCACTAACGACTTAAGCAAAGTGCAAAGTGTAATTTCATGGGTTAGCACCAAATTCACATTTTCCTAAAGTAACTAAGATTGGGAATTTATAAAAGGCTTAGTTACTTTATATTTATCATTATACTTATAATGAAAATTATACTCCTTGTCCTACCCGTTCGGCTAAGGACCCTCCACCAGTCAAGGAAGCGGTGGGTGAGAGTGGACACCCATTAAGCTGTCATTATATATATATATATATATATATATATATATATATATATATATATATATATATAAGATCAAGTCAGTCTTACCGTTAGCAGGCCTCATTCACGAAGCCGGTCTATAAGGGGGGTATAAGGTTGTTGCCTATAAAATGACAGCTTAACTGGTGTCCACTCTCACCCACCGCTTCCTTGACTGGTGGAGGGTCCTTAGCCGAACGGGTAGGACAAGGAGTATAATTTTCATTATAAGTATAATGATAAATATAAAGTAACTAAGCCTTTTATAAATTCCCAATCTTAGTTACTTTAGGAAAATGTGAATTTGGTGCTAACCCATGAAATTACACTTTGCACTTTGCTTAAGTCGTTAGTGGAGCGTGTATGCTTAACCGACACCTCGATTAAATGATAAATATTAAGGCTACCAAGTATATTTGCATGATTATTCACACCTTGTTTTGTGATCGTCGGCATCCTAATCACAAAAGTTGAGAGGGCACAATCGAGATTGAAACATGCCATTGAAAAGTTCAATGAATCTCAAAAAGATCTAGGAGTTTCAAATCCAATTACAACCTAATAAATTATTTCGTTTTTCGTGGTGGAAATTGGTGACTCGTCATTCACCTACCTTCAAATATTTTATAGCTTGGAGTACGACATCCCTCTTCCAAGTTATAAAATATTGTGTTGGGTCCTAACCTTAGTATTTCATATTGGGTGATATATTAAGGATTTAAATTAACTAACATGAATTTCTCCCATTGTAGATGTCTGGTCCAGACAACTATGATCTTCCTAAATCTCTTGGAACAAGCTTTCCTAACGAAAATGATTTCTCGCGATTGGTTCACGGAAATCATACTTCATTTCCTCCACCTCCTCCAACTATTCTCCGTAACCCACAAGTTCAAGGAATATGTGTGCTCACATCTTGGAGATGAAGTCACATATTGACAAGCCGGGGTAGTTGAGTGTCAAAGTCTTGAGAAAGTTGGTTGTTCAATCACTTTCTAAGTCACATAGTGAGTTTCCGTTGGGACTACTATGAAACAAACTATGACATGACCCTTAATGAACTTATCTATTTACTTGGTGCTACTGAATCAATATATATATATATATATATATATATATATATATATATATATATATATATTAATATATTATTAACTTATAATACTATAAAGTATAAATGTTGAATTTTAACTTTTAAAACTCTAGGGTTTGGAATTAAAGTGTGTGTGAGACTTTACAATTTCCAAAACTTGAGGGCAAGTTTTTGAAGTATTCAAAAACTTTTGGATTTTTTTAACTTATGACTTTAATTATGGTTTTAAAATTTTAATGAAGAGACCCTTGAACATCCATAACTTGAGGACAAGTTATGGAGTTTATAAGACAAAAAGACTCTTCAATTGTGTAACCTATGAATTTTAATGGATCCTTAAAAGAAATGACTTTTGGTAATCCATAAATTGAGGACAAATTATGGACACCATTAAAATACGTTTAGATCAAGAATTAACTAACAAACTATTTTGCAAATAATTCCTATGATCTACCAAAACCCATAAGTGTATGAACAATCATATCAACAATTTCAAGAATTACATAAACACATACAAAACATGAAATTTTGATAATAACCTTGAAATTTGTTTACCATAATCATTACCACATCAAAAACAGGTTATATAACTCCAAAACAGTTTAAGGTAATGATTCTAGTCCAATTTCAGGCAAAAACATTGAAAAACTACAAACTGGAAGGCCAACTCGTCGATTTCTATAAGGAACTCGTTGAGTTCATGCTATAACTCATGAACTCATCGAGTTTTTGGCTAGAACTCGTTGAGTTTTCAGTCTGAACAGTTTCTTGGTTTTGGAAGATAAGTTGCATCAAGTATAACTGAAAACAAGCCTAGGCACTTATACCACTAATGGGTTTTGAGCATTTTAACACTCCTATGGTGTACATGCAACCATATAAACCTTAGATCTACATTTTCTCTATTATATATTCAAATATTTAATATTCCAAGGTTTCATCCTAACTAGCATAACATGAAGCACCTATACTACAAAAGCCTAGTTAGATGACATACCTTTTGATGAAGCTTGAAGTCTTGAACTTTAAGAGCTTAGCCCCAATAGTGTGGAAGCCTCAAGTGGAATCACAAATCACCAAAAACACCTTGGAAATCTTGAGAGAATAGTAAGCACACTAGAAATTGGCTCACTCTTGTTTTCTCACACACTAGTGCCATTTCATGTGCCAAAGACATCTTTATATAGTATGGAGAATTAATGTTACATTCATGTAAACCCTAATAACCATTACCTTTCATTTCCATAGGATCCATGGGTTAAAACTCCATGGACTATCCATGCAATCTTAGCCCAACCTAAATGAACTTGGCCCATGTTATATATATATATAAGAGTCCATATTTAATTAGTTCCTTTTTATCACTAAATTAATTCTAAATTAATTCTTGATCAATACTAATTAAATAATATGATTCCATATTAATATATTAGAACTTATAATGTATTAATATAAATCATAAACTTACGATTCTAAAAAGACTATCTATATAAATTGTTCCAGTGAAGTGCAACCCAAATGGACCATGTTACTCTCGGGTCGAATATATATCAATAATAGTTATGGGCTTAGACATCTAATCCAACAGTTTTGGCAATTCAAGCCCTAATTGTCATGCATTGATGTAAAGCTTGCAACTTTATGTGGTATATCAGCCTTGGGAGGCTAAATATAGAGTTTGGGGTTGTAAATTTACCTTAAAATGTCTGAATAAGAAAAGAGACTTAAGGGACTCGATGAGTTGATGAGCCAACTCGACGAGTCAGCTAGGCTTTTCCTCGATGAGTCTGGACATTAGTAACTCAACAAGTTGATGAGATAACTCAACGATTTAAGTTGGGTTTTCAAACTTTTCTAAAGGAACGAGGGGACTCGGCGAGTCACATAGATGAACTCGATGAGGCAGGTCAAGATGCATTGTTGACTCAAGTGTTGACTTCATTTGACTTAAGGGTTTGGTCAAGACGGGGTATACGGAGACCATGTAGGGGTAGAATAGTATTTTTGATGGGTTTTATCCATAAGAACATCCTATGTGCTCATGTAAACCCTAATGCTTGGATCTAGGTTTCTCTATTGTACATGCATTCATCCAAGACTTTAAACCCTAGATCTAGCATGTGAGAATCAATATTAACATAAGAATAGGTTTTAGATCTTACCTTGATTGTTATGTAGCAATAAAAATCTCAAATCTTCCTTGTAATGGCTTTAGAAAGCTTAGTGTCACAAATGTCACACCTCTAATGGCTCACAAACACCAAGAGCAAGAGGATGAAGAAGGAGAAGAGATGAGGCACCCAAAACCATCTAGAAACCCTAAGGAATCAGTTAGTTACGTTTTTGGTGCCCTATGGGTCCTTAAATATGTGAGGCTATTAGTGTTATCTAACAAGGAAACCCTAATTTGACTGCTTAGGTGCTAAGCAGCCCACGGGCTCCCTCCTTAGAGGCCTTGGACGAATTCTCATGGGTTTCCCCATAGATTTCATCCACTCCATCCTTTATGGAGTCCATTAGCCCAATATCAACCTATTACACAATTGACAGTTCTGGTCCCCTTTATTTAATTAACGTATTTTAGCCACAAAATTAATTCTTATTAATTCTTTACTAATATTAATTAAACAATATGGTTTCTCCTTTCATGTATTATTCTTATAATATATTAATAAATCATAATTAATCCTCTCTCTCCATAATTCATCCTATCAATTTGCTTTGGTGAAGACAACAAAAAAGGACCATGCACCATAAGGTCAAGTACATACCAAAATAGTTATGGACTTTGACACTAATCCAAAAGTCTCCCACTTGCATAAGTCTAATAACTATTCTACATATGACTTCAGATCCTGATCCGCAATCGTAGCTTTCAAAAGCCACTGTCAACTCTGATCTTATCATATAGTGTGTCCTTTAGATAAGGGATCGTATATTCCTCCATTCTAGCTATCGTATGAACTGAGACATGGATTTAAATCATTTATCTTTGTCCATATATTGTTTCCCGACTTCCGATTTATGACGACTAACAACAGACTTACAAGTGAACACATCAACCTAGTCCCGGCTTGGCCAAGCACTTTAGGTGTCATCACTAAATTATCGAGGAGCCTGCAAATATTGCTTTTATCCCACTTTAGGTAAAAGGAACGGATAAACTTTGACTCAATGCTTGTTTACACTCACTCACCGAATTACACACAACAATATGTTTTATTACGCCAAGTTACTAGTGCGTTTACATATTATCAATGTGTAACCGACTCGCAAGATACAACTTACACATCTCGGTTTCAAGAGTATAAGATATTATCGTCTCACCAATCACTCGTGATAAAATCCATGAAGCGATCCAAGTGAGCGTGGGTTTAATCCAATGCTCAAATCATATTCATAAACACTCATGAACGTTGCAGCAAACATTTGCTATGTCTAATACACTTTAGGCAATCTACAAACCAATTCATGACAATATTCTTTCATACCTACTCCCAAAGTATGAGCGACTGTGGAATGTTAAAATAATCTTATTATTCAGGAAGCCAAAACATGCAAAGTGAAACACCAGAATAATCGAACCCAATATGGCCCCAAACTTTCCAGTATAAATAAAACTCCTTTCGGGTAATCAACTTATTACTTGAATTATAACAGTAATTGTCCCATGCTCTTAGCATGCACACTATGTTTACCTATGGTCCTTACTTTGTGAAATAGTATAATTGAATAACATTTTCATTCACACTCATTTCACAATTCCTAATCCATTAGTGTAAGAATACAAAATTCTCGCCACTACTAGAATATGTTAGATTCTAACATTTTATGCAACAGTCCTTTCATAATGTCACGACGTCAAAGTCACCAAGACTTTGCCAATGAAATCACAAAGTGCTCTATTCGATATTGTTACAAGACAATTCCATAGTCATGAAGTCTCACATTCAAAGTACATTCCTTTGAACATCCTTCCTGCATAAAAGTTTCTAATCTAGACATTTATTCTCGATATCTAACTCCCAATATAGAAACATTTCCATATTTTCCATATGACAACTCATTCTAAATGCAATCTTATCTATTCATAAAAAAGTCAATATGGTCCATCCATGACTATACTTTCAACTGTCCACAAGTGACCAATCCTTGGCGAACCTTAGATTGTCCTTGGCAGTTGTTTAATTATTTTAGTCAAAACTGGTTCTATTTCCTTTTTCCATCTAAATGACCCAGGCATTTGGAAAATTTTAGAACGGTCGAATATTACAGCATATGCAATCATTCCTATACCCGAAGCATGTGGGATATGATTCATAATGAAAAACATGATACTTTACCAGTTTCTTGCTATAATATTGTCATAATATTTCTATTTGTCGTGTTCTCAAAATTCAAACTATGAAGAGGGATGTCGTAATCATAATCGTATTTTGAGAATGCAAATAATTAATATACCCTTGACTAAATTCAATTAAAATTTCTCAATCTAAGCATTCATATTGGAAACGAAGTATAACATTCTCTCCCTTAATTATAGAAAAAACAACTTTTCTACCCGTGCAACTTTGCAAAGGTGAAACTTTTGGTTTTCTATAATTAATATTGCCAACTTGCAATACTTAAATAATAATCATGCTCCCACTAACATGATGATTATGTCCATTCCAGCATAACATTTATGCTCCCACTAGCTTTGACATGTATTTAGAAACCAGCTAAACTTCTAGAAAACAATACTTATTGACCTCCAAAGTTTATTGTTTCTAATACGATATACTTCGATAAGCCTTTATCTAAGCTTCTCAAAGTCATACACCTTTCCTAAGACAACTCACATGCGTATCTAAATTAATTCAGAAATTATATTACTAAGTCCAAAATGTTCTTACTAATTGCCAAATCTCACAATTCGAACTATAAAGAGGGATGTCGTAATCATAATCGAAATTGAGAATGCAATTTACATAATCGCTATCTCCTTAAAATCTCTCTCGGTGAAAGCGTTTACTCACAATCATTTTCATGAACGAGAGAAACCTTATGACACATATATTTTACGGTGTATGTGTTCCTATCCATGTGGATTTTCCATAACCATATATGAAAGATAATGTTTGTGACAAATTCAAACTCTTATGGACAGAACTTGTTCATTCTTAATTTCTTGCCATCAAGGGTCCCATCATTGCTTCCAAGTTATCTTGTAGCTCACCTATGTCAGTAAATGTACTTTCATCGAACAATGTGCTTGCCTTATGTAGTTTATTGAGAACTCATAGAACTCATATGCATAATCACTCAAAAGGATGGGCACAAAAATAGAATTTTGTCAACACGATAGGTTACAAACCTCAAGTCATGTGCTAGTGTTTAATAGGTTTACTCATGATTAGTTCTTGAATTTTTTTCAAGATCTTCAGACTCCCACTGACCTCTTGACATATTAGATTCTCTTATCAAGAAACATTTCTTGATAAAGAAATATCCAAGAGTTAGTGTGTGTCTATATCAAGACATAACATTACACACATTTGGTCTTAGTTGGTCCTTGTCTTCTCCAACACATCACAACTTACCAATTTCAAACGTACAAGAATAGGAAAAACAATTTTCTACTTCACATTTGATGAGTGTGTGTCACTCAATTCACAATCTTGGAGTACGATTCTAAGACTTTATTTTGGAACGAAGTATGACTCACCCTTTCGATTTAACCATTTCAACAATTTCTGATTCATCCTCTTAGCCATACTAGTGCACTAAGATGTCCTTAGAGGATCAATTGTGATATGGTTCTTAATCATTAAGACGATCATAAAACTGATATAAATGTACTCTCCCTTCTTCTTAGATTTGAGAAAAAATTTATCTTTCTGCCTTCGTTGATTCTTCTTATTCGTTCTGCCATTCATTGAAACTTTTCAATGATCCAGAATTACACTTAATCTTGTAAGTATAACCACATTTACTAGACCTTTTGACGAATAGTCATATTGTTATTTGTGGTAGACTTGACTAGTGCACAACATTATGTTCTAGTCCATTAGTCCTTCACTTGACTCACATACTTGTGTGATCAAGGAATTAGTATTAATTTCATAAGTACCAAGATTTCCATATATCACATGATTCAAATCATATGATTCCAAGCTTCTTTCAAACTAAAACTTGGGCGATGGGAATCTTTCCTTACTTAGAGAATTTTTGACACTGCCATAAATAACAAAACTAAGAATCAAATCCATTTGTAGAAATACATAAACATCAATTTTTGACAACGATCTCATTGCAAGGATATGTATATATATATATATATATATATATATATATATATATATATATATATATATAAGACAATTCAAAACTTTATTTTATTCATAAAAGCAGCGGAAAAAACATGTCCTTACGATGCAAAATCAACTGAAAAACTATGTAATCAAATATTCCTAACAACTATATCAAAACTTTCTAAGCTCAAAATATGATCTTCGAATCCATGTGATCGTGATCCATTTCTTCGTGATCAGACTCATCTTGCTCTTCCATCAAGCTACCTCTCTTTTCTCTGATACTGCAAAACATTCAAATGTAATCTTATCACATTATGTATTAAGAATCAATGAATAGGAACTTAATGGAGTTAGATAGTGGATTTTACCTGAAGTACAGCCATACTTCTTGACTCTCCCATCTCTTAGATTCTTCAGGTCCTCTGGGTAGCTTCGTAGCCAACGCCCCTTCTCTCGGCAGCAGAAACAGGTGGTTTCTCCTAGAGCGACAAGGGAAGCGTGGTTGGTTGAGTTACCAGACAAATATCCTCCATTACTTTGCCAAATCATTTCTGATTCAACGGCAATAAGCATGTAAAATAGGTCAATAAGGGTCGCATCAAGATCCATCATATAATACTCTCTTATGAACTTATAATATGATTTAGGGAGTGACTGAAGAACCTAGTCTACAGCCAACTTCTTTGAAAAAGATGCACCCAACATTGTCAACCTATCGATGTGTGATTTCATCCCTAGGACGTAAGCACACACGGATTTTCCATCTTCATGTTTCATTGCCAACAGGGCTTGAATGATTTTGAACTTTTCAATTCTTCGATCTTGTGGGTTTGTGAGAACAACAGGAGGAGGTGGAGGAAGTGAATCCAAGCTGGTCCACAATGCAGGGATCGATCTTTCACCTTCATTGTGTAACAAACTTTCACTTTGAGCAGGAAAACCTTTTCCATGGGATTCGAGAAGACCACGGTTAGATTCCGACATCTACAAAACGGGAGAAAAATCAAGTTAGTTGATTGAGTCCTTAATAAAACACTCAAATTAGATATTAAGGCTAGGCCCCAACACAATATCCTACAAACTGGAAGAGGGATGTTGTAATCAAACTTGCAGAACATTTGAAGGTAAGTGAATAACGATTCACTAATTTTCCACCATTAAAAACGAAAAAGAATTGAAGTTATAAATGTATTGAAAAACTCCTCGATCCTTTGAGATTCATTGAACTTTTCAATGGCATGTTTAAATCTCGATATGCCCCTTGATTTGTTACTTGGATGCCGAGGATCACAAAACAGGGTGTGAATAACCATGCAAACTTACATGGTGCCCCCAATGTTACAGTCACCTATTCTATGTGTCGGTTAACCACACATGCTCCACTGAACTATGACAAACATTGAATCACCCTTTGCTACCTTTGCGTAGAACCATTTTGTGTGCCGGCTAACCACACACGCTCCACTAACCTCTTCGCTAGGGTACAAACTGTAATTTCATGGAATTGCATCAAATTCACTTTTGTCTAAAGTAACTAGGATTGGAAATTTTGTAAAAACGTTTAGTTACTTTATAATTCATTATACATTTAATGGAAAGGGTTTGCCCTATCCTACCAGTTCGGCTAACGAACCTCCACTAATCAAGGAAGCGGTGGGTGAGAGTGGACACTCATTAAACGACCATTATATAGGCCATAACCATATACCCCCTTTACGGATCGGCTTCGTGAATGAGGCCTACTAACGGTAAGACTAGCAGTTTAAGTTATATTAGACTTTTAATGTTATATATAGCATAAGGGTGTATTTTACACTTTTAAAATACTAGGTGGTCTAATTTAATAAATTATACTTTTAATTTAATTAAATGTAAACCATATCAATATGGATTTATTAACTCTCTTTTAATTATACACTTAATTAATTTAATAAAACCATAAGGGTGCGATTTGAACTTTTTCAAAAAATTAGGGTTTTAGAATTTTAACATTTTAAAATTAAACTTTTAATTAAAATTTAAATTCCAAAACTTGAGGGCAAGTTTTGAAATATTTCAAATCATTAGGGTTTAGAATTTAAATATTTCAAAATTAAACTTTTTTAATCAAAAAATTAAATTCCAAAACTTGATGGCAAGTTTTGAAACCTTTCAAAACTATTAGATCAAAATACAAATAAGGCAATTAAACAATTAATTGGTGATTATCTAATTATGATCTAATTCAATTTCATGCAAGATAATGATCAAATAATCTAAAAAATTAACATTTACCATATAAGGAAGTAAACATTTGATTAATTTGAAATTATCTTTTACTTTAGTAAAGATAATCATCCAATATCAATAAAATTCGTAATTTATCAATAGAAAACGATTTGGCAATTATCCCACAGCAAAATAGGCATGAAATCCCGAGAATCCCTCTCTTTGACAGCATGACTCGCCGAGTTCCCATAGGGACTCGCCGAGTTCATCCTATTCGACGAGTTCGCTTTGGGACTCGACGTGTTTGTCAGTCACAGGAGCAAAAAAATCGTTTTTCTAAGCAGGAATGAAACACAAAGCATCAATACAATAGAAACCAATCAAGGCTCTGATACCACTAATGGGTTTTAGCCATAAGAACATCCTATGTGCTCATGCAAACCCTAATGCTTGGATCTAGGTTTCTCTATTGTACATACATTCATCCAAGACTTTAAACCCTAGATCTAGCGTGTGATAATCAATATTAACATAAGAATAGGGTTTAGATCTTACCTTGATTGTTATGTAGCAATAACAATCTCAAATCTTCCTTGTAATGGCTTTAGACAGCTTAGTGTCAGAAATGTCACACCTCTAATGGCTCACAAACTCCAAGAGAAAGAGGATGAAGAAGGAAAAGAGAGGAGGCACCAAAAAACGACTAGAAACCCTAAGGAATCAGTTAGTTATGGTTTTGGTGCCCGAGGGGTCCTTAAATATGTGAGGCTATTAGGGTTATCTAACAAGGAAACACTAATTTGACTCTTTAGGCCCTAAGCAGCCCATGGACTCCCTCCTTAGAGGCCTTGGACGAATTCTCATGGGTTTCCCCATAGATTTCGTCCACTCCATCCTTTATGGAGTCCATTAGCCCAATATCCAACTATCAAACAATTGACAGTTCTAGTCCCCTTTATTTAATTAATGTCTTTTAGCCACAAAATTAATTCTTATTAATTCTTGACTGATATTAATTAAAAATTATGATTTCTCCTCTCATATATTATTCTTATAATATATTAATAAATCATAATTAATCCTCTCTCTCCATAATTCATCCTATCAACTTGCTTTGGTTAAGGCAACGTAAAAGGACCATGCACTATAGGGTCAAGTACATACCAAAATGGTTATGGACTGAGACACTAATCCAACACTTTTACCCATTCCAAGAGTTAGAGAGAGAGAGAGAGAGTAGCCTTTGGTTATTTACAGTTGTGAATGGAGTGTTGATTAGATATAATTATCATATGTGTTAGGCGGAGGCTAGATCGGTGATTCGTGTATGAGGTTTATTTGCTTACTTACGAGTTGAGTCTTCTAACTATATTTACCTAGAATGGTAATCTTTATCTGACCGGAGGGTCTTATGTGCTTATATTGAGTATTGTGATATCTTGCATTATGTCTTTATGATTTATGATGTGTATTATTCTGAGCTTACTAAGTTAGCACCAGAGGGTCCACCCGAGTTGTAAGACCGAAGGGTTCCACTACGACTCATTGACTAGAGGGTCTTATTTGAGTATTGCGGTGAGAGGCTAATGAGATGTGTGTGGTATTTTGGGGAGCTCACTAAGCTTCGTGCTTACCATGTTATGTGTCATGTGTTTCGGGTACTTCTCAAGATCACGGGAAGGCATCGCCTTGATTGTACACACGAGGTAGAGTTATGTTTTGAGGATCCTGGATTTTCTTTAAACAATTATTGAACATGTGTTTTTGATACATTGTCAAATTGGGATTTGTGAACTATGTTTATGAGAATTATGTGATTATTAAAAATGAAATTTTCTTTGAAAATTTACGATGTTACAAGTTGGTATTAGAGCCTTGGTTTGAGGGATTCGGATATACCTTCGGGTGTGTCTGGACTCAAACTGAGGATTTGATAAAAAATTTCGAAAGAAATGATTTTTCTAAACACGAGTAAGAGTTTTAAGAGAAAAAATGAGTTGGAGCAGTTTGTACAATCAGCCAGGGCCCGGATGGTGATTTCCCAAAATACCCTTACTTATTGGTGTTATGAGGTATTTATGAGATGTTAGGGATGAATGCTAGAGGATAGGCTAGGTATTTCATACTTAGGGCTAGAGTTGCCTAATTTGTGATGCCTTGGCCTAGGAGTTGTTGTTATCTGTTGCTTGCCTTGAGTATGTGTTGAGTAGGAGTATCTAGTAGGAATCACTTAGAAAGAGTTATGAGTCAAGGGCTAATCTAGGGGAGGTACCTATATAAACATGTGAGGGGTCTTCTAAGAGAGTAGCCTATTATTCATGAGAGATAAAGTATGTGTGAATTGGGATCCTAAGAGGAGGACTTGGGGTGACTACAGGTTGGTGTAGAAGGTAGTATTGGGCCCGTACTACTGAAAACACTAGATTTGTATGCAGCCAAAGTAAGAATCCTTAGGGTACTAAGGAGCATTTAGGGGCAAGAAATTGAGTGTGAGTTTGCTCGAGCGAATCTATGATGATTTTTGTGTTGTGTTTCAGAGACATCATGGTGGGTACGCGCCACAACCCCGAGGGTGGTAGTGCCACTATTGAGGAAATCTGTCGGATTATTCATGAGGAGGCGGCCACAAATATTCGAGAGGCGATATTGGAGATGTTTGGGTCGATGAAGAGCACACTTCTTGAGGCATTTGATGAGCGTTAGGCTACTTTTACTGAGGTAGATGTCACTGCATCCACCGCAGCTGTAGCTGTTGCAAGGCCACAGGGAGGCGACTCGTTGTTGTTCTGGGAGTTCAGCAACACGAAGCACCAGCGTTTGATAGGACACAAGATCTGATTTCTCCTATCAGATGGATATCCGATATCGAGGGGTGTTTTGACACGTGTTCATGCCCCGAGCACTTAAGAGTTCAGTTTGTGCTGAACCAGCTTCGCATGGGAGCGAAGGACTGGTGGAAGTTTGTGACAGCCAGTTTTACTCCTGGAGACCATGTTGTAGTGATCTAGGAGAGGTTCACACAGTTGTTCCAAGACGAGTATGTTCCCCAACTGGAGAGGGAATGGTTGGCCCAAGAGTTTCTGTCTCTTAAGAAATAGACAAAAATTGTAACTGAGATTTAGAGGATGTTCCCTGAGAGGTCGTTGTTCTTCCCTGAGCACGTGTCTACTGAGCAGACACGTGTGAGTCGTTATCTGAGTATACTGAGAAGGTATATAGCCAAGGCACTTGGCGAAGGATTGCCCCAAGAGGCAGGTGGAGTTCTGGATAGATTTGGTTCCAGGTGTGGCGCCGATAGCCAAGGCACCTTATTGCCTTGCGCCAACAAAGATGCAGGTGTTATCCTCACAGCTCCTGGAGCTGTTGCGGAAGGGTTTCATTAGACCGAGTAGCTCACCATGGGGAGCACCTATACTTGTTTTTAAGAAGAAGGATGGTTCACACCGGATGTGCATCGATTACCGGGAGTTGAACATGCTGACAATCAAGAACCGTTATCCACTACCGAGGATCGACAATTTATTCTATCAGTTGCAGGGAGAATCATGGTTCTCCAAGATTGATTTGCGATCTAGATATCATCAGATGAGAGTTTACGAGGACGATATCCAGAAGACGGCCTTCAGAACTCGTATGGGCATTACGAGTTTGTAGTGATGCCTTTCGGGCTCCAACACACCAGAAGCATTCATGGATCTCAAGAACCGGGTATGCAGGCCCATGTTGGATCGATTGGTGATCGTGTTCATCGATGATATTTTAGTGTACTCGAGGTCCAAAGAGTAGCACGAGGAGCATCTGCAAGAGATTCTTGAAGTATTGAGGGCTGAGAGGCTTTATTGAGGGCTGAGAGCATCTACAAGACGAGGTGTCCCACCCACGATTTAGAGCTGGGGGCGGTGATGTTCGCCTTAAAAAATATAGCACCACTATCTGTATGGAGTTGGTGCACCATATACAGGGACCATAAGAGTCTGAAGTACTTCATGGATCAGCCTAACCTGAATATGAGACAGAGGAGGTGGTTGGATGTAGTGAAACTACGACTGCAAGATCTTATGTCACCAGGCAAGGCTAATGTGGTAGTTGATGCCTTGAGCCATAGAGCAGAGAGTGCTCTGATTCGAGACGTATGTATAAGGATAACGGTGATAAATCCAGTCCTAGATACCATCTGAGAGGCTCAGGTGGAGGTTGTGAGGCTAGAGAACCTCAAGATGGAGCGAGTGACCGGACAAGTTTCAGAGTTTGAGACGGACAGTTGGGGGTTTATGACTTTCCGTGTGCGGATTTTGGTGACCTATAAAGGTGGATTTCGACGCATACTGATGGAGGAGGCACATAGATCGAGATTCTTGATCCCTCCAGGAGCCACTAAGATGTATTTGGATCTGAAGAAAGATTACCGGTGTCCTGTATGAAGAAGGATGTGGCATGGGTAGTTGAGAGGTGCATGACCTATCGTCGGGTTAAGCCAAAGCACCAACGTTCACATGGCCCGTTACAGCCTCTAGAGATTCCCCAGTGGAAGTGGGAGCAGATTTCCATGGATTTTATCACCAAATGACCGACAACTACACGAGGTGTCGACGTGATATGGGTGATTATGGACTAGTTGACGAAGAGTGCTCACTTCCTTGCTATCAGTGAGAGCTCTTATGCAGAGAGATTGGACGAGATTTATGTGAGAGAGGTGGTGGTAAGGCATGGAGTGTCGACATCGATAGTGTCAGATCGGGATGTGCGTTGTACTTCCAGCTTTTGGAAGAGGTTTCATGAGGAGTTGGGTACCCAATTGCATTTCAGTACCACATACCACCCACAGACTGACGGGCAGAGTGAGTGAATGATTCATACGCTTGAGGTCATGCTGTGAGCATATGTTATGGACTTCGGAGGAAGTTGGGACACCTATTTTCCCTTGGCTGAGTTTTCTTATAACAATAGCCACCATTCGAGTATTAGTATGCCTCCCTTTGATCTCTTATATGGGAGGAGGTTTCGGACTCCCATCTGCTGAGGAGAGGTAGGGCAAAGAGTGATGGGTAGCACTGAGATAGTGCTCAAGACGACTGAGTAGATTCAGCAGGACAAACAGAGGTTACTGACAGCTTAGAGTCTCAGAAGAGTTATGTAACATCCCAAAAATCATGAAAAAAAATTCTTTAAAAATATTACTAAATCATAGCATTATATCAATTCAAACACACTGAAAGGGTTATATGAAAAATCAGAGTATTTTTCCCAAAACACTTATTCATTTTATCAGAGTAAACATCCCAGTGTAAACACCTTGGTGTGTACCATGTGATCATCCCGAGCTCTTCATTCCATTATCGGAAATACTTGAAACCAAAACTGAAAACCGTAATCACGAAGCTTAGTGATTTACCCAACCTACCACATACCATACGTATCCACTGACCCAAACATGCCATATACAACTATGAGCAAATAATCATCTACTGGGCCCCCTCCCGTTGCATTGGGCCTCGCCCGCCATCGGACCCCATCCGTCATCAGACCCCGCTTGGCATCAGGTCCCACCTGGCATCGAGGCCTACTTGGTATACAGATCTGTTTCCCTTACGATAAAATAACATACTGAAACATACATAATCATTCCCTAACCATACCCTAATTTAAGGCCTCGCCTAACTTGGGCCCCGCCCCTGGTCTACTACTAAAGTAGTGGAACCCCGTCGACACTCCTACTAGTAGTGAGACACAGGCCCCCGCCCACACTCACATCCTTACAACCACGAGCCTCGCCCCTACTCTGTTGATATCGAGATATGGAACCCCATCCATACTCAGCTAGTGATGAGATACGGGACCTCGCCCACACTCACCTCCCTACCAGGCACATACAAGTATCATGAAGTCAACAAGTATAATCTAACGCACTACATAAGAATCTTCCTCGGGAATACCCCGACATCGGACCCCTGGCCCGTAAACATGCTATTATCTAACGTACTTCGGGCTTACCTTGACATCGGACCCTCGTTCTGGATCCTATCATACCGACACATGCAAGAATCACAAAGACCTCTAGCATCCTAAAATTCCTCGCCCCTCTCCCGGCATCAGGTCGTAACCCGGAACTTATATCAATAAGTGCCTAGGGCTAACCACCGGGTCTTCCTTCTATATATAAACATAAACAAGAACATAATGGGTCGGTATTATGGCCGTAGACCCATGCACGCAGTGAGGAGACTCACCTCGCACTACTGAAGATTCGTTGAATGCTTCTGACTGCTAACCGGTACTTCTGAACTACTGACCCTTCGGCTTCCTGAACTATCAATACGAAAACAACATTTAGACCATAATATTCCAAAAGTCAACCCTTGTCAAACTTGGTCAAAGTCAACCTCCAGTTGACTTGACTCGGCGAGTTGTTCTACTAACTCGTCTAGTCCATACCCCTACTACCCAATACATCCCTCGACTAAACTCGTTAAGTCTAGCAAGAACTTGACGGGTCCTCCTTAAACTATACAATCGGGACCATCTTCAACCGACTCGCTGTGTCTAATCTGTGACTCGCCAAATTGTATGAATAACTCGTCGAGTCAACTTCATAAACTAAGGAGATTGCCTTAGACTCGCCGAGTTCTTCCTTGAACTCGTTGAGTACAATGAACTTTATGACCATTATGGACTCAGACTGGCTGAGTCCCTTTCCAATCTCAATTCAAACCCTTAACAAAAGGGTTTTAGGGAAAAAACTGGCCTGACTCGCCGAGTCCCAGAACTGAATCTCCCAGTCTCTCTCTGTCAAACACTATTCAGACAATTTCAGACAAGCTCAAGGCATCCAAGACCCAGATCTGGCCTCATAGGTTCGGGATATCACACCAAGCTGCTAACTTTGCACCCATGCGTGGCTCTTTTTGCTCAAAAGGCCATAACAACCACTTAATCTATGCATAGAGAGGTATAATGGCAAAAGATCCCACCTTTTTGTCTTTACTACTCTAAACAACTCTAAATTTGGAAGGATCTAGCTTGGGGACATCCAAATCCCACATGACATCCTTCTTGGACCATAAACTCCACAAAAAGGGACATAAGGAGATCAAACAAACTACAAGCTAAGGTGAGAACTTGATTTCCAGAAAATGAAGAAGATGAAGCAAACTTCCTGGATCTACAACCTTCTCCTTGGACCTCCAACCTCCTTCTTCCCCTAGACTTCAATAACACTCCAAATCCTCCAATAAAGGCTAACACACTAAAAGAGAACACAAGGTGTTCGTGGGATAGGTTCTAGACAATGGAGGCTAAAAATGAGGTTGATAGAATTAGAATAAGATGCTTAAATAGGGCACGAACTCCCGACTTAGGGTTTTCCCAAAACCTGACCAACTCGTCGAGTCAGTCCTTTGACTCGTCGAGTAGGTCACTTAGCCCGCGACCAAAATCGTGCTCCTACTTGTCGAGTCACCCATCTACTCGGCAAGTCACTTCCTCTTTTGAGGTTTCCTTTCCTTTCTAGGCCTCTTGAATCCAGGGTGTTACAACTCTCCCCCACGTAAACTAGACTTCGTCCTCAAAGTCTGCCACGGTCAACTACCTTACAATCCGCTTACAGCTTTACGCACTTCACCCATTAGGTCTATCCCTTTCCCTTGTACTGTCACCAGCCCTTCTAAGGCATCTTACATCAAGCAACAAACCTTACCAATCTCCTTTGAGGACCAATCCTGTGCTGAAACCGCAATCTTGTCCACTACTAGTGTCGGCCATCTTACTAATGCTCACGGAATAATCCCACAACGATGCTCCAATACTGAAAACTCCACCTAGTGTGAGAATTCTCAAAATCCTTCGAGTAGCAGATCCCTCTTTGCTACATTTAAGGCTCAGACGAGAACAACATCACCGAGCCAAATCATTTCCTCTAAGTTCATTTGATTCCGCGGTGAGCAACTTAGCACCACCCGATCAGCTCACAGCTTCTTACACCAAATCCCTTACTATCATTCCTGCCTGAAGACGTGCTGACTCCCATCCACCTATCGGATGAACCGAGACGACCCTGGTCCCGACTGATCTACTATTACCCGAAATACCGGTTCCCCACTAATTACCAAACGCAAAAGAATTCCCTCAGTCTCTCCCAGCGACTTATGAAGATACATCGACTACCTGAACTGCTCTACCAACCCAGCCACTCTGGCTCTAGAAGATATAGGATCCCCGATCCCCTACCTTACCCTAAGGTCTCTACCAGGTCCCACCTATTGCTAAAAGTGATGGGTTTTAACCATAAGATCATCCTATGTGCTCATACGAACCCTAATGCTTGGATCTTGGTTTCTCTATTGTACATGCAATTCATCCAAGACTATAAACCCTAGATCTAGCATATGATAATCAATATAACATATAAATTAGGGTTTAGATTATACCTTGATTGTTATGTAGCAATAACAATCTCAAATCTTTCTTGTATTGACTTTAGAAAGCTTAGAGTCACAAATGTCACTCCTCTAATGGTTCACAAACACCAAGAGAAAGAGGATGAAGAGGAGAAGAGAAGGAGGCTGCCCAAAACGTGTGGAAACCCTGACCAATTAGTTCCCCACGTTTTTGGGGCTTAAGGGTTCCTTAAATAGTGAGGCTATTAGGGTTATCTAACAAGGAAACCCTAATTTGGATGCTTAGGCCCTAAGCAACCCATGAACCCCTTTCTTAAAGGCATTTGGACGATTTCTAATGGGTTTCCCCATAGAATTCGTCCACCCCTTTAATATGGAGTCCATTAGCTCAATATTCAACTATCACACAATTGACAGTTCTAGTCCCTTAAGTTTAATTAATGTCTTTTAGCCACAAACTTAATTCTTATTAATTCTTGACTAATATTAATTAAATAATATGATTTCTCCTTTAATATATTATTCTCATAATATATTAATAAATCATATTTAATCCTTTCTCTCCATAATTCATCCTATCAAGTTGCTTTGGTGAAGGCAACCCAAAAGGACAATGCACCATCGGGTCATGTACATACCAAAATAGTTATGGACTTAGACACTAATCTAACAAAAAGTACATGGGCCTCACCTACGGGTCCCACCCATTTATACTTCAGAGCGGCCTCTCCCATAGGTCTCACCTATCAAAGGCTATGCAAACCCACTCATCCTGTGATCTCAACTAGCTAAACTTTCCTGATTCTTATCATGATAACTCGGAGATACGGGCCCCCGCCCACACTTTACTAACTAAGTTGCTAATGAATGCTACAGCTTACCCTCAGTCTTACATCACTTCCCTCACTGACTTGTTGCTGGGGAATGATGCCACTACCCCGTAGCCTTATATCCCGACTAAACTCGCACCTGCCAAAGGCTCTCCGACCTGGTTTCCCCGAACTAGCCAACAACTATTCGCGAAGACGCGAACTCAAGGTTCGAAAGTTTCCCCAACTTCCAACCAAACTGCTCCTCAATCCAAATAGCTACTTGAGCTGCTTCCTTCCTTATCAAGACTGTGGAACCACCCCAGTCTTACACTTAATTTTGTCCCTGTCCACATGCTTGGCTCTCCCCCATTTCGATTAATATATCTCCTCACAGCTCACACTTGGTAGAATTACCAATTCTCCCTATCATCCTCTAGCCACTCTGCTGAAAACCCAAGCTTACCATGGTTGGGGAGATAACCGATCCATCCCCAAATGACACCTTCTCAAAACTAGTGAGACACCACCGAGCCCTGCTCATGCATGCTACAGTTACTGCATCTAAAGTAACCTGCTCTAAAGGAGACGACATCCTATTTCATTCTAAAATCTAAGGTATGCAGATGGCAGATAATTTAATCACAAGCAGGCCACAAAATTTCAATATATCATTATCAATATCGATGCAGAACCATAACGATTAAATCATACCATAACTTGATTGAGAAATGAAAGATATGTACCTAAGGCATCGGCTGCTCACACCTCATCCTAAACCAATTGATACGCCCTGCTCCCTACTGCAGGCGCCTCCGCCCGGCCCTGACGACTGTCGGTGATCCTCAAGGTTGCAGGGGCAGGTGCTATCACCTGTCCTGCTGAATGCAAACTCAGGCATTGGGCCTTCTTGTGGCCCCTCTGACTGCAATGGAAACATATCAGGTCTGATCCCGAGGTGGTGGTAGCAATACAATCCCTACTAAAATGACCAATTCGGCCGCACTTGAAGCAGCCAGAATCGCCACCGTTGCCACACCTACACGTACCCTCATGCGTCCTACCGTACTTGCCACAGTGGCCCCGGTCCTGAGGACCTATCAATCTAGAATCTGATGTCTTGGGCCTCTTGCCCGATCCCATGGATATCTGAACCTCTACCAACTTTCTCTTCCTTTCTCTCTCAACATCAATCTCTTTTTCTCTATCCCAAGCGATCATGTCTTCAAGCGTCTTTTAGCTGGACCGACTCACAAACTGGCTGATATCACTCCTCAACATCTCGTGGTACCGAGCCTTCTTCATCTCCTCGTCCACCACATATTGCGGAACCAGAAGGGCTCTCACCCTGAACTTGGTGGTGATCTCCGCCACTGACTCTGTAGTCTATCTCAAATCCAGAAACTCTCGGTATAACTGTTGCACCTCAATCACTAGTGTAAACTCGGCCTTGAACATTGCCAAGAAATTGCTCCATGTCATCGCGTCCAACGCGGCATCATCACCGATAGCATGACCAACCTCCTCCCACCAATCATGTGCTCTGTCCTTCAGAAGACAGGAGGTTAGTCAAACCTTGTCCCCCCCTCGGGACAGCGACTAGAACGAAAAGTGTCTGCGATATCAACCAACCATCTGCCACTAGCAATAGGGTCCCTAGCCCCATGGTAGTCTGGAACTCCACAAGCTTTGAACTATCGGAATGTCAATGTACGCGCTCCCAACAAGGCCATCATCTCTGTGTGGAAGGCTACAAGCCTCTCATCCAAAATCTCCAGGATGCACTCATTTACCATGCCAAAGATCACAGGAGTCTGGTCTAGAATATTGTGTGTAACCTCTGCTTATACAAACTCCCTCATCCGCTCCTCTAGCTGCTCGGTCCCTAAACCCAAGTCTGATCCCTCCCTGACACCTAACCCATCCACTAGTGCATCTTGCAATATCACCATACTTAAAACGTGCCATAACAATCATCAAAATATACATCACTGCCGAGGAATCACACACACTCTACAAGTTTTGTGGTTTCATCTCAGCCCTTCTTGTTTTGAGTACGGATCCTCTACTTTCAGTAGTATGGGCCCCTAATACCTTCCACATTTATCCGTACTTTTCTCAAGAATTGCCTCGATTACACCAAGTCCTTTTCACTGCTCCCAACACTAATCTTATCCTTGGCTTGCCCTAGGGTATCCTCCAACTCACTCCATCCTCAGCTATTGAAAGACTTCCCAGTAATTACAACTAGCTACCTCATGAATATAGCCACATATTGATGGGTTTTGAGCATTCTAACACTTCCAAAGTGTACATGCAACCCTAATAACCTTGGATCTATGTTTGTCTAATTATCATGCAAAGTTGAATTCCAGGGTTATACTCACATCTAGCATACATGGGGAACATTTTTATCTTGAATGAACGATAGAATAACATGCCTTGCTGGTGATTATGATCCTTGAAACCTTGTGAGCCTAGCACCCAAAGTGTGATGCCTCAAATGCTTCACACAAAACCAAATGCAAAGGAGTAAACCTTGAGAAAATCTTACACTTGCAAAAATCAGCTCTAGCCCTCTTGTTTCTTAGTGTAGCTGATTTTGGGGAGAACACCTTTGTTTATATAGTGTATTGCGTTAGATAAACCCTAATGTAACATGACTCTTCATATCATGATCCATGGGTTAACTCCATGGAGCATCCTATGGGTGGAACCCAATTTGATAATCCATGGAGCCTCTTAGCCCACTATATAAGATATGGAAGATTTACATAATCTACCCATAGATTTAATTAGTTAGCTTTTGATCACTTAACTAATTCTAAATTAATTCTTGATCAAACTAATTAAATAATATTATTAATATATTAGAACTTATAATATATTAATAATCCATAAGTGTTATTTCTCTCATTTTAGTTTATCCAATTGCATGGTGCCATGCAACCCAAATGGACCATGTCGGGTCAGGTCAAGTACATACCAGAAATAGTTATGGACTTAGACACCTTATCCAACAGTCTCCCACTTGGATAAGTCTAATAACTATAACTGCAATACTTCAGAAACCGATTGACAATCGTAGCTCTTTCAAGGTCTATCGGAAATGAGAAGACGATGATACGCCATTTAAGATAAGTGATCATATAATCCTCTGTTCTAGATATCAGCCGGACAAATACATGGAACAATGTCTTACTTATTGTCCAGCAGTTTGTTTCACAATTTCCGATTCGTTTGACAAAGAACTGAATTGAACAAATCAACTTAGTTCTGACCGGGCCCGGTACATAGGTCAAAACAAAATCATCGAGGGGCCCAGATATCAGCTTCTAATCCAAGAAGGAACAGATAAACTTCGACTCATATGTTTGTTCTACTACTCATTGAATTATACACAAGAGCACGTTTTATAACATCGAGTTACCAATGCGTTTTCATACAATCAATGCATAATCAAATCATAAGTAACAAATCATATATCTAGGTTTGAAGACTTATATGATATTACCATCTCACGATCACTCGAGATAAATTCCATGAAGTGATTCCAGTGAGCGTGGGTTGACTCCAATGCTCAGAACTTATTATCACTCATGAGTGTTGTAGCCATGTCCAACAACTTAGACCTTTGAACCCAATCATGACAGTCCTTATTCATACTTACTTCGGACATATGACCGACTGTGGAGGTTCGAATAATATGATATACCAAACATAATTATTCTGGAAGTCAAAACATGGAAAAGAAATATAGTAAACGATCGACAAGAGATAGCAACACTTTATTCATAAATAAAACACCTTTTATTCATCATCTAATGTCAATTGCGCTTTACAAATTTCAAGGTTATCTAACTACTAAATCTAATATCATCCTTTAGCCCTATGCTCTGAGCATGTTGGAGATGCTTAACCCGAGTCAGTCCCTTCGTGAGGGGATCTGTTGGATTCTCATCCGATTATACCCTCTTTGCAATGAGGAGTCCTTCTTCTATTCGATGTCTGATGAAATGGTATTTTCTGTCGATGTCTGGATCTCCCGTGATCCCTTCGTTCCTTGGCTAAAGCAACTGCACTTTCACTATCATAGAAAATTTCCATTGGCTCCTTAATGGCTGGTACAACTCTAAGGTCTCCAATGAAGTTCTTCAGCCATATCGCCTCCTTTGCTGCCTCGCTAGCTGCTATTTACTCTTATTCGCAAGTTGAATCAGCCACTGTCTCTTACTTGGAACTCTTCCAAGAAATTGCTCCTCCGTTTAAGTTAAAGACCCAGCCTGACTGGGAGCAGAAATTATCCCTATCAGTCTGGAAGCTAGCATTACTATAACCTAAAACTCTCAAGTCTTCACTCCCACCGAGGGTAAGGACCCAGTCCTTAGTCCTCCATAGGTACTTGAGGATATTCTTTACCGCAGTCTAGTGTGCCTTGCCAGGTTTCCCCTAATACCTGCTATCCATGCTCAAAGCAAAGGCTACATCAGGTCGAGTACACGTCATAGCGTACATGATCGATCCTACAGCCAAAGCATAAGGTATTCGACTCATTTATGCTATCTCAGCCTCAGTACTAGGGCTTTGTGTCTTACTCAATCTGGCGTTACTTTGGATCGGTAACTCTCCTTTCTTGGAGTCCTGCATGCTGAATCTCTTCAACACCTTATCCAATTAGGTACTCTGACTAAGTCCAATTAGTCTTTTACTCCAGTCTCTCAAGATCCTTATCCCTAGAATATAGGCAGCTTCTCCTAGGTCCTTCATAGAGAAACACTTCCCAAGCCAGGACTTAACTTCCTGCAGAGTTGGGATGTCATTTCCTATGAGTAGTATGTCATCCACATACAACACCAAAAAGCTAACTATACTCCCACTAGCCTTGACATATACACAATATTCATTTTCACTCCTAGAAAAGCTAAAATCTTTGACTTTCTCATCAAAGAAAATATTCCATCTGCAAGGTGCTTGCTTTAACCCATAAATGGATTTCTCAAGCTTACAAACTCTATTAGGGTACTGTGTATTGACAAAACCCTCTGGCTGACTCATGTAAACATCCTCAGCCAACTTTCCATTAAGGAAAGCGGTTTTGACATCCATTTGCCATATTTCATAGTCATGAAATGCGGCTATGGCTAACAGAACCCTAATAGACTTAATCTTGGCCACTGGAGAAATGGTCTCATCATAATCAACTCCTGTAGTTTGTGAGAAACCCTTTGTAACCAGTCGTGCCTTACAAGTTTGTACATTACCATCCATGTCAGTCTTCTTCTTGAAGATCCATTTGCACCCTACAGTCTTATGACCTGGTACATTCTCAACCAAGTTCCAAACTTGATTGCCATACATGGACTGTGTCTCCCTGTCCATTGCCTCTTTTCACTTGGCTGACTCAGGGCCTACCATGGCTTCCACGTAACTGTTAGGTTCATCCAGACCTATCAGTGTCTCATCACTGATAAGTGTATCACCTTCCACAATAATATGGAATCCATAGTAATGCTCAAGTGCATTCCTAACCCTTGTGGAACGCCTCAGAGGTACAAACTTGTCAATTGGCTCAACAGGAGTTTCCTCTTCAAGTTGAGTGCTAGGGTTTGAAGTTCCTTCACCACTTGACTCTTGAATTTCTTCAAGGTCAACTTGTCTCTCACTGTTTCCTTGGCTTATAAACTATATCTCTCGAAAGAAAGCCCTCCTAGCTACAAAGACCACATTTTCACTAGGTCTGTACAAGAGGTAACCAAAAGATTTCTATGGGTAGACGATGAAAATACACCTCTCACTTTGAGGTTCGAGCTTATCATAAGTCTCACGTCTCACAAAAGCCTTGCAACCCCAAATCTTGATGTGGTCTAGTTTAGGTACTTTAGCAGTCCACATCTCATGAGGAGTTTTGGCAAATTTCTTTGTAGGGAATAGATGAAGGATATGGGTGGCAGTCTCTACGGCATACCCCCAAAATGAGATCGGTAGCGAAGCTCGACTCATCATGGAACGAACCATATCCAACAAGGTTCGATTACGTCTCTCAGCTACACCATTCAACTGCGGTGTCCTGGGAGGTGTCACTTGTGAGACAATCCCACATTCCCTAAGATAGTCGAGGAACTCTTATCTAAGATACTCACCACCTCGATCGGATCGAAGCATCTTAATGTTCCTCCCCAATTGATTCTCAACATCCTGTTTAAACTCTTTCAGCCTCTAAAAAATCTCTGACTTATGCTTGATTAAGTAGACATATCCATATCTACTGTAATCATCAATAAAAGTCAAATAATAATGATTAGCATCCCTTGTGGCATGTTTGAAGGGCCCACACGCATCCGTGTGTATAAGATCCAACAAACCTTCACCCCTCTCACAAGAACCTGTGAAGGGTGACTTTGTCATTTTTCCAAGTAAGCATGATTCGCAACTATCATCTGACTTTAGGTCAAATGACTCCAATACTCCATCCTTTTGGAGTTGGCCTATGCATTTCTTGCTTATATGTCCAAGACGACAATGCCATAATGATGCTTTATCCAAGTTATTAATATTAACAGAATCAATACACAATACATTATTTCCTAAGTAATCAACCACAGATACAGTTTCATACACACCATCACAAGTCAATGCTTTAAAATAAAGAACATTATTAAAGAAAGCATTAATCGAACCAACTTCATTATCAAATGAAAAGGTAAGGCCTTTTTTATACAATGCATGAAAGGAAATAATATTTCTTTCCATTTCTGGCGAATAACAACATTTATTCAAATCTAAACTAAACTCACTACTTAGCAATAAAGTATAAACTCCAATCTTGGTGACAGGTAAAGCTTTCCTATTCCCCATGATTAAGTTTATTCTTCCATGCTCCACATTCTCAATTCTTCTTAGTCCCTGCAAATAAGAACATATATGAATACCACAACCGGTATCAAGGACCCAAGAGTTAGAATGGGGTGAGTTTTTAGATAAGATAGTGTAAATACCCGCATGGTTGGGTTTAACTTTCCCATCCCTCACAAATTGCTGGTACTTTGAGCAGTTCTACTTCCAATGTGATTTTTCATGGCAATAGAAGCATTCAGCCTCTTTTCGGTTAGAAGAAGGAGTGACGAAACCATTCTTGGTTCCACTTGAAGAAGAGCCATCAAGGGTCCTAGCCTTGGTACCCTTCGAAGAGCTCTTCCTCTTCTTCCCTCGACC
Source organism: Lactuca serriola (assembly GCF_051521515.1). Classification (NCBI taxonomy): domain Eukaryota; kingdom Viridiplantae; phylum Streptophyta; class Magnoliopsida; order Asterales; family Asteraceae; genus Lactuca; species Lactuca serriola. Next base: position 240,452,635 of record NC_136408.1, read on the forward strand.
ATTCCCGATTGCCAAAAGCGGGGCGAAGTTTGGAGTAGGAGTGTTAACAACCGACTTACCATTAAGACCTGTTTCTACAGTCTTGAGGAGTCCCTAAAGTTTGCTGAGTATGACCTCTTCCTTATTCATGTGACATGTCATGCCGAAATTGATCATAGCACGAGGGTAAGGAATGCAAAACAATATCTATTGCAATCTCCTCAGGGAAGTTCACATTAAGCTTCAGCAACCGATCCACATACCTTTGCATTTTCTGCATGTGGCTCGTGACGGATTCCCCGTCCTTCATCATGGTTGTTATGATGGTGCAGATGATTTAATACCTCTCTTATCGTGCACATTGATGGTATCTTTCCATCAGATCTTGGTGCATTTCAAAAGGGTAGAAGTCCTCATAGGACTTTTGGAATTCCGCTATCATGGTGGCCAACATGATGCATGCCACTTTGGTAGCATCCCTTTCTGATCCATTCATTGAAGTTGCATCCATCTGTAACATCCCAAAATTCAGGTTCAACCATTTAACCCTTTTTCTTTTCCAAGTTGTCATATTAGGTCCCTTTATGTAAATGTTAGGCTTGTGAGTACGCTTGGCGTACTAAGGAGTACGTTGCGCGTACTCGCGTGCTTATTTTGTACGCGGATTCATCCGGGTACGCTGGGCATACCCAAGGTTACGCCGAGCGTAACCAGCCCAGATACAAAACCCTATTATGACTTGGGGGATATAAAAGGAATGAGATGGCCTTGTCCCTCAGCCACCATCTCACAGAAAGAAACCCTAAGAGAGTATTCCCTTCGTCCTTAACATGTGTGTGAGTGTTCTAAGCTTCAAAGTGCCATTTCAAGGTAGTGAAAGAGAAGAGGAGGCCATTGTAGGAGCTAGAAGTTGGTGGGCAAGAATAGATCTGATTTCTACAGAGGTTGGAGCTTCTCCTGAGGTATAAAGTTCAAAACTTGCCTTATTATTTGTGTTGTGTGCTCCTTGGACCAAATTCTTGGGTTTTTGGTCCCAAGATGGAGACTTTATGAGCAAATAGTCTCCATTGGCCTAGATCTATCATATTTCAGGACTATATGAGTTGTATGTTCATAAAAATGCAATCTTGGACGTAAATGTTGAGCCATGCATGAGATCAAGACTTTTGGAGGAGAAAGGAAAGGTGTTATAAGGTGTGGGAACCTTTATAGCCATGCAAAGGCTTAAAGGTTTCGACTTTATGGATTAAGAGGTATTAAAATGGTCAGATCTGGAATGTGAGATTATGTCGTAACTATTTAAGACCTAAAATGAAGAAAGTAAGAAACTAGGATTTACGCTGGGCGTAATCCTAGTACGCCCCGCATAGTGGGTCGCGTTCCCCGATTCTGGAGTGCAAGGGTACGCCCCGCGTACAGGAGTTGGTACGCCCCACGTACTGCTTGTTGTTGACTTTTGTTGACTTTTAGGCTTTTGGTAAACATGTGGACTTTTGAGTCAGGGAGGGGTAAAATGGTCTTTTACCCTTCTTTGGGATTGGAGAAAGGGATGTGGTATAGCCTTGAGAGCCGTTAATGATTTGGAATGGTTAGTTGTTGTCATTAGGCGAGGCTAGGTCATTGTTTCGAGATTCAGATATATAGAGCACGTGAGTTACTAGACATCATACGAGGTGAGTCTAATCACTATACTGTATCTGGAAGGGTACCTATGTGTGACCGGAAGGCCTGGTATGCTATGAGATATATGCATTGTATGCTATGAGTTGCCTGTTTTGTATGCGCTATGTATGTTATATGTATGTTATGCTTGATATGGGCCGGAAGGCATTATGATATGGGCCGGAAGGCATTATGATGTGGACCGGAAAGTCAGGGAGTTATGGACCAGAAGGTCGACACGGGTAGGACCGGAAGGTTTATCGGGTTGGGACAGAAGTCCCCTGAGACACATGGACCGGAAGGTCGTGTGGAGTATGGCCTGGAAAGGCGTATGCGTGTAAGTGGTATATTGGGGAACTCACTAAGCTTCCTGCTTACAGTGTTTGCGTGTAATGTGTTTCAAGTACTAGTGAGGACCGTGGGAAGGCGCCGGCGTGACTCGTACACACACAGGCGGATTTGGATATGTTGATCTTGGGATTTGATATGTTTTGTATTTTGACTATGTTACATTGGATTTTGTGGGTTGTCTTGAATAAAATTATGTTTTAAAGAAATGAGAAATTGTTTTGAAAATTTACGTTGTTACAAGTTGGTATCAGAGCCTTCGTTTGAGGGATTTGGATGCACCTTCGGGCGTAACTGAACTCAAACTGAGGATTTGAGAAAATTTTCAAACGATAAAACTAATTTTTCAAAAAAGCACGAGATTTTGAGACAACCAGAGCGGAGCAGTGTGCACGGTCAGTCAGCGCCCGAACGGTGAATCCCCAAAATGTCCTTACATTACATGTTATGAGATATGATATGTTATATTATGCATGCTAGAGTTGGCTAAGTATTCATATTAGGACTAGAGTGGCCTGATTTTGTGATGCCTTAGCCTAGGAAGGAATATGCTGCTATGTGATGCTTGAGAGCAAGTAGGTAGCAGTGAGGGGCTGATAAGGGGTCTACCAAAGGGTAGCCTATGCCAGTGAGATATAGAGTACTTGTGATCTGGGATCCAAGGAGGAGGATTTCGGATGAATACTGATGCGGTGTAGGTGATAGTATAAGGGCCTGTACTACCAAACACACCAGAGAAGTGCGCACTCTAAGGAACAAGTAGGGTTGAGTTATTGAGTGTGAGCATGCTCGAACGAGTCTTTGATATTATTATGTTATATTTCAGAGACATCATGGTTGGGACACGCCACAGACCTGGGGCGAGCGAAGTAGGTGACGAGGAGCTTCGTCAAATGATCCACGATGTGGTGGCGGCGGCGATCAGGGCCGAGATTCCGAGATGTTTGGGTCTATCAAGACCACACTAATTGAGACTTTCGATGAGCAGTACGCCACGGTGACTGAGGCTGCAGGCGCTGCAGCTACGACAGTTGTGGCTGCTACCAGACCTTAGGGAGGTGAATCGTTGTTGTTCCGAGAGTTCAACAACACGAAGCCACCTGAGTTTGATGGGACACAGGATCCGATCGCTGCGATGAGATGGATTGCTGACATTCGGGAGTTTGTGTCGAACTCGACATACCGAACATTTGTTGAGCTCCAGGCAAATGCCCGGAAGAGGGAGATTGAGTTGGAGACTCAGGCTAGGGAGGAGGCCGAGTCTCAGAGGATGTATTGGCAGTCGGCTCAGTCTCAGCCGGTAGCTAAGGGGACCAAGTTCGCTGATTCGAGGACTGGAGGCCAGAAGGGCCGCACTTCCGGGAAGTGCGGCAAGGGTCATGAGGGGGCCTGTCGATCGGGTGCTTGCTACAAATGTGGCAAGGAGGGTCATATCGCAAAGGATTGCCCCAAGGGATTTATAGTTTGCATTCATTGCAACCAGACTGGCCATTGGAAGGCCGAGTGTCCACAGTTGCATTAGGGGTCAGCACAGGAATCTGCAGCTGTTGCTAGAGTTACCGAGGTTCGACCAGTGAAGGTCGAGGCTCCGAAGGCTCGTGGGAGAGCTTTCCAATTGAATTTAGAGGAGGTCCACGCGGCTCCTGATGTTGTGGCCGGTATGTATTCTGTATTTATTTTTTTTAGTTGAGATACTGTGCTTATATGATGATATGTGTAGGTACTTTTCTTGGAAGTTCTGTACCTGCTTTGGTGTTATTTGACTCGGGTGCGAATCGGTCATTTGTTTGCTTGGTATGTAGTCAGCACACTAGTATCCGTCGAGAGGCGTTGAGTCGACCTCTGTGAGTTTCCATAGCTGACAAGCGAGTGGTGTATGCTACGGATGTGATTCAAGGATGTATCCTTGAGATCTTTGGTGTGGAGTTCCCGATATATCTGGTCCCGATCGCGATGGGGGACGTGTGTGTTATAGTGGGCATGGATTGGTTGAGCTGATTTGCAGCTGTTATAGACTGCGAGCATCAGTTGGTGACGATACGAGACCCTAGTGGGGGTACTTATGGTGTATGGTGAGGGAACCCGATGTGGGTCAACGTTTTGTTCGGCTGCCAGGGCGAGAAAAAGTTTGCTGTAGGGCTGCAATGGATTCGTAGCCTATGTGACGGACACGCGAGTGGCCGCTGGGAGGCCAAGTTCGATTGATCAGGTTCCAATAGTGTACGAGTTCCTGGATGTTTTTCCTGAGGAATTGTTGGGTGTGCCTCCCGAGAGGCAAGTGGAGTTTCGTATCGATTTGGTTCCGGGAGCAGCACCTATCGCCAAGGCGCCTTACCACCTCACGCGGCCAGAGATGTAGGAGTTATCGTCGCAACTTCAGGAGCTGCTAGCGAAGGGGTTTATTCGACCGAGTAGCTCGCCTTGGGGAGCACCGATCCTTTTTGTCAAGAAAAAGGATGGTTCACACCGGATGTGCATTGATTACCGGGAGTTGAACAAGTTGACGGTCAAGAACCGTTATCCATTGTCGAAGATCGACGATCTGTTCGATCAGTTGCGAGGGGCGTCTTCGTTCTCCAAGATAGACTTAAGGTTGGGTTATCATCAGATGAGGGTTCGGGATGAAGATATCCAGAAGACAACGTTCAGAACTCGTTATGGGCATTACAGGATGTGCAGACCGATGCTGGATCGGTCGGTGATCGTATTCATTAATGATATTTTGGTGTATTCGAGATCTAGAGAAAAACACGAGGAGCATTTGAGGGAGATCCTTAGAGTTCTGAGATCGGAGAGGATTTATGCCAAATTCTCCAAGTGTGAGTTCTGGTTACGAGAGGTCCAGTTATTGCGACATCTCGTCAACCAGAATGGGATATTGGTCGATCTAGCCAAGATTGAGGCGGTCATGAGGTGGGAGGTGCCGAAATCGCCCACCGAGATTAAGAGCTTTCTAGGATTAGCCGGCGATTGTCGGAGATTTATCAAGGATTTCTCCAAGATTGTCGTGCCACTCACCTAGTTGACCCAGAAGGGTGTCGCTTTTTTCCTGGGGTCCGGAGCAGCAGACCTCATTTGAGACACTTCGCCAGAAGTTGTGCGAATCCCCGATGCTTGCACTCCCGGAAGGGATGGAGGATTTTGTGGTGTACTGTGATGCATCGATATCCGGGTTGGGAGCAGTGCTTATGCAGAGGGGGCATGTGATAGCATATGCATCGAGGCAGCTGAAGCCTCATGCGTCGAGGTATCCCACCCACGACCTGGAGCTGGGGGTTGTGGTGTTCTCCCTCAAGATCTTGCATCACTATTTGTATGGGCTTCGGTGTACCATATACACGGATCACAAGAGTTTGAAGTACTTGATGGATCAGCCTAACCTGAATATGCGCCAGAGGAGATGGTTGGATGTGGTAAAGGATTATGATTGTGAGATCCTGTACTACACGGGCAATGCTAATGTTGTAGCCGATGCTTTGAGCCGTAGGGTAGAGAGCGCCCCGATACGAGATGTTTGTATGAGATTGACAGTGATGACTCCGATGTTGGACACCATTCGAGGGGCCCAGGCAGAGGCCATGAGACCGAAGAACCGCAAAAGGGAGCGGGTGATCGGGCAGGTATCAGAGTTCGTTACCGATAGTCGAGGACTCATGACCTTTCAGGGTCGCATTTGGGTAACGTTTGTGGGCGGACCACGTACCATCTTGATGGAGGAGGCACATAGATCGAGGTTCTCGATCCATCCCGGGGCCACTAAGATGTTTTTGGACCTGAAGAGGGAATATTGGTGGCCTTGTATGAAGAGAGATTTCGCTTTGTTCATGGAGAGGTGATTGACCTGTCGCAAGGTTAAGGCCGAGCACCAGCGTCCACATGGTAAGTTGCAGCCATTGGAGATTCCCGAGTGGAAGTGGGAACAGATTACCATGGATTTTATCACCAAATTGCCAAGGACTGCAAGAGGTGTTGTTGCGATTTGGGTGATTGTGGACAGGTTGATGAAGAGCGCTCACTTTCTTGCTATCAGTGAGAGCTCTTCTGCTGAGAGGCTGGCAGAGTTGTACGTGAGGGAGGTGGTATCGTGACATGGAGTTCCGATCTCGATTGTTTCAGACCGAGATGTGCGTTTGACTTCCATATTTTGGAAGAAGTTTCACGAGGAGTTGGGTACGAGGCGGCATTTTAGTACCGCATACCACCCACAGACGGACGGACAGAGTGAGCGGAGTTGGGACATGTACTTGCCCTAGGCTGAGTTTTTCTAAAACAACAGCCATCACTCGAGCATTGGTATGCCACCCTTTGAGTTGTTGTACGGGAGGAGGTGTCGGACCCCCATTTGCTGGGGTGAGGTAGGGCAACGTGTGATGGGGAGTACGAAGATAGTGCTTCAGACGACAGAGAAGATACAGTAGGTTAGACAGAGGTTGTTGACCGCTCAGAGTCGCCAGAAAAGTTATGCAGATAGGTGACGATCCGAGCACGAGTTTCAGGTAGGGGATTTTGTTCTCCTGAAGGTGTCTCCTTGTAAAGGAGAGATTCGATTCAAGATGAGGGCAAGCTGGGGCCCCGGTATATTGGGCCGTTTAGAGTGATTGTGAGGGTAGGCAGAGTAGCATATCGATTGGAGCTACCTGCGGAGTTAAGTCAGATTCATGATACCTTCCACGTGTCTCAGTTGAGGAAGTGTATAGCCGACGAGTCGGCGGTAGTGCTGCTAGAGGATATTCAGGTGGATGCAAGCCTGAATTATGCTAAGAGACCAATTGCGATTCGGGATCAGAAGATCAAGGTTCTGAGGAACAAGGAGGTACCGTTGGTGTAGGTTCAGTGGCAGCATTGGAAGGGGTCAGAGCTGACGTGGGAGTCAGAGTCAGAGATGCGGGAGCAACATCCGGAGTTGTTTTCGGCATAAGACATCCAGGGCGAAGTCTGGTTCTAGTGGGGGAGAATTGTAACATCCTGAAATTCAAGTTCAACCATTTAACCCTTTTCTTTTCCAAGTTGTCATGTTAGGTCCCTTTATGTAAATGCTAGGCTTGTGAGTACGTTGGGCGTACTAAGGAGTACTCTGCGCGTACTCGCGCGCTTATTTTGTACACGGATTCATCCGGGTACGCTGGGCGTAACCGGCCCAGATGCAAAACCCTAATATGACTTGAGGGTTATAAAAGGAATGACATGGCCTTGTCCCTCAGCCACCATCTCACAGATAGAAACCCTAAGAGAGTATTCCCTTCGTCCTTAGCTTGTGTGTGAGTGTTCTAAGCTTCAAAGTGCCATTTCAAGGTGGTGAAAGAGAAGAGGATGCCATTGTGGGAGCTAGAACTTGGTGGACAAGAATAGATCTGAGGTCTACAGAGGTTGGAGCTTCTTCTTGAGGTATAAAGTTCAGAACTTGCCTTATTATTTGTGTTGTGTGTCTCCATTGGCCTAGATCTATCATATTCCAGGACTATATGAGTTGTATTTTCATAAAAATGCAATCTTGGACCTAAATGTTGAGCCATGCATGAGATCTAGACTTTTAGAGGAGAAAGGAAAGGTGTTAGAAGGTGTGGGAACCTTTATAGCCATGCAAAGGCTTAAAGGTTTCGACTTTATGGATTGAGAGGCATTAAAATGGCCAAATCTGGAATGTGAGATTATGTCTTAACTGTTTAAGACCTAAAATGAAGAAAGTAATAAACTGGGATTTACGATGGGCGTAATCCCAGTACGCGCCGCGTAGGGGGTCGCGTTCCCCGATTCTGGAGTGCAAGGGTACGCCCCGCGTACAGGAGTTGGTACGCCCCACGTACTGCTTGCTATTGACTTTTGTTCACTTTTAGGATTTTGGTCAACATGTGGACTTTTGAGTCAGGGATGGGTAAAATTGTCTTTTACCCTTCTGTGGGATTGTAGAAATGGATGTGGTATAGCCTTGAGAGCCGTTAATGATTTGGAATGATTACTTGTTGTGATTAGGCGAGGCTAGTTCGTTGTTTCGAGATTCAGATATGTCGAGCAGATGAGTTACTAGACATCATAAAAGGTGAGTCTTCTCACTATACTGTACCTGGAAGGGTTCCTATGTGTGACCAAAAGGTCTGGTATGCTATGAGATATATACATTATATGCGATGAGTTGCATGTTTTGGATGCGCTGTGTATGTGATATGTATGATATGCTTGATATGGGCCAGAATGCATTATGATATGGGCCGGAAGGCATTATGATGTGGGACGGAAGGTCAGGGAGTTATGGACCGTAAGGTTGACACTGGTAGGACCGGAAGGTTTACCGGGTTGGGACGGAAGTCCCCTGAGACACATGGACTGGAAGGTCGTGTGGAGTATGGCCTGGAAAGGCGTATGTGTGTAAGTGGTATATTGGGGAACTCACTAAGCTTCTTGCTTACAATGTTTACGTGTAATGTGTTTCAGGTACTAGTAAGGACCGTGGGAAGGCGCCAGCATGACTCGTACACACACACAGGCGGATTTCGATATGTTGATCTTAGGATTTGATATGTTTTGTATTATGACTATGTTGCATTGGATTTTATGGGTTGTCTTGAATAAAATTATGTTTTAAAGAAATGAAAAATTGTTTTGAAAATTCACATTGTTACACCATCACAAGTGATTTTCCCACACAAGTTCATGATGGTAAAGGAGCCACTAGGATTAGAGCCAGAACCAGCATTGTTTGAAGACATCTGAAAGAAGAGAACAACATGAGTTTAGATATTAAGAGAGTCCTTAATAAAACACCCAAATGTAATATTAAGGCTAGAAGCTAATCACAATATATTATAACTTAGAAGAGGTATGTCGTAAGCTAAGCTATAACATCTTTGAAAGGTAGGTGAATGACGATTCACCAATTTCTACCATGAAAAATGAAATATAGATATTCGGTTTTTAATTGGTTCTTAGAAATTCCTAGATTCTTTTGAGATTCAATGAACTTTTCAAAGGCATGTTTCCATCTCGAGTGTGCCCTCCATGTTTTGTGACTGGGATACCGAGGATCACAAAACGAGGTGTGAAGTAACCATGTAAATCACTTGGTACCCTTCAATTTTATCACTCAATCGATGTGCCGGTAAACCACACACGCTCCACCGATACTAGGATAAACCTTAAGTCACCCTTTAACTACCTTGTAAAGTCCAAGTTAGTGTGCTGGTTAACCATACACGCTCCACCAATGAATTAAACAAAGTGTAAAGTGTAATTTCATGGATTAGCACCTTATTCACATTTTTCCTAAAGAAACTAAGATTCAGAATTTAATAAAAGCATTTAGTTACTTTATAATATTCATCATACTTTTAATGAGAGTTTATAAGTCCTTGTCCTACCCGTTCAGCTAACGACCCTCCACCGATCAAGGAAGCGGTGGGTGAGAGTGGACACCCATTAAGTTGCCATTTTATAGGCAACAAACTTATACCCCCCCCCCCCTTATAGACCGGCTTCGTGAATGAGGCGTACTAGCAGTAAGACGACTTGATCTTATACATACATACATATATATATATATATATATATATATATATATATATATATATATATATATATATATATTATTAACTTATAATATTATAATGTATAAGGGTTGAATTTTAACTTTTAAAATTCTAAGGGTTGGAACTAAAGTTTAATCAAGACTTTACTTGTTCCAATAACTTGAGGGCAAGTTTTGTAAACTTCCAAAACTTTTCATTTCTTATAAATTATGAATTAATTGAGTAATAAAAATGAAGACACTTCATTTTTTTATCACTCTTGTGTTCTTTTAATGGCTTTAATAAAAGTGAGACTTTTGGTTTTCCATAACTTGAGGACAAGTTATGGACTCCATTAAAACACATTATGATCATGAATTAAACTACCATGAAGGTCACAAACAATTCCTATGATCATCTAATCATCATAAGTTCAAGAACATGAAAATGAACACTTTCAAGAATAAAAAATTACACTTAAAAACTTGTAATTTTGATAATTGCCATTGTAAATGGATTAGCATTAACATTACACCATCTCAAACAAGTTTTAAAACACCAAAACAGTTTAGGGTAATGTTTCTAGTCCATTTCCAGCAACACATGTCGAAATTCTGAACATTGCAGCATCTACTCGTCGAGTTCAAGAACAGACTCGACGAGTAGCTTGCATTTGTTCATGGACTCGTCGAGTCCCCCCATGGACTCGACGAGTTCATACGAGTAGAAGACAAAAAATCGATTTTTTTCAAGCAGTTTGCACAAAAAAAATCAACAAACATACCTAGGCTCTGATACCACTGATGGGTTTTGAGCATTCTAACACTTCCTAAGTGTACATGCAACCCTAATAACCTTGGATCTATGTTTGTCTAATTATCATGCAAAGTTGAATTCCAAGGTTATATTCCTATCTAGCATATACGGGGAACATTTTTATCTTGAATGAAAGATAGAATAACATACCTTGTTGTTGATTATGATCCTTGAAACCTTGTGAGCCTAGCACCCCAAGCGTGATGCCTCAAATGCTTCACACAACACCAAATGCAAAGGAGTAAACTTTGAGAGAATCTTACACTTGCAAAAATCGGCGCTAGCCCTCTTGTTTCTTAGTGTAGCCGATTTTGGGGAGAACACCTTTGTTTATATAGTGTGTTGCATTAGGTAAACCCTAATGTAACATGACTCTTCATTTCATGATCCATGGGTTAACTCCATGGAGCATCATATGGGTGAAACCCAACTTGATAATCCATGGAGCCTCTTAGCCTACTATATAAGATATGGAAGATTTACATAATCTGCCCATAGATTTAATTAGTTATCTTTTGATCACTTAATTAATTCTTGATCAAACTAAGTAAATAATATTATTTATATATTAGAACTTATAATATATTAATAAACCATAAGTGTTATTTCTCTCATTTTAGTTTATCCAATTGCATGGTGCCATGAAACCCAAATGGACCATGTCGGGTCGGGTCAAGTACATACCAGAAATAGTTATGGACTTAAATACCTTGTCCAACACATACAACAGAGATTATGAAGCCTGTACCACATGTGACTTAGCATATCCACTTAATAACTAGCTCACATTACTAAGGGTCCCACAAAGCACAAAGCAAACAGCATTCAGGCAATGGGAAAATAACTAACCACACAATCCAGTCAAACTGCTCTATCCCTACACAGGAATCTGTACTAGCATGCAATTCATAAAGCTCATACACATATATCAGGCACATAAGGCATCCTTCCTAGATCTTTAGTCCTAATCTAGCATGTTGATCACATAATCATATCATAACATAAACTTGTATGGGTAATTTGGGAGAACTTACTTGAGCTCTGCTGATTGCATGCACCACACCATTTTCTCTTTTCAAAGTTCTTATTCCTTTCCAAAATCCTTTTTCTTTTTCAAAGTTCCCCTTTATTTTATAAAAATGATTTTCTTTTGAAAATTTCTTTACCAAGTCCTCAGTTTGAGTTTAGTCACACTTGAGAGTGTGCCCGAATCCCTCAAACTAAGGCTATGATACCAACTTGTAACGTCCCAAAAATAATGACCAAAAATTTCTTTAAAAATATTACAAAATCATACCATTAGATCAAATCAAACATACTGAAAGGGTTATATGAAAAATCAGAGTATTTTTCCCAAAACACTTATTCATTTTATCAGAGTAAACATCACAGGCTACACTCCTTGGTATGTGTCATGCGATCATCCCGAGCTCCTCTTTCCACTATCGGAAGTACCTGAAACCATAACATAAACCGTAAGCACGAAGCTTAGTGAGTTCCCCAACCTACCACATACCATACATATATATTGATCCAAACATACCATATACAACTGTGAGCACATAATCACATATTGGGCCCCCTCCCGCTGCATTGGGCCTCGCCCGCCATCGGACCCCGTCCATCATCAGGCCCCGCCTGGCATCAGGTCCCACCTGGCATCGAGCCCCGCTCGGTATACAGATTTGTTTCCCTTAGGCCCCTCCTGTCTCTGGGCTTCGCCCGCCATACACATACATACGATCAAATAACATACAGAAACATACATAATCATTCCCTAACCATACCCTGATCTAAGGCCTCGCCTAACTTCAGCCCTACCTTGGTCTACTACTGAAGTAGTGGAACCCCATCCACACTCCTGCTAGTAGTGAGATACGGGCCCTCACCCACACTCACATCGTTCCTACCATGGGCCTCGCCCCTGCTCTACTAATATCGAGATATAAAACCCATAAGATACGGGACCTCGCCCACACTCACCTCCCTACCAGGCACATACAAGTATCACGAAGACAACATGTACAATCTAACGCACTACATAAGAATCTTCCTCGGGAATACCACGGCATCGGACCCCCGGCCCAGAAGCATGCTATTATCTAACGTACTTCGGGCTTACCCCGACGTCGGACCCTCGGTCCGGATCCTATCATACCGACACATGCAAGAATCACAAACACGTCTAGCATTCTAACATTCCTCGCGTGTCGCCCGGTATCAGGACATAACCCGGAACATATAGCAATAAGTGCCTAGGGCTAAACCCCGGGGTCTTCCTTATATATATAAACATAAACATGAACATAATAGGCCAGTATTTTGGTCGTAGAATCATACACACCGTGAGGAGACTCACCTCGCACTTCGGAAGATTCGCTGAACACTTCTGACTGCTATCCGATATTTCTGAACTACTGACCCTTTGACTTCCCAAACAATCAATACCCAAAGAACATTTAGACCATAATATTCCAAAAGTCAACCATGTCAAACTTGGTCAAAGTCAACGGTCAAAGTCAACCTCCAGTTGACTTGACTCGCCGAGTTGTTCTACCAACTCGTCGAGTCCATACCCCTACAACCCAATACATCCCTCGACTCAACTCGTCAAGTCTAGCAAGAACTCAGCGGGTCCTCCTTCAACCATACAATTGGGACCATCTTCAACCGACTCGCCGAGTTCATCCTTGAACTTGTCGAGTTCATCATCCACATATGAATGTGTCTAGCCTGTGAGTCGGCGAGTTCTATGAACAACTCGTCGAGTCCATTTTCATAAACTAAGGAGATTGCCTTAGATTCGCCGAGTTCTTCATTGAACTCGTTGAGTACGATGAACTTTATGACCATTATGGACTCAGACTGGCTGAGTCCCTTTCCAATCTCAACTCATACCCTTAACAGAAGGGTTTTGGTGCAAAAACTGGCCTAACATGCTGAGTCCCACAACTGACTCGTCGAGTCTCTCTATGTCCAATATTATTCAGACAATTTCAAACAAGCTCAAGGCATCCAAGACCTAGATCTGGCCTCCTAGGGTCTGGATATCACACCAGGCTTCTACCTTTGCACCCATGCATGGCCCTTTTTGTTCAAAAGGCCATAATAACCACTTAATCTATGCATGGAGAGGTATAATGGCATAAATCTCCCACCTTTACGTCTTTACTACTCTGAACACCTCTAAATCTGGAAGGATCTAGCTTGGGGAAGTCTAAATCCCACAAAACATCCTTCTTGGACCATAAACTCCATAAAAAGGGACTTAAGGAGATCAAACAAAATAGAAGTCAAGCTAAGAACTTGATTACCAGAAAATGAAGAAGATGAAGAAAACTTCCGGGATCTACAACCTTCTCCTTGGACCTCCAACCTGCTTCTTCTTCTTCTAGACTTCAAGAACACTCTAAATCCTTCAATAAAGGCTCACACACTTAAAGATAACACTAGGGTTTCGTGGGACTAGTTCTGGATAATGGAGGTTATGAATGAGGCTGATAGAATGATAATAAGATGCTTAAATAGGGCACCAACTCCCGATTTAGGGTTTTCCCAAAACCTGGCCAACTCGTCGAGTCAGTCCTCTGACTCGTTGAGTAGGTCACTTAACCCGTGACCAAAATCGCGCTCCTACTCGTCGAGGTACCCATCTACTCGGCGAGTCACTTCCTCTTTTGAGGTCTCCTTTCCTTTCTAGGCCTCCTAAATTCAGGGAGTTACAAGTTACGCAAACCGGCGATGATCCGAACTTGAGTTCCAGGTTGGAGATTTTGTCGTCCAGAAGGTATCCCTGTGGAAAGGGGTGATCCGATTCACGAATCAGGGAATGTTGGGTCCCAGATATATCGGTCCATTTATAGTGACTACCTGAGTGGGGTAGGTAGCTTATCGGTTGGAGCAACCTGCAGAATTGAGCTATATTCATAACACCTTCTACGTGTCTCATTTGAGGAGGTGTGTAGCCGATGAGAAGGTGGTAGTCTCCTTAGAGGACATTCAGGTTGATGCTACATTGAATTACATTGAGAAACCGATAGCAATTATGGATAGTAAAGTTAAGACCGTAAGGAACAAGGAGGTGTGACTGGTTAAGGTGCAGTGGGAGCACCGCAAGGGATCCGAGCGGACTTGGGAGCTAGAGTCCAAGATGCGCGAGCAGTACCCAGAGTTGTTTCTGGAGCATGACTTCGAGGGCAGATTCTGATTCTAGTGGGGTAGAGTTGTACCATCCCGGCTCCCCCAAACCTGAACGACGGAAACATTCGGGGGCGGATGACTTCATGTGGTAACGTAACAATTGAATACATAGTAAAGGAAGCAATACAACCATCATATATATAATTGAAAGTTTACATTTGTCAAAAAGTTACATGTTCAAAACCAATTACAATATGCTGTCAAATATGAGATTAAACTGGCACCGCAGCATCCCTTCATCAAAAGCATAATGATACCTGAAATTACTGATTCCCTGGGACATACAAGTAATTTTGAAAGAGTAGATCAGCATTTAAGCTGGTGAGTTTCATAAGTATTTAAATGACAATGTTTGTATGAAATGAAATGTTTTGTCCTTGGTTGTGTTGTGTTTAGAAAATCCTATATTTTCTACTAGTATAAAAGTAGCCTTCTCTCAAGACCCATGTTTGTTTCTAATATGTATGTAAGTGTAAAATAACCAATGTGTTTGGAAACCTTGTAAATCAATACATTTTTAATACCCCATGTGAGTTTTATAACCATACTATTGACTCGGAATGCCTATACACAACGTTCTTCAGGCGTTGGAATGTTATGACGTTTGTCACCCCAAATTGTGGACTGTAGCTAACAGTCAGGGCGCGGGTTGTCAAGCCCGTATAGATCCATACACAAACACCATGCTCCCCCTCCAAGGGATTCTGGTATATAATAGAGGACTTGAAATGTGTACTCGAACGTACGTGAAGTTTATGTCTCACAAAACCGTGGTATAAAAACAGATTTACGTGTTAAAATGTTTGTTTGTTCTTGTATATGAAAGTGACTTCATGAAAATCGTTTTTCTAGTATGTAATAGTTAGAAATTTGTTCATAAAACTATACCTATTATAGTTTTAAAAGTGTGTCTCGTGTGTTTAGAAATACCTAGAAAAGAAATCATTTGTTATGAAAGCATAGATTTTTGTAGAGCCTAAGGTAGACAAATATACATATAATCTAAGAAAATGTTTAGTTTATACATGCATTACAACAATTTATATTTCAAAAGATAGAATTCTATTGTAACATATTTTATATACGAAAGTTTCCTATAAAGTCTATAAATCACATGTGATTTTGATATATAAAAGCATATAAAATAATTCTTTATGTAACACACGATAATACTCGTGTGTTTTACTTGTATTCCCCCCCCCCCCCCCCCTTGAAAGCATATAAAAGCATTTAGAATATCTTAAAAAGGTTAATTAAGGGGTATGAACTCACTTGAAAGTTTGAAGATAGCGAGATGGAAAACCGGGCAGAGTTTCGTCTTGAGAAACGGATTTTTCTCGGGATTCTCGGGAATCTCGGGAGTAAAATCGACCCTCGGGACCTGAGCAAAAAGATCAGAGCTTCGGGGTAGTGCGGGCACGGAAAACGAGGCAATATCGTGAGAGAAATGAGAGAAATGGGGTGATTTTTCCGGAACCCTCACATTTCTATTTATAGGGGGTCTGAGAAGCCTCGGTACGCGGGGCGTATGCTCGTACGCAGCGCGTACTCGTACGTCATGCATGACCGAGTCCTCGACTGCCTCGGCTTCGGATGGGATGGATCGGGTAGCTTCGCATAGGGGCGACGTGGATGGACCGAGACCAAGGCCCTCGGGTACGCGGGGCGTACGGGGTTACGCAGCACGTAACTCGGATGAGGACGCTGACTCCTCCTTCGGATATTACCAGATTTTGAATTAAATTTATATATAATTTATTTAATAAACTTCAAAAAACATATCTCCTTCATACGAACTCCGTTTTCGATGGTCTTTATATCCACGCGTAGGTGAGACTACGCTCTACAACTTTCGTTTAGACCCCGTTGGCAAATTCCGAAATTATTTTTATTATTTAATTATAAAATGACGTGATTAAGGGATTTCTTTAAAAATTCATAACTTCTTTATCTGACGTCGGTTTTTGCCAGACTTTTCACCGCTGAAATACCATTGTCGAGACCTTCGATTCTCGTTTAGGTCATTCCGGCCAAAAGTCGCTCGATCTCCGATTCGAGTTTTTAGTTGTCTGCTGCTAAGCCGAACTTGGAAAAATCTTAACTTCAATATACGAAGTCGGATTTGGGCGTTCTTTTTACATACAATCCCGGTTTAATGATATTACACATAGTAGGCAGTTAAATAGAAACTTTTTGGACATTATATTATCAAAGTTAATTTCTTTAACTCAAAAGTGGTTACAATACTTGACTTATTAGGCCATTACAAAGAGTTGAAATATCGGGTTGTCACATCATCCCCCCGTTAGAGGGAATTTCATCCCAAAATTTAAAGTAGTAAAGATACTAGTGAACATGAAAGAGATGAGGGTACTTTTGTTTCATCTGATCTTCGCGTTCCCATGTGAATTCAGGGACCCGCTTGGCGTTCCAGCGAACCTTCACAATGGGTATGCGACTTTGTTTTGTTTGTTTGACCTCTCGGTCCATGTTTTCTACTGGTTCTTCTACAAAGTTGAGGCTCTTGTTGACCTCGATCTCGTCGAGTGGAATAACAAGAGTCTCATCGGATAGACACTTTTTCAAGTTGGAGACGTGGATGGTTGGATGTATGTTACTAAGTTCACGCGGTAGGTTAAGCTTGTAAGCCACAAGGCCGATTCTGGCAAGAATCTCGAAAGGCCCTATGTATCTTGGATTTAGCTTCCCACGCTTTCCAAAGCGTATTAAACCCTTCCACGGTGAGACCTTTAATAAAACGTGGTCTCCTACCTGGAATTCCAAAGGTTTCCTCCTTTGGTCAGCGTAGCTTTTCTGTCGGTCTCTAGAGGCTTTCAATCGTTCACGAATCTGAATGATCTTCTCTGTCGTTTCTCGTATGATTTTCGGACCGGTGAGAGTGCTTTCAGGAACTCTTCCTCTAGCTAACTAGGTATCGCCAACTTCAGTCCAGCACAGAGGGGATCTGCACTTTCGACCATAGAGGGCTTCAAACGGAGCAACCTTTATGCTTGTATGATAACTATTGTTGTATGAAAATTCGACAAGGGGTAAATGGATATCCCATGCCTTTGCAAAGTCAATCACATAGGCTCTTAGCATATCTTCTAAAGTTTGTATCGGTCTCTCACTTTGCCCGTCTGTTTGTGGGTGGTAGGTTGTACTCATGTCTAGCCTAGTCCCCAGGGAACTTTGTAGTGACTGCCAGAATCTTGAAGTGAATCTACTATCTCTTTCGAAGATAATGGATATCGGAACACCATGCAGTTGCACTACTTCCCTTAAGTAAGGTCTTGTAAGCTTTTCCATTTTGTCAGTCTTCTTGATGGGTAGGAAATGTGCGAATTTGGTTAATCTGTCGACGATGACCCATATGGTATCGAGTCCACTCGTCGTCTTGGGTAACTTGGTTATGAAGTCCATAGTAATCCGCTCCCATTTCCATTATGGTGTCTCCGGTTTTTGTAGTAATCCTGACGGTTTCTGATACTCGACCTTAACCTTAGCGCAAGTAAGGCATTTACTTACGAAGGTAGCAATTTCTGCTTTCATGTTAGGCCACCAGTACAGTTTCTTAAGATCCAGATACATTTTATCTGAACCTGGGTGAACGAAATATCTTGAGTTGTGTGCTTCGGTCATGACTACGTTTCTGAAACCACCATGTTTCGGGGTCCAGATTTGGTCCATGAGATAGTAGGCTCCGCCACCCTTGACTTCTAGATTCTTTTCCATTCCTCGCAGGGATTCACCCGCCACATTTTCAGGTTGCAAAGCTTCCATTTGTGCCTCCTTAATTTGTGTGGATAAGTGGGAATGGATAGTCATAGTCAGAGATTTGACCCTCCGACCAGTGTATTCCTTTCGACTGAGGGCGTCAGCTACCACGTTGGCCTTGCCAGGATGATAACGAATTTTGCATTCATAGTCATTTAGTAACTCAACCCATCGTCGTTTTTTCATGTTGAGTTCCTTCTGATCGAAAATGTGTCTTAAGCTGTCGGGAGGCATAAGCAATAACCTTCCCTCTCTGCATAAGAACACAACCAAGTCCTTGATTTGACGCATCGCAATACACTACGAAGTCTTCTATCCCTTCGGGGAGGGATAGTATTGGTGCGGTGCACAAGGCCTGTTTTAGCGTCTGGAATGCCTTCTCTTGTTTCGCTTCCCAGCCAAAGGCCACGCCTTTCTTGGTTAATGTAGTAAGAGGTCTCGCAATGCTAGAGAAGTTCTTTATGAATCTGCGATAGTAGCCAGCGAGACCTAGAAATTGACGAATTTCTGTAGGTGTCTTTGGTGCCGACCAGTTCTCAATGGCCTTAATTTTGGAGGGGTCCACGTGTATCCCTTTCTCGCTAACAACGTGGCCTAAAAATTCGACTCTTCGAATCCAAAATTCGCATTTAGAGAACTCCGCATAGAGTTTCTCCGTTCACAGTGTTTCTAGGACTTTTCGTAGGTGCTGACTATGCTCTTCCTCACTTCGGGAGTAGACAAGTATATCATCGATAAAGACGATGACGAACTGATCCAAGTAAGGACGGCATACCCTATTCATTAGGTCCATAAATACTGCTGGTGCATTGGTTATTCCGAACGGCATCACTACAAATTCGTAGTGTCCATAACGAGTTCAGAAAGCTGTCTTTGGAATATCCCCCTCTAGAACTTGTAATTGGTGATATCCGGATCGTAGATCTATCTTTGAGAAGTAGTTTGATCCTTGAAGTTGATCGAATAGGTCGTCAATATGGGGTAGAGGATAACGGTTCTTGACAGTAAGTTTGTTCAGCTCTCTATAGTCGATGCACATACGGAACGATCCGTCTTTCTTCTTTACAAACAGGACCGGTGCTCCCCAAGGTGAGAAACTTGGTCTTATGAATCCTTTTTGAAGGAGTTCATTAAGTTGACTGGAAAGTTCCTGCATCTCTGCCGGTGCGAGACGATAAGGTGACTTCGCTATTGGGGTAGCCCCTGGAACTAAGTCGATTCTGAATTCGACTTGGCGTTGTGGTGGTAATTCTGGTAGTTCTTCTGGAAAGATATCGGGAAAGTCGCGTACTACTAAAATGTTCTTGATGTCCTTCAGTTCGTGACTTGTATCAAAGATGTGCGCTAGGAATGCTCGACAATCCTTCCACAAGCACTTTCGAGCTTGGATGCACGAAATGATGTGAAGGTTTGTACTTGATTTGTCGCCGTAGATAACTAATGTTTCGTTCTTAGGGAGATTAAGACGGACTGCTTTCTCAAAGCACATGATGTCGGCGCGAAGAAGACTCAACCAATCCATGTCGACTATGACGTCGAAAATTTTAATTTGGACCGGCATGAGATTGATTGGAAAAGAATGGCCGTCTAAAGTTAACGTACAACCCATGTATATGTAGTTAGTGTTTTCGGTTTTTCCATTGGCCATCTCTACAGTGAATGATTTTTCTAACTTGCTAGGTTTAGGTTTAAGTGAATGAATAAAGTTTTGACTCACGAAGCTTTTCTCCGCTCCACTATCGAATAATATGCATGCATATGAATTATCGAGAAGGAACGTACCAGCAACTACAGTTGGGTCAGCTACAGCTTCGTCGTGGCCTATTGCCAAAACTCGTCCCACACCGCCGGTGCCTGCTGCCTTAGGGCAGTTCCTCTTGTAGTGGCCCACCTCGCTACAACCGTAGCAAGTCTGGCCTACACCCGCACTGGGAACTTGAGTGATCGGTTTTGCGGGGTCCTTGCAGAAACGGGCTGTGTGTCCCTTTCTGTTGCAGTTAGCGCACTGCATTTCCCGACAAGGTCCATGATAGTGGTAAGTGCATTTGGTGCACTTTGGAAGGTTACCTACATAAGGCTTTGTGGGGTAGGGATTTGTAGGGACTGTAGTAGGTACAGTGGCAGCATTCACTGAAACCAGTTCTTTCTTTGCGGATTCTTGGGAAGACCCACCCTTCCCTTTATTCCATACTCTCTTCCTGTTGTTGTTGTTGTTGTTGTTGTTGTTGTTGTTGTTTCCTTTCTGTGGTTCTAGTGCGGAAACGGTTGAGTTCTGATGACCTCCGTAGTCAATCAGAGATTGTGCCAGTTCCTTAGCACTTTCAAAGGTGTCAGGTTTGGAAGCTAACACACTTGATCGTACTTGGGGCGTCAGTCCCTAGATGTATCTTTCTATTTTCTTGCTCTCGGGAGCAATCATATATGGGCAAAGGATTGCCAGATTGCAGAATCTGTTGGTATAAGTTGCAATGTCGGTACCAACCATTCCGAGAGTCCATAGTTCGTGTTCGAGCTTTTGAATCTCTCCTCGTGGGCAGTATTCTCTCATCATCATCGCTTTTAGGCTCTCCCAGCTTATGGAGTTTGCCACTATCAGGGTAAGTACTTTAACGTGGCCATTCCACCAAGTTAAAGCTCTATCAATAAGGGTGAAAGTTGCAAATTTGACTTTGCTGTGCTCGGGACAGGAGCAGATTTCAAAGACTGACTCTGTCCTTTCAATCCACTATCTCAGGGCTAACACACCACCAGATCCATAAAACATCCGGGGCTTGGCATTAGTAAAGTCCTTATAGGTGCATTCCCGGGGTGGTCCATGACTCTCGCCATGGTTGGATGGGTTTGTGCCAGATCCCGAGCCATTAGTACTCGAGTTATTGATCTATGACATGGCAGCTGCTACTGCTGCGGTGACTGCTGTTTGGAACATAACAGCATCAAATTGAGGTGGTGGAGGTGGTGGTGGTACAGGTGCTTCCCCACCGTTGTTTCGCCTTGGATTCCTACGCGGAGGCATCCTTCAACTATAGGTTGAAAAGGTAAAGATAAGAATTCCATAGAATAGAAAATTAATGTGTCTCATGAACTAAATTGCTATAGTTCAACAACAAATGCTAGTATGAGTCTTAAAATAGAAGAATGAAAGTTATTTGTAAGACTGAAAGTATGAAACAAGTATTTGGTTTCTCAAAGACTTTTCAAGGTTTGAACGAAATACTCAACGTAGAAATAATAGTGTCACTTATATTAATATAAAAGTTGATACAACGTTCATGAAAATTTGACCCCTATAAGGGTCTCCGATTACAAAGTTCGAGAAATTTAAAGACTTTTAGCCGAGGTCCTAATCTATAACAAAATTTGAGTTTTTGACAAGCACTACTTGCGACGTAGGTTGCACTTGGAGCTTGACTCTGCATCTTATTGCTTCGACTCCATTAGACGCCTATCAAAAGCGGCTTGTTGTTCTCTCAGTTCAGCGAGGGCTGCAATCATTTGCGCTTGGAATGCCTTGGTTTGGAGTTGAGCATTGTCTTGTATCTTGTCCAGCCTACGGATGTCAGAAGTGTGAACCTGCACTTCCACGTTGACATCCCGGAGTCGGCTAGCTTGAACTCCGGACTAATAGGACTGATTGGCTAGCTTACCCACCATTACCGGGAGTGCCCGATCAGCCAAACCTCCGCCACGGACATCATAGAAGTCCCGGCACATGCCGTAGGGAGGGCGTAAGTTCTGTTGTTGGCTCCAATGATGGAGGTGACTTCCCCAGACGGGAGGTTGAACGGGTGGTGGATCGATCACTTCCGGTTCTGAGTTGGTACCAGAGTCATCATCCACTTCTATGGGTTCCTCGTCCTCTTCGGGATCATCTTCGACCCATCCTCTGTTGCCTTGGTTGGGAAAGTAGGGGTCGCCGGGGTGGTGAAATCCAGCCATTTGACTATACGAGAAATAGGGTTATAAGAGTTGAATAAAGTTGAAACTTGCAAAACATGTAAGTTAAACTAGTTTAGGTAGCAAATACTCCTATAGTATTTAAATTCTTGTGTTTGATTCTAGTAGCAGTTTGGTCAGTTTTGACTTTTTGCTTACTACGATCATTCCTCGATATACGTTGGTCCAATCTCGGGCAAATATAGTTGATCACGCTATATTTGTCCAAAATCTGATTACATATATCGAGGCTTAATCGTAGTGTCAACTTGTCTAAATACTTTTTGTATAGTTAGATATCATGAAAATAATTTGTTGTATGCATGTAATTGTACTTAAATGAACTATCAATTTAAGTTAAACGTAACGCTGCTTAAGCGTAAAAAGAAAAAATGTTTTGTCAGAGAGTGTTAGTCCCTTAATCATTTATAGTTTGTATATCTTATGTGGTTTGATATACTTAGTTCACTATAAACATTGCTCTGATACCAATCTGTCACACCCCCAAACCTGAACGGCGGAAACATTCGGGGGCGGATGACTTCATCTGGTAATGTAACAATTGAATACATAGTAAAGAAAGCAATACAACCATCATATATATAATTGAAAGGTTACATTTGTAAAAAACTTACATGTTCAAAACCAATTACAATATGATGTCAAATATGAGATTAAACTGGCGTCGCAGCATCCCTTCATCAAAAGCATAATGATACCTGAAATTACTGATTCCCTGGGACATACAAGTAATTTTGAAAGAGTAGATCAACATTTAAGCTGGTAAGTTTCATAAGTATTTAAATGAAAATGTTTGTATGAAATTAAATGTTTTGTCCTTGGTTGTGTTGTGTTTAGAAAATCCTATAATTTCTACTAGTATAAAAGTAGCCTTCTCTCAAGACCCATGTTTGTTTCTAAAATGTATGTAAGTGTAAAATAACCAATGTGTTTGAAAACCTTGTAAATCAATGCATTTTTAATACCCCATTTGAGTTTTATAACCATACTATTGACTCGGAATGCCTATACACAACGTTCTTCAGGCGTTGGAATGTTATGACGTTTGTCACCCCAAATGGTGGACTGTAGCTAACAGTCAGGGCGCGGGTTGTCAAGCCCGTATAGATCCATACACAAACACCATGCTCCCCCTCCAAGGGATTCTGGTATATAATACAGGACTTGAAATGTGTACGCGAACGTACGTGAAGTTTATGTTTCACAAAACCATGGTATAAAAACAGATTTACGTGTTAAAATGTTCGTTTGTTCTTGTATATGAAAGTGACTTCTTGAAAATCGTTTTTCTAGTATGTAATAGTTAGAAATTTATTCGTAAAACTATACCTATTATAGTTTTAAAAGTGTGTCTCATGTGTTTAGAAATACCTAGAAAAGAAATCATTTGTTATGAAAGCATAGATTTTTGTAGAGCCTAAGGTAGACAAATATACATATAATCTAAGAAAATGTTTAGTTTATACATGCATTACAACAATTTATATTTCAAAAGACAGAATTCTATTGTAACATATTTTATATACGAAAGTTTCCTATAAAGTCTATAAATCACATGTGATTTGGATATATAAAAGCATATAAAATAATTCTTTATGTAACACACGATAATACTCGTGTGTTTTACTTGTATTCCCCCCCCCCCCCTTGAAAGCATATAAAAGCATTTAGAATATCTTAAAAAGGTTAATTAAGGGGTATGAACTCACTTAAAAGTTTGAAGATAGCGAGATGGGAAACCGGGCAGAGTTTCGTCTTGAGAAACGGATTTTTCTCGGGATTCTCGGGAATCTCGGGAGTAAAATCGACCCTCGGGACTTGAGCAAAAAGACCAGAGCTTCGGGGTAGTGCGGGCACGGAAAACGAGGCAAGATCATGAGAGAAATGAGAGAAATGGGGTGATTTTTCCGGAACCCTCGCATTTCTATTATAGGGGGTCTGAGAAGCCTCGGTACGCGGGGCGTACGCTCGTACACAGCGCGTACTCGTACGTCATGCATGACCGAGTCCTCGACTGCCTCGGCTTCGGATGGGACGGATCGGGTAGCTTCGCATAGGGGCGACGTAGACGGACCGAGACCAAGGCCCTCGGGTACGCGAGGCATACGGGGTTACGCAGCGCGTAACTCGGATGAGGACACTGACTCCTCCTTTGGATATTACCGGATTTTGAATTAAATTTATATATAATTTATTTAATAAACTTCAAAAGATCATATCTCCTTCATACGAACTCTGTTTTCGATGGTCTTTATATCCACGCGTAGGTGAGACTATGCTCTACAACTTTCGTTTAGACTCCGTTGGCAAATTCCGAAATTATTTTTATTATTTAATTATAAAATGATGTGATTAAGGAACTTCTTTAAAAATTCATAACTTCTTTATCTGATGTCGGTTTTTGCCAGACTTTTCACCACTGAAATACCATTGTCGAGACCTTCGATTCTCGTTTAGGTCATTCCGGCCAAAAGTCTCTCGATCTCCGATTCGAGTTTTTAGCTGTCTGCTGCTAAGCCGAACTTGGAAAAATCTTAACTTCAATATACGAAGTCGGATTTGGGCGTTCTTTTTACGTACGATCCCGGTTTAATGATATTACACATAGTAGGCAGTTAAATAGAAACTTTTTGGACATTATATTATCAAAGTTAATTTCTTTAACTCAAAAGTGCTTACAATACTTGACTTATTAGGCCATTACAAAGAGTTGAAATATCGGGTTGTCACACTATACTTATCTAGAGTGGTAATCTTTGTTTGACCGGAGGGTCTTATATGCTTATATTGAGTATTGTGATATCCTACATTATGTATTTGTGATTTATGTTGTGTATTATTCTGAGCTTACTTATTTAGGAACGGAGGGTCCACCCGAGTTGTGGGACTGGAGGATTCCACTGAGACACATTGACCGGAGGGTCTTATTTGAGTATGGCCATGAGAGGCTAATGAGATGTGTGTGGTATTTTTGGGAACTCACTAAGCTTCATGCTTACCGTGTTATGTGTTATGTGTTTTAGGTACTTCTTAGGATCACGGGAAGGCATCGGCTTGATTGTACACACGAGGTGGAGTTCGGTTTGAGGATCCTGGATTTTTTTTAAACAATTAATGAAGATGTGTTTTTGATACATTGTCATTTTGGGATTTATGAACTATGTTTATCAGAATTATGTGATTTTTAAATATGAAAAATTTGTTTGAAAATTTACGGTGTTACAAAACAGGATGTTACACTACTATGTCTATAATCCAAGAATATCTTTCTTCAAAAACAGGTGAAGATTTATCGACATTCAAGGAAAATCTCTTGAAAAAAATATTTATATTCTTTATTCATAGCACCATCAATGATTGAGACATTAGCTTAACTTCTACTAGTCGAACCAAGACCATTCTTGCTTAGCAATTCCATAACACTTTGATATTGTACTCGAAAAATTCCAACATTTAAATTATTAACAGAAGTTGAAGTGGATGGAATAAAAGTGGAAATCAAATTTTGAACACTGGACTTATGATCATCTCTTTTGTTTTTGGTGAATTTGATATCTACATGGAATTCGTGAAGTCTATAGCATTGAGAGTTAACATGACTAGTTTTCTTAAAATGATTAGAAGTAAAAGGTTTCTTTGTGAAATGATTGTTGCTATCAACTGATGTTACATGCATAGCTATCGCTTCAGAATTTAGATTCATCGACATATGAATACCTCTTTGCCTTTCTTCTTGAAGAATTAGTGAATACGATGTTGAACTTGTATGTAATGGCATCATCATTAACATATGACCATGAGTTACTTTGAACGAGTCATCTAATCTTATGAGCATTTGAATAAGCCTTTGATCATTAAGAAACTTCATAATCTCAAATCTAGCAGCATAGTTACTAGAAGGAATAGCTTGAACCACTCACAATTCATCCCAAACTCAGGCTAATTTGTTAAAGTATGTAGGAAAATCATTACATCCTTGATTGATAGAATAAAGTTGTTGAATTTGATAGATGAGTGTTGTTAGGATATAATCCTTAATGATCGATAAGATTCTAAACAAGAAGTAAACAGGAACACGACAATGATTCAAAATAAGCCGAATGATTAAAGCTTCACAAACTCAGAAGAGCTCGACAAACAACTTCTACTGTAGAGGCGTGATTAGGGTTTACAAGGATTTCAAAGATAAAAGTGTTAACCTCCTACGGTGCATGCATGCACTATAAATAACTAAACCCTAATAAATGAGACGGGTGGACAGGCCCAATATGTCACACCCCCGAACCAGACGGCAGAAACGTCCGGGGGCTGTCGTGACTCAATTGAATACCATAACATTGAATATATATGAAACATAACAACATTCGTCACCGTGCATTAATATATTACAACCAGCAGTGTTTACATGTCATACATTGTTTAAACATTACATTCCCAAAAATTAAATTGTTTGATTCATACATAAATAAACTGCAACCGTCACTGAATATGATTTCCCTTGATTCACTGGTTCCCTGAGAATACAAGTATTTTGAAAAACGTCAACATATGAAATGTTGGTGAGTTCATAAGTAGTGGTTGAAATCGAATGTTTGTATTGTTTGAAAAACCGCCAGAAAATCCGATATTTTCTGAAAAGAAAAGCTTTTGAAAACGTTTGTGAAGATCCATAGGTATGCTTGTTTGTTTCTATACTTAAAAAAAATTTCATTTAAGTTGTATGCATTTCAAATCTGTATGTATTGAAAACCCTAGGAAAACCCGATGTTCTCCTAGTTCCTTGAATTGCATGAAGTTACATTGAAACCATTGCATAGCGTATAATGTCAGTCCCAGGCGACGTTGGAAGGTTCTCGAGCAGGATTATTTACTACAAACCCGCGTTACACAAACGCCTAGTTTATAGTTATACTAACGACTCCGAAGGCGTCGTCAGTACTAATCGCGTTATCCAATCGCCCTGACTAGGTATCGTCCCACATCCGAAGAGTAAGAGGACACGAAGGCCTCGATAACTCTATTAATCGGTTGGGGATAATATGCGTGCGAGGGGTCCCCGACCCGCCTCGTAAAATATGAAGACTTTTCTAGCAATACCAAGGACCCTTGGGGACCAGTGGTATACAAGCCATTGAAAGTCCCTCTACGTTGTGCCGAGTCGGTGAAACTCAACACTTCGTAGAAAATATGTGTCCTCGGGCCTTAAGATCAGGTCATTGGGCTAGCTAGGCCCAACAAGCAAGATTTTACACTTTTGGGGCCCGAAGATGGTGCGTAGACGTCTGTGCACACTCGTATGTAAGCTAAGTTCCCAAACGTTATTTATATGAATCGTAGTGTCGTAGAGTTAGTAGTTGTAGATTTCTATTGGCTCGAGACCGAGCCAATTCGTTTAACAACGACTTTTGGTATTGTAATGTGTTGTATTTCGTCGATAGCCGCGGTGCCATTGTTTGATCAAATTGTGTATATTGAATTAGCCTTGAAATTTTTCTGTTTTCAGCCCCTCATTGTTTGTAAAATTTACATTTTCAACCCTTTTATTAAATACTTCCCGGTTTGGTCCTTAAACTAATTTTCTTGACATTTTAACACCAAAAATTATTGAAATTAATATTTTTCAGCATATTTTTCATAGAAAACGGTTTAAGTCCCTGAAAATGCAGTTTTCTCGGTTTTGATCCCTTCTTTTCGCAACTTTGACAATTTTGGCCCAAATTGGAAAATTTTTGCAACTTTGGTCCTTTTTAAACTTAAAAAGCATTTTAAACCTTTGAAAAGGATTTGGAACACTTATAGTCCACTGTTTTACAGAAAATCACAGTTTTGGCCCTCCAAAACAGAAAAATTCGCATAATGGGCCTCATTGGGCCAAAAATGTCATTTTTAGCCCATTAAGCTTGAAATTCATGTTTTTAATCCTCTCATTAAGTATAATTCCAGAAATAGTTTTATGGAAACTGTTTTGGCACACTTCATCCATCAAATCTGTGAAATGTCAATTTGGGCCCTTAATTTTGTATTTTTCACATTTTTGGCCCAAAATTTGTGTTTTTAGCTTAAAGAAGATTGTTACTAAACCATTTAGCTATCTTTCTTGAAACACTTTGTATTTAGAAACATATTTGAAGCTAAAGTCATTTAACACAAGATATATCTCGGTTTTGAGGGGTTTTATGGCTAGATCCAACATTAAAACACATAAAAGCATACATATAAGCATGGAAATCATACAAGGCATACAAACACATATAGATCTACACTTTCACTTGTATTCCCCCCCCCCACAAAACTCATAAAAACAGAAAATAGGGGGTATGAAGCTCACCTTAGGCGTGGGGCTCGGTTTTGCAAAGAAAATGGAAGGAAAATGAAGTGTTTTTGGCCTTAGCTCCCTTCCTTGGTAGATCTCGAGTTTGAGATGGTTCTAGGGTGCAAGATCACGATTTTTGCATGGATTAGAAAGAGATTTTTGATAAATAAGGAATACAAGTCATAGATCCAAGCAAAACCTTACCTTAGATGATGATTTTTGTGGAAGAACTTCCTTGAATGCTTCCTATTTTTCGAGATTTTGGAGAGGGAAGAAGGGAGTGTTCTTGAGTGAATCTAGAGAGAGTTGAGATATTTTTGGGGTGTGTATGTGGGTATGGCCGAGAGTGAGAGAGAGAAGGGAAGAAGAGGTGATATTTGAGGTGATGTGCATGGAGAAATGAGATTAATGCATGGATATCCTATGGGTAAAGATGAGGTGTCATTTGCAAGTCAACTCTTTATTGGACTTGGGCCTTGGGCCGAGAATGTGAAAGGAAAAAGGAAAAATTTGGGCTTTTGCCCCTAAGCCCACTATTAGAGTTATTCTTAGGTATGTTTTAAGCTTAAAAGAATGTTGTAGGATTTTTATATTTTTATTGGACTAGTTTAGGTTATTCATGGCTCAAAGCTCTCAATTTATTTCATTATAGGCCCAATATGGCCCAAAATGTTAAAATAAATAAGTGTGGGTCCAATTAGAGTCCAATTAGGGTTCTAAGCCCATGATAGTCTAATTGGAAGCTTATTGGT
The DNA here is from genome assembly GCF_051521515.1 of Lactuca serriola. Classification (NCBI taxonomy): domain Eukaryota; kingdom Viridiplantae; phylum Streptophyta; class Magnoliopsida; order Asterales; family Asteraceae; genus Lactuca; species Lactuca serriola. The sequence continues at coordinate 240,481,938 of NC_136408.1, forward strand.
CCGTTTGGATCCAATAAGGAAGTTCTAGTCCAAAATAGACTTAACAAGAACTTCTAGGGTTTTCCAATTGTTTGATGACTACTTGTAGTACTTGTATGATGTATTTGATTGAAGTTTTTGATTCACATTTACTTGAATGTATAGATTACATAGCTCAAAATTTTCAGTTGTGACATCATCCCCCCGTTAGAGGGAATTTCGTCCCGAAATTCTGTTTGAAAGCTAGATTTGAGAATGCTAGAATAGGTGAGGGTACTTTTGTCTCATTTGATCTTCGCGTTCCCAAGTGAATTCTGGTCCACGCTTTGCGTTCCACCGTACTTTCACGATCGGGATGCGACTCTGCTTAGTACGCTTCACCTCCCTGTCCATGATTTCGACTGGTTCTTCGACGAACAGGAGATTCTCATTAATTTCGATTTCGTCAAGAGGAATGACAAGGGTTTCATCTGATAGACACTTTTTCAGATTAGAGACATGAAACACGGGGTGTACACCGTTTAGCTCCGCGGGTAGTTTTAGTCTGTAAGCTACCGGACCTATTCGGGCGACGATTTCGAAAGGTCCAATGTATCGCGGGTTTAGCTTTCCCTGTTTTCCGAAACGTATAACCCCTTTCCAGGGTGAGACTTTCAACAATACTCAATCACCGACCTGAAATTCTAAGGGTTTTCGCCGTTTATCAGCGTAGCTCTTTTGTCTGTCACGCGACGCTTGCAATCGAGCTCTGATCTGAACGATCTTCTCTGTGGTTTCGCGAATAATCTCCGGTCCTGTTAGTGCCCTGTCCGACGTATGCGTTCTTGCTAGCTGGGTGTCACGTACTTCAGCCCAACATAACGGTGATCTACATTTACGCCCGTACAGTGCTTCGAAAGGGGCCACCTTGATGCTCGAATGATAACTATTGTTATATGAGAATTCGATCAACGGCAGGTGGGTATCCCAAGACTTTCCGAAGTCTATTACACATGCACGAAGCATGTCTTCAAGCGTCTGAATGGTTCGTTCGCTTTGACCGTCCGTTTGTGGGTGATACGCGGTGCTCATATCGAGATGAGTTCCTATTGCCTTGTGGAGTGATTGCCAGAACCGCGACGTGAACCTACTGTCCCTATCCGAGATGATAGATTTTGGCACTCCATGGAGTCTTACGATCTCTCGTAGGTACAGGCGCGTCAGTCTCTCCATCTTGTAGGACTCTTTGATTGGTAGGAAATGGGCAGATTTCGTCAGTCGGTCGATTATTACCCATATGGTGTCCAATCCGTCCGACGTCTTGGGCAGCTTGGTCACGAAGTCCATAGAAATCCCCTCCCATTTCCATTCAGGGATTGCCGGTTGCTGTAACAATCCGGAAGGTTTCTGGTACTCCACTTTTACTTTGGCGCACGTAAGGCACTTACCAACATAAGTCGCGATTTCCGCCTTCATGTTAGGCCACCAATAGTGTTGCTTGATGTCCAAATACATCTTGTCCGAACCGGGATGAATGGAGTATCGTGTCTTGTGGGCTTCCTTCATAACGGTCTCCCTAAATCCTCCGATTTTTGGAACCCAAATACGGTTCATGAAGTAGTATACCCCATTCTCCTTGACTTCTAGGTTCTTCTCCATTCCGCGTAATGCCTCGCTAGTTCTATTTTCCGTTTTCATAGCCTCTGCCTGGACTGATGCAATTTGAGTGGCCAGATGAGACTGAATGGTTATCGAGTGCGTTTTCGTACGGCGATTTGTGTACTCCTTCCGACTCAATGCGTCAGCTACCACGTTGGCCTTGCCTGGATGGTACTTGATCTCGCATTCGTAGTCGTTTAACAATTCCACCCATCTTCGTTGTCTCATGTTCAGCTCCTTCTGATTCAAGATGTGCTGGAGGCTCTTGTGGTCCGTAAAGATGGTGCACTTTGTGCCGTACAGGTAGTGCCTCCAAATTTTCAGAGCGAAGACCACAGCTCCCAGTTCTAGGTCATGGGTCGTGTAATTCACTTCGTGCGTCTTTAGTTGGCGGGACGCATATGCTATCACTCTTCCACGTTGCATGAGAACGCAACCCAGGCCTTGATTCGACGCGTCACAGTAGACTACAAAATCTTCCGTTCCTTCGGGTAGAGATAGCACAGGAGCACTACAAAGAGCTTGCTTCAAGGTTCGAAACGCAATCTCTTGTCGGTCTGTCCACTTGAATGGCACGCTCTTTTGCGTAAGCAAGGTAAGCGGCTTGGCGATCTTAGAGAAGTTTTGGATGAATCTCCTATAGTAGCCTGCTAGGCCTAAGAACTGACGAATTTCTGTGGGCGTAGTCGGAGTTGCCCATCCTTCCACAGCTTTGACCTTAGAGGGATCCACATGAATTCCGTCTTGACTAACTACGTGACCTAGAAAATTCACGCTCCGTAGCCAAAACTCACACTTAGAGAGTTTGGCGTAAAACTTTTCCGATCGCAGCGTCTCTAGGACTTGTCGGAGATGTTGGCCATGCTCCTCTTTGCTTCGAGAATAGACGAGGATGTCATCGATAAACACAATGACGAAGTTGTCCAAGAACGGTCGACAGATTCGATTCATTAGGTCCATAAATGCGGCAGGTGCATTTGTTAGACCGAAGGGCATTACGACGAATTCATAATGTCCATAGCAGGTTCGGAAAGCGGTTTTAGGAATATCTTCTTCTCGGACCTTGAGTTGATGGTACCCGGACCGTAAATCTATTTTAGAAAAATAACTAGCTCCTTGGAGCTGGTCGAATAGATCATCGATTCGTGGGAGTGGGTAGCGGTTTTTGACAGTGAGTTTATTTAACTCTCTGTAATCGATGCACATTCTGAAAGATCCGTCCTTCTTTTTGACAAAGAGCACCGGAGCTCCCCATGGCGAGTAGCTAGGTCGGATAAATCCCTTGTCCAGAAGCTCACTGAGTTGGCTGGACAATTCCTGCATTTCAGCAGGTGCCAACCGATATGGTGATTTAGCGAGAGGAGTTGCTCCTGGAACTAGGTCGATTCGGAACTCAACCTGTCTCTCTGGGGGTACTCCTGGAAGATCTTCGGGAAACACATCCGGAAATTCACACGCTACTGGAATATCTTGGATGTTAGTTTCTTCTTTGGTCTTGTCCACTATGTGAGCCAAGAACGCTAAGTTGTTCTTTCGCAGATGTTTTTGTGCCTTGATACACGAGATGAGACGAAGATTCGTACTGGGTTTATCTCCGTAAATTACTAGGGTTTCGCGATTTGGGAGACGAAGGTGAATGGCCTTCTCATGGCACATAATCTCAGCATGGTGGGGGCTTAACCAATCCATGCCGATAATCACATCGAAACTCCTAATTGATACTGGCATCAGATCTATTCGTAAGACGTGTTGGTTGAGGGTTAGGGTACATCCGATGTAGATCTCTCTAGTGGATTCGGTTTTCCCATTGGCCATTTCTACCGTATAGGTTTCATTTAGCTTCTGGGGTTGTTGTTTTAATAAATGTTTAAACTTCTCGCTTACGAAACTTCGCTCCGCTCCGGTATCAAATAAGATGCATGCATAAGTGTGGTTTAGGAGAAACGTACCGGTCACAACTGCGGGGTCTTGAACTGCATCACTCTGACCCATAGTCAGCATTCTTCCTGCTCCTTTGTTTCCTGAGTTATTGTTGTTAGGGCAATCTCGACGGAAATGCCCCGTTCTTCCACACCCAAAACAGGTGTGGCTAGGTCCTGCGTTGTTGCCGCCGGTATTGGTGTTGATGTTATTGCGGTGGTTGTTGTTGTTCTGGTTGTTTCCCTGACTCTGGTTCTGAGAAGGATAAGTCCTGCAGAACCTTGCAGTGTGTCCCCTTCGGTTGCAACTGGTGCAATGGAACTCCTTGCATTCTCCATGGTGATGGAACCCGCACTTATTGCACTTGGGAGAATTACCGGAATAGGGTCTTGAAGCATTTGAAACAGCTGAGGCTGGAGCATGTGATGTGACTGGAATCGGCCCAGTGACAGCGTTAACTACCACCGTTTGCTGCTTTTTAGAGGTCTCGGGGCCCTGACGCCCCTTCCTCTTGTTGTTCCATCCTTTCTTACCATCACTCTCCTTCTTCTTCTCAGTCTCTACCGGTTTCTCGCCCTTTTTGTGGTTATGATCATATAGCCTCTTTGCCAATCTCTTCGCACTGTCAAAAGTTTCAGGGTTCGCAGCTATCACATTCCCTTGAATGGGGGATGTCAGTCCCCAGATGAATCGTTCGATCTTCTTTCCCTCTGATGTGATCATACCCGGACACAACAGAGATAGCTCACTGAATCTCGATATGTAAGCATCGATATTCCCATTCTGCACCGTGAGATTCCATAGTTCCTGCTCCATCTTCTGTATTTCGCCTCGGGGGCAGTACTCAGCCGTCAACATCTCTTTCATTTCTGCCCAGGGAATAGAGTTGGCTACAGGGAGTGTCATAGCTTCTACGTGGCCATTCCACCAAGTGAGTGCTTGGTCCACGAAAGTGCAGGCCGCGAACTTCACCTTCATCTGCTCGGGGCACTCGCATATCTCGAATACCGACTCTACCTTCTCGATCCATCGCTTTAGAGCGATCACTCCCCCAGTGCCGTTGAAAGTTCGGGGTTTAGCGTTCGCAAAATCCTTGTAGGTGCATGTTTTAGTGAGTCCTTGGTTCGTCCCGTTGTTCGAACTTCCGGATCCTTGCCCGTTACCTCCTCCGTTGTTCCCTCGGTGAAGTTGTGCCATAGCTGCTGTGACCACAGCAGACACGGCTGCCTGGAAAGCAGTGGAGTCAACTTCTGGCGGGGTTGGTTCGGGATTTCCACGTGTAGCTGGGCGAGGCATATTTCTGTCATGAAACGGAAAGATGTTGAGTGTACGTGGTTTCTGTGAGGTGGCGACCCTACTAACTAGGTGTATGACACGAACCTAAACATTACTACCATCGAGCATATAATCATAACGTCTCAACACATAACAACTGAGAATATCATAGCAAAACACACAAAAGTTTATTAATATTATCCGTGTTTAGTACAAGAAAATTTGCTCGTAAGAGCATACATAAGTAACACTAATCCGACAGCATAACGGCTCCATGAGTAGTGTAGTCACTTAAACATAGAGCCGGAGTACATAACATAGTTCCTAATATCCTACTATGATAAGTCTATCCCTAACCGCGATGAGCTGCGTCAGGAGGTGGTGCTGAAGATGTGGATGCTCCCTGAAGACGAGCCACTAGGCGTTCTGCGTCCTGAAGTCGAGACTCCCACCTTACCTGCCTCATGTCGACCCTAGTCCACAACTGGCGCACTTGATCAGCAGTGCCCTGAGCAAGGTCGCCGGTGTCCCGCAATCGTCTCACCATGACCGGTAGGGCTCGGTCGGCCGGTCCTCCATCCCTCAAGTCAAAGAACTCACATGACATGCCAAACGGGGGTCGCTGTCCCTGATGTCTGCTCCATCTCCAAAGATCAATGCCCCAAGGAGGGGTAGGTCCAGTGGGGCCCACACGGTAAGCAGGCACCCTGATCGGGTAAGGGGGGTCGATGACCTCGGACTCTGCATCCGAATCACCCCCTTCGCTGTCATCGAGCTCCTCTCCGAAAGGTTCTTCATCTTCTTCGGGTTCGGCAGGCTCGCCCTCGACTTCTGCCTCCGGTTCCCCGTCAGATTCCTCTTCGGGGTCCTCCTCAGGTTCTTCTTCAGGCTCTTCCTCAGGCTCCTCCTCCTCTAGCCACCCGTTGTTTCCCTGGTTAGCGAAGTAGGGGTCTCCAGGGTGATGAAAACCAGCCATGCTGTCTGCGCGAGTACGCGAATATGCTAACATTATTCCTAGGGTACTATGACTATTATACAGACTAAACAAACATTCTCTTTTTGGGTGATAAAGGGTATAGTTTTAGGTTCCCTGGCTATACCGATCTCATCAAGACGTGTGTTAGTTTACCTTGGAGAGAATGTAGTTGATCAGGCTACATTCACTCCTTGGTATCACTAAGAACAGTCCCGAATTAACCGAGATACCAGTGTTATTGTTGTTTGATTCGGTATTAGATTCTTATCCCTAATGCAAGCAAGTGTGTTTTATTTACTTGTTTTGTTCAGAGTTATGTTAGTCCCTCTTTTTGGTTTATAGTTGCATATCAATGTATGGCTCGACATGCTAGTTCACTATAAAGAAAGCTCTGATACCAACCTGTCACACCCCCGAACCAGACGGCGGAAACGTCCGGGGGCTGTCGTGACTCAATTGAATACCATAACATTGAATATATATGAAACATAACAACATTCGTCACCGTGCATTAATATATTACAACCAGCAGTGTTTACATGTCATACATTGTTTAAACATTACATTCCCAAATATTAAATTGTTTGATTCATACATAAATAAACTGCAACCGTCACTGAATATGATTTCCCTTGATTCACTGGTTCCCTGAGAATACAAGTATTTTGAAAAACGTCAACATATGAAATGTTGGTGAGTTCATAAGTAGTGGTTGAAATCGAATGTTTGTATTGTTTGAAAAACCGCCAGAAAATCCGATATTTTCTGAAAAGAAAAGCTTTTGAAAACGTTTGTGAAGATCCATAGGTATGCTTGTTTGTTTCTATACTTAAAAAAAATTTCATTTAAGTTGTATGCATTTCAAATCTGTATGTATTGAAACCCTAGGAAAACCCGATGTTCTCCTAGTTCCTTGAATTGCATGAAGTTACATTGAAACCATTGCATAGCGTATAGTGTCAGTCCCAGGCGACGTTGGAAGGTTCTCGAGCAGGATTATTTACTACAAACCCGCGTTACACAAACGCCTAGTTTATAGTTATACTAACGACTCCGAAGGCGTCGTCAGTACTAATCGCGTTATCCAATCGCCCTGACTAGGTATCGTCCCACATCCGAAGAGTAAGAGGACACGAAGGCCTCGATAACTCTATTAATCGGTTGGGGATAATATGCGTGCGAGGGGTCCCCGACCCGCCTCGTAAAATATGAAGACTTTTCTAGCAATACCAAGGACCCTTGGGGACCAGTGGTATACAAGCCATTGAAAGTCCCTCTACGTTGTGCCGAGTCGGTGAAACTCAACACTTCGTAGAAAATATGCGTCCTCGGGCCTTAAGATCAGGTCATTGGGCTAGCTAGGCCCAACAAGCAAGATTTTACACTTTTGGGGCCCGAAGATGGTGCGTAGACGTCTGTGCACACTCGTATGTAAGCTAAGTTCCCAAACGTTATTTATATGAATCGTAGTGTCGTAGAGTTAGTAGTTGTAGATTTCTATTGGCTCGAGACCGAGCCAATTCGTTTAACGACTTTTGGTATTGTAATGTGTTGTATTTCGTCGATAGCCGCGGTGCCATTGTTTGATCAAATTGTGTATATTGAATTAGCCTTGAAATTTTTCTGTTTTCAGCCCCTCATTGTTTGTAAAATTTACATTTTCAACCCTTTTATTAAATACTTCCCGGTTTGGTCCTTAAACTAATTTTCTTGACATTTTAACACCAAAAATTATTGAAATTAATATTTTTCAGCATATTTTTCATAGAAAACGGTTTAAGTCCCTGAAAATGCAGTTTTCTCGGTTTTGATCCCTTCTTTTCGCAACTTTGACAATTTTGGCCCAAATTGGAAAATTTTTGCAACTTTGGTCCTTTTTAAACTTAAAAAGCATTTTAAACCTTTGAAAAGGATTTGGAACACTTATAGTCCACTGTTTTACAGAAAATCACAGTTTTGGCCCTCCAAAACAGAAAAATTCGCATAATGGGCCTCATTGGGCCAAAAATGTCATTTTTAGCCCATTAAGCTTGAAATTCATGTTTTTAATCCTCTCATTAAGTATAATTCCAGAAATAGTTTTATGGAAACTGTTTTGGCACACTTCATCCATCAAATCTGTGAAATGTCAATTTGGGCCCTTAATTTTGTATTTTTCACATTTTTGGCCCAAAATTTGTGTTTTTAGCTTAAAGAAGATTGTTACTAAACCATTTAGCTATCTTTCTTGAAACACTTTGTATTTAGAAACATATTTGAAGCTAAAGTCATTTAACACAAGATATATCTCGGTTTTGAGGGGTTTTATGGCTAGATCCAACATTAAAACACATAAAAGCATACATATAAGCATGGAAATCATACAAGGCATACAAACACATATAGATCTACACTTTCACTTGTATTCCCCCCCCCCCCCACAAAACTCATAAAAACAGAAAATAGGGGGTATGAAGCTCACCTTAGGCGTGGGGCTCGGTTTTGCAAAGAAAATGGAAGGAAAATGAAGTGTTTTTGGCCTTAGCTCCCTTCCTTGGTAGATCTCGAGTTTGAGATGGTTCTAGGGTGCAAGATCACGATTTTTGCATGGATTAGAAAGAGATTTTTGATAAATAAGGAATACAAGTCATAGATCCAAGCAAAACCTTACCTTAGATGATGATTTTTGTGGAAGAACTTCCTTGAATGCTTCCTATTTTTCGAGATTTTGGAGAGGGAAGAAGGGAGTGTTCTTGAGTGAATCTAGAGAGAGTTGAGATATTTTTGGGGTGTGTATGTGGGTATGGCCGAGAGTGAGAGAGAGAAGGGAAGAAGAGGTGATATTTGAGGTGATGTGCATGGAGAAATGAGATTAATGCATGGATATCCTATGGGTAAAGATGAGGTGTCATTTGCAAGTCAACTCTTTATTGGACTTGGGCCTTGGGCCGAGAATGTGAAAGGAAAAAGGAAAAATTTGGGCTTTTGCCCCTAAGCCCACTATTAGAGTTATTCTTAGGTATGTTTTAAGCTTAAAAGAATGTTGTAGGATTTTTATATTTTTATTGGACTAGTTTAGGTTATTCATGGCTCAAAGCTCTCAATTTATTTCATTCTAGGCCCAATATGGCCCAAAATGTTAAAATAAATAAGTGTGGGTCCAATTAGAGTCCAATTAGGGTTCTAAGCCCATGATAGTCTAATTGGAAGCTTATTGGTCCGTTTGGATCCAATAAGGAAGTTCTAGTCCAAAATAGACTTAACAAGAACTTCTAGGGTTTTCCAATTGTTTGATGACTACTTGTAGTACTTGTATGATGTATTTGATTGAAGTTTTTGATTCACATTTACTTGAATGTATAGATTACATAGCTCAAAATTTTCAGTTGTGACACAATACCTTGTACACAATGGACTAAATACACTAAGCCTAATGACGTAACATCTAATTCCCAACAATCTCCCACTTTGCGTCAATTGAGGTGAGAGATGGTTCACTGCAGAGTCTTCTTAATTGTCATGAAGAGTTTGGGTATCACAGCGAGTAGAGTACCGTGAAATAAGATATACCACCTAATCGTATCATTGAAGTTCTTCTTCGCAGCAACATCATTCAGGCTACACTTGTTAATTATCTCCAAAATATGTTACAAGCAGGTCATGGAGAACAATTGTTGATCGGGCAAAGCGAAGAGGCACTTTCGGAAAGCTCTAGGAACATCAGTCCCACGCTGAAACATTAATATGTAGTGGTCTATATCAATCTTACCCATATGCATTTCGCTCATGTCACTAGCTTCTCCAATCGGATTGACAGTGGAATTTCGTTTCAGAACTTTAGCTATTTCGATGTCAAGCTTTTCCACTTCATATATATACGAAACTAACATTCGCTTTAAGTGAACTAGAATGGGTTCGTGTTTTTGCTCATCGGTCAGCGGGAGGTTGAGCAAGAGAATTCAATCATGAGGATTGAGATTGGGCAGATTAGCAAGTGTGAATTCATGCATAACATTTTCTGAACCCCTTGTTGCCTTGAACTTCACATTCACAAAGCCTAATGTAGCGATGGCCATGTAACCTAGACTGATGTTAACTTCTGAGCACTCCATGTCATATACTGAGGTTTTCCATGAGTGAGATAAAAGTCAATTAAGGCTTTATCCACTTTCACGTCGGGAGAGGGAATGTTTTCAATTGAATCAAAACAGTGAAAAACGAAGGCTCTTTGTGTTATTGACATATCGAATTGGGAATACTTTGTGTTTTTCAGATCAAAAGAGATTATTGGATCCAACCAGTGAACACTATGGAATTCGATAGCCTCATGCAACAATCACTCCAAAGTCCACAATGGAAAGAGCGTTTTTCTGCCCTCTAGAGTGTCATGAGCTTCTTTTTTCTTTTCTTTCCTTCTCCTCAGCTTCTCTCACAATGTGAGCACTTTCGTTTATTTCATGGTCATGAGCCTTTCGCTTTAGCTGATTTTCTTTGTTTGCTTCTTCTTCATCAACATTGACCATTGGATCTTTCCCTTTCGAACCCGAAGCTACATTACCCTTCGGTTTGTTTTTTGTTTTTAGGTGCTTCCCCTATCTTAGTAGCTTTATCTTCTCCCCCTTGTTCCGTAGGGACATGGGCCTCAAAAACACCTTCAAGTCTATTAAGAAGAGCGAGAGCATGATGGAGCTTATCAGCCAAGTGTCTGCGAATATGATGGTCAGAATAGGTTCATGGGCTTCAAAAATATTGTAAAGTAACGCATTGACGTCTCCCACGCCTTGTTTCAGAACTTCCCTTTCAGATTTAAGCTACTCGATTTTTGTCTTCGCATGCTTGAGCTTGACGGTTTGAGTGCGGAATTGAGTGGTACAGAGAGCAAGTTCGTGCATTATTTTACTTTCAAGCGTTAGATCGTCTTGAAACTTGGTGAGCCTCGAAGAAATGGAAGAGTGAAATGTTGTGTTATCAGTGGAAATACCTATACGAAGTTGTTCCAGTTTCTCCTCTTCAGTGTGAAGTGAAGTGCTAAGCTTCGTGATCACATCATTTGCCTTGGTAGCATTCGCTTCAGCTGCAGTATGAAGCTCTGAATAAAAAGTATTTGTTTTCGAGATTAGTTTATCGACTTTTTTGGTCGCTTGTTGAAGTGAAAGAGTGGAATCTTCAACTGCTTGGTTTGCTTTTGCTAGATTGGTTGCGTTTTCTTTTACAAGAGTATCAAGCATAATCTTAACCGCTGCTTCAAAAAAGGCTTGGCTTGAGGAGGCAGTAGAAGATGCAATAAGTGTATCCAGCTTGCCGTCCAGATCTTTGACATGCATCTGAGTGAGAGGGGCATCATCATCACTCTCTTCTTAGATCGAGAATGGACTATAGTGAAAAGTATCAAAGTCAAGTCCCACAGCACCAAGAAAGTCATCAAAACCATGTTAAGGTTGAGGGGAAATGCGAGATGTAGTAGAAGTAGTTGCAAAACCTGAAGTCTTTGCCCCCGCTTCAGATGTGTTGACATTGACAGGAGGTTCGCCTGTGGTGGTAGTTGTAATGGTTTCAATAAAAATAGGTGACTGTTGAGGAATCAAAGTTGGTGGCTGAGTGGTGACAAGAGGTGGGAAAGGAGAAATTACGGTAGGAACAGATGAGGAAACAGGTGATGGTGGAGGCGATGGAATAACGAAATTTACCTCCTGGTCCGTTCGATTGACATCCTCCTCAGATTCGCCTCGATTTTCATCATCAAATTCACTTTCAGATGAAGTTGAGGAAGGGATGCGAATTTTACAAACATGCTTCTTGACTCGCTTTCGTTTTGGAGAAGGGGGAGCTGTCTTGGAAGAATCACCTTTTGTCTTTCGCTTCTTATATTCCCCAATAAGTTTGCTTGCCCCAGACACACACCTGTACATGGATTCAGGAATTGAACCCACGAAAGAAAACTTGGAGTTGTCAGCCACGATGATCTTGGTAGTGTGAAAGGTAGCAATCGAAGACATCAAAGAGTCTTCCATGACTGGTATGTTGAGCCTCGCGATTTCATGTTGTACCACTATAGTCCAAAAATGACCACAGGAGATATCACTGTGTCAAGTGGTGGAGTTTGTGCTTTGCACCAGTTGATATGAAAAACTGAAATTTTTTGCCTTGTAAATTCTAACCATTCAACTCAACTGAGTGTCAGACTCATTTCTAATGAGTTCTAGCCTTGTTAAAGGTCATTCTATCGATTTTTAACCTAGTACACTTAAGGAATGAGTGTTAGATTGTACCTGCTAGAGACACTGTGCAACACTCAAGCCTAACCACCACCAAAAGGAGTTCACGGCCACAACACATGAATTTACAGCTGTAAACTCAAGGTGGGCCGTAAACTCCCCGCTTAAAGTCTCAATTCCTTCACTTTTCATTCATTCTTACACTTTCCACTCAAGAACACTTCCATTCTCTCTAAAGTATCATCGAGATTTTCATTCTTGATCTTCCAAAAAGTAATTGATTCTTTCATCTCGTTGTTGTTATCCTTCTTACTCATGAATCACCCTTTGATTTCATCCATGGAAATCAACTTTTTGCTAGATCTTCATCTTTCACCAAGAACACCAAGAACACACACTTGTTCTTGTTGGTTGTAAACACCTCAAAGGCCCTCAAAAAGGTGATTACTCCATCTATCATCTAGTTAGGCATGTTAATCACCAGATCCTATCCTTGAAACATCACCAAACTCAACATCAATGAAAGTTTACAGCCAGGAGCATCTCCCTTGGCTGTAAACCCTTGTATCTGTCATGTTTTGAGCCTTAAACACTTATAGACACTTGCTATCCATTAGGAACTCTTGAACCCCTTTTATTTAAGACCCAATTGCCCTAAACATCTTGAGTTTACGGCCATGGAATCTCCCTTGGCTGTAAACCCATGATTTTGTCACATTTTGGCCACAAACCCTTCTCATATCCAAGTTTTAGACCTTGAACCCTTAATGGATGATAGATAGGACCTTAAACCACTCTCTCTTGCATAATGTTCATGATTTTACGGCCATAAACTCCCTGCTTGGCCTTAAACTCATCCATCTTGGTCGTAAACACATAATGGTGGCCATAAACATCCATTAGATGAATCACATGTGATTCTAACCCTTGGTCCAAGTGTTTCCTACTCCCTAAGGATGTTTCTTTGTATATAGTTACTCCCTAAGGGTGTTTCATGCCAATACATGCCATATGTCATTTAGGACTCATTGGTGTCTCGGGACTTCATTCGTGGAACTTCTCATCCATACGCTCATATTCGGTTGAATCACCCACATAAGCTGAGTTCATACCCCTATATTGAATCTTTTAAACTGTTTTAAATGCTTTTGGGGGGATACAAGTTGAACACAATGTTAATTGTGTAAATGTTTGTTATAAACATCTTTCAAAAGATTGCTTATGTCTTTTATAAGTTATCAAAACAATTCAAACACTCTTTTAAAGTTATGTTACTTTAAAGTTTAACAAAACTCCATTTTTAAAGTACAAGCATAACTTAGTAGTAGAATGAGTCTTTTCAATAACAATTCAAGTAAAATACTAGTAAACTATAAGGGGTATAGTTTATAGGTTCAGTTCATACTAGATGCTAGAACATACTATAAAGAGAAACATGGAGGAAGATACAATACATGATAACAGAAGGAACATACTAAGATACTATAACAGAAAGAACATACTAAATGCTATAGCAGGAGAACCATACAGCATCTAACTATATTAATAATCACTAACTAATTGTTCTAAACAAAAGGTGATATTAAATAGGGTATACTTGATCATATAACATTAATGTGAATTTACACGGCATAGCAATTTGTTTGCGGAAGTGGCGTTTGGTCCCCATAATCTCTTGTGGGGAGAGCATATAGTATGGGTATTATCCATCACATTATGACCTTAATAAAACAAACATGTTTTAAGGTAATTAGTATGTCAGGATGTCAATTCAAAAGACAACTGTGTACTTACATTTTCCCATTACTTTCATATTGTGATAGTTCCACTTGAAAGTTAATGCAAACTATTTTCGAGTTAAGATAGTTATAAACTCGGGAAAAACTTATAGTTTACAAACGACAAACAAAATAGTCGAGTCTAGTACATTCAGTAGAAAGGGGGCCTATAATGCTAACTTTATGGTTCCTTAGTGTATACATCAAGGATATATATTAATCGGATCCGACAAGTAGTAGGATGTGTTCTTTCCGCTTCATTTCTTGTTCCTTGTTTAGTTGTGGGCTTAGAGCATATTCACCCAGTTTACTATCTATTCGATCTTATCTTTATATATATATATATATATATATATATATATATATATATATATATATATATTCCGTATACACCAAGTAATCATAAGGAGTATCAGGTATGGGCAACGTCATAGGACACAAAGTCAATACATCGTTTTCTAGTACAAAACATACTTTTCAAATACAACATTTGGTAGACAAAACTAGAAACTTCCAGTAAAGGGTTTAATCCATTTTATTAAACCAGTATAAACTTAAAGGACCTTAGGTGGTTAATGATGGGTTTTGAGCAAAACATCAATCCTATGGTGTGCATGCAAACCCTAATAGCTTTTGGATCTAGTTTTTCTATTGAACATGCAATTGAATATCCAAAGCTATAAACACTAGATCTAACATATAATAGACTGAATTAGGGTTTAGAGAATTACCTTTGATTGTTATATTGTAATAACAATCAATTCCTTGCTTTGATTGGCCTCAGAAAGCTTAACACCTCAAATGTTGCACCTCTAATGGAGTCACAAACACTATATGCAACTTGGATGAAGAGGAGAAGAAAAGAGGCTGCCCAAAACGACTAGAAACCCTAAAGAATCAGTTGTCCACGTTTCTGGGGCATAGGGGCCCTTTATATACATGTAGGCTATTAGGGTTTTCAACTAGGAAACCCTAATCTGACTGCTTAAGCCCTAAGCAGCCCATGGACTCCTTTAACATATCCCTTGGACGATTTCTAATGGGTTTCCCATGGAATTCGTCCAACCTATATATTATTAGGTGATCCATAGCCTAATTATAATTATCTTATAATTAAAACTTCAGTCCCCTAAGATTAATTAATCTCTTTTAGCCACAAAATTAATTATCAATTAATTCTTTGACTAATATTAATTAAACAATATGATTTCTCCTTTAATATATTATTCTCATAACATATTAATAAATCACAATTAAACCTTTCTCTCCTTAATTCATCCTCGATATTGCTATGGTGAAGGCAACCCAAAAGGACCATGCTCATAATCGGGTCAAGTACATACCAAAATAGTTATGGACTTAGACACTAATCCAACAGTCTCCCACTTGGATAAGTCTAATAAATATTTTCCATATGACTTCAGAACCTGATCAACAATCGTAGCTTTCAAAAGCCGTTGTCAACTCTGATCTTATCAGATAGCTTGTCCTTTAGATAAGGGATTATATATTCCTCCATTCTCAAGATATCGTATAGACATAAGACATGAATTTTAATCATTCTCTTTATACTGGTTGCCGACTTCCGATTTATGACGACTGACAACAGACTACAATTGAACACTTCAACTTAGTCCCGACTTGGCCAAGCGCTTAGGTGTCATCACTAAATCATCGAGAGGCCCACAGATATCGCTTTTATCCCACTTTGGGTAAAAGGAATGGATAAACTTTGACTCATATGCTTGCTTTCATACACAGATCGAATCACACACAACAATAAGTTTTATAACACCAAGTTACTGATGCATTTACTTATCATCAATGTGCAACCGACCAACAAATAACAACTCACACGTCTCGGTTTCAAGAATATACAACATTATCATCTCACTAATCACTCGTGACAAAACCATGAAGTGATCCAAGTGAGCGTGGGTTTAATCCAATACTCTAATCTTATCAAAGCACTCATGAACTCTGCAGCAAACTTGTGCTATGTCTAAACCTTTCAGACAATCTACAGACTCTACATGACAGTCTTCCTTCATACTTACTTCCAACGTATGACCGACTGTGGATGTTTGAATAACCTAGTTATTCTGGAAGTCAAAACATGCAAACTGAAACATAACAATAATACTGAATCCTATATGGCCCTAAACTTGTGAGAGTAAATAAAACACTTCTATTTATCCACCATATTGATTACTCATTATTTATCATTTAATGTTTCGGATAATCAACTCATTACTTGAATTACAACAACAATTGTCCCATGCTCTAAGCATACACACTTTGTTTCTTGTGGTCCATGCTTTGTGAAATAGATCAATTGAAATTTTTTTCCAATGATGCTCATTTCACAATTCCTTAATCCTCACTGTTAGTGTAAGAACACAAGGTTCTTGCCACTACTAGAATATGCTAGATTCTAACATTTTATGCAACGATCCTTTTGCAAAATCATAGCACAAAAGTCACCAAGACTTGGCGAATGAAACTACAAAGTACTCTATCGGAAATTGTTACAAGACAATTCTATAGACGTGATGTCTCTCACTCAAAGTACATTCCTTTGAACATCCTTTTGCATAAAATTTTCTAGACATAAACTCTCAATATCCAACTCCCAATATGGAAACATTTCCACATTTTCCATATGACAACTCATTCTTAATATAATCCTATCTATTCATAATAATGTTAATATGGTTCATCCAATACGATACTTCCAACTACTCAAAAGCAACCAATTCTCAGCGAACTTTGGATCGACCTTTGATAGTTGTTTAATTATTTTAGTCAAAACCGATTCTAGTCCTTTTTCCATCTTAATGTGCTAGACATTTGGAAAATTTGAGAATGGTCAAGTATTATAGCATTTGCAATCGATCCTAAACCCGAAGTGTATGGGACACGATGCATAATGTCTTACATAAAGATATGATACTTTATCAATCTTTTGCCATAATATTTTATGTGTCACGTTCTTGCAATTCGATCTATGAAGAGGGGTGTCGTAATCATAATCAAATTTAAGAACTCACTATGTATCCTTTGACTAAAAAATATTAAAATTTCTCAATCTAAGCTTTAGATTTTGAAACGAAGTATAATATTCTCTCCCTTAATTATAGGAAAATAACTTTTCAAACCATGCAACTTTGCAAATTGAATATTTGTTTTTCTATAATTAATATTGCTAACTTGCAATACTTGCCATAATAATCATACAAGGATAACACTTATGCTCCCACTATCATGATGATTATTGTCATATAAGCATAACACTTATGCTCCCACTAGCTTTGACATGTATTCAGAAAACAAATGAACTTCCAGAAAACAGTGCCTATTGAATTTCTGAAATTCATATTTCTAATACCAGATGCTTCGATAAGCCTTTATCTAAGCTGCTTAAACTTATACACCTTTGCCTTAGATAGCTCATATGTGTGTTTAAACAATTTAGAACTTATGTCAATAAGTCCCAAATGTTAGACTAATTGCCAGATCTCACAATTCGAACTATGGAAAGGGATGTCGTAACCATAATCGAATTTGAGAATACAATTTTCTCAATTGCTATCTTCTTAAAATCTCTCTTAGTGAAAGCATTTTCTCACAGTGGTTTTCATGAAGGAGGGAATCTTATGACATTTAGATTTTATGGTGTATGAGTTCCTATCCATGTGAATTTGCCAAAACCAAAGTTTGCGACAAATCCAAACTCATATGGACTGAACTTTCTTAATCTTGATTTCTTGCCTTATGGTGACACGAGTGCCCACCATGTTTTGCAAGTGGTTTAGCAACTTATCCTTACATATCAATCTACTTTCCATCGATCAAGGAACCTTTTCTTTATGCATTCAAATGAGAACCCATAGAACTCACATGCATAATTAACTTAATTGGAATGGCACAGAAACAAAATAATGTCAACACGATAGGTTGTAAACCTCAATTCGTGTGCTAGTGATGATCGGTAAGGTTTATTCTTGATTTGTTCTTGAAACCTTTCAAGACCATTAAGACTCCCACTGACTCCTTGACATATAAGATTCTCTTGTCAAGAAACATTTCTTGACAAAGCAAATATTCAAGAGTTAGTGTAGTTCTTATCAAGACAAAACACTTCACATAATTGGTCCTAGTTGGTCTTTGTCTTATCCAAGACAGCACAACTTACCAATTTCAAATGTGCAAGAATAAGAAAACTTTTCCAAACTCCACATTTCATGAGTGTTATAAACCTACTTAAGACTTTTCACTCAAGGTCACAATCTTGGAGTATGACTCTAAGACTTCATACTGGAATGAAGTATGATTGACTCTTTGATTTTAACTATTTCTACAATTCTCGATTCCTCTTCTTAGACATGCAAATGCACTAAGACTCACTTAGAGGATCAATCGAGATATGGTTCTTAATCATTAATACTTCATCATAAAACACAATAAAAGGTACTCTCCCTTCTTCTTAGAATGGAGAAACTTTTATCTTTCTGCGTTCTTCATTCTTCTTATTCGTTCTGCTATTAATTGAAACTCTTTCAGTTAACTCGGAATTATACTCAATCTTATAAGTATAACCATATTTACTAAACTTTAGTAAATCATGACGAATATATTTGTCACTCTTGTGGTAGACTTGATCAACGTACGACCTAGTGTACTCGATCTCCTAGTCCTTCAATTGACACTTTGTCAAAGAATTACTCTAAGTTTCCCAAATGTGAAAGTTTTTCATTCATCCTACAATACACTTTGCATGATTCCAAGTTTCTATCCAATTGAAACTTGGGCGATGAGAAACTCTCCCTATTTGGTAAACTTTTGACATTTCCACAAATAACATAATTAAGAATCAAATCCATTATTGCTAATAACAGAAACATTCAAACATCAATTTTTCATACATGCCATTGCAAGGGTAAATAAATAAGATAAAATCAAAATTCATTTTATTTCGGAAAAAATTTGTCCTTACAATGCAATTCAATTGAAAAACTATGTTATTACATATTTCTTAACAATCTATTCTAACTCCAAGTAGTAACTCAAGAATCCAATCTTCAAGTAATGCGATCGAAATCCATTTCTTCACGATTAGATTCAGCTCACTTCTTCCCTTGAACTTCCTCTCTTTTCTTCGATCCTACAAAACATCAAAATGTAATCTTATCACATCATGTATTAAGAAACTAGAATAGGAACTTAAAAGAGTTAGATAATTGATATTACCTGAAGTAGAGCCATACGTCTTGACTCTCCCATCTCTTAGATCTCTCAGGTAAATAGGGAAGCTTCGTCTCCAATGCCCCTTCTCTTGGCAATAAAAGCAAATGGACTCCTTTGGCACAGTACATCGGACAATCACAGACTTAGTACTTTCTGGACTTCCAATGTTGCCAGTGTCCATTGAAGTTTGGGAGTTTGATTCACCAGACAAATTTGCTTGACCAGCATGCCAAATCATTGCTGATTCAGTAGCTATAAGCAAATAGGTGAGATCAATGAGGGTCACATCGTCATCCATCATATAGTACTCTCTAACAAACTCACTATATGATTCAGTAAGTAACTGAAGAACCCAATCAATAGCCAACTCACTTGAAATCTCGACACCCAACATGCTTAACCTATCAATGTGTAACTTCATCTCTAAGACGTGTGCACACACAGGTCTCCCATCTTCATGTTTACTTGCCAAAAGGGCTTGAGTGAGCTTGAAATTTTCAAGACTTTGAACTTGTGGGTTAGGGAGAACAATTAGAGGAGGTGGAGGAAGTGAAACATGACTCTTATTTCCCTGATCGTATCTCGGAATGTCATCTTCATTTGGAAAACTTGTTCCATGGGATTTGGGAAGACCATGATTCTCAAAACTAGACATCTACAAAATGGGAGAAATTTCAAGTTAAGTTGATTAGGATTCTTTATGTAACACCCAAATGAAACATCAAGCTAGGATCCAACACAATACTCTACAACCTAGAAGAGGGATGTCGTAATCTAGTTGTAGAATATTTGAAGGTAGGTAAATGACAATTTACCAATTTCCACCATGAAAAACGAAAAGGAAGTTTAGGTTTTCAATGAATTGAAACTTAGATCTTTTGATATTCATTGAACTTTTCAATGTCATGTTTAATCTCGATTATGCCATATTATTTGTGACTGGGATGCCGAGGATCATAAACAAGGTGTGAATAACCATACGAATCATGTGGTGCAATCAATGCTACTATCAACTAATCAATGTGTCGGTTAGCCACACACGCTCCATTCATCTATGACAAACATCGAGTCACCCTTCGCTACCAATGTCATCCCCAAATTAGTGTGTCGGTTAACTACACACGCTCCACTAACGTTTGATAAGGGTACGAAGTGTAATTCTATGGATTAGCATACAATTTCACATTTTTTCCTAAAGTAACTATGATTTGGGAATTTGAAAAAGCATTTAGTTACTTTGTACTTCATTATACTTATAATGGAAGGTTTCTGTCCTATCCTACCCGTTCGGCTAACGACAATCCACTAGTCAAGAGTGTGGTGGGTAAGAGTGGATACCCATTCAATCGTCATTTTATAGGCAATTTCCTTAAAACACCCCTTATAGACCAGCTTCGTGAATGAAGCCTACTAACGGTAAGACTGACTGTTTACTCATACATATATATAATATTAGACTTAGTAAATTATACTTTTAACTTAACTAAATGTAAAACAAGACTTTATGGATTTATTAAATCACTTTTAATTATACACTTTAATTAATTAATAAAACCATAAGGGTGTGATTTGAACTTTTCAAATTATTAGGGTTTTAGAATTTAACATTTCAAAATTAAACTTTTACTCAACTTTTAAATTCCAAAACATGAGGGCAAGTTTTGAAACATTTCAAAACATTAGGGTTTAGAATTTAAATATTTCAAAATTAAACTTTTAATCAAAAATTTAAATTCCAAAACTTGAGGGCAAGTTTTGAAACTTTTCAAAACATTAGTGTTTAACTTATTTAAATTTCATAAACAAGACTTTTAAGTTCAAATTTAAACTATAAAACCTAAATGGTGCTTTTTGAAACCTTTTCAAACTAACTAGGTCAAATATTTATCTAATAATAATCCTATATTATCCATATTTAACCAAATCCATTAATTTCAATAAGGATAATCATTCCAAACATAAAAAATTGATTTTAGGCAATAAAAACGAGTTATGGTAATTATCCCCATCAAAATCTGGCCAGAAAATTAAAAATCCCGGCAACAGAACAGGTAACTCGTCGAGTCCTATTTGAAACTCGTCGAGTTCATCAAACAGTCAGCCAAAAATTCGATTTTCAGATCAAACAAGCATCAAATTCACTAACGAACAGCCCTAGTCTCTGATACCACTGATGGGTTTTGAGCTAAACATCAATCCTATGGTATGCATGCAAACCCTAATAGCTTTTGGATCTAGTTTGTCTCAATTCCTTGCTTTGATTGGCATCAGAAAGCTTAGTGCCTCAAATGTTGCACCTCTAACGGAGTCACAAACACCATATGCAACTTGGATGAAGAGGAGAAGAAAGGAGGCTACCCAAAACGACTAGAAACCCTAGAGAATCAGTTGTCCACGTTTTTGAGGCATAGGGGCCCTTTATATACATGTAGGCTATTAGGGTTTTCAACTAGGAAACCCTAATCTAACTGCTTAAGCCCTAAGCAGCCCATGGACTCCTTTAACATATCCCTTGGACGATTTCTAATGGGTTTCCCATGGAATTCGTCCAACCTATATATTATTAGGTGATCCATAGCCTAATTATAATTATCTTATAATTAAAACTTCAGTCCCCTAAGATTAATTAATCTCTTTTAGCCACAAAATTAATTATCAATTAATTCTTTGACTAATATTAATTAAACAATATGATTTCTCCTTTAATATATTATTCTCATAACATATTAATATGTCATAATT
Organism: Lactuca serriola; assembly: GCF_051521515.1. NCBI lineage: Eukaryota > Viridiplantae > Streptophyta > Magnoliopsida > Asterales > Asteraceae > Lactuca > Lactuca serriola. The sequence goes on from NC_136408.1 coordinate 240,503,687, forward strand.
AAACCTTTCTCTCCTTAATTCATCCTACATATTGCTATGGTGAAGGGAACCCAAAAGGACCATGCTCATAATCGGGTCAAGTACATACCAAAATAGTTATGGACTTAGACACTAATCCAATAGTTAACTCTATAATACCTTAGTTTATACATCAGGGTTATAAATAATTAATACCCGATAGGTAGTTGGATGTGTGCTTTCTACTTCACTTCTTGTTCCTTGTTTGGTTGTGGACTTGAGGCAGATTCACTCAATTAACTATCTATCCGATATTGGATTATATATACCTAGTATAAACTAAGTGAGTATAGAAGGAAGCACTATGTTTACCATTTTTACTAAAAGAAATAAGGGTTTTTTTAAAAAATCTTTTCATCAAATATCAAGGTACTATTACAGTTAACTCCATGATTACCAAGTGAATACGCCAGGGTTATATGCAACAATGATCTAACAAACAATGGGATGTGTGCTTTACGTCTTACTTCCTGTTCCTTGTTTGATTGTGGGCTTAGGGCAGATACACACGACCGATTGTTTGTTTACTCTGGGTTTTATATAACCTGTCATCTCACAACTCAAGGCTCAAAATAATTTGAAAATTTAGGGCATCATGCTCGGATACCTTGGTACACCATCACAGAACCTCACTATGTCTTGCATGAACCACTGATCTCCCACTCATGGCTTCATACTCGGATACCGCAATGCACCCTCTCAGAATCTCACAATGTCTTGTCTCGAGCAATAATCTTCCTCTCGCACAACTCGTAACCTCAAAATACTCCAACTCTCAATTTGAAACACGGAGGAATCGTCAATGAATCAAAACACGTTGACGACAATCCGAAACCCCATCCTCTATTTTTCAAAAACCCATGCAAGAATACTCACACTGACTCTGAAGTTGGTTGCCAATCAACTTTTTCCCTTCCCAAAGTGCGTATAACAACCCATACATCGATCTAGAAATTCTCAACCATCGAAACTATCCTTAACGATCCAACCGCCTAGAAGTCAACCATTATGACCTCGAAGTGTTCCTAACCACTATAAGGTCCCTGACCAATGGCTACTCGTCGTGGATACACCCATCCTTTTCTGAACACGCACAATATGCATTATCTCGCTCCGCACCTTGCCTCATCCACCACTAACCCAAGTCTCATGAATATGTACTGCAGATCTCCATAACCAGTTCTTTAACTGCACATGAATAAATCTCTGATCCTCTCAATAAAATACTCAGTTCTCCCCCACTCAGGGTTCGAACCATCACCAATTGACATATTAACAGTCTACTCCATAGACTGTTTCACCAGGTACATCGCACTTGACTCATGGAACGTACTACGTAACACTCGATGGTCTTCTCGATAGAGACCAAGCGACTCCAAATATCCCGTATCTCAGATGAAATCCTCGGAAACTTCCCAACGTGACTGCCTCTAGTCATCCAAAATCTCATACCGACACACTACCGGACATCTCAACGGTCCCGTAGTAGCCATGACTCTCAGTCTGAAAATAATGAACTATCACACTCCTTATCTTCGACTCCTCAACCATCGTTCCATCATGAGAATTAACATGGAAGCAAGAGACCTCACTCCCATACTCGATGTCTGATATAACCTACAAGGGCCACCGCCCCTATACGTTCCCCTTAAACATGGAACTATTATTGATTATACCTTACTATACTCAACGAAGTCATACCCTTGTCCTCATCCATTTTAGTCCCTACTGATGACTCTCTCAAGGTATAAGAAATACCTCGCAGCAGACATACTAGCCAAATACTCTCGTGAAAAGGTCGCAACCATATGCTACCCCACGGGGTTTACCTCCAAACTCAGAAACCGGAAGCTCAATATATCTTCTGCTTCTCATAGGAAACGGAATTAACGCAACTTTGGTCATAGAATGTGACATCTCAACTATCGGCCGATTGCTCGACTCAGACCGCAATCCTCTGTAAAGCATCATCTCTACTCATCCCTGAGTCTTGCGACTCCAACCGGCATCTCACCAGTAAAATTTCTCGGAAATTAACTTAATTTCCCTCTTAAGGTACTCTCTAATTGAAGCTTGCTCGACATGGACCTCTGGCCCCACACTCTATCATAACAGTTCTAAGTCTAAACAATGACAATGGGACAACGGGTAAAGTCAGAAGCACTTTCTACTACAAATCATGGTACTCGAACCATGTTATCTCCCCTCAATCTCCTACTTAGAACCCCTGGAATTCTCCCTGTTTCGAGTACGGGTCCTCTACTTTCAGTAGTACGGGCCCGTACTACCTGCCACATCTACCCATACTTTCCACACGGATCATCCCATATTTCCTAAATAGATGCTCAACCTTCTTGATCACCAATCCCGTTATACCTGGTCTCTCTTTAGCGAATACTCTCATCTATCAGTGTATTCATCTGACTAAGGTCACTCGCTAGGCTCTTCCTAGGTTCTCACAGTTCTCTGCCATCAGCTGCTGAAGAACTCCTTATGATGCCAAACCATCTACCTCCTGAATATCGTCATATTCACTTAGTTGATGAGTCCCATCATCAAGAGTTCCACAAAGCATGAAGCAATCATCATTCGAGTATCGAATAACCTCCACCGGCACAAAACATTACTCGAGCACACAACTCCACTTTATCTATTCACAACTCAAAAGGAATCACCAAACTCGGGCTATCTTACCTCTCATGGTATCTAATCATTCTTCTCAATAGACTCCTCAAATGCTCATCTAGGTATCTCTCCTAGATTACCCCACTACTCAAAGCTCTCTCTCTCTCTCTAAAAGATTCCTGCTAGGTACTCCTACTCAGCACATTCACAGAGCAAATAACAGATAGCAGCATCTCCTAGGCTAAGGCATCACAAATCAGGCAACTCTAGCCCTAGAATCTGAAATACCTAGCCTATCCTCTAGCATGCAATTTTAATATCTCATAAACATCTCATAAATATCTTATAAAGTAAACAATTAAGGTATTTTGGGAAACCACCGTTCAGGCTCTGGCTGATTGTACACGCTGCCCATTCTCGTTTTCTCTTAGAAACTCTTACTCTGTTTAGAAAAGTGCTTTCTTTTGAAAATTTTATTAAATCCTCAGTTTGAGTCCAGACATACCTGAAGGTGCAGCCGAATCCCTCAAACAAAGGCTCTGATACCAACTTGTAACACCGTAAATTTTCAAACCAAATTTTTCATTTTTAAAACACATAAAACTCATATATTATATTTCATAAAAACCACAAGTGTCTTAAATGTCAACATAAATCCACAAACAAAACTCAAATCCCAGAATCCTCAACATAGACTCGAACAGGTGTGTACAATCACGTCGGCGCCTTCTCGCGGGCCTGAGAAGTACCTGAAACACATATCACACCACACGGTAAGCACAAAGCTTAGTGAGTTCCCCAAAATACCACATTCACAAATAATAAGCCTCTCATGGCTATAACTCAGCATGGACCCTCCGATCTCATGCGTCTTAGTATGGACCCTCCGGTCATGTGTCTCAGTGAGGACCCTCCGGTCTCAAAGCTCGGTTTGGACCCTTTGTTCCTGTCTCAATGGAAACCCTCCGGTCCCATAAATTGGGTTGGACCCTCTGGTCCTGTCTCAGTGGAAACCCTTCGGTCCCACAACTTGGTTTAGACCCTCTGGTCCTATCTCAGTAAAAAACAACATATAGCATATATATTACACAGACAAAATGCATAATATCACATAACTTAAATAAGTACATAAGACCCTCCAATTACACATAGATACCACTCATGGCAAGTATAGTGAGAAGACTCACCTCGGATGATGAACAACGCCTATAGATGTTGTTGTTGCACACCGGCCTCTAACACTAAACCAAAACCCAGAATTACCCAATTAAGATCTAAGACCAAACCTCACTCATTAGGTCTAAAGATAGCTAACTACCCATACCATAATTTACTCAAGCTCATTGGGCCCACCAAGGCCCAATACTAAATAAGCTCTACCAAGGCCCAACTCCTAAACTTAAGTACCAATGGCAAGACCAACACACATCCCAAAACATACACAATATTTCTTTGATCAAAATCTCTAGTACAACAAGCCCAAAATCCAGGCCCAACACCAAAGTCCCAATATGAGATTTAGCCCAATATGATATTTAGTCCATATAATTCTGATCAAGGACATTGGATCAGTACGCGGGGCGTACTAGGATTACGTGGGGCCTACTTCCCAGACTTGCTCTTCCTACTCTCTTGGTCTTAATCTGTTAAGACCATAGCTCTACTCTCAGATCTGGACCTCCTAAAGGATTATATGTGACAACCTAAAATTTCCATTCTATACAAACCATTTGAAGCCAATAGAAGTAGATTAGTTACAGTGAAAATTCAGACTTCGAGTATAAGTTTGGCAGTTTTCAGGATTTACACTTAAGAAGATATTAGGAGAGTGGATGCACTAGGGTTTTGTGCAACACTGTTATTCCAATACTATAGGATATTAGAGTTCATTCCGGGAATAGAAATATTTTCTGCCAAAAATCCTAGGACTATATATAGAAAACTGAACCAAATAGTTCATCAGTTACATTTCCAATTAGAGAAAAGCCAAAATTCTCTCTCACGGATCTTCGGGTTTTTATCCCAAATTGTGAGTACTTCGATCTAGTTATGTTATATAGCTTAGATTGTGTTTACAAACATCAATTTAATAACAAAACAACTAGATTCGGGAGTTTACCACCCAAGAACGTTCTTGGAGAGTAAACTCCAATATGTGGCTTAAATGCTACCTAGTCCTTTCCCCGTGATTTGTAACTACCTTAGACTTGTATGCTAGTGTGTATATGACTAGAAAACATCAAAATCGGAACAAGACACCAAGATTTGGGAGTTTACCGCCCAAGAACACTTGGGGATTAAACTCCATTTTAAGGGCCAAAAGTGTCCTAATGACCCTCAAAGCTTTAGAACTCGAACTAGAACCCACCATTGCATTTTAGGACACCAAAAGCAATTAAAAACAATGATGAAAGTGAGTTCACGGCCAAGGAGGTTCTTGGGCCGTGAACTCCATGTTTAGGTGTCAAAATGCCTTGAAACACTTCCTAAGGCATAGGCTTGAATTAGGACAAGTACCCTAGTGTGTTTGGAGCAAGCAAACACGATTAAAACACCAAGAAAAAGGTGTTCACAGCCCAAGATGTTCCAGGGCCGTGAACTCCATTGAAAGGTGCCAAATGGTGCCATAAATCCCCATAAAGCCTTGAACAATTGCCTTGATGCATTCCTTGTTAAATTAGAGGTTTGAAAGCACCATAAACCTTCCCCCAAAGGAGTTTACGGCCATAATCTCCATGGGATATGGTCCCAGGGCCGTAAACCCCTATAAAGGGGGCAAATGTCACCCAAACACTTGATTTAGCCTTGAAACAATTCACCAAACTAGTTGTATAAATGATAGGCTTCAATTAGCACTACTAGAAAAACAGCCTTTTACGACGCTCATTGCGCATCGTAAAAGGCTCAGACGACGCGCAAATGCGCGTCAAGGAAGGCTCTGTCATAAAGAGAGACGACGTGCATTTACGACGCTCATTTCCGACGCACATTTACGACGCACGTTTACGACACGCAATGCGTATCAAGGAAGGCCCTGTCATAAAGGAAGACGACACGCATTCGCGTGTCGTAACCTTACGACACGCGTGTTAATGACACGTAATGCATATCAAGAAAGCCCCTGTCAAGAAAGGCCATGTCATAAATGAAGATGACACACATTTTTGTGTATCATGATTTTAAATGTTTAAAAAAAATATTATTTATAGATTTACATATTTTCAAATTAAATTTCTATTTAATGTTTCATAATAGAAAATAAAATATCATATACAAAAATTGGAATCCATTGCATAAATTTAATGTCACACAAATAATCGTTCCATGAAAAGATAAAAAAAATCAATAGTAGTAACAAAAATTTACAAAAGAATTAGATACAAAAAAATCGAATCCATTGCCCCTTTGCTTATTCAAGATCAACCTGCAAGTAGCTAAATAATATGTACAAATTCACCCTTGTTTCTAATCATTTTCTTAAATACTTTACAAACATAATTCATCCATAGTACCTGAACTATAGTTATTGCAGCCTTGTTTCTTCTTCCTCTGAACTCATCTCTTGCAACCATTACTCTAAGCCTAGTCTGAATAGATACAACGGCTCCTTGTACACCTCGTTTCCATCTTTATATGACACAACCAAACGCTCACCTGTAGAATCGCATGCTATCTTCTCGAAATTCTGCCAAATACTTAGACCAGGGAATCTACTTCTTCCATGAATGGTCGTAATTTTATCCTGCAAACACAATACCCTCTTTCCCATGGCTTTCAAGGTTACTCCCTGTTGGAGCAAGAAGATGTGGACCTTCCAATCCAGAAACATATAATTCAAACATCAACAAACTGGGGTAGCTCTTGGATTGTTAGATAACATGCCACATAAAATCAAAATCAGAGTATTAAAAGTACGAAACAAAGTTTGGTTAGGATAAGTGAAAACTAACGAATATTCTAATGTTTGATGAATATTCTAATGTTCTAATATATTAATAACTCTAGGAAGAACAACCACTGTGCTTTTTGACCTCCCTGATACGAATGTTCTAATGTTTTAACGTATGAATATCTCTAGGCAGAACAACCACTGTGCTTTTTGACCTCACTAAACTCAGCATGATAAGAACTATAAAGTAACATAAATATATAGAACAAAAAGATATACTTAATTGCTGATGATGAGCTTCTGGATATGTAAATGTAGTTGAATTTTGCTATTAGAACCTACCAACAAAATCTATATGCATGTGGAATAGCAGGTCCAAAAAAATCTATATGCAATAAGCAAATTAGGTTATAAAAGTGATAAAAATACCTAGGTAGTGTATGCATAGTTCATCAGTAGTTTCAGGGATCAACTGTTCACAGAATCAATTTGAATTGCTTGATATATGGTCAATGGATGGAAATAAAACCAAAATAGTAAAATTTTATGGCTTAAATGAGAAAAACACAAAAATATAAGTATGTAACCATATACACTAAATCTAATACAAACATTCTATGAAGTATATGAAACTACATTACCCAGTGAAGTCGGATAAAAAAGGAACCTACTGCTGACAGCTATGGCTTGTCACCGATTGAGTCCCCTAAACTGAGTTTGGATAAACCTACAAGCTGATCCATCTTGATGGGGGTCTTGGAGGGGACTGTTGTGGGTTTAAGAACCTGATGAGACTCTGTTATAGTTGCTGGTGCGGGCCCACCCCAAAAGGGCACCAACAGCAGCAGGGTAACACTTGTACTGTGCCTCTTGCACCAAGTTCATACCCGGCTCCACAATGTTTGAGCTGGAAGAATCCATTGATTCACATTCATCCTCATCTTCTTCTTCTTCTCCTCCTCCTCCTCCTTCTTCTCCTCCTCCTTCTTTTTCTTCTTATTCTTCTTCTTCTTCTACTTCTTCTTTTTCCTCCATTGTAGGAACACACACTTTAGATTGGGTCTCTCCATCATGGGATTGGGAACCCATCATATTCATACCAGCATCAAGAGGCTGCACAAGTTCAATAAACCATATTACATCAATGCATTATACATGTAAATAATCTAAATGTATACTGTATAAGATACATACATCATCCGACACCAGACAATGGAAGAGAAAACATGACTTTTTTTCAAATCCCATTATAACTTTAATTAAGTCCATGACAATAAAAGATCCAAAAGGATTATATTTATATTTATATAACATTACCTATGCTGAAAACTCTTTGAACTGCACAAGGAAATCCCGTATGTGGTTCTTAAATGTATAAAGGTCGGATCTTGACTCAAATAGTCCATTCACAAATTTCGCAACCTGGGAGAATTACATTACATCCCTCCATCAGATATCTAAATATAACATAAATAAACAAACATCACTTGCAATTGTAGTTTTTATCATACTCCTATACTAAATTACCAAAATAAATTACCAAGCATTTCACTCATAGATTCAACCAACTGCATTCCATCTCACCTGTATTCCCCCCAAAAATGAAAAAGAACCACGTGCATGCCTACGCTTGCTGTTTGAAGGAGGACTCTTTTTCCCACTTCTGGAAGTCAACATAGATTGAACAGCTCCAGAAATGATGGAACCAAACCTAAGTGTCATCAACATCAGTATTCATTCATTCAACTGATGATAGATAGATAGATAGTCTTGGAAGAAAAAAATAAATAAAAAGTTAAAAACCACTGTCTATTACCACAAAGATGAGAGAAGTAACCATCCAGCTTCTTTTTCAACCGTAGCAAACACAGTGTTTCGGCTAGCTTCTGATAGCATTTTTCTAGCTACATCAAGCATTGTTCTGGGAAATCTTTACCAAAATAAATAAAAAGTTAAAAACCATTGTCTATTATCACTTCAGCATCATAATTATGAAGAAAGTTCAAACTATTACCTGGCTGGATAACCAAGAGGCAGCTTTGCGGAGACAGATGCAAGTGCAGCCAAAATTGTAGCTTGTCCACTTAAGGAATCAAGCTCAACCTTGAGATTGTTTCCCTGTATACCATTTTCAGAAAACAATATATATAAACAAGTAAAGTAACTGAATTTCAAATTCCTTTTAATAGAAAACTAGGTCTTTGAAAAGAATCAAGAGTTTGCTGCTTCTATTAATAAATCTAACAGTTTGGGCATTCGGGGCATAATGGGAAAAGTAGTGTGATTCCGAGTGGAAAAGAGGAAAGAGAGGAAAAGGGAATGGGTAGCATGGATATACAAAAGAAAATTATTGCTGGTAATTCTAGGAATCGATTTGATGTATTAAGTGATATTACCAATGAGTTGGTAGACAATTAAGATGATAACACAATGATTCATCAGGTTACTTCTTCTAAGGATGGTACAGGTGGTCTGGATTCTTTATTACAATCTGACCCAGGACCTAGTGTTGTTAATTCGTTTGGGGTTAATTTTGTTATTAAGTCTAAAGGAGATTACAAAATGAAGAAAGTGGTAGTATATGCTAGCAATAAGAATTTGGGGGATGAGAATATGGTTTGTTTGAACCAGGGTAGTGCTATGAAATTGAATCAAAATTGAAGGAGATTACAAAATGAAGAAAGTGGCAGTATATTGCACAATATTGATAAAACATTCTCTTAGTTTCATAGAATCAAAACTGAATCAAGGACTAGTATAGTTAAGGAGATATGAAAAATGATAAATAGACAACTTATGTTTTGCTTATGAAATTGTACCTTTTTATCACCAAGTGGAAAATAGACAACTTATGTTTTGCTTATGGGTGTAGAGATCTAGGAAAATAAGAACCCATAAACAACCTCATAAAGATGAAGAGTAAGAGAACATAATTAGTTTAGCTATGGCATCGACAAAGTCTAAACCTTTTATCAAAAAACTCATAAAACTTACTCGATAAAAGCCAAGAATATGAGTTTCGGATGGCTCCTCTAGAATCTAAAACATGAACCAAATAAGAAAAACACCCAGTAACATAAAAGTAATGAGAGAACATTTCTCATATCAAAATGCATAAATAACAACATCCAAAATCCTTGATTTGAAGATTATCCGTGCCAATGAAGCTCATTTTCCCTGCCACCAAGATTAAACGAAACCATTGATTCAACTATTCCATAGATATAAAATGTATAAAATGTAAATAAGTATGGTATCAAGGTCTGAAGGAGGCAAGTCAGTTTGGTCCAGAATACAATCAAAAGACAGTAACTATTCCATAGATATAAACATATATAATTCGATTAAATATGCATGATACTCATCATCTTCAGATGCTCTTTTCAAATGTTCAGGTTGATTGCGGGGATTTTTGTGGTAGACAATCCAAAGCCCCTTGCAACCTAGTATAGCTTCCTACAAAATAAACATATTGACGTTTTGGAATTAGTCATTAGTGAGGTAAAATCACGTGAATGTGAGAGCATAGTAACAGTAAATTTATATTTTTTAATTCGTAAGGTTCTTCTAAATTCCAAACCAAGACTTCTCAGAAACACTTGGAATGCAAAATTCAAAGACTTCATTTGAAGTTAGAACCATTACATTAGAAAGAGACATACAAGATTACTGATTTCGTTCCTCTATAAGTTTTATATGTTCTAATGACCAAAAAAAAACCAAAAAAAATGGATTTTATATGTTCCTTCATTTGAAGCCACTGTGGCAATGTTAAGCTCTATTCCTTCAATGTTTTATATGTTCTAATGACAAAAAAAAAATAATAATAATAAATATAGTGAGAAACTGGAATGTGTTAGTCATTAGAAGGCAGTTTAAATGGAAAAAGAGCAAAGTGTATCATTAAGGCTGGTGAGTCATGTTACTTGTTGTCAAACTTGTAACCTGCATTGGTCAACTTAATAGTCAACACGAAAATGTCAAATTATGTGTTTGTTGAAATTTTCAATAAAATCATGTAATTTGATGATTTTCATAGATAAGATGTTGAATGGAATGACAAAGGAATAGAATGGAACGAGTTCACTTCGCATGAAGTGTTAATTCTACTATGTTCATTCCAATGGAATTACCAATTCCATTCCTTTCATGATTCCATCAAAATTAACAAGTTGAAGATAGAGTAAAACCTTGAAGGGCTTCTAAAGCAGTTAAGGCACATTTGTCATCTTCAAACTCAACAAAGCACAAAACCATTGCCTTCTCATCCCTCTGTCATTCACATTTTAGGAAAAAAATTATTTCCAAAATTATGTCTTTGCAAGTATAATAGCTTAATAAGAAAAAAAGTGTAAAATTTTGTAATAGAAAGAATAGAAAGTATGATGTTGCAATTTTTTGTAATTAGCCATAAACTAAAATGAAGCATATATCATTAACCATGAAACACTTAGACTTCTAAAATTTCATCTGGGCCAAAGAAAAAGGGTAGATAATTATGGTTTATGTTGAGGGGCATAAGTGGAAAAACCATAAAACTTGGCTTTTTGGTTCTTTGCTTCATATTCTACATACATAACTTATACTAGATATCTAGAATAATAATTAAACCCAAAAGAAAGATAAACAAATGTCACAAAATCTTATGTTTTGTATCATGTGATGTGGGTTTAAGACACCATTAAAAAAAAGATATGTTACTGATGATTTAAGAAGTAAAACAAAAAAATGTCCCTATGCTTTAAAATCTTTTTCAATTTTGGGCCTTATTTCTAGAATTCATTGCGATTTTGGTGCTTGAACCTAACCTGTTCCCTAGCTGCAAAGAAAAAAAACAAAATATGAAAAATTGTTCTGATGAAACCAAAAACTATCGAGATGTGAAAACGCACAAACCTTGTCATGTTCGGTTAGTCTCTTTAAATGAAATGGGTCATTATTCCATGTTGTTTGGTACGTAGGAAAAGATGAAACAATGGAATGAAACTGATTAACAAAGACAAAAATACCCCTATAACAAAAAAATACATGTAGCTCAACATTTATAACATTATCTATTTCTATTATATTGTACTTAATGGATATTAAATAAATAAATAATAGCTATCACATTAACGTAAATAAATTATATATGTAACTTTTTATAATAAAACACTTTAACGATTATATTACATAAAATATATATCAAATTTCTAAAGAAGATAAAGAAAAATAACGATCTTTTATATCATACTCTACTCGATAGTCAATCAAGTCTTTTGCTTATTTGGATATTTCTTCGTCTTAAACTATAACTGTTAGAGTAAATATATATTGAACACAAAAACAAAGAAACAAAAATTTAAGTTAAACAAACATCAAGTGGCAAAAAGTAGTGAATGATTGAAGCTAAAACACAAGGATTAAGGTTCACAAGATAAACTCAAATTGTATGCTTAAATCAATAAAAACTCTATTGACAAGTATCGTTTTTAAAATTAAAAAAGATTTCACTGTGGCATTTTGTTGAACACCTAATAGGTCCTAAAATAGGAACTGTGTTTCTGAAGATCAATGAACTAACCCCTCCAATCTATTGATGGTTTATTAACGCATGTGTTCAGAAATTCTGATAAACAAAATTAAAAAGAAATCAAATAATAATCTTCAAATTTTGTTTCTTGATGAGTATCTTCAACAAGGCCAGATGAAAGAAAAACTTAGGATACACGTACCAAGAATCCAAGATACTCGATGACGTTATTTAGAGCACAAACTGTTGTTGTTGATTTAGATGATTTGGTGGCTAATTCGATGCGATAATGGTGAAATCGATGGAAGAGTTTGATAAATGGAAAATTACATATGTTGAAATTTGAGCGATACAGGACTTTCTGTCCGCATCTTGATGGAGACTTAGGGCAAAACTGGAAGTTATCATTACAGGAGGCAATGGAATAAAAAATCGGGCGATACAGAACTTTCCTCCCTTCACGTCCTCTTCATTCTTCTCCGTATCCACCGCCATTGTTGAAATCTCGGGTCAAACAACTAATCAAGCCACTAAACCCCTGAACTCTCACAACGATACCAAAAATAGGATCTTTACTGGACAAAGCAAAGATCGTATTTGTTGAAATCCTACGTGGGTGGTTGATCATGGTGGTGGCGGCTTAGGGTTTGTAGAGAAAATGGAGGCGAGGTGAACGGTGAGGTCGTCGATTTTTGTAGAGACCAGAGAACACCGAGAGAGAGTTCTTGAAAAAAGCCCTATGTAGAATGCTCCCTGCGATTTAGTGAAATGCACTTTTAAAAAAAAAAAATTAAAAAGCGACATCTCTTTCTACACGACGCACATTTTTTAATAAATGCCCTCCGTGTTTCAAATTTTTTTTCTATTGGACACAAATTTTAGGACGCGCAAAAATGCGTGTCCTCTACCCTTCAAATTTAGGAAAACTGACATTTTTTTTACGATACGCATGAAATGCGTATCGTAAATCAATGCATGTCATTGTTTGCATGTCATTAAAGGGCTATTTTCTAGTAGTGTAGAGACCTTGTTGAGAGTTTACGGCCAGGAGTTTAATCCCCTGGGCCGTAAACTCCAAAACATATGGTCATTTGACCATAAACTCCCATTAGAGGCCTTACACTCCTTTGTTGCAACCCATTAGCCTCCTAGCACTTGACCAAAAGTGTTTTCCTCGCGTTAAAATGTTTATACTTGTATAATTAGTGTTTTAATCACTAATTATTTATATACATATGTCTTCATATGTAATTAGGATCATTGTGTGTGTCTAAAGTCTTCACTTGACACCAAGCACTTGTCCGATTCTTCCTTACGATAACAGTTCGTTCAATTCCAGTCACTTACTGCAGGTGAGTTCATACCCCTTAATCAATGTTTCAAACTGTTTTTAAATGTTTTATGGGGGGGATACAAGTAGAATTATGCTAATTATTATATCAATCACATGTGATTAATAAGCGGCATTCAAATGATTGGCTACTCATTAGCCGTTTTACCACACAGTTTCCTTCAAATGTTTTTCATAAACATTTTATATGTTTTAAAAGTCCTTATTACACTGTACATTTTACTCTGTATATTACATTTCAAACTTATTTACAATTGTGTTTCAAACAAATGTTCTTTATACTAAAATTCTTTATCAAACCCATGCCTTCAAACCGTTTTATAGATTGACATCAAGTCGATCTTTTCTTAAGATAATAACTATGTTCAAGGGTTTTACAAAACTTATTTATGTTTTTATATTATAAATTGCATGCCTCTATATGTATAGTTATATAAGAAATGTTTAAAAGACTTAGGAAGGCTATCCACCCTATTTCCTTTTCACGCTTGAGATGTGGTCTGGTGGGATATCGGGTACTCGTCCGAAGGTCGTTTAAATATTAGTTATATAACATATGTACATATATAGTCATAAAGGTCCTTCCAGTTCATCCCATGCCCTTGGGTAGCAAGGGTATACATCCATGTCCATACGTACCAGTTAGATTACTAGTAAACTACCATATGGGTAGTTTAGGAAGATACTAGAACTATTACTAGAACACAATATCATACTATGAGTCAGTTCATTCATGATTCAATACTTACTACTATGAGAACATATACAACTATACTAGAGAAGAACATATACAACTATACTAGAGAAGAACATATACAACTATACTAGAGAAGAACATATACAACTACACTCTAGAGAGAACATATACAACTATACTAGAAAGAGAACATATACAACAATACTAGAACGAGTACATTACTATACTTGCTAGGTAGAGAGCACGTACATTAAAGCTAGAACAGTTCATTACATTACATATACATGAATACGTTAATAATTGTGATCCACTGTATCGGAGCATGCCTTAAATGTCATGGCCTGAGTTGTTGCCAGAGTCTCTTGAAGGGAGAGCGTGAGTTTGCGTATAGATCTATACTAGATTGACTATCCTACACCTTGCTGCTAGCTACAGCGGGACCTGCAGGTCTGCGGGTGCCAAACGTCATACCTTTTTACGACCATTCTTATGTCGTTGTTACTAGTTGATAGTATGGTATAATTAATCACATGATGCCTTAATATAAATCCGGTTTAAGGTAGTTAGTACGGCAGTTGTTCTTATAGCGCTACATTTTAGTACTACATTAATTTTCCCTGTACATATATTTAGTGATCTTTTCACTTAAACTTTAAATGTAAAAACTATATTTTGTTAATGATAGTTACACTTGGGAAAACTACACACTTTTACATGAAACGAACATTTAAGAACAGTTAAGTCTTGGTATAAGAGTACATTAAGAACAGTTAGGTCTTGGTAGAAGACACACTTTATATAATAGTAGGAATCATAGGGATTTCTAGGGTTTTTCAAACGTTTACAGTTGTTTTACAAACATTTTTACATTTACAGTTCATATACATTTTCAATACTTACAATTCAATTACATACAAATTCTTACATACAAATTAAGACACTAAAATACTTATGATCTCACTAGCTTCAAAGCTGATACTCGCTTTCAAAATTACTTGTATCCTCAGGTCATCATAGACAGGTACCGATGCAAGGAGAAAGGAAGATGGAGCTTGTTCAAGACTCATCTTTCATTTTGATTTATGCTTTAGTGTTTATCAAAATTTGACAGAACACACTTGTATAATAATTCTATTATTAATGCAATGGATGATGTTTTTGCTTGTTTACTACTTTACATTGTTGTGATACTATACATGACATCCTCCGCCCCAAAACGTTTCCGCCGTTCTTGGTTTTGGGGTGTGACAGATTGGTATCAGAGCATTGTTTATAGTGAACTAAGTATATCAACCCATAAAAGATATACTAACTATAAATACATAAGGGATTAAAAATACTCTGACCAAGAGTTTATACTTTAAATAATAAAAATATTTAATAAAGTATACGTGCCTGCATTCATACTAAAATCAGTGTCACTAGGATAGTACAAAAGAATTACGATTGTTGGGCAACGCAAGTGGGCTTAGAGACATATAGTCAAAACTGGGAAGATATAGCCTGATCACCTATATTATCTGAGGGTTGACTAGCATTTGCCTGAGTTTAATTGTGTGGTTGCAACAATGCTAAAATCTTACCAACCCTACCACAATGAGAACAATAGAACATAACATTAAAATTTAAAATACTATAGGAGTATTTGGTGTTACTATAAGTACTTTATACTTGAGAACTAAAACGGGATCTTCATTACTAAGTTGATAGTTGCTAAGTGGATACACTAAGGCTATATGTAATTAGGATGTTATAGACTTAGAATCTGTGAAAATTTTACTTCACCGCTATTATGTGTGAATATGGAGTTAAGGTCACTTATTTGAAGGTCTATCATGTTTAGATTACACATAACTGGTATGCACTTCACAAATAGCGATGTAACTAATGAAGGTTTTCTAAATAATTATCTAGATAGTTCGTCTAATAATTATTCTCTTACCCTAAATTCTCGAATAGAAAACATAGCTGGACTCTATCCCCACAGCAACCAGTACCTTCTAAATGAGGTCATTGCTGGATGGTTTGAAGAAGAACTAGAGAATGATCATCCTATCCCTTTGAATGATCGCCATGATGAAAACCTTTCGGATGATGCTAACTCCGAACCAGAGGTTGAGAACCTACCCTAAGCAGCTCCCTTTCCAATTCCTAAGCCTCGTCCGGCTTTTCAAGGCCCGACCATTGAGTGGTTGGAATGCTTGGAAACAAGGAGCCAAGGAAAATATCAGCCCATGCCATTTAATAGAGACCGAAGCTTTTACGACTTGAGCAATGGGGGCTCAGCAGATAGAGTCTTGCCAATCTTGGTCCGCAGAGTGGCCCGAAATGAGATTCAAGGCAGGAGAGCCCTACATCAGATTACCCTACATCAGATTACCGAAGTTGTCGCAGATGCGAGAATGCATACCCTCCGCACCATACGTCTAGAAGATGCTCGCGAGAGATCAGAGAGAAACCATGAAATCCTACTTCACGCACTAGCTGAATCACGAGCCAAAGTCATAGAACTCCGAGTACGCCAGAGGGTGTACGAAAGACACCTACTTGATGAGGAACGTCAACTGGATGAACTGAGAGTTCACCAGAGGGATGACCGTCACCAGGAGTAGATGCTTTACCTTACTTTCCTTGTTAGAAAGTAATCGTTTTCTGTCTTTGCCCGATGTGGCATTTTCTATGAAATTATCTTGTACTGTAAGTACTTTTGTTAGGTCTTTATGCTGTCAGGAACTATCTTCTCTGGATATGATGTAAGGCCTTTACAAGGTCATTTTCCCGAACCTTACGTCGTGAATATCAAAGATATTGACAGCCGGCTAACTTTTGTGTCATTCTTCATTCAAGTACTTTTATCATACTCTCATTGGAGTCTATCTGAAACCTGCTTTAGTCAAGTCATTGGACTATAGCAAGTTAGATCCGGAGACATTTCCATGTCTCTTTTAGTGGTTGGATCATGTTATTCGCCAACCATCGATACCTCGGCTTGAACGACAAACGTCTTGAGACCATTCTACGAACTTACTTCTACTCATTACTAGGACTGTATCATAGGGATGTAGGTCAAACCTTTGCGAACATACTTCCATTCTGTACTAGGACTGCATCATAGGAATGTAGCTCAACCTTTCGAGAACATACACTTACTCTTTGATGAACAATCGCCGTACACCTAGGGTCTGTTGGGTTTTGAGCAATCTAACACTTCCTAAGTGTGCATGCAACCCTAATAAACCTTGGATCTATGTTTTTCTAAATACATGCAAAATAATAATTTTCCAAGGTTCATAACCTATCTAACATGGCATGGGGTACTTTTAAACGTAAAAGTATTAGTTGAGATTACATACCTTTCTGATGACTTTGAATCTTAAGGAGTTTGAGGGCCAAGCACCAATAGTGTGAATGCCTCAAATGGAATCACAAATCACCACAAACTCATGGAAAACTTTGAGAGAGTGTATACACACTTATTAAGTCGGCCACACACTAACACACATACTCTAGTAACACTAGTCACACTAGTGGCCATTTCATGCAACATAAGCATGCTTATATAGTGTACATGATTAGGGTGAAACCCTAATAACCCATGACCTTTCCTTTTCCAAGGATCCATGGGTTAAAAGCTCCATGGATCATCCATGCACTTCCATATAAGCCTAGCCCATTAACAAATGAGTGTTAGCCCACACCATATAAAACCAATAGCCCATAATCTAATTAGTCTTCCTTTTAATCTCTAAATTAATTCATAATTAATTTAAGACTAAGACTAATTAAATAACATGACTTCATATTAATGTATTATAACTTATAATATATTAATAAACATATGTGTATAACTCTCAAAAAATTATCCATAAATAGTTCGGGTGAAGTGCAACCCAAATGGACCATGCCGGGTCGGGTCAAGTATGTACCAAATAAGTTATGGACTTAGACACCTTATCCAACAGACTCCCACTTGGATAAGTCTAATAACTATATTTGCATATGTTACTTCAAGAACCAACCAGCAATCGTAGCTCTCGAAAACTTTGTTGAACTATGAAGCGCCATTTTAGATAAGTGATCGTATAATCCTCTATTCTCATGATATCAGCCGGACAAATACATGGAACAACGTCGTACTTATTGTCCAGCAGTTTGTTTCCCGATTTTCGATTTCTTTGACAAAGAACTTAATCAAACACATCAATTTAGTTCTGACCGGCCGGTACATAGGTCACAAAAAAATCATCGAGGGGCCCGGATATCGCTTCTATTTCTAGAAGGAACAGATAAACTTCGACTCATATGCTTGTTTTAGTACTTGTTGAATTGTACACAAAGGCACGTTTTATAACATCAAGTTACTGATGCGTTTACGTGCAATCAATGCACAACCAACTCATAGGTAACAAATCATATCTCTAGGTTTGAAGATTTATATGATATTACCGTCTCACGATCACTCGAGATAAATTCCATGAAGTGATACAAGTGAGCGTGGGTTTATTCCAATACTCATAACTTATGAGCACTCATGAATGTTGTAGCAACCATTGCTATGACTAAACCAATTTAGCCATCTACAAACTCTATTCATGACAGTCTTGATTCATACCTACTTCCAACATATGAACGACTGTGGAGTGTTTAAATAACTTAGTCATCCAGAAAGAATAACCTAGCTATTTTGGAAGTCAAAACATGCAAAGTGAAAAACAACAATAATCGAATCCAATATGGTCTCAGAACCCTTTTGAATATAAATAGAACCACCTTTTATTTATCACCATATTGATTACACATTATTCATTGTATAATGTTTCAAATAATCAACTTAAGAATTGAATAAAAACAACAGTCGTCCCATGCTCCTAGCATGTACACTTTGTTTTTCTAAACAGTAGTTATGCCATACTCCAAGTATGCACACTATGTTTGTATATGATCCTTACATTGTGATGTAGAACATGATTCCAATGATACTCATTTCACAATCCCAAATCCTTATTGTAAATGTGAGAATCCCCGATTCCTATCATTTACCAAAAAAACTGTTAGATTTTAAACTTTTATGCAATGTTCCTCTTGTAATGATTATGCACAAAGTCGCCAAAACCTTGTCACCAGTCATTACAGAGTATTCCAAAGAAGGTCAACTTCTATGGAACGGAAGTCTCATATTCAAAGTACATTGCTTTGAACATCCTTCTTGCATTAAGGTTTTCTAATCTTACATAGATTGAATAACTTCCACCTATGGAGACATTTCCATAGTCCCATTTTGACTATCACTTCCGAACAAGAGTTACTTCTTTTCAGAACATGTCAATACGGTCCTTTCCGACAACTTACATCATACTTCCAACTTTCCCTGAGCAACCAATCTTTGGCGAACCTCAGATTGTCCTCCACAATTGCTTAATCACTTTAGTCATATCCAGTTCTAGACTTTTCCCTTCTCAATGCCTTAAGCATTTGGAAAATTTAGAAAAGATGAATATTATAGCACATGCAATCGATCCTATATCCGAAGCACATGGGACACGATTCATGATGTTTGACATAAAGACATGATACTAGACCAGTCTTTTGCTACAATATTTTTTATTTGCCATGTTTTCAAAATTTAACTATGAAGAGGGATGTCGTAATCATAATTGAATTTTGAGAACGCAATATATATAGAATTTCCTTAAGTCGAACCATTCAGACATAAAATTCATATATATGTCCTTGACTAAAGATGATTAAAATCTCAATCTAAGCTTCTAGAATTGAAATGAAGTATAATTTCCTCTCCCTTAATTATAGCAAAACAATTTTTCAACCCCTGCAACTTCATGAATTGAAACTTTGTTTTCTATAATTAACATTGCTAACTTGCAACACTAAACGTAATAATCATGCTCCCACTAACATGATGATTATCAGCATAACACTTATGCTCCCACTAGCTCTAACATATTTCCAGAAATCTGCTGGACTTCTGAAATTTAGATTCATACACCCTTTCTTAGATAGCTCACATGTGTGTCTAAGCAATTTCAAGAACTATGAAAAGGGATGCCGTAATCATAGTCTCAATTGCTTAGGCATTTTCCATTTCTCACAATTCCATGTTAGTGTGCCGGTTAACCACACGCGCTCCACTAACGACTTTTGAAAATGTAAATAACACAATTGATATCTACGTAAAATCTACTTAGTGAAAGCGTTTCCTCCCCATCATCTTCATGAATCGGAGAGAAACCTGATGACACTTAGATTTTATAGTGTATGAGTTCCTATCCATGTGAATCTGTCAAAACCATAATCACAAGATAAGGTTAGTGACAAATTCAGCCTTACAAGGATTAAACTTGTTCAGTCTTAGTTTCTTGTCACCTTGGTAGCACAAGGCCCACCAATAATTCCAAGTTGAACTCTGATAACTCACATGCAAATTCAACTTATTTGAAGTAGGTACATAAATAAGAATTATGTCAACACGATAGGTTGCAAACCCTAAGTCATGTGCTAGTGATAAATTACAGGTTTTACTCTTGATTAAATCTTGAAACTCTTTCAGGATCTTTAAGGCTCCCATTGTCTCCTTGATATATAAGTTTCCCCAGTCAAGAATCATTCCTTGATAAAACAAATATTCAAGGGATAGCGCGGATTCTTATCAAGACTAACACTTCACACAATTGATCTTAGTTGGTCTTTGTCTCATCCAAGACATCACAACTTACCAATCTCAAATGTACAAGGGTATAAACATACTACATTTGATAAGTGTTTTAAACCTTACTTTATGTCACTCAATGTTACAATCTTGGAGTATGACTCTAAGAATTGTTTTGGAACGAAGTATGACTCATCTTCTTGATCTTAACCAATCCAACAATTCATGACCTCTCTTCTTAGCCATAACAATGCACTAAGACGTCCTTAGAGTATGAATTTGTGATATGGTTTCATAATCATTAATATGATCATGAAATATGATACTAAAGTACTCTCCCATCCTTTCAGAGTTGAGAAACTTTTATCTTTCCACCTAATTTTATTCTTCTCATTTGTTTTGTCATACATTGTAATCTTTCCAATGTTACAGAATTATACTTAACCTTATAAGTATAATCATATTTACTAATCTTCAGTAAATCATGACAAATCAATCTTTGTTGTGGACCTTGACCAGCGCACACCCAGTGTACCTAATTCCTTAGTCTTTCAATTGACTCACATATACATGTGATCAAAGAATTAGTCTTAATTTTCAAAGATGAAAATTCTCATTCATCATACAATACAACTTGTATGATTCCAAGTTTCTGTCCAATTGAAACTTGGGTGATGAAAAACTTTCTTCATTTGGTAAATTGAAACACTACCACAAATGAAAGAATCAAATCCACTTTCCAATATTGCTATTACTGGAAACATATAAGCAACAATTTTTCCACAGATGCCATTGTAAGGATATTTTTTTAAAATAAATAAAATTAAAACCCTTTTTTCTTTTATTTTAAAACTTTGCGGAAAAACTTATCCTTACAATCCACATGAAAACCTTGTTGTTATCTATTCATAAGCAATATATTATAACTCTTAAGCAACAGCTCAAAATTCTGATTGCCGAACCATGCGATCGAAACCCACCTTTGCAATCAGAATCAACATATACTTACTTTAAGCTTCCTATCTTTTCTTTGATTCTTAAAAACATCAGCATCTGACCCATTCACATTATGTAATAAGAATCTCCAAATAGGAACTTAATAGAGTTAGACAGTGGACTTTACCCGAAGTAGAGTCAAACCTCTTGACTTGATCAACCTTATGACCTTTCAGGTGAATAGGGCAGATTCGCAACCAATGCCCCTTCCTTTGGCAACAAAACACATGGACCCTTTGGTAATGGCACATGAGACTATCTCAGAATTTGCCTTTCTCTTTACTATTTGGTTAACCGAGTTGACTATAGCCGATCCCTTTCCATTGGGAAGATAAATCCTTTTCTAGATATCCAATGCTACCATTGTCAATGTCCATGTAGACTTGGGAAGTTGTTCTTTTAATCAAATTTGCTTTACTGGTGTTCCAAATCATTGCTGATTCCACAACACCAAGCAAATAGATAACATCATTAAGGGTCATGTCATAGTCTGCCTCATAGTAGTCCCAAAGAGACTCACTATGTTACTAAAAAAAGTGATTGAACATCCAACTTTCACGAGACTTTAACACCCAACTCTCCCGGCTTGTCAATATGTGACTTTATCTCCAAGATGTGAGCACACATAGACTATGCTTGCCAATAGGGATTGAGTGACTTTAAACTTTTCAAGAACTTATGGGTGAGGGAGAATAATTGGAGGAGGTGGAGGAAGTGAAGCATGATGTTGAGGGACACCATCTTCAAGAGATTTGGGAAGATCATAGTTGTCTGAACCAGACATCTATAATGGGAGAAAATCAAGTTAGGTGATTCAAAGTCCTTAATATAACACCCAATATGAAATATTAAGGCTAGGACCCAACACAATATTTTATAATTTGGAAGAGGGATGCCGTAATCCAAGCTATAAAATATTTGAAGGTAGGCAAATGACGATTCACCAATTTCCACCATAAAAAAACGAAATAATTTATTAGGTTTTAATTGGATTTGAAATTCCTAGATCTTTTGAGATTCATTGAAGTTTTCAATGGCATGTTTCAATCTCGAGTGTGCCCTCTCAAATTTTGTGACTGGGATGCCGAGGATCACAAAACAAGGTGTGAATAACCATACCAATTCACTTGGTACCCTTAATATTATCACCTAATCAATGTGTCGGTTAACCACACACGCTCCATTGATCTATGACAAACATTAAGTCACCCTTCGTGATCCTTACTAGTCCAAGTTAGTGTGCCGGTTAACCACACACGCTCCATCAACGACTTGGTAAGGTACAAAGTGTGAATTCCATGGGCTAGCACCAAATTCACATTTTTCCTAAAGTAACTAAGATTGGGAATTAAATAAAACATTTAGTTACTTTATAATAATCATTATACTTTTAATGAGAATTTAAAGTCATTGTCCTACCCGTTCGGCTAACGACCCTCCACCAGTCAAGCAAGCGGTGGGTGAGAGTGGACACCCATTAAGTTGCCATTTTATAGGCAACAACCTTATACCTACCTTATAGACCGGCTTCGTGAATGAGGCCTACTAACGGTAAAACGACTTGTTCTTATACATATATATAATAATTAACCATTAATGTTATAATAGTATAAGGGTTGAATTTAACTATTAAAACTCTAAGGGTTGGAATTAAAGTTTATTAAAGTGTGTGAAACTTTACAAATTCCAAAACTTGAGGGCAAGTTTTGTAACTATCCAAAACTTTTCATTTCATAACTTATGAATTAAAGGTTCATAAAATTGAAGACTCTTCATTTTCATGTAACTTATGTGTTTAAATGTCTGTTAAAGAAAAGTGACCTTTGGATATCCATAACTTGAGGACAAATTATGGACTCCATTAAAACACATAAATGATCAAGAATTAATTCTAAACAATTCATCAAATAATTCCTATCATCTTCTAAATTCATAAGAACATGAACATGATCATCAAAATTTCAAGAATTATATGAACACATAAAAATCATGGAATTTTGATATATGCTATTGTAAATGGATTAGAACAACCATTACACCAACTAAAACAAGTTTTAAAACACCAAAACAGTTTAGGGTAATGTTTCTAGTCCATTTCCAGCAGCAAAAGTCGAAATTCTGCATTCTGATCATTCTACTCGCCGAGTGCACGAACCTACTCGCCGAGAAGGATGAATTTTGCCTTGAACTCGACGAGTCCCCCCATGGACTCGGCAAGTCCATCAGCCAGACAGCAACAATTTCAACTTTTTTCACTATTTTGCATCAAGTATCAAACAAGCAAGCCTAGGCTCTGATACCACTGTTGGGTTTTGAGCAATCTAACACTTCCTATGTGTGCATGCAACCCTAATAAACCTTGGATCTATGTTTGTCTAAATACATGCAAAATAATAATTTTCCAAGGTTCATAACCTATCTAACATGGCATGGGGTACTTTTAAACGTAAAAGTATTAGTTGAGATTACATACCTTTTTGATGACTTTGATTCTTAAGGAGTTTGAGGGCCAAGCACCAATAGTGTGAATGCCTCAAATGGAATCACAAATCACCACAAACTCATGGAAAACTTTGATAGAGTGTATACACACTTATAAAGTCGGCCACACACTAACACACATACTCTAGTAACACTAGTCACACTAGTGGCCATTTCATGCAACATAAGCATCCTTATATAGTGTACATGATTAGGGTGAAACCCTAATAACCCATGACCTTTCCTTTTCCAAGGATCCATGGGTTAAAAGCTCCATGGATCATCCATGGACTTCCATATAAGCCTAGCCCATTAACAAATGAGTGTTAGCCCACACCATATAAAACCAATAGCCCATAATCTAATTAGTCTTCCTTTTAATCTCTAAATTAATTCATAATTAATTTAAGACTAAGACTAATTAAATAACATGACTTCATATTAATATATTATAACTTATAATATATTAATAAACATATGTGTATAACTCTCATAAAATTATCCATAAATAGTTCGGGTGAAGTGCAACCCAAATGGACCATGCCGGGTTGGGTCAAGTATGTACCAAATAAGTTATGGACTTAGACACCTTATCCAACAGGGTCAACCAGAATTGCTCACAAATTCCTTATCTTTCGTATTACAGAATCATGTCGTCATCCGGAAACAATCAGTCGGACAACGAAACCTCTACCTTTCCTATGGACGTCGCTACCTTCCAAACCGTAGTTACAACTGTCGTGATGGTTGTCGTGACAGCTGTCCTTGCGCACCGTAGCGCTATCATCACAAGCAATGATGATGTTGGGATTGAAGATTCGAATCGTAGTATCAATCCAGGAAGTCGCCAAATAGTAACAGTTATAGGCTCGCAAAGCCGAAAGACAGAGAACAAGAAACGAAAGCGTCAAGCCCAGAAAGAACGCAAGAAATCCCAAAGGTTGGCTATGCAACAGCAACAAGTGGAAACCCCTGCTATCCCAGTACCGAGCAGGCCATACGAGGGAAAACTCCCGAAGTGTGATAAGTGTAGTTTCCATCATCATGGGGTTTGCCATGAGATGCAGTGTTGCAATTGCCTAAAAATAGGGCACCATGCTCGTGGATGTGGAGCATCGGCACGACCCATCACTCAAGTCCCTTTCATCGGGACTAACCCTACACACAAGAGTAGTTATAAATCGAACGCTTTAGGAATCAATTTCCAAGGTGGAGTAATGAGGAAGGCACTCGTGTCCACATAACACTGGCTAAACACCTCACTTCCACCACCAATATTGGTGCTGTCCAGATATGTCACCAATGCGGTGAAATTGGACACTTCAAGAAAGATTGCCCGAGAGCAAAGAACTCAGGTGCTGATGGGAAGATTCTCAGGATCACAGATGCAGGAGAGCCTATGTCAGAACCCTCGTTAGTGTAACTTAGGCGTGTTGTTGTAACAGACTTATAAACTATCCAGAACTAGTGCAACTAGAGTTTTACCTTTTGCAAGATCTTGTATGTATAGGGATTCTCGTGCTGCTTATACTTGTCTTTTGTAGTATATCTTATTCGCAGCAATAGTCTTGTGGTAAATCTAAAGTACTGTAACTCTGTTCATGGTTGCACGGTTGTGTTTTGTTTGTAAACGTCTTATGTTCAAATCTAATGTCTTTAAGTTTCAGTATGATTCCGACATTATCATACGACTCGATTCAATTTGATCCTCACAAAAACAACTTTATACGTACATCTCTTTCTTCTAGATCACTTTTCCAGCGAAGCCGTCATATCAGAACACCGAAGTACTCATGCCAGGAGTACCTCTTAGTTATTTGCTTTCCAAAGAAATCCCCAAAGTACCACTCATGCAGTAGGTCAAGTTCAATCCAAGGATTTATACGATTGATCTATCACTGAGGAATGTATGTATAAGAGTGATATATAATCAAGGTTCTACAGGTTTAGAATTGATGATTACACTTTAACTTCTTTTTCCCCGATGGGATGTGAGCTTAAAGAAGAATCAGTTATTCGACTACGTTTTCAATCTTAATTATATACGACTCGTATACACGAAATTGTGATTGTGAAACCATGTATGAATTCTAATATGAACTTCAGGACGGAGAATTGCCTAAGCCTACGAGTAATCGCATCGTCATGTGAGCAAACTTAGAACCCAGTACGACTCTTGTAAACAGATCGCCCTATAGTCTAGACACCTACAGAGATACCAGAACAGCCCAGACAACTTAGCGAACTACACAGAAATAGAATAAGAAGACTAGGCTTCTCACCCTGGAGAACTCCAGTCTTATTCTCCTAGAGATCGACGGATTGCATCGTATGTGCCTCGGCTATCGAGTACTCCGTCAAGATTTTCATTAGGAATCGTTATCTCTGCCTCGCATAGATGAAATGGTTGAACAAACACAAGGAAAGAATTACTTCCAGGAATGGATCTGAGATTCGAATATCAGCAGTTCGAGTGTTAGGGAAAGATGTCCGGAAGACTATCTTCCGAACTCGATGTGGACACTTCGAGTCCGTAGTGATACCCTTCGGATAGGACCAAATCGCCCATAGTTTTCATGAGCTAAATGAATAGGGTATGTCTTTCTTACTTGGATCCGTTCATCATTTCTCCATATAATGAGTTACTTATCTACCCTCGTAGTAAGAAGGAGCCCCTGGAAACATTACCTTCAGAGGAACTTTTAGCGAAGTTCTCTAGGCATGAGTTTTGAAATTTAAGAGTCGAATTTCTATGACACACTGTTAGTAATGTGGGAAATTTTGAGTATTTTTTTTCAATTTGTCAAAACCGTTGAGCAATTGTCGACCCCGGAGACGCCGACAGTCATTCGCCAAATTCTAGTCTTACCGACCTACTGTTATAGTTCATTCAGAACTCCTCGCAAATTACAGAAACCCGTATGGCTTTGACCCAGCAAGTGGTGGCCTTTGACTGGGAAGTTAAGCAAGAAAAGGAACCTTTGGAATTCCAAGTGAGTGACCAAGTTCTTTAGGAGAACTCACTCTAGGAATGGCTTAATACGCTTCGTATCGCGTGGAAAGCTAAATCCAATATAGTTAAGACCTCCAAGATTCGTATCAGAATCGGTCCTGTGCCTCGCACAAACTAGACCTACTCCGCGAACTCAGTAACGTGCATTCTACTCTTCGCGTCTCGATCGTGAAACCATACCTCTCCGTTAGGACTCTTGTGAGTCCACTCGTTGAGATCCTCGCCTTCGTATTAGAACCGTAGTGACCCTCGACCAACAGGTCAAGTGGATGAAGCGATGTCATCGCCCGTTAGTGACTGTTCGTTGGGATTCCAACCGAGAACCCGACTTCACTTAGGAATGCTAGAACCAATCGATTAGGAAGTTTCCTCCTCACGACTCGATCATTCGTACCTACTTCCTTGCCTAAATTCTAATTTCAGGACGAAATTCCCTTTAACAGGGGGATGATGTGACAACCCGAAATTTCCATTTTGTACAAACCATTTGAAGCCAATAGAAGTACATCAGCTACAGTGAAAATTCAGACTTCGAGTATAAGTTTGGTAGTTTTCAGGATTTACACTTAAGGAGATATTAGGAGAGTCGATGCACTAGGGTTTTGTGCAACACTGTTATTCCAATACTATAGGATATTAGAGTTCATTCTGGGAATAGAAATATTTTCTGCCAAAAATCCCAGGACTATATATAGAAAACTGAACCAAATAGTTCATTAGTTACATTTCCAATTAGAGAAAAGCCAAAATTCTCTCTCACGGATCTTCGGGTTTTTATCCCAAATTTTGAGTACTTCGATGTAGTTATGTTATATAGCTTAGATTGTGTTTAGAAACATCAATTTCATAACAAAACAACTAGATTCGGGAGTTTACCGCCCAAGAACGTTCTTGGAGAGTAAACTCCAATATGTGGCTTAAATGCTACCTAGTCCTTTCCCCGTGATTTGTAACTACCTTAGACTTGTATGCTAGTGTGTATATGACTAGAAAACATCATAATCGGAACAAGACACCAAG
The DNA here is from genome assembly GCF_051521515.1 of Lactuca serriola. NCBI lineage: Eukaryota > Viridiplantae > Streptophyta > Magnoliopsida > Asterales > Asteraceae > Lactuca > Lactuca serriola. The sequence continues at coordinate 240,531,953 of NC_136408.1, forward strand.
ATTTGGGAGTTTACCGCCCAAGAACACTTGGGGAGTAAACTCCATTTTAAGGGCCAAAAGTGTCCCAATGACCCTTAAAGCTTTAGAAGTCGAACTAGAACCCACCATTGCATGTTTAGGATACCAAAAGCAATTAAAATCAATGATGAAAGTGAGTTCACGGCCAAGGAGGTTCTTGGGCCGTGAACTCCATGTTTAGGTGTCAAAATGCCTTGAAGCACTTCCTAAGGCTTAGGCTTGAATTAGGACAAGTACCCTAGTGTGTTTGGAGCAAGCAAACACCATTAAAACACCAAGAAAAAGGTGTTCACGGCCCAAGATGTTCCAGGGTCGTGAACTCCATTGAAAGGTGCCAAATGGTGCCATAAATCCCCCTAAAGCCTTGAACAATTGCCTTCATGCATTCCTTGTTAAATTAGAGGTTTGAAAGCACCATAAACCTTCCCCCAAAGGATTTTACGGCCGTAATCTCCATGGGATATGGTCCCAGGGTCGTAAACCCCTATAAAGGGGGCAAATGTCACCCAAACACTTGATTTAGCCTTGAAACAATTCACCAAACTAGTTGTATAAATGATAGGCTTCAATTAGAGACCTTGTTGAGAGTTTACGGCCAGGAATTTACTCCCCTGGGCCGTAAACTCCAAAACATATGGTCATTTGACCATAAACTCCCATTAGAGGCCTTGCACTCCTTTGTTGCAACCCATTAGCCTCCTAGCACTTGACCAAAAGTGTTTTCCTCGCGTTAAAATGTTTATACTTGTATAATTAGTGTTTTAATCACTAATTATTTATATACATATGTCTTCATATGTAATTAGGATCATTGTGTGTGTCTAAAGTCTTCACTTGACACCAAGCACTTGTCCGATTCTTCCTTACGATAACAGTTCGTTCAATTCCAGTCAGTTACTGCAGGTGAGTTCATACCCCTTAATCAATGTTTTAAACTGTTTTTAAATGTTTTATGGGGGGGGGGATACAAGTAGATTTATGCTAATTATTATATCAATCACATGTGATTAATAAGCAGCATTCAAATGATTGGCTACTCATTAGCCGCTTTACCAAACAGTTTCCTTCAAATGTTTTTCATAAACATTTTATATGTTTTAAAACTCCTTATTACACTATACATTTTACTCTGTATATTACATTTCAAACTTATTTACAATTGTGTTTCAAACAAATGTTCTTTATACTAAAATGCTTTATCAAACCCATGCCTTCAAACCGTTTTATAGATTGACATCAAGTCGATATTTTCTTAAGATAATAACTATGTTCAAGGGTTTTACAAAACTTATTTATGTTTTTATATTATAAATTGGATGCCTCTATATGTATAGTTATATAAGAAATGTTTAAAAGACTTAGGAAGGCTATCCACCCTATTTCCTTTTTGCGCTTGAGATGTGGTCTGGTGGGATATCGGGTACTCGTCCGAAGGTCGTTTAAATATTAGTTATATAACATATGTACATATATAGTCATAAAGGTCCTTCCAGTTCATCCCATGCCCTTGGGTAGCAAGGGTATACATCCATGTCCATTCGTACCAGTTAGATTACTAGTAAACTACCATATGGGTAGTTTAGGAAGATACTAAATCTATTACTAGAACACAATATCATACTATGAGTCAGTTCATTCATGAGTCAATACTTACTACTATGAGAACATATACAACTATACTAGAGAAGAACATATACAACTATACTAGAGAAGAACATATACAACTATACTAGAGAAGAACATATACAACTATACTAGAGTAGAACATATACAACTATACTAGAGAAGAACATATACAACTATACTAGAGAGAGAACATATACAACTATACTAGAAAGAGAAAATATACAACGATACTAGAACGAGTACATTACTATACTTGCTAGGTAGAGAGCACGTACATTACAGCTAGAACAGTTCATTACATTACATATACATGAATACGTTAATAATTGTGATCCACTGTATCGGAGCACGCCTTAAATGTCATGGCCCGAGTTGTTGCCAGAGTCTCTTGAAGGGAGAGCGTGAGTTTGCGTATAGATCTATACTGGATTGACTATCCTACACCTTGCTGCTAGCTATAGCCGGACCTGCAGGTCTGCGGGTGCCAAACGTCATACCTTTTTACGACCATTCTTATGTCGTTGTTACCAGTCGATAGTATGGTACAATTAATCACATGATGCCTTAATATAAATCCGGTTTAAGGTAGTTAGTACGGCAGTAGTTCTTATAGCGCTACATTTTAGTACTACATTAGTTTTCCCTGTACATATATTTAGTGATCTTTTCACTTAAAATTTAAATGTAAAAACTATATTTTGTTAATGATAGTTACACTTGGGAAAATTACACACTTTTACATGAAACGAACATTTAAGAACAGTTAAGTCTTGGTATAAGCCTACATTAAGAACAGTTAGGTCTTGGTAGAAGACACACTTTATATAATAGTAGGAATCATAGGGATTTCTAGGGTTTTTCAAACGTTTATAGTTGTTTTACAAACATTTTTACATTTACAGTTCATATACATTTTCAATACTTACAATTCAATTACATACAAATTCTTACATACAAATTAAGACACTAAAATACTTATGATCTCACCAGCTTCAAAGCTGATACTCGCTTTCAAAATTACTTGTATCCTCAGGTCATCATAGACAGGTACCGATGCAAGGAGAAAGGAAGATGGAGCTTGTTCAGGGCTCATCTTTCATTTTGATTTATGCTTTAGTGTTTATCAAAATTTGACAGAACACACTTGTATAATAATTCTATTATTAATGCAATGGATGATGTTGTTGCTTGTTTACTACTTTACATTGTTGTGATGCTGTACATGACGTCCTCCGCCCCAGAACGTTTCCGCCGTGCTTGGTTTTGGGGTGTGACATTATACTCCATAAAGTTCGTGACTTTAGGCCTTTACATGGCTGAGGAAGTCCCAAACACAAAAACTCTCACTCTTTACTCCCAAAAATGCACATATCTCATGCATGGGGTGTTTTTAAGAACCAAGACTTCATTTTTATTAATCCATTCCATTAATAACACTCAATGGGACATATATTAAGCTCTGGAGCTCAACTCATAAAGCTTCAAGATTTGGGACCAAAACCCTAAAATGGACCATAATATGCTCAAATCAAAAAGGATGAGAAAGCTTTAAGCTTTATACCTTCAAATGATGCTCTAACCACAGAAAAGTTCATATCCAAGCCTTGGACTCCAGCTCCATCTTCCTCAATGCTCCTTCTTCACTTCAAGGATACCACAAGAACACTTAGAAGCTCACAAATGAACACTCAAGCTAGTGAAACGCATATTAGGGTTTTGAAAGGGTTGAAGGCTGGAAATGGTGGCCAAAAATGAGGCCATTATGTTCTTTTAAGAGGGTCACACCCCTCATTTAGGGTTTTCTCTCTAAGCCTAGTACGCCCAACGTACCCACTGGTACGCCCAACATCCTAGGTGGCTCCGAGTCCAAATTAAGCACATGAGTATGCTGAGCGTACACACACGTATGCCTCGCGTACTCAGCTACCACCGTTTCTCAAAAAAGGGACCAAACCTGCCAACGCTTCAAACTATCATAACTTCCTCATTATAAGCCCGTTTCCAACAATCCCCACATCCACGGAAAAATGGCGAGAAGCCCAACGCTTCTAGTAACTCGTCGTTGTCTCAAGGCTTTCTCATGCCCGAGTTGCAGCCCACAAACCCTAAATCACAGACGATCCGAAAACAAGATGTTACAAGATCTTGTTTACTTTAATGTTTCACACAACAATATTTTCGGAGAGATTCCGCAGGAATTTACGAACAAAATTCCGATGAATGCAACCGTCGATTTGTCGTTTATAAATATTATTGGATCCAGTGTTTTCTTCAATCAAAACGAAATATCCTTTGCTGGAAATTCAAAGCTTTGTGAGAAGCCATTAGACAATTCAATGAACTTAATTACAAGTTGTCTCTCAAAATCCTTCGTGGCAATTAGGTGGCACTTGCAAATTGATGATTAGGAATGGGTCATTGGGTGACCACTTCAAATTTTCCATAATGACCTTTTAAAACCTAAAAACATAAGTTTGTACCCTTTAAATGCAAAAAAAAAAAAAAAAAAAAAAAAAAAAAAAAAAAAAAAAAAAAAAAAAAAAAACAAATAAACAAAAACAAAAACAAAAAAAAAATCACAAACGACCATTTAAGCAATTATAGGAAATATTGTTGGGCAATAATGACAATAACCTAAAAAATAACTTATAAACTTATTACTGTATTGAATAAAATAATCTAAATATATTTTTTTTCAGAAATATTACTTTAACCCCGATTAAACTAATTAATAAAAACTTTTAATAACAAATATAAATTAGTTTTACATAAACAATTCCAAACACTAACACTAAGTTCTCGATAGAAAATTTTCTTTTTGATTGAGGAAAACACTTCAACCAATCGAAAATTTTGGGCTTTCTTTCTTTTTCATACTACCCATAAGGAGCATTAATGAATTTGAAAACAAAATTACTTGATGGGGGCTCGCATAGCTTTTCTTGATGGCATTAATGAATTTGAAAACAAAATTACTTGATGGGGCTCGGATAGCTTTTCTTGATGTTCTTACATATGATTCGCTTTTGTAAATGGTTCAATCAATACATCATCAAAAACAAATTAAGCTCTTGTAAATGTTCTACATATGATTCGTTCTTATTCTTTTATACTTAACTAGGTGCGAGACCATGTATTACATGGTCTTATTTTAAAAAAATTAAATATGAAATTTTAATAATTTGAAATTTTTGAATTTATATAAAAAATAAAAAAAAATTTGAATTATTAAAATTAATGAGGCTTTAATATATAGAATACATTACATATACAAATCATTTCTAATAAATATCTTACATATATATTACCTTACATATTAAATATGAAATTTTAATTTAATAAAATAAAAAATACAATAAAATGACAAGTTAAAAATAAAAAATTTAAAAATTATGTAGAAAATGTCATGTGTCCAAATAAAAGAGAAGAGGACATGTGCCAAAAAAACATTCATTTATTAGAGTACATCTAGTAAACTGGTAAATTATGTAACGATTTTTTTATTTTATTTCATTAATTTTTTTTGGCTTAACACATAAGGAACAAAGTAATAACAACAATTAGAAAAGAGAGACGACTTTCACTGTTAAGTCGTGACTTTTTACAAGTTTCCTATGTCAATTTTTCCCTCCTATTTCTTAAAATGTGAGGCAGTTTCACTTATATTTTTTAAACATCATTTAAAACCATAACACAGTATCTAAACAACATTTCATGATTAAAAAAATAATAATCATAAATAATACAAAAAGAAAAAAAAAAAAAAAAGTTTTTCAACAATCCTAGTAGAGCTTTGAGATTGTTGGCATGGAGCACCCATGTTTCCGGTCTTGGTAGAGTCTCAATATAATTGCGGCGATTTCTTCAATTGCTATTCCGGTCACTTCTGCAATCATCAAAATAACAATATGTTAATATTCACCAAAACACTATTTGCAATTTATGAGGATGAAGATATGAGTGTATTAAGAGTAAGATAATTTAAATTCGTTGCTATTATTATTAAAATAATTTAAATAGATTGCTATTAAGAGTAAATAATGAAGTATATTGCCTTATAGTGGTAGCGAGAATAAACTCACCAATAACCGGCCAAGTGGGATTTTTTGCAAAAATCTTGCTAGCATAGTCGACCTCCTCCCTCACATGCATCATCTCCGCATAATTACTTTTCGCATCTCTAACATATCCTAAGCTCTTCGCTCTTTCTCGTCTTATAGTTTGCAACATAACCGGATTTATAGTCAACGCAAAGACCTTATTTTGGTCAACCTCCAAGAATAGACTCTTTGGCAATTCCACCCCCTTAACAATCGGTACATTGGCAACTTTATACCCTTTTTGAGCCAAATAAATCGACAATGGAGTCTTTCCGGATCTTGAAACACCCGCAACAACAATGTCTGCTTTTGGCAAGTTCTCAGGCAGAGCTCCATCGTCTTGTTTTATGGTGAACTCAATGGCGTCGATTCTTTTGAAGTAGTTTTCGGTCAAGGGAAATTTCCTGCCCGGGGCACCTCGGGGCAGCCCGGAAGGTGAAACGCCTAAATGGGATGCGATGGCTTTTGTGATTGGGCGAAGGACATCGGTGGATTGGACTCCCCATGTTTTGCACGCGTGGCGAGCGGAGTTGGCCATTTTTTCGTCTGCTAGTGTGTAAATGAGTATTGCGTGTTCTTTGGCGGCTTGTATTATGATTTCCATGAGCCGGTCTACGTCGTTAATCTAAAATAGCAATGTATTTTTGTTAATTTGTTTATTATAACAATGTCATTCAAAGAGAAAGCAAATTTTATTCCAATAACATGCATATAATAAATAAATATATGAAGGTAGGATGTTTTTTATTATGTTTATTATTATTATTATTATTATTATTATTATTATTATTATTATTATTATTATTATTATTATTTTTGCAATTGGAAACCTTATCCTATCTCAAAAACTTTAGATTATCGTAATTTGTTTAATAATATTTCAAGTGCTGGCAGAAACACATCTTCTACTCCTTTAACTTATTATTTATTAAAGCTAATTAGTTGATTTTGATTATTTAATATCAAATAATCACTTTCAATGACTCAACTAGAATGTCAAGTGTGTTGTTAGATTGATATAAGTGCAAAGGACCAAATCTTAGATCAAGGAAACATGCAATTTGCGAAAGCAAAATCAGATAACCTAAAATCTCTATAAAAATGCTTAATTCTATATTCCCTTTAACATTCCAAAATACAAATTAGAAACCAATATTGATATTGAAAATTGAGGGCAAAAACCAATAAAATTCGAATTCAATGTACACTAATTTCATATAAAGGTAAGAACCCTAGAGTTCATGAATGTCGGGAGAAGAAATTACCCCAGAGAACAATCGAGTATTAACTGGACAGCCACGGTCAACCAAAAAATGCTCAAATTGACCCAACGCCGCGTTAACAGAATGCTCCGCCGTTCGTCCTGACCCGTCGGAAACCAGGAATATCTCCTTCACTGTACCTGGTGTCTCCTCCGTCTCTCCTCCAGTACCATCTTCGGAAGATGAAGAAGAACAATACGAACTAGAAAAAGACAGATTGGTACCTTCTAACCGATGCAACTGCTGATCATCGACCTCGGGGTTCTGCTCTTGTTTACATTGAGCAGGGCGATCTAGCTTCCGGCCGGATCTGATCACTCGAGCTCTGGACCAACGGTTCAGTTGAGCGCTGCTACTACCGAGCTTGCCGGGGTTTGGTCCCGCCAGCCATTGAGTAGCTGGGTTGCCGGTGGTTGTTGGATTAGGTTCCGACGGTATCATGTTCCTCCCAATCCCCTTGTGAATGTGACGGTTTCACTTTCACACGAGAGAGTATTTTACCCGAGCACTTATAAGGTCGGTTAAAAGGAAGGAACTAACTGATTTAGGCGTTAAATAGGTAACTAGGTAACAATTTTTCATGTTCTTCTTTTCCAAAGCTAGACCTACGATTTTTTTGTTTGCCATTTAAAAGTCATTTAATTTATTTATTTTTTCTTTAGGGGTATAAATCCCATATTTTTCTGGTTTAAATGGTCAATATTAAGATTTAAGAAAACAAACACGTCGTTCATATTTTGTTCGGAAAATGACTTCAGATTGGGTTCCGACGGTATCATGTTCCTCCTAACGCCCTTGTGAACTAGTATAATACCCATTTGGTGAACGGTTTGACATATAAACAAATTATAGTTTGTTGTTTATATAATCTGATTGTCTATATAATTTTGAAAACAACCTTCTTATCTAGAGTATAACAACCTACTTTGAACTTGTTTTTATTACAACATTCTACTTTCATTACAACATGATATTTGTGGGTATATTATGACAAATCTTGTTATAATTTCTTTTGTAGCGTGATACTTTTATTTGTTCCTATTCTAGCATTGTATTATTTCAGCAGTCCTTAACAGTCCTTGAACTTTGCTAAGTGTAACTTCCTCCTTGATCATATGATAAGTAGTACGACACTGATCATAACTTGGAGGTAAGGAATGGAGAATGATATCAATCGCCATGTCCTCAGGGAAGTCCACGCTAAGCTTCAGCAACCGGTCCACGAACCTTTGTATCTTCTGCAAGTGACCGGTGATGGGCTCACCATCCTTCATCCTGGCTGTAATCATAGAGGAGATGATTTCATACCTCTCCTGACGCGCCCTCTGATGGTACCTATCCATGAGATCCAAATACATCTCATTGGGGTAGAAATCTTCATAGGATTTATGGAGTTCGGGAGTCATGGTAGCCAACATGAAGCAGGACACTTTGGTAGCATCCCTTTCATGTGTAGTGTTCTCCGCAATCTCCTCAGGATTACCAGTGGACTCATTGATAACCTTAAGCTCCTTATCAAGGACATATTCCTTGTCCTCATAGCGGGTAATCATCCTGATGCTTCTAATCCATTCATTGAAATTAGACCCATAAAAGGTGACTTTCCCACACAAGTTCATGAGGGAAAAAGAGCCTGCAGGGTTTGAGCCAGTAGTAGTGTTGGAAGACATCTGAAAGAAAGGACAACTTTAATTAGATGAAGAATCATTAATAAGTCACCCAAATGAAATATTAAGGCTAGGACCCTACAAACTATTTCATAACTTGGAAGAGGGATGCGGTAATCCAAGCTATAAAATATTTGATGGTAGGTAAATGACGATTTACTAATTTCCACCATTATAAACAAAATAAGTTATTAAGTTTTAATTGGATTTGAAACTCCTAGATCTTTTGAGACACAATGAACCTTCAATGGCATGTTTGAATCTCAATTGTGCTCTCTTGTCACACCCCAAAACCATGAAGGGCGGAAACGTTCTAGGGCGGAGGACGTCATGTACAGTATCACAACAATGAAAAGTAGTAAACAAGCAACAACATCATCCATTGCATTAGTAATATAATTATTATACAAGTGTGTTCTGTCAAATTATAATAGACACTAAAGCATAAATCAAAATGAAAGATGAGTCTTGAACAAGCTCCATCTTCTCTAAACCTTGCATCGGTACCTGTCTATTGATGACCTGAGGATACAAGTAATTTTGAAAGTGAGTATCAGCTTTGAAGCTGGTGAGATCATAAGTATTTTAGTGTCTTAATTTGTATGTAAGAATTTGTATGTATATGAATTGCAAGTATTGAAAATGTATGTGAATTGTAAGTATTGAAAATGTATGTAAAACAACTGTAAATGTTTGAAAACTCTAGAAATCCCTATGATTCCTACTATTATAACAGGGAGTCTTTTACCAAGACTTAACTGATCTATATGTAGCCTTCTACCAAGGCATCTAGTGTCTGTGTGTGTCTCTTGTAAGAGTGTATTTTCCCAAGTCTGACTATCATTAACCAAAAATAAAGTTTCTACATTACCGTGCGTCGTGTGAATGTTCACGAAGTGAATGTAATGGGAAAATGAAATAGTACTATGGTGTAGTGCCGAACTACAACCGTACCAATTACCTAAAGTCTAGGGTAATTCTTCTAAGTACTGTAGCATTTGTTATAAATAACTACATTGGTACTCAATTGCCTTATTTGAGGGATAAGGTATAATGTGATGGCTAGATCCCAGGCTATACGCTCCCCTGTCAAAGGGATTTTCGGACCTACCCACGACCCATGCATATCTGCAAGCCGTGAGCATCCACATTAATATGATCATGTATACTCTATATAACTAAACTACATCGGTACTCAACTGCCTTATTTGAGGGATAAGGTATAATGTGATGTCTAGATCCCAGGCTATACGCTCCCCTGTCAAAGGGATTTTGGGACCTACCCACGACCCCTGTATATCTGCAAGCCGTGAGCATCCACATTACTATGATCATGTATACTCGATATAACTATCACAATTGCATTGTGATTCATCGGTATAATTAGATCCTGAACTGGTTCCATGCTATAGCACCTAGTGACGTCTGTTCTATGTATATGTAAGCGTACTCATGTAAGTGTGATCATGTAAACATATCTATGTAATAGTATAGTAATGTACTGTAATGCTCTAGCTGTAATGTATGCTCTCTCTATCTAGCAAGTATAGTAATGTACTGCAATGTTATTGAAAGTATTGACTCATGAATGAACTGACTCATTGTATGGTATCGCATTCTAGTAATAGTTCTAGTATCTTCCTAAACTACCCATATGGTAGTTTACTAGTAATCTAACTGGTACGTATGGACATGGATGTATACCCTTGCTACCTAAGGGCATTGGAATGAACTGGAAGGAACTTTATGACTATATATGTACACATGATATATAACTAATATTTAAACGACCTTCGGACGGGTACCCAATATCCCACCAGACCACATCCAAATCGAGGAAAAGGAAACATGATGGATAGCCTTCCTAAGTCTTTTAAACATTTATTATATAATTATACATATAGAGGCATGCAATTTATAATATAGAAGCATAAAATAAGTTTTGTAAAACCTTTGAACATAATTATTATCTAAGAAAAGATCGACATGATGTCAATCTATAAAACGGTTTGAAGGCATGGATTTGATAAAAAAGTTTAGTATAAAGAAACATTTGGTTGAAACACAATTATAAATAAGTTTGAAATGTAACATACAGATAAAATGTACAGTGTAATAAGGAGTTTTAAACACATAAAGTATTTATGAAAAACATTTGAAGGAATCTGTTTGGTAAAACGGCTAATGAGTAGCCAATCATTTGAATGTTGCTTATTAATCACATGTGATTGATATAATAATTAGCATAATTCTACTTGTATCCCCCCATAAAACATTTAAAACCAGTTAAAACATTGATTAAGGGGTATGAACTCACTTGTGGCGAGTGGATCGGAAGGAAGTGTCGGATAAGTGCTTGGTGTCAAGTGAAGACTTAGACACGCACAAAGATCCTAATAACATATAAGGATATATGTATATACACAATTAGTCTTTAAACAACTAATAAATAAAGTTAAGACACTCTACGACATGCTAAACACTTTATACAAGTGTTATAAGTCTCAATGGTTGCATCTAAGTGTTGTAGGGAAAGGCTAGTGTGTTTGGGGTTCAAGGGTAAGCTCCCTTGGAGTTTACGGTTTTCATGACCATTACCCAAGCAGTTTACGGAAGTAAACTCAAGGGTTTACGGTCGTAAAATCTACACTTTATGACCATTTGTTGGTTTGAAGACTACTAAGCTATTCCAAGCATTCCTACTTCATGATTAAGCCTTAGGAAGTGTTGTGTGGCATCAAAACACTCCTAAATGGAGTTTACGATCTAAGGACAATTTCCCCATGAGTTTACTACCTTAAACTCATGATTTTACTACCTTAAGCTCATGAGTTTGCTACCTTAAACTCCGGTATTTGGCGGTTTTCAAGTCCTTAGCTCAAACATGGCACTAGTCTAGGTTAGATTCTAGCCATAAGGAACAACCATGGGCCATTTATGGGACATTTACACAACTTTTAAGGTGTTTATGGTTTTGAGAGATCCCCAAACCGTAAACACATATAAATGTTGGCTTTTTGTGCTTTTTGTGTGATACACTCATCAAGGATGGATCTAGACAAGTCCCTAAGGCATTGTGAAGCATTTAGACACCCTAAAGCACCCTAAGGCACTATATTTGGTGTTTACGGTTTAGGGAGCCTCCCAAAACCGTGAACACCTTGTTCTTGGTGTTCTTGGGACTTTTCCTTGGTATAAACATGTATAGCTAGCTTAAAATGACTCTAGGATAGAAGTACTTACATTGTGGAAGCTTGAAATGAACTTTAAGTCCAAGAACACTAGTGTGTGTTCTTGGTGTTTTGGAAAAACTAGTCAAAACACATAAATGAATGGATTAAAGGATGTACAATCACTAGATTAAGTGATATACTAACTTGAAAGGGTTAGAACACTTACTAGTTTGAAGATCTAGAATAAAAACTTGGATGATACTTGAGAGGATATTTTGGAGTTTACTCTTTTGACATTTGGGGAGTAAACACAAATGACTAAATTTTTGGGGAGTAAATTCATACATAGGTATGAGTTCACGGTTTTGAGTGATTTCTCAACCCAAAACATAAAAGTTTGGTCGGGTGTTTCTAATACGCAAAGTGTTTGCGGTTTTTAAAATTCAAAACCCGAGACGACACTTTCTTTCGCCCGTTCGTTAAAAAAAATATTAAAATAATCAAAAGAACTTTATATTTCTAAAAAAATAAGAAATAATGACATTGACTTATGATACGAAGTGGTTGACTTTTAGGGTTTGACCGAATGGAAATTTCGGGTTGTCACATCATCCCCCTGTTAAAGGGAATTTCGTCCCAAAATTAGAATTTAGATAAGGAAGTAGGTATGAATGATCGAGTCGTGAGGTGAAAAACTTCCTAATCGATTGGTTCTCGCTCTCCTAAGTGAAATCGGGTCCTTGGTTGGTATCCCAACAAACCTTCACTAACGGGCGACTGCGTTGCTTCGTCTGCTTGACCTCTCGGTTGAGGGTCACTACGGTTCTAATACGAAGGCGAGGATCTCGACGAGTGGAATTACGAGAGTCCTAACGGAAAGATACGGTTTCAAGGTCGAGATGTGAAGAGTAAAAATGTACGTTACTGAGTTCGCAGAGTAGGTTTAGTCTGTGAGACATAGGACCGATTCTGGTAAGAATCTCGGGGGTCCTGATTAACTTGGATTTAGCTTTGCACGTGAAGCGAAGCGTATTAAGCCATTCCCAGAGTGAGACTTCCTAAAGAATTTGGTCTCTTACTTGGAATCTCCAAGGTTTCTTTTTCTTGTTTATCTTCCCAGTCAAGGGCCACCCCCTGTTGGGTCAAAGTCGTACGGGTTTCTGTGATTTGCGAGGAGTTATGGATGAACTATGACAGTAGGTCTGTAAGACCTAGAATTTGGCGAATGTCCGTCGGCGTCTCTGTTGTCGACAAATTCTCAACGGTTTTGACAAATTGAAAGAGTACTAAAAAATTCCCACATCACTAACAGTGTGTCATAGGAACCTGACTCTTTAATTTCAAAACTTGTGCTTAGAGAACTTCGCGGAAGTTCCTCTGAAGGTAATGTTTCCATGGGTTCCTTCTTACCACGAGGGTAGATAAGTAAGTCATTACATGGAGAAATGACGAACTGATCCAAGTAAGAAAGACGAACTCTATTCATTAAATTCATGAATGCTTCGGGCGTATTGGTCCTATCCGAAGGGTATCACTACGGACTCGAAGTGTCCGCATCGAGTTCGGAAGATAGTCTTCCGGATATCCTTCTCTAACACTCGAATTGGTGATAACTGGATCTCAGGTCCATTCCTGAAAGGAATTCTTTCCTTGTGTTTACTCAACCAATTCATCTATGCGATGCAGAGATAACGATTTCTAATGGGAATCTTGATGGAGTCCTCGATAGCCAAGGAACATACGATGCAATCTGTCGATCTCTGGAAGAATAAGACCGGGGTTCTCCAGGGTGAGAAACCTAGCCTTCTAATTCTATTTCTGTGTAGTTCGCTAAGTTGTCCTGGCTGTTCTTGTATCTCCGTAGGTGTTTAGACTGTGGGGCGATCGGTTTACAGGAGTCGTACTGGGTTCTATGTTTGTTCACATGACGATGCGATTACTTGTAGCCTTGGGTAGTCTCCATCCTGAAGTTCATATTAGAATTCATACATGGTTCAACCATCACTATATCGTATATACGTGTAACACCGTAAATTTCAAAACAATTTTTCGCATTTTATAAAAACATAATTCATTCATTATTTATAAAAGAATCATCGTTTAAAATCAATTCATAACATATATCAATCCCAAGATCTCATAACATAAAAATCTCGTGTGTGTACTGATCAAGTCGGTGCCTTTCCGCGATCCTCACTAGTACCTGAAACGCATAACACGAAACACTGTAAGCACAAAGCTTAGTGAGTTCCCTAAAATACCATATATAACACATATTAGCCACTCGAGGCTATAACTCTGTGGGTCCGTGCACCCAAACTCTGTGAACCCTCAGGTTCTATCTCTGTTAACCTTCAGGGTCTAACTCTGTAAACATGCACAACATAAATCACATAGAATAATGCAGTGCAACACATAACACATATATAGCATACAAACACTGTATCACATAACTCTGATTACCTACTCAAGGTAAAGTATAGTGAGAAGACTCACCTCGGATATCTTAGTAAATCTCTGACTCGGTAAACTCTGGTTTAGCCCCTGCCTAATCACATGAAATAAATACTCTAATTAATACGACCCTCATGGCTAGGCTAATCTCTCTCTCTCTCTCTCTCTATATATATATATATATATATATACATCCTTTAGGAAGGGTAAAAGACTATCCTACCCTTCCGATGACTCTAAGGTCTAAACATTGACTAACCCTAAAAGTCAACGAAGTCAACGGTCAACCTTGACCAAACTCGCCGAGTGCACAACTGTGACTCGGCGAGCCACACGTTTTCTTCACTCTCCTAGTCCTCCTTCGACTTACTGAGTCAATCCACAACTCTACAAATCATCACAGATCACAATCTGTGAAATGTCCCGACCCAACTCGCCGAGTCCGGCTCCTGACTCGGCGAGTACCATCGCGTACTCTGTCCTCTAGATTCCCTCTGACTCAGCGAGTCACTTCCCTAAGTCAGTGAGTCACTAACTGTGTGATTATCGGGAAAACCCTCGTCCTACTCGCCGAGTCGGCTATTGGACTCGGTGAGTTCATGCCATGCTCAAGCTGAACTGACCTCCTGAGGTCAGATCCACTCCTCTAAACCGTAGATCTAGATTCCCAAAGCATTATAATCACGTAAAGCTAACATCCTGGTGCTCATGCAAAGGCTCAAAGGCCTTATTTGAAGATATGACCTCTAAAATGACATCCAAAGCTTATAACCCCCATTAACACTCATAAAGGTCAAGGGAAAAGGGTCTCTGGACCTCTTTGGGTCCAGATCTACAGCACCAACACGAGAGGGGACCAATTACTCCATATAACCATCCTCTAAAGGGGCTAAAAAGCCCTAATTCTAAGAATTACACCATAAACTGAAGAAGGGTCAATGAATTCCTCAAAATGAAGTCTCTGAGCCCTGGAATCACTGGATTAGCACCTTCTTCAGCCTCCTCTTGTCTTGGTCCTCTTCTATTTGCAAAAACACTAGCAATGATCAAGAAATGGCTCCTTTCCTCTCACAAACGCTCTAGCTCACTTAGGGTTTCTCACTGGGGTCTGGTAGCCGCAAATGACGGACATAAGGCCCCTTAAATAGGCCCCAAACCCGAGGAATTAGGGTTTCATTAAATAGCATGGACTCGCCGAGTCCTTAGGGCGACTCGCCGAGTCCAACCATCCACCCGGATAATGATTCGCGTCTCTACTCGGCGAGTCTATGCATCAAGTCGCCGAGTTCTTCCACAAAACTTGAAGTTCAACGAATAAATATAATACCTGAAATTCCAGATGTTACAATTCTCCCCCACTTGAATAGTCTTCGCCCTCAAAGACTCATCCCTGAAATAGCTTCGGATGCTGCTCACGCATCTCCCGCTCTGGCTCCCAAGTCAACTCGGATCCTCTTCGATGTTGCCACTGAACCTGCACCAGAGGCACCTCCTTGTTCCTCAGAACCTTGATCTTCTGATCCACAATCACAACTAGTCTCTCCGCGTAGTCTAGGCTCGCATCCACCTGAATCTCCTCTAACGGTACTACCGCCGACTCGTCGGCTATACACTTCCTCAATTGAGACACATGGAAGGTATTATGAATCCGCTCCAACTCCGCAGGTAGCTCCAAGCGATACGCTACCCTGCCTACCCTCGCGATTACTCTGAACGACCCAATATACTGGGGCCCTAGCTTGCCCCTCTTCCTAAATCGAATCACTCCTTTCCAAGGAGATACCATCAGGAGAACATAATCACCGACCTGGAACTCAAGACCAGATCGTCGCCTATCCGCATAACTCTTCTGGCGACTCTGAGCGGTCAACAATCTCTGCCTGACCTGCTGTATCTGCTCTGTCTTCTGAAGCACAATCTCCGTGCTACCCATCACTCGTTGCCCCACCTCTCCCCAACAAATGGGAGTCCGACACCTCCTCCCATACAACAGCTCAAAGGGCGGCATTCCAATGCTCGAATGATGGCTGTTGTTGTAGGAAAACTCCGCTAAGGGCAAATATGTGTCCCAACTTCCGCCAAAATCCAACACACATGCTCGGAGCATGTCCTTGAGCATCTGAACCGTCCGCTCGCTCTGACCATCAGTCTGTGGGTGGTATGCGGTACTAAAATGCAGCCTCGTACCCAACTCCTCATGGAATTTCTTCCAAAATCTTGAAGTGAAATGCACATCTCGATCTGACACAATCGAGATCGGCACCCCATGCCGTGATACCACCTCTCTCACATATATCTCTGCTAACTTCTCCACAGAAGAACTCTCACTAATGGCGAGAAAGTGAGCGCTCTTTGTCAAGCGGTCTACTATGACCCAAATCGCATCGACACACCCTCGCCGTTCTCGGCAATTTGGTGATAAAATCCATGAATATCTGCTCCCATTTCCACTCTGGGACTTCCAGTGGCTGCAACTTACCATGCGTTCTCTGATGTTCGGCTTTAACCCTACGACAGGTTAGGCACCTCTCAACAAACCACGCTACATCTCTCTTCATACAGGGCCACCAATACTCCTTTTTAAGATCCAGAAACATCTTAGTGGCCCCGGGATGGATCGAGAATCTCGATCTATGCGCCTCCTCCATCAAGATGGTATGTGTTCCTCCAACAAACGGTACCCAAATCCGACCCTGGAAGGTTATAAACCCTCTGTTATCGGTCACGAACTCTTACACCTGTCCGATAACTCGCTCTCTCTTACAGTTCTCCAGTCTCACTGCCTCAGCCTGAGCCCCTCTGATGGTGCCTAACACCGGAGTCATCACCGTCAATCTCATACAAATATCCCGAATCGGGGCGCTCTCTGCCCTACGACTCAGGGCGTCGGCTACCATATTAGCCTTGCCCGGGTGGTACAGGATCTCGCAATCATAATCCTTTACTACATCTAACCATCTCCTCTGACGCATGTTCAGGTTTGGCTGATCCATCAAATACTTCAAGTTCTTGTGGTCCGTGTATATCATACACCGAACCCCATACAGATAATGGCGCCAAATCTTGAGGGCGAACACCACAACCCCCAACTCTAGATCATGGGTGGGATACCTTGCCTCATGGGGCTTCAGCTGCCTTGATGTGTACGTGATCACATGCCCCCTCTGCATCAACACCGCGCCCAACCCAGATACCGATGCGTCACAATACACCACGAAGTCCTCCATTTCCTCTGGAAGAGCCAACACCAGGGCTTCGCACAATCTCTGGCGAAGAGTCTCAAATGAGGCCTGCTGCTCTGGGCCCTAGCTGAACACCACACCCTTTTGGGTTAATCTGGTGAGAGGAACGATAATCTTGGAGAAATCCCTGATGAACCTCCGATAATAGCCGGCCAACCCTAGAAAACTCCTGATCTCAGAAGGAAATTTTGGCACCTCCCAACTCATCACCGCCTCGATCTTGGCCGGATCGACCAAAATCCCCTTTTGGTTAACGAGGTGACCAAGGAACTGCACCTCCCATAACCAAAAATTACACTTGGAGAATTTGGCGTAAAGCCTCTCCGATCTCAGCATACTGAGGATTACTCACAAATGCTCCTCATGCTGCTCCATGGATCTCGAATACACCAAAATGTCGTCAGTGAACACAATCACTGACCGATCCAGCATCGGTCTGCATACCCTGTTCATGAGATCCATGAACGCTGCAGGCGCATTGGTGAGCCCGAATAGCATCACCACGAACTCGTAATGCCCATAACGAGTCCTGAATGCGGTCTTCTAGATATCCTCCTCGCACACCCTCATCTGATGATATCCAGATCTCAGATCAATCTTGGAATACCAAGACGCTCCCTGCAGCTGATCAAACAAATCATCAATCCTCGGCAAAGGATAACGGTTCTTGACCGTTAATTTGTTCAGCTCTCGATAACCTATGCACATTCGGTGCGAACCATCCTTTTTCTTCACAAAAAGGATTGGTGCCCCCCACGGCGAGCTGCTCGGCCGTATAAACCCCTTCCCTAGTAGCTCCTGAAGCTGCGAGGATAACTCATGCATCTCTGGAGGTGCAAGGCGATAGGGCGCCTTGGCAATAGGTGCTGCCCCTGGAATCAAATCAATGCAAAACTCAACTTGCCTCTCGGGAGGCACACCCGGTAACTCCTCGGGAAAGACATCCAGGAATTCACGCACTATCAGAACCTCCTCAACCATGCTCGGTCTCTCTGCACCAACTCTCGTATCCATCACATACGCTACAAAACCACTACAACTCTGCTGTAGACTTTGCCTCGCTCTTGTAGCCAAACAAATCGCTGAATCGGGACGGGCACCCTCGCCGTACACCGTAAGAACTCCCCCACTTGGGTCTCGTATAGTCACCAGCTGCCGCTCGCAATCGATAACTGTTCAAAATCTGCTCCACCAATCCATGCCTATGATGACACAGACGTCCCCCATCGCAATCGGGACCAAATCAATAGGAAACTCTACACCGAAAATCTCGAGTACACATCCTCGAATCACCTCCGTGGCATACACTGCTCTCTCATTGGAGATGGAGACTCTCAGAGGTCGACTCAACGCCTCTCGACTAATACTGTGCTGAATAAAAGCCAACGATATAAAAGATCGACTCGCACCCGAGTCAAATAACACCAAAGCAGGTACAGAACTCACAAGAAAAGTACCTACGAATATCATAATATAAGCACAAAATCTCAAACATTAAAATAAATACATGAAGGAATACATACCAGCCACGACATCGGGTGATGCGCGGACCTCTTCCGTAGTCAACTGGAAGGCTCTCCCCCGAGCCTTCGGCGTCTCGGTCTTCACCGGCCGGCTATCAGAAACTCTAACAGCAGCAGGGGCAAACCCCTAAGAAGCTCCCTGTGCTGACCCTCGCAGTAGCGGACACTCGGCCTTCCGATGTCCAGTCTGGTTGTAGTGAAAACACACTGCAAACCCCTTGGGGCAGTCCTTGGCCATATGCTCCTCCTTGCCACACTTGTAGCAAGATCCAGCTCTATAAACTCCATCATGACACTTGTCGCACTTTCCACAAGTGCGGCCCTTCTGGCTCCCTGCTCTGGAATCAGCGGGCTTGGCCCACTTGGCTGCCGGCTGGGACTGTGCCGGTCACCGATCCCTACCCTGAGACTCCGCCTCCTCCCTAGCCTGAGTCTCTAGCTCGATCTCCCTCTTCCGGGCATTTTCCTGAAGCTCGGAAAATGTCTGGTACGAGGAGTTCGCCACGAACTCCCGAATATCTCTCCTCAAAATACTCAAATAACGGCTCATACGTGCCTGCTCAGTAGACACGTGCTCAGGGCAGAACATCGCCCACTCATGAAACATCCTGGTAATAACCGTAACAGACTCCGTACCCTGATTGAGGGTCAAAAACTCTTGTGCCAACCGATCCCGTTCCACCAAGGGAATGTACTCATCACGAAACATGGCAATGAACCTCTCCCAGGTAACCACAGTAAGCTCTGTTGGAGAATAGTGTGCTGTCAAGAACTTCCACCAGTCCTTCGCCCCCAGGCGAAGCTAGTTCAGTACAAACCGAACCCTCAAGTGCTTCGGGCACGAGCATGTATAGAAACACCCCTCAATGTCAGTTACCCATATCATCGCTACAATCGGATCCTACGTCCCATCAAACTCTGGTGGCTTCGTGTTGCTGAACTCCCTGAACAACAACGAGTCACCCCCTTGCAGCCTAGCAGCAGCGACGACTATTGGACTCGGCGAGTTCATGCCATGCTCAAGCTGAACTAACCTCTTGAGGTCAGATCCGCTCCTCTAGACCGTAGATCTAGCTTCCCAAAGCATTATAATCACGTAAAACTAACATCTTGGTGCTCATGCAAAGGCTTAAAGGCCTTATTTGAAGATATGACCTCTAAAATGACATCCAAAGCTCACAACCCCCATTAACACTCATAAAGCTCAAGCGAAAAGGGTCTCTGGACCTCTTTGGGTCCAGATCTACAGCACCAAAACGAGAGGGGACCAATTACTCCATATAACCATCCTCTAAAGGGGCTAAAAAGCCCTAATTCTAAGAATTACACCATAAACTGAAGAAGGGTCAATGAATACCTCAAAATGAAGTCTCTGAGCCCTAGAATCATTGGATTAGCACCCTCTTTAGCCTCCTCTTTTCTTGGTCCTCTTCTATTTGCAAAAACACTAGCAATGATCAAGAAATGGCTCCTTTCTTCTCACAAACGCTCTAGCTCACCTCACTGGGATCTGGTAGCCACAAATGACGGACATAAGGCCCCTTAAATAGGCCCCAAACCCAAGGAATTAGGGTTTCATTAAACAGCGTGGAGTCGCCGAGTCCTTCGGGTGACTCGCCAAGTCCAGCCATCCACCCGGATAATGATTCGCGTCTCTACTCGACGAGTCTACGCATCAACTCGCCGAGTTCTTCCACAAAACTTGACATTGAACGAATAAATATAATACCTGAAATTCCTGATGATACAATATGAGTCGTATATAATTAAGATTGAAAAGGTAGTCGAATAACTGATTCTTCTTTAAGCTCATATCCCATCGGGGAAAAGAAGTTAAAGTGGAATCATCAATTGTAAACGTATAGAACCTTGATTATATATTACCCTTATGTATACATTCCTCAGTGATTGATGTACTGTACGACTGGTACTTCGGGGATTTCTTTGGAAAAGAGAAGAACTATTAGGTACTCCACGCATGAGTGCTTCGGTGTTCTGAAATGACGGCTTTGCTAAAACGTTGTTTACTGGTAAAGAGATGTACTTAAGACGCTGGTATGGTGTGGATCAAATTGAATCTAGTTGTATGATAATCTCGGAATCATACGAAAACTTAAAGACATTAGATTTGAACATAAGACGTTTACAGACAAAACACAACTGTGCAACCATGAACAGAGTTACAGTACTTTAGATTTTCTTCAAGACTATTGCTGCGAATAAGGTATACTACAAAAGACAAGTATACGCAGCATGAGCATCCATATACAGCAGGATCTCGCAAAAGGTAAGACTCTAGTTGCACTAGTTTTGGATGTTTCATAAGTTTGTTACAAAAAGACGCCAAAATTACATTAACGAGGGTTCCGGAGCAAGTTCTCCTGGAGCTGTGATCCTGAGAATCTTCTCATCTGTGCCAGAGTTCTTTGCTATAGGGCAATCCTTCTTGAAGTGCCCTATCTCACCATATTGGTGGCATGACTGGCTAGTACTTGCATTGGTGGTGGAAGTGAGGTGTTTAGCCAGTGTTATGTGGACACGAGTGCCTTCCTCATTACTCCACCTTGGAAATTTCTTCCTAAAGCGTTCGGCTTTATCACTAGTTTTGTGTGTAGGGTTGGCCCCGATGATAGGGACTTGAGTGATGGGTTGTGCCAGTGCTCCACAGCTACGAGCATGGTGCCCTATTTTTAGGCAATTGCAACATTGCATCTCATGGGAAGCCCCATGATGATGGAAACTACACTTATCACACTTCGGGAGTTTTCCCTCATATGGCCTGCTCAGTATGGGAATGCCATGGGTTTCCACTTGTTGTTGTTGCATGGCAAGTTTTTGGGATTTCTTGCGTTCTTTCTGGGCTTGACGCTTTCCTTTCTTGTTCTCTGTCTTTCGGCTTTGGAGCCTGTGACTGTTACTGTTTGGCGACTTCCTGGATGGATACCACGATTGGAAACTTCAATTCCATCATCAGCATTGATTGTGCTGATAGCACTACGGTGCGCAAGGACAGCGGTCACGGTAGTTGTAACTCCGGTTTGAAAGGTAGCGGCGTCCATAGGAAAAGTAGAGGTTTCGTTGCTCAGCTGATTGTTTCCGGATGACGACATGATTATGTAACACGAAAGATAAGGATTTTGTGAGCCATTCAAGCGGAACCCAGATGTACTTTGATTACTCAAGAAAAGAGTAAGAGTATGTTCTCGAAGGGTTGACCTACATCCCTATGATGCAGTCCTAGTACGAATTGGAGGTATGATTGTGAAGGTTTGTCCTACATCCCTATCATGCAGTCCTAGTACGAAATGGAAGTGAGTTTGTAGAATGGTCTCAAGATGTTTTTCTTTCAAGCCGAGGTATTGTTGGTTGGTGAATAACAGGATCCAACCACTAAATGAGACTTGGAAATGTCTCCGGAGTTAAATTACTATACTCCAATGACTTGACTAAAGCATGTTTCAGATAGAATCCAATGAAAGAATGATAAGAGTAACTGAATAAAGAATGACATAGAAGTTAGCCGACTGTCAATATCTTTGATATTCATGATGTACAAGTTCGGGAAAATGACCTTGTAAAAGGTCTTACATCACATCTAGAGAAGATAGTCCTTGACAGTATAAAGACGTAACCAAAAGTACTTACAGTACAACATAGTGTCATAGAAAATGACACATTGGGCATAGACAGAAAAACTATTCCCTTTAATAAGGAAAATAAAGTAAAGCGTCTAATACTGGCGATGGTCATCCCTCTGGTGAACTCTCAGTTCAGCCAGTTGACGTTCCACGTCAAGTAGGTGTCTTTCGTACACCCTCTGGCGTACTCGGAGCTCTATGACTTCGGCTCGTGATTCAGCTAGTGCTTGAAGCAAGGTTTCATGGTTTCTCTCAGATCTCTCGCGAGCATCTTCTAGACGAATGGTGCGGAGGGTATGCATTCTCGCATCGGCGACAACTTCGGTAATCTGATGTCGGGCTGTCCTGCCTTGAATCCCATTTCGGGCCACTCTGCGGACCAAGATTGGCAAGATTATGTCTGTTAAGCCCCCATTGCTCAGGTCGTAAAAGCTTCGGTCACCATTAAATGGCATAGGCTGATCTTGTCCTTGGCTCCATGTTTCCAAGAATTCCACCCACTCAGGCTTCGGGCCATGAAAAGCCGGACGAGGGTTAGGAATTGGAACGGGAGCTGCTTGAGGTAGGTTCTCAACCTTGGGTTTGGAGTTAGCATCGTCCGAAAGGTCTTCATCATGGTGATCATTCAAAGGGATAGGATGATCATTCCCTGGTTCTTCTCCAAACCAACCAGCAATGGCTTCGTTCGGAAGATACTGGTTGCCCTGGGGTTGGAGTCCAGCCATGTTATCTATACGAGAATTAGGGTAAGAAAATAATTATTAGAAGAACTATCTTGATAATTATTTAGAAAATCTTCATCAGTTACATCACTATTTGTGAAGTGCATACCAGTTATATGTAATCAAAACAGGATAGGCCTTCGAATAAGTGACCTTAACTCCGTATACACACAGAATAGGGGTAAAGTGAAATTTTCACAGATTCTAAGTCTATAACATCCTAATTACATATAGCCTTAGTGTATCAACTTATCAAGTATAAACTTAGTAATGAAGATCCCATTTTAGTTCTCAAGTCTAAAGTACTTATAGTAACACAAAATACCCCTATAGTATTTTAAGTTTAATGTTATGTTCTACTGTTCTCATTGTGGTAGGGTTGGTAAGATTTTAGACTTGCTGCAACAACACAACTACACTTAGGCACACGCTAGTCAACCCTCAGATAATATAGTTGATCAGGCTATATCTTCCCAATTTTGACTATATGTCTCTAAGTCCACCTGTGTTGCCCAACAATCGTAATTCTTTTGTACTATCCTAGTGACACTGATTTTAGTATGAATGCAGCACATATACTTAATTAAATATTTTATTATTTAAAGTATAAACTCTTGGTCAGAGTATTTTTAATCCCACTGTATTTATAGTCTGCATATCTTTTATGGGTTGATATACTTAATTCACTATAAACAATGCTCCGATACCAATCTGTCACACCCCAAAACCATGAACGGCGGAAACGTTCTGGGGCGGAGGACGTCCTGTACAGTATTACAACAATGAAAAGTAGTAAACAAGCAACAACATCATCCATTGCATTAATAATATAATTATTTTACAAGTGTGTTCTGTCAAATTATAATAGACACTAAAACATAAATCAAAATGAAAGATGAGTCTTGAACAAGCTCCATCTTCTCTAAACCTTGCATCGGTACCTGTCTATTGATGACCTGAGGACACAAGTAATTTTGAAAGTGAGTATCAGCTTTGAAGCTGGTGAGATCATAAGTATTTTAGTGTCTTAATTTGTATGTAAGAATTTGTATGTATATGAATTGTAAGTATTGAAAATGTATGTGAATCGTAAGTATTGAGAATGTATGTAAAACAACTGTAAACGTTTCAAAAACTCTAGAAATCGCTATGATTCCTACTATTATAACATGGAGTCTTCTACCAAGACTTAACTGATCTATATGTAGCCTTCTACCAAGGCATCTAGTGTCTGTGTGTGTCTCTTGTAAGAGTGTGTATTTTCCCAAGTCTGACTATCATTAACCAAAAATAAAGTTTCTACATTACCGTGCGTCGTGTGAATGTTCACGAAGTGAATGTAATGGGAAAATGAAATAGTACTATGGTGTAGTGCCGAACTACAACCGTACCAATTACCTAAAGTCTACGGTAATTCTTCTAAGTACTGTAGCATTTGTTATAAATAACTACATCGGTACTCAATTGCCTTATTTGAGGGATAAGGTATAATGTGATGGCTAGATCCCAGGCTATATGCTCCCTTATCAAAGGGATTTTAGGACCTACCCACGACCCATGCATATCTGCAAGCCATGAGCATCCACATTACTATTATCATGTATACTCGATATAACTAAACTACATCGGTACTCAACTGCCTTATTTGAGGGATAAGGTATAATGTGATGTCTAGATCCCAGGATATACGCTCCCCTATCAAAGGGATTTTGGGAGCTACCCACGACCCCTGTATATCTGCAAGCCGTGAGCATCCACATTACTATGATCATGTATACTCGATATAACTATCACAATTGCATTGTGATTCATCGGTATAATTAGATCCTGAACTAGTTCCATGCTATAGCACTTAGTGACGTCTGTTCTATGTATATGTAAGCATACTCATGTAACTATGATCATATAAACATATCTATGTAATAGTATAGTAATGTACTGTAATGTTCTAGCTGTAATGTATGCTCTCTCTATCTAGCAAGTATAGTAATGTACTGCAATGTTATAGAAAGTATTGACTCATGAATGAACTGACTCATTGTATGGTATCGCGTTCTAGTAATAGCTCTAGTATCTTCCTAAACTACCCATATGGTAGTTTACTAGTAATCTAACTAGTATGTATGGACATGGATGTATACCCTTGCTACCCAAGGGCATTGGAATGAACTGGAAGGAACGTTATGACTATATATGTACACATGATATATAACTAATATTTAAACGACCTTTGGACGGGTACCCAATATCCCACCAGACCACATCCAAATCGAGGAAAAGGAAACATGGTTGATAGCCTTCCTAAGTCTTTTAAACATTTCTTATATAATTATACATATAGAGGCATGCAATTTATAATATAGAAGCATAAAATAAGTTTTGTAAAACCTTTGAACATAATTATTATCTTAGAAAAGATCGACATGATGTCAATCTATAAAACGGTTTGAAGGCATGGGTTTGATAAAACAGTTTAGTATAAAGAAACATTTGGTTGAAACACAATTATAAATAAGTGTGAAATGTAACATACAGATAAAATGTACAGTGTAATAAGGAGTTTTAAACACATAAAGTATTTATGAAAAACATTTGAAGGAAACTGTTTGGTAAAACGGCTAATGAGTAGCCAATCATTTGAATGTTGCTTATTAATCACATGTGATTGATATAATAATTAGCATAATTCTACTTGTATCCCCCCATAAAACATTTAAAACCAGTTAAAACATTGATTAAGGGGTATGAACTCACCTGTAGCGAGTGGATCGGAAGGAAGTGTCGGATAAGTGCTTGGTGTCAAGTGAAGACTTAGACACGCACAAAGATCCTAATAACATATAAGGATATATGTATATACACAATTAGTCTTTAAACAACTAATAAACAAAGTTAAGACACTCTAGGACATGCTAAACACTTTATACAAGTGTTATAAGTCTCAAGGATTGCATCTAAGTGTTGTATGGAAAGGCTAGTGTGTTTGGGGTTCAAGGGTAAACTCCCTTGGAGTTTACGGTTTTCATAGCCATTACCCAAGGAGTTTACGGTAGTAAAGTCAAGAGTTTACGGTCGTAAACTCTACACTTTATGACCATTTGTTGGTTTGAAGACTACTAAGCTATTCCAAGCATTCATACTTCATGATTAAGCCTTAGGAAGTATTGTGTGGCATCAAAACACTCCTAAATGGAGTTTACGGTCTAAGGACAATTTCCCCATGATTTTACTACCTTAAACTAATGAGGTTACTACCTTAAACTCCTAAGTTTGGTATTTGGCAGTTTTCAAGTCCTTAGCTCAAACATGGCACTAGTCTAGGTTAGATTCTAGCCATAAGGAACAACCATGGGCCATTTATGGGACATTTACACAACGTTTAAGGTGTTTATGGTTTTGGGAGATCCCCAAACCGTAAACACATATAAATGTTGGCTTTTTGTGCTTTTTGTGTGATACACTCATCAAGGATGGATCTAGACAAGTCCCTAAGGCATTGTGAAGCATTTAGACACCCTAAAGCACCCTAAGGCACTATATTTGGTGTTTACGGTTTAGGGAGCCTCCCAAAACCGTGAACACCTTGTTCTTGGTGTTCTTGGGACTTTTCCTTGGTATAAACATGTATAGCTAGCTTAAAATGACTCTAGGATAGAAGTACTTACATTGTGGAAGCTTGAAATGAACTTTAAGTCTAAGAACACTAGTGTGTGTTCTTGGTGTTTTGGAAAAACTAGTCAAAACACATAAATGAATGGATTAAAGGATGTACAATCACTAGATTAAGTGATATACTAAGTTTAAAATCTAGAATAAAAACTTGGATGATACGTGAGAGGATATTTTGGAGTTTACTCTTTTGACATTTGGGGAGTAAACACAAATGACTAACTTTTTGGGGAGTAAACTCATACATAGATATGAGTTCACGGCTTTGGGTGATTTCTCAACCCAAAACATAAAAGTTTGGTCGGGTGTTTCTAATACACGAAGTGTTTGAGGTTTTTAAAATTTAAAACCCGAGACGACACTTTCTTTCGCCCGTTCGTTAAAATAAAAATATTAAAATAATCAAACGAACTTTATATTTCTAAAAAAATAAGAAATAATGACATTGACTTATGATACGAAGTGGTTGACTTTCAGGGTTTGACCGAATGGAAATTTCTGGTTGTCACATCTCTCAAGTTTGTGACGGGGATGCCGAGGATCCCAAACAAGGTGTGAATAACCATGAAAATTGACTTGGTACCCTTAATTTTAACACCTAATCGATGTGTCGGTTAACCACACGCGCTCCACCGATCTATGATAAATCTTAAGTCACCCTTTGCCACTCTTACTAGTCCTAGTTAGTCTGTCGGTTAACCACACACGCTCCATTAACGACTTGGTAAGGTACATAATGTAATGTCATGGGTTAGCACCTAATTCACATTTTCCTAAAGTAATTAAGATTGGGAATTAATAAAGATTTAGTTACTTTATAATTTAATTATACTTTTCATGAGGATTTATGTATTATCCTACCCGTTCGGCTAACAACGCTCCACCGGTCAAGGAAGCGGTGGGTGAGAGTGGACACCCATTAAACTGCCATTTTATAGGCAGTAACCTCATACCCCCTTGTAGACTGGCTTCGTGAATGACGCCTACTAATGGTAAGACTGACTTATTCTTATACATATATATAATAATTAAACTTTTAATATTATAGAAGTATAAGGGTTGAATTTAAAACCTTAAAATTCCAAGTATCTATTTGGATTTAAAGTATTAATGTGTGAGTCTTTACAAATTCCAAGACTTGAGGGAAAGTATTGAAACTATTCTAAGAATTTTCATTTCATAACTTATGAGTTTTAATGGTCCATAAAAATGAAGACTCTTCATTTTACTTAACCTCTTATTCTTTAATGACACTTTTAAAGAAGTGACTTCTGGTTATCCATAACTTGAGGACAAGTTATGGACTCCATCATTAGCCATTAAGATCAAGAATTATACTACAAACAAATTACACATAATTCCTATGATCTTCTAAAACTCATAAGAACATAAACATTTATATTAAAATTTCAAGAATCATATTAACACAAATAAAACATGGAATTTTGATATTAGCCATTGTAAATGGATTAGCATAAACATTACACCATCTAAAACAAGTTTTAAAATACCAAAACAGTTTAGGATAATGTTTCTAGTCCATTTCCAGCAGCAAAACTCAAAAAACTGCATTCTGGGGCTCCTACTCGTCGAGTGCAAGAACCTACTCGACGAGTAGGATGAATTTACACATGGACTCGTCGAGTCCCCCCATAGACTCGGCGAGTTCATGCTGCAGAGTGCAGATTTTTGAGCTTTTTCAACAAGTTTGCATCAAGTATCAAGAAAACAAGACTATGCTCTGATACCACTGTTGGGTTTTGAGCATACTAACACTTCTATGGTGTACATGCAACCCTAGAAACGCTGGATCTATGTTTTCTCTAAAATACATGCAAATTTGATTTCCAAGGTTCACAACCTAACTAGCATGTTATGGGGTACTTTTAATACAGAATTTTAAGTAGAATAACATACCTTTCTTTTTGTGGTTGATTGCTTGGGGTTTTGAGCCTAGCACCAATAGTGTGAATGCCTTAAGTGGTGTCACAAATCACCAAAACAAGTTGGAAGCTCTTGAGAGAATAAGAACACTTATAGAAATCGGCTCACTCTTATGCTCACACACACTAGTGTCAATTCTAAAACCAAGGACTCTTTATATAGGATGGAGGATTAGGGTTAAACCCTAATACCTATGACCCTTCATTTACCTAGGATCCATGGGTTAAAAGCTCCATGGACTATCCATGGAATCCATATACTCTTAGCCCATCCTAAATAAATCTTGGCCCAATCCATATATATATATATATAAATAAAAGTCCATATTTAATTAGTTCCATTTTGATCACTAAATTCATTCTAACTAATAATATATTAATATATCATAAACATCTTATTCTCAAAAGTATATCCACACAAGTTGTTAGGTGAAGTGCAACCCAAATGGACGATGCCGGATCAGGTCAAGTTGATACCAAATATAGTTACGAATTTAGACACCTTATCCAACACATATGCTGTCCATCTTGATGTTCATTGCAAGTAGGGCTTGAGTGACCTTGAATATTTCAAGTCTTTGAACTTGTGGGTTGGGGAGAAATATTGGAGCAGGTAGAGGAAGTGAAGTATGACTTCCATGATCCAACCACAAGACATCATCTTCAAGAGGAAAACTTGTTCCAAAATATTCGGGAATACCATAGTTATCTGAACTAGACATCTACAAGGGAGAAATTGAAGTTAGTTGATTTAAGTCCTAAATATAACACCCAAATGAAATATTAAGGCAAGGACCAAACACAACATTTTACAATTTGAAGAGTGATGCCGTAATCTAATTGCAAAATATTTGAAGGTAGATAAATGATGATTTACCAATTTGCATCACGAAAAACAAAAAAGAATTTTAGGTTTTAGGTGAACTAAAATTCATAGATCCTTTGAGATTTATTGAAGAATTCAATAACATGTTCGAATCTCGATTGTGCCCTTCAAGTTTGTGAATGGGATGCCGAGGATCACAAACAAGGTGTGAATAACCATGCAAATTAGCTTGGTACACCCAATGTTACAACCACCTAATCATTGTGCCGATTAACCACACACGCTCCATTGATCTATGATTAACATCAAGACACCCTTTTGCACGCATTGTCATTCCAGATTAGTATGTCGGTTAACCATACATTCTCCACTAACGACTTAACAAGGTGCAAAGTGCAATTTCATGCGTTAGCACTATATTCACATTTTCCGAAGTAACTAAGATTTGGAAATTTGTAAGTGTTTAGTTACATTATATTTATCATTATACTTTTAATGAAAGGAGAATTAGAGTCCTATCCTACCCGTTTGGCTAATGACCCTCAACCAGTCAAGGAAGCGGTGGGTGAGAGTGGACACCCATTAAATTGTCATTTTATAGGCAATAACCTTATAACCCCTTAAAGCCTGGCTCCGTGAATGAGGCCTAATAACCGTAAGACTTACTTATATATATATATATATATATATATATATATATATATATATATATATATATATATATATTAAACCTATAATATTATAATAGTATAAGGGTAGAATTTTAAACTTTAAAATTCCAGGGTTTGGAATTAAATGTTTCAAAAGTTAGACTTTTACATTTACAAATTCCAAAACTTGAGGGCAAGTTTTGAACTATTCAAAAACTTTTGCAATCCATAACTTATGAGTTTAATATAGGTTTTAATTAGAAGACTCTTGAAAATCCATAACGTGTAACACCCTGTTATGAAAGTATCTGTTATTTGATTTCAGAGCCCAAGGCTAGGGGTGTTTTGGTCTTTTGTGGGTCTTAAAGCTTTTTATTTGAGGATTTTTGGGCCAAGTTGTGCCGCTATAAATGAAGGTCTTCCAACCACCTTTTCATGGATATAAACTTCGTTGGAAACAGACTTAGAACGAAGGAGTTATAGCATTTTGAAGTTATTGACATTAATGGTCCCTTAATGGAAAAGTTGGCAAGGAGGACCATGCATGAAAAATGGAAGGCACGCGGGTACGCCGAGCATATAAGGGAAATAGTCGCGGATGCTCCTTGGCATACACCCATCGAACAGGATGTACACCAGCATACGTCCAAAGTCCAGAAACCCTAAATTTAGGGTGTGCCACTATATAAGAAACATTATACCTTCAAGGTTCAGCCTCCATTTCAACCTAAGGAGCTGCTACGAAACCCTAAACCCTCTTGAGTGTTCTTGGAGCTTGTAAGGCCATTTTAGAGTGAATTTTAGTGTTCTTAGAGAGGGTGATCATCTTGGAGTCTCATTGATCAAGGAAGAGCTTTTGGATCCAAGTTCTCCAGCTCATTTACAAACCCCAGAAGGTATAAAAATTCCAACTTTACTCATAGAAGTTTATATATAGGTTTATGGAGCTTTGGACCTTTTTAGGTCCAAGGAATGGGCTTTATGATGAAACCTATTGTAGTGGTGTTGATTACGATGGCATGTGCGGAATAAGAAAGATCTAGTGAATCATCCTACAAACTCAAGAACACGTGGAGTTAATAAATCTGTGTAAGCTCTGATTAGATCTTGAAAGAGTATACAAACGGGTCTTGTATAAATTCTCTCTCTAGACTAACACTGCAAAATGATCATTCTAAATATGAGTGTCACTCACTACCTATTTATAGGAAATACAACTCATTTACACATCAATAAGGGTATAGCATAGAAACATCCAGGCGTGAATTTGCACCCTAACATTCCCCCCCCCCCCCCTCAAAGTTAAGATTGGATGCCCGACTTCAATATCCAACAAGATCGCACAATCAAGACCAGAATTCCCCTCGAATTATCACCGATCTTCAAAATCCGCAATGAATACCCAAACAACCCACTTCGAATATGTAACAACCCGTCATTTCAGGTCATTGAAAATCGAGTCTTGTAACCTCTTTGAAAAAGTAATTAGAATATCATCGAAAAATGAAGTGTTCTAAAGCTCTGTTTGGAGTACACTATGTAGTAAATATCGTCTTAAGGTTTCCAAGCATATAAAGAACACTAAAATCCGAGTTATAACAAAGAAGTTATGACCATTCTAAGTTTTCCGACAAGAACCGGCAATACGAAGTTACGTAAAAACGCAAAGTTTCAATAAAACACTTTTTGACCTTAGGTGTCTAAATGAAAGTCATAGATATCATTAAACTACAAATGTACATAAAAAGAACGCTCAAATCGGACATCGTATGAAAAAGTTATGAATTTTTAACGAATTTTCTTACCCCGATCTTTTAAAAATAAATAATAAAAATAATTTCGAAATTTTCCGATGGAATCTAAACGAAAGTTGTACATCTTAGTCTCACTTACGCGTGGATATAAAGAACGTCGGAAACGGAGTTCGTATGAAGGAGATATGAATTTTAGAAGTTTATTTAAAATAAATATAAATTTAAATATAAACTCTTGGTATTATCCGAAGAAGAGTCAGCAGATAGGACCGAGGTACGCCCTGCGTACCCTCGTACGCCTCGCGTACTCAAATCAAGGGCTCCGGTTCGTCCACGTCGCCCCTATGCGAGCTACGCCCCGTCCCATCCGAACTCCGGGGCAGTCGAGGACTCGCTCATGCATGACGCATGGGTACGCCCTACGTACGCCCGTACGCCCCGCGTACCGAGGCCTCTCAGCCCTATAAAAGGGATGCGAGGGTTCCGGGAAAACTTGCTCATTTCTTCTCGTTTCTCTTGCGTTTTGCCTCGTTTTCCGTGCCCATGCTAACCCAAAACCCTGGTTATTTTGCCCAAGTCCCGTAGATTGTTTTTGCTCCCGAGATTCCCGAGAATCCCGAGAAAAATCCGTTTCCCGAGACGAAACTCTGCCCGGTTTTCCATCTCGCTATCTTCAAACTTTCAAGTGAGTTCATACCCCCTTCAAACACACTTTAAATACATTTTAAATGCTTTTATACTCTTTTAGGGGGGGGGGGGAATACAAGTAAACATACGGTTATTATCGTGTATTTTATAAAGTTTCACTTCACTTGATTTTATCGAATAACTCACTTAGAATTCCTTACTACTATGAAAACTCTTGTCATACTTTGCATGCACTAGATTTATACAAAGTATTTAGTAATTCCAAAGTATCCTTCGTTGCTAAACTGTTTTAATACATTTTAAAAACTTATGATTTACGCATTGTCAAAACTTTGTGAGAAAGGATGATCTGTGCATGCAAAACTATTAGTTTAATACTGACTTAGTTGAGAATCTGTGAGACATGTACATCTTTAAATACTGCCTTTTTTTTAGAAGGTATCGCTACAAGTCCTGTCTATAACCATGAGTCTCCCGTTCGGAGAACGTGTCAAATGTGTATAGATCTATACGGGAAGTCATGATCCCGCACCCTGACTGTTAGCTACAGTCCTTCCTTTGGGGTGACAGTTTGTCATAACGCTACGATGCCTGAAGAACGTCGCTACAGGCATATTATGTTTAGTATGGTTATAAAACTCATCGGATACACAACTATTATAGTACTTCTGATTGATGAATGAGTAGCTACTAAAGTTATTCCTTATCTAACAAACTGAAATCTTCTGATATGTTTATTATATAAATCTATGTTTAAAATCTTCTAAAGCATGTGGATTGCTTCCAATTTTTAGTCTTGGACATTAAACAAACAACTATTAGGAAAATAAGGGATTTTCTTGGTTCAACTATCTACCTTTTTCAACACAAATACTCTCATGCACTACATACTTTTATAAGAAAATAAGGGATTTTCTTGGAAAATATACACTCATTTTGGAATGGCATTCAATGTTTCTAAATCACTTATGAACTCACCAACTTAATTGTTGACACTTTTTCTTTGAAATAACTTGTATTCTCAGGGAACCGTTAAGCAGGTTTGGGAATCAACTTTTGGGGATTAACGCGCTGGCGTTAATTATTTCTTTTGAAAGATGTTTATGCATTTATCTTTTGAGCATGTAATGAATACAATGATGTAAACATTTTTAAAACCTTTATATATGTATGGTGGTGTGTACTTTCCTTTCTATGAACTGTTATGATACTGAATATGACGTCCTCCGCCCCGAACCTTTCCGCCGTTATGGTTTGGGGGTGTGACAGATTGGTATCAGATCTTTGTTTATAGGGAATTAAGTATATCAAAACCATTTCTTTTTGGTATACAACTATAAACTCAACTGGGCAAAAACACTCTAAGAAGAGTCATACTTTTGAAATTAAATTTAATTAGTTTTTAAAGTAGGCATGCACTCATTTCATACTAATAACAGTTTCATATCGGATAATTTTAGAAGTATTATAAATAAGTTGTGCAGTACAGGTACGCCTTGGGACATGTAATCGGAACTGGGAAGAATATAGCCTGATCAACTATATTTGTCCGAGACTCGACTAACATGTGCCAAGGAGTGTCTGCAGTGGACAACAAATTTAAAACATACCAAAAGCACATCATTACATAATACTAAGGGAGTTTTTGTGTTGTCATCAACCATTAAACTTAAGGGTAAATTTCATGTACTCTAGCTTA
The DNA here is from genome assembly GCF_051521515.1 of Lactuca serriola. NCBI lineage: Eukaryota > Viridiplantae > Streptophyta > Magnoliopsida > Asterales > Asteraceae > Lactuca > Lactuca serriola. Next base: position 240,566,567 of record NC_136408.1, read on the forward strand.
TAGTAAATTCTTAACCCTATTCTCGTACAGACTCAATGGCTGGATTCCACCACCCCAATGACCCCTACTACCCCAACCAAGGTAATGGAGGATGGGTCGAAGAAGATCCCAAAGAAGACGAAGAGCCGATAGAATTGGATGAGGGAGATGACTCTGGTACAGATTCAGAGCCAGAGGTTATCAATCCATCGGCCCCACAACCTCCTGTCCATGTGAGGAACTTCCAAGGACCCACTCCTGTGTGGGGAAGTCACCTCCACCATTGGAGCCGACAACAAAGCTTACGCCCTCCCTACGGCATGTGCCGAGACTTTTATGATGTCAGAGGCGGGGGATCGGCAGACCGAGCACTTCCGGTCATGGTTGGTAAACTAGCCAACCAATGCTATCAATCAGGAGTTCAAGCCAACCGGATCCGCGAGATCAACGTAGAAGTACAGGTTCACACTTCTGACATCCGTAGGCTGGATGGGATTCAGGACCATGCCCAACTCCAAACTGAGGCATTTCAGGCACAAATGATTGCAGCCCTAGCCAAGTTAAGGGAGCAAAAAGCCGCTTTTGATAGGCGTCTAATGGAATCGAAGCAATCAGATGCGGAGTGAAGCTCCAAGCGCAACCTATGTCGCAAATAATGCTTGCCAGGATTTCAAATTTTGTTATAATTAGGACTCCGGATAAGAATATAATTTTCTTTAAAACTTTCTGTAATCGGAGACCTTTAGAAAGGTCAAAAAGTTTTGTCTAAACTCGGATGTAACACAACTATATGTTTAATATATATATATATATATATATATATATATATATATATATATATATATATATATATATATATATATAGGGCATATCTCTTTCTTGTTTTAATTATGTGTAGTCCGTTCAATTCATAAGTACATCTATTCAAACGTTATTTATGAATCAAGCTCAAAACCCTGTGTTGGCCAAACCAAATTCTTAAACTATTAAAGGAAGTTAACTCAATATCATTCAACTCGCAACCACCAAAACTTATAATCTCTCATTTTTTTTCTTTTGGCAGCGCAATGCCTCCTCGTAGATCAGCACGTACAAACGCAACCCCACCACCACCTCCACCACTAACTTATGATCCGGCAATGGTCCAGGCTGCTATCACAGCAGCAGTAACAGCAACTCTCTCTCAAATAAACTCCAATGCAAATGGAGGTACAGGAAGCAGCATTAATCATTCAAATCGTGGCACCGGCCATGGTCAATTAAGGGAGTGTACCTACAAGGAGTTCTCCAACTCAAAGCCAAAGACTTTTAATGGCATTGGAGGAGTCATTGCTCTAATGCAATGGTTCGAAAAGACCGAAATAGTCTTCGAGATCTGCTCGTGCCAAGAAACAAGCAAGGTTAAGTTCGCTGCTTGCACCTTCATAGATCGAGCCCTCACTTGGTGGAAAAGCCATGCAAAATTCAGTGACGCTCACTGTCGCTAACGCCATGAGTTGGGAAGATCTGAAGGTTCTACTACTGGAAGAATACTATCCAAGAGGCGAAGTGCAAAAGCTTGAGCAGGAGCTCTGGAATCTGAAAATGACTGGGTCTGATCTAGTCGCCTGCACAGTTAGGTTCAACGACCTCACTGCTTTGTGCCCTACCATGGTCAACCCAGAATCAAAGAAGGTCGAAAGGTACATTTAGGGGTTGTCACCCCAGATTCAAGGGCATGTCCTAGCTTCCAACCCTATTACCTACAACAGCGCTAAACACCTGGCTCAGCGACTTATCGACCACGGAGTAAAACAAGGTACCATTGCAGCAACCGCAAATCCACCTAAGGAGGCTCAGGGCCAGAGTAGGCCTTGGAACAAGAGGCGGGGACAAACCCTCCAGGAGAACCCCAAGAAACAACAAGTAGTAGCGACCCACGCGATTACTGTACCTACCAACTCTGCCCCTACAAGCTCATACAATGGGAAACTTCCAAAATGCAACCAATGCAACTTCCACCACCATGGTCTCTACCGTGACCTTCAATGCACTAGGTGCAATAAGAAGGGACATACAACCCACTATTGCAATGAGCCAACCCAACAATCCGCCCCCACTGCTAATACCGGAGTAAGCTGCGCCTGCTTTGAGTGCGGAGACACGACACACCACCGCAGGGACTGCCCGAAGGCAAACAACAGGAATACCGGCGGAAGGGGCCGAGTTTTCACAATGGGACAAGATGAAGCCATTGCGGACCCTACTGTTGTTACGGGTACGTTTCTTCTCGATAACTCGTATGCATGCATTTTGTTTGATAGTGGAGCAGAAAGGAGTTTTGTGAGTCACGACTTTAAAGGCATGCTAAAACCAATACCACAATCATTAAGTGAACCATTCATAGTAGAAATGGACAACGGGAAAACCGAAGGCATTAAGGAGATATACTTAAACTGCACCCTAACTCTAAACGATAATCCCTTTCCAATCAACTTCATGCCAGTCTTGATTAAGAGTTTCGATGTCATCATTGGCATGGATTGGCTGAGTTCACATCATGCGGAAATTTTATGTTACGATAAGGCCGTTCGCCTTAATCTGCCAACCGGCGAAACATTCCTTGTCTTGGGCGACAAACCTAGTACCACTCTTCGTATCATCTCAAGTATCGAAGCTCAGAAGTACCTACGCAAGGAGTGTCACGCATTTTTGGCACATGTTGTAGATGTGAAGCGCAAAGTCCAGGACGTCAAGGATGTGCTCGACGTGTGCGATTTTCCCGACATTTTCCCCGAGGACCTTCCAGGAATACCACCCGCGAGACTAGTCGAGTTCAGAATCGATCTAGTTCCTGGAGCTACCCCAGTAGCCAAAGCACCCTATCGATTAGCCCCGACAGAGATGCAGGAGCTATCCAGCCAACTGAATTAACTACTTAGAAAAGGATTCATCAGGCCGAGCTTCTCGCCATGGGGAGCACCCGTGTTGTTCGTGAAAAAGAAGGATGGATCGTTCAGGATGTGCATCGACTACCGAGAACTCAACAAACTTACCATCAAGAACTGATACCCCCTACCCCGAATCGATGACTTATTCGATCAACTCCAAGGAGCCAACTACTTCTCCAAGATCAATCTGAGGTCGGGATATCACCAGCTGCGAGTCCTGGAGAGTGATGTTCCCAAGACGGCCTTCCGAACGAGATACAGACATTATGAGTTCGTAGTGATTCCGTTCGGACTAACCAATGCCCCGGCCGTATTCATGGATCTAATGAATTGGGTATGTCGTCCATTCTTGGATAAATTTGTGATAGTATTGATAGACGACATACTCATTTATTCAAAGAATAAAGAAGAACATAGTCAACATCTGAGACAAGTCTTAGAGACGTTACGGACTGAGAGACTTTATGCAAAATTCTCAAAAGGTGAGTTTTGGATTAGAAAGGTGGACTTCCTCGGTCACGCGGTCAGCAAGGAAGGAATCCACGTGGACCCCTAAAAAATCAAGGCTATCGAAAACTGGTCTGCACCAACTACACCAACCGAAGATTTTGTAGTGTATTGCGATGCTTGGAAGCAATGGCTGGGCTGTGTGCTAATGCAGAGGGGAAAGGTTATTGCATATGCCTCGCGACAACTGAAAACACATGAGGTCAACTACACCACTGATGACTTAGAACTTGGAGCGGTGGTCTTTGCTCATAAAATCTGGAGGCACTACCTATACGGTACCAAGTGCACTATCTTTACAAACCACAAGAGTCTCCAACACATCTTCGACCAGAAGGAGTTAAACATGAGACAACGACGTTGGGTCAAATTGCTCAACGACTATGAATGTGAGATTCGCTATCATCCGGGAAAGGCAAACGTCGTGGCCGATGCCCTTCGTCGTAAGGAGTACTCTGGCCAAAGAGTGAAGTCATTAGCCATGTCGATCCATTCGCACCTGTCAGCACAAGTCAAGGAAGCTCACATAGAGGCCTTGAAACCCGAAAACGTGACAGGTGAGACCCTTAGGGGAATGGACATGAACTTAGAAATCAAGAGTGACGGAGCACGCTACCTCATGAACCGGATCTGGACACCCAAGTTTGGTGGATTCAGAGAGGTAGTTATGAGCGAGGCACACAAGACTCCATACTCCATACACCCAGGGTCAGACAAGATGTATCTAGATCTCAAGCAACTCTACTGGTGGCCAAACATGAAAGCGGAGATTGCTACCTATGTGAGCAAGTGTTTGACTTGCGCCAAAATAAAAATAGAACACCAGAAACCCTCAGGTCTACTCCAACAACCTGAAATACCTGAGTGGAAATGGGAGCAGATTTCCATGGACTTTATAATGAAACTGCCCAAAACTCAGGGTGGCCAAGATACTATTTGGGTGATCGTCGACAGATTAACCAAGTCAGCTCATTTCTTACCAATCAAGGAAACTAATAAAATGGAAAAGCTATCGAGAACCTACATCCAAGAGATCGTACGACTTCATGGAGTGCCAATGTCTATCATCTCAGACAGAGACAGCAGATTCACTTCCAGATTCTGGCAATCATTGCAAAAATCCATGGGAACAAGATTGGACATGAGTACAACCTATCACCCCCAAACTGACGGATAGAGTGAGAGGATGATCCAAACCTTGGAAGACATGTTGCGAGCATGTGTAATCGACTTTGGTAAGGCATGGGATGTTCACTTACCTTTGGTCGAGTTCTCTTATAACAATAGTTATCATACTAGTATCAAGACTGCTCCGTTTGAAGCCCTTTACGGCCGTAAGTGCAGATCACCTCTGTGCTGGACGGAAGTGGGCGAAACGTAATTGGCAAAAGGTCTAGTCCCTAATAGCACCCTCACTGTTCCGGAGATCATCAGAGAAACGACTGAAAAAGATCGTGCAAATACGAGAACCACTGAAGTCCTCAAGGGATTGGCAAAAGAGCTATGCCGACAAAAGACGTAAACCCTTGGAGTTCCAGATTGACGACCGTGTACTACTGAAGGTCTCACCCTGGAAGGGCATGATACGCTTTGGAAAGCGTGGGAAGCTAAATCCTAGGTACATTGGACCCTTCGAAATCATTTCAAGAGTCGGTCCAGTGGCCTACAAACTCCGACTTCCAATCGAGCTTAACAAAGTACATTCAGTATTCCACGTATCGAACCTGAAAAAGTGTTTGTCCGACGAAACACTTGTAATTCCATACGATGAAATCGAACTAGATGAAAATCTTAACTTTTTAGAAGAACCCATCGAGATCATGGATAGGGAAGTTAAACGAACTAAACAGAGTCGCATTCCAATAGTATAGGTTCGATGGAATGCTAAGAGAGGACCCAAGTTCACATGGGAACAGGAAGACCAAATGAAACAGAAGTATTTGCACCTCTTCCTCAGCCCCTAAGACTTCTCTTCGTATTAAAATTTCGGGACAAAATTCCCTCTAACGGGGGGATGATGTAACAACCCGTCATTTCAGGTCACTGAAAATCGAGTCTTGTAACGTCTTTGAAAAAGTAATTAGAATATCATCGAAAAATGAAGTGTTCTAAAGCTCTGTTTGGAGTACACTATGTAGTAAATATCGTCTTAAGGTTTCCAAGCATATAAAGAACACTAAAATCCGAGTTATAACGAAGAAGTTATGACCATTCTAAGTTTTCCGACAAAAACCGGCAATACGAAGTTACGTAAAAACGCAAAGTTTCAATAAAACACTTTTTGACCTTAGGTGTCTAAATGAAAGTCATAGATATCATTAAACTACAAACGTACATAAAAAGAACGCTCAAATCGGACATCGTATGAAAAAGTTATGAATTTTTAACGAATTTTCTTACCCCGACCTTTTAAAAATAAATAATAAAAATAATTTCGGAATTTTCCGACGGAATCTAAACGAAAGTTGTAGATCTTAGTCTCACTTACGCGTGGATATAAAGAACGTCGAAAACGGAGTTCGTATGAAGCAGATATGAATTTTAGAAGTTTATTTAAAATAAATATAAATTTAAATATAAACTCTTCGTATTATCCGAAGAAGAGTCAACAGATAGGACCGAGGTACGCCCTGCGTACCCTCGTATGCCCGCGTACTCAAATCAAGGGCTCCGGTTTGTCCACGTCGCCCCTATGCGAGCTACGCCCCGTCCCATCCGAACTCCGGGGCAGTCGAGGACTCGCTCATGCATGACGCACGGGTACGCCCCGCGTACGCCCATACACCCCGCGTACTGAGGCCTCTCAGCCCCTATAAAAGGGATGCGAGGGTTCCGGGAAAAACTTGCTCATTTCCACTCGTTTCTCTTTCGTTTTTCCTCGTTTTCTGTGCCCGTGCTAACCAGAAGCCCTGGTCATTTTGCCCAAGTCCCGACGATCGTTTTTGCTCCCGAGATTCCCGAGAATCCCAAGAAAAATCCGTTTCCTGAGACGAAACTCTGCCCGGTTTTCCATCTCACTATCTTCAAACTTTCAAGTGAGTTCATACCCCCTTAAAACACACTTTAAACACATTTTAAATGCTTTTATACTCTTTTAGGGGGGGGGGGATACAAGTAAACATACGGTTATTATTGTGTATTTTATAAAGTTTCACTTCACTTGCTTTTATCGAATAACTCACTTAGAATTTCTTACTAGTATGAAAACTCTTGTCATACTTTGCATGCACTAGATTTATACAAAGTATTTAGTAATTCCAAAGTATCCTTCGTTGCTAAACTGTTTTAATACATTTTAAAAACTTATGATTTATGCATTGTCAAAACATTGTGAGAAAGGATGATCTGTGCATGCAAAACTATTACTTTAATACAGACTTAGTTGAGAATCCGTGAGACATGTACATCTTCAAATACTGCCTTTTTGTTAGAAGGTATCGCTACAAGTCCTGTCTTTAACCAGAGTCTCCCGTTCGGAGAACGTGTCAAATGTGTATAGATCTATACGGGAAGTCATGATCCTGCGCCCTGACTGTTAGCTACAGTCCTTCCTTTGGGGTGACAGTTTGTCATAACGCTATGACGCCTGAAGAACGTCGCTACAGGCATATTATGTTTAGTATGGTTATAAAACTCATCGGATACACAACTATTATAGTACTTCTGATTGATGAATGAGTAGCTACTAAAGTTATTCCTTATCTAACAAACTGAAATCTTCTGATATGTTTATTATATAAATCTATGTTTAAAATCTTCTAAAGCATGTGGATTTCTTCCAATTTTTAGTCTTGGACATTAAACAAACAACTATTAGGAGAATAAGGGATTTTCTTGGTTCAACTATCTACATTTTTCAACACAAATACTCTCATGCACTACATACTTTTATAAGAAAATAAGGGATTTTCTTGGAAAATATGCACTCATTTTGGAATGGCATTCAATGTTTCTAAATCACTTATGAACTCACCAACTTAATTGTTGACACTTTTTCTTTGAAATAACTTGTATTCTCAGGGAACCGTTAAGCAGGTTTGGAAATCAACTTTTGGGGATTAACGCGCTGGCGTTAATTATTTCTTTTGAAAGATGTTTATGCAATTATCTTTTGAGCATGTAATGAATACAACAATGTAAACATTTTTAAAACCTTTATATATGTATGGCGGTGTGTACTTTCCTTTCTATGAACTGTTATGATACTGAATATGACGTCCTCCGCCCTCGAACGTTTCCGCCGTTCTGGTTTTGGGGTGTGACAGAATACCCATCATTCTCCCCGTTTTATAATAAAAAAATGATTAAAAAACCCATTAAGGGTGAGAAGCACCCCAGGAATAAACCTCACAATACTCCCCCTTGATGTGTACCAAAAATGAGTCATCAAAAATCTTGCACTGAAAAACAATCACGAAAAAAGCCTCAAAAAATTTCCAATTTGTGAAAACTTTTGACTTTTTAGGTAAAAGTTGCAAGATTTTCCAAAATCCGGGTAAAAACTGTCAATAATGGAATTCTGTAGGGACCCGTTGCGCCAAAAATAAGCAAATATGCGAAACACTCCCCTATTTACGAAACTGGATAGAATGTGTAGATTCACACAAACTGAAGGTGTCACACCGCAAAACTGATAACGGCGGAATACGTTCCGGGGTGGAGGACGTCATGTACAATATCATTACAATTGCATAATAATAAAAACAAGAGACATGCAACCATTTCATTTCATAGTAAGTTTAATTACATGTCTGTTCTGTAATGTTCAACAAACACCAAAAGCAATACAAAAATAAGAGATGGATCTTGTATGGTCCACCTTCTCCAAAATGCTGCAATTGTACCTGTCTATCTTTGACCTAAGGATACAAGTGATTTTGAAAACGAGTATCAGCATAAAGTTGATGAGTTCATAAGAGTTTAGTGTGGGTTTTTGTATAAAATGCATTAGAACATATAGTGTGAAAAGCTGCAATTTACATTAATAAGTAGTAGAAAACCCTAGAAAATCCTATATTTTCCAGAAATTACTTCGTAAATGAAAACCCTTAAGTTGTATGAAATTTTCATCAGTGAAAACTGTTTGTTGTAAAAGTATATTAGTGAATCTCCAATAGGTGGTGTAATAGGAAAAGTTATGCCTGTTATAGTAATAGTGGTGCAGGCTCCCATTAGGAATAGATACTTATTTACTTCGGGATATTAACTTATACTTTAGTTTTAGTATTTTAGTGTGGAGTTAGTGTATTCCTTGTATGCGACTGCTAGTGTGAGTATAGAGAATCCCATGACCTTCCCGGTCATGCACAGTGTAGTGAAGTAACGTCATCCCTGGGCTTGCACAGCTCGGATTGAAGTTAACAGTCGGGATGTACTAGTGTCTTCCCTGTATAGATCTATACACGTAGCGTCGTCTTCCTGTCGGAAAACTTTGGGCATAGTATGTAGCGAGTAGAGTATCTTGTAGTGAATTAGTGTGTATCTTCATGATTAGTGCTTCCTCTGGTATTATAGTGTAGTAGTCTTTTTTATAGTTCATAGTGTGTTCTCTCATTCATGTATAGTCTCGTAATAGTGTGTATTATAGTATGTAGAGTAGTGATAGTAGCGAGTAGTAGTGGCCTTAACTATACCTATTATAGTTAACTTAGTGTGTATGGTTCTTGTCAATTTAGTAGATTACGCATCGAATGGAATGAAAATACTCGTATCCAACACCAATATACATGATATATAACTAAGAAATCAACGACAGTCGGACGGATAACAACTACCCTAAGCCCACAATCATACAAGAATAGGAAATAAGGCGAGCTATCGGTCCTATGTCCTTCAAGTCTTACTTATATAAATATATTAGTGTGGTTACATTTTATAAGAAAATTTATTTAATAAAATCTTGTCCAAAAAGAACATTTAGAAAATTGTTTATTTATCCAAAATAGTTTTGAAAACGCAAAGTTCTTTATATGGCATAGTGGTAAATCACATGTGATTTGAACTACGAATAGTGAATCACATGTGATTAATTTTTATAAACATGTATAATTGACTTGTATCCCCCCCCCTAAAACATATAAAAACATTTGAATGGTTCATTTAAGGGGTATGAACTCACCTGAAACCGAGTAAATCGGGTAAATCGGGTGAAAGTGTCGGTTGAGCGTTGGGTACCAAATAAGGACTTGTACACCTTTTAGACCCTATTAACATGTGGAATATTTGTTTTACAAGAAATTAGTCATTTTATGCTTTTTATTAATACATTTAGACATTCTAGCATTGATTCGGGGTCTTAGGGCTTAGAAGTGGTTCTCGGGGATTATACAAGGCCAAAAAGGGGTTACGGGGAAGTCCAAGAGTTTACTCCCTTGGAGTTTATGGCCCAGAGGCCACTCCTTGGGAGTTTATGGCCGTAATCCCCTAGGATTTGCCGTGAACTCTTGTTCACTCCCAAAAATGGATGCTAAGGCCCTTAAATCAATCCCATATAATTTCTAGTGAAGGTCTAGGGGAATTTAGGGGGTTTAAACCTCCATTTGGTGTTGTTTGGGGGAGTTTACGGTCCTAGCTTATGCTTGGGCCGTAAACTCTATATTATCTTTCAAAATGTGTTGTTTAATGGCCCTAAGCATTTCCTAAAATCATATCTTAATTCTAACATGCCTTGGGTGAGTTTTTGGGACAATTTGACATGGAAAAAGGGTGTTTACGGCCTAAGCACATGCTTGGGCCGTAAACCCTCTTTTATGCTCTAAAAACTTGTGTTTTGATGTCTAAACCCTCTTAGGTAATTTCCTTAATTAGTACACAAGCCTAAAGGAAGGAAAAATGGGACTTTGGCCATGTTTTGTGGTGTTTACGGCCTATGGAGCTTCTTAGGCCGTAAAATCCTTGTTTGCCCCTCAATCGAATGATTTTTGTGTTATAAATACAATGGTGTATGTTTAGAACAAGTTAAGAAGGAAAATCTTATGTTTGGAAGCCGGAATTCGTGGTTTTTGGAGTCGAAATCGGGTCTAGAGAGAGAAAGTAGTGAGAGAGAGTGTGTGGGTGGTAAAAAGGATGCAAAGTGGTATTCACCTCCTTTATATATTCCTCGGTGATAAGTTAAAAACTAACTTGAAGATCATTTGGATCTTTATAACAGGTAAAGTGATGAATACGAAAACTGTAAATAACACAAATATGGATCAAAGTATGTCGAATGATTGATCAACAATCCTCAGCAGAGCTCGATAAAGAACTTCCACTGTAGAGGATTTAGGGTTTACAAGAACGATGAAGAAATAAATATCTGATCTATCATAATAATCTTTTCTATCGTTTTCTAAATCGTTAACCTAATATGCATGCAAGCATATCAATATATACTAAAACCCTATCAAGCTCTCGGTTGGACAGGCCCAAACCGGAGTAACAAAACTTGGACTATTAACCGAGCCCAATGGACACAATACATCAAAAACGCTACGCTACCCAACAATCTCCCCCTTTACGTCAAATTGGAGCGAGATTACTTCGTCTTCTTGCTTGGGCCAGCAGCGGGAACCTTCTTCTTTACAGTCTCAAATAGACGTGAGATAAGTGCGAGGATTGTCTGTCTGAACCGAATGTACCATTGTATCATGTCGTCAAAATACTTGATATCATCCGCTGTATTTTGCTTGCATCTGTGGATGATCCCCAACACATGCTCTAGAAAAGCAGTGGTATAAAGATGTTTATCAGCTAAGGCAAAGAGACATTTCTGTCATTCACTCCTAGTGAACATGACTGAGTTTCGCCTCGGGTCAATTTTTCCCATCTTCATCTGGTTTAGATCACTGGCCGAGCCAACAGGAGATATCTTCGGTTTCTTCTTGAAGACGTTTGCAATCTCCTGATCCATCAGAGCGACCTCCATGATATAGCACACCAACATCCTCTTGAGATGGTCAATGATCGGACCATATTCAGCTTCGTTGGTCAGAAGGATGTTGTGCAGGATGATCCAATCATGGGGATTGAGGTTCGGTAGATCTGCTAAAGAAATGGCATGTTCGGTTTTTGCAGATCCCATGAGCACCTTGAACTGAATGTTGATAAACTTCCCTTCAGTGTACGGTTTCAGGACCCGAACATTGATAATCTTCTGAGCGCTCCAGGTTTGATATTGGGGTTGAGCAGCCTTCAGATAGAATTCAATCAATTCCCGATCAACCTCTGGATGAGGATGAGGGAACTCGGCAATGTTGGCGAAGGCGTGAAAGATGAACGCCTTTCGGGTAAGTGGCATGTCGAACTGAGAGTCGACAGAATTGAAACAGTCAAATGAGATAACTGGTTCAAGCCACAAGATGCTCGGGGTGTCGATTGCCTCCTTTATCATCCTCTCGAGAGTCCAAGCAGGAAAAAGAGTTTTCCTACTCTCGAGAAGGTCGTGGGCTTCCTTCTGTTTGCGTTCAGCTTCTTCAGCTTCTCTTGCCACACGAGCACTATCATCTTCATCATTGCGTCGACTTTTGCGTTTCAACAAGTTGGCAATGGTTTCTTGGTCATCTTCCTCTTCTTCCTCAGCAATCTTCTTGCCTTTGTCTTTCACACCTGAACCAGAGGCTTGGCCTACAGGAGGAGGTTCGGTTGTGTGAGTTGCCTTTGAGGAATGAGGTGGTTGAGGTGCAGACTCCTTTTCTCCCCCTTGTTTCGGAATGGACACGAAATCGGGTAGCCCTTCAATTTTGCTTAACAGGTCTAGGGCAGGAGCGAGCTTCTCTACAAGGGTACGCCTCACAGAATGATTGAGTATCGGATCATGTGCTTCGAGGATGTTGGATATGGCTGAGTGGACATCCGAAACATACGTCTTGATGACCTCCCGTTCGGATCGAAGAGTGTCAATTTGTTGTTGAGAGTGGGAGAGTTGAGCACTCTTGACTTTCAGGGCAGTGGTCTTCCTTGCCAAAACATCCATCAATGAGTTTTCTGCAGCCAAATCTTCTTGCAGCTTTGAGAGACGCTCATCAATAGAAGTACGGAAGGCTGAGTTGTCGTCGGTGATCGATTGACGAAGTGAAGCAAAAGACTTCAACTCAGTATTGACAAACGTGGCCAATTGTTGAACAATTGGTTCCAACGTAGTCTTGGTAGCATCAGCACTCTCCTGTAAAGACTTTAACAGGGCAGAGGCATCAGAAAATAGTTTATCGACTTTTTCGGTCGCAGCCTGGCAGGCTTTCGTAGAGGCATCGATGGCGGTGGTTGCAGAAGCGATAGAGTCTTGCTGAGCCCTTGAGAAAGCATCAACAAGCTTCTGAATAGCAGCTTCAGAGAGAGATGATTGAGACGAAGAGGAAGAGGCAATGAGCAAGTCGACCTTGTCATGGAGCTCCTTAAGATGTTTCTTTGTGATCGGAGCGTCATCATCATCATCGCTCTGCACTTGAAACGGACTGTAATAGACCGAATCAAACATCATGTTTTCCCCGCCAAGGAAAGGGTTATCTCCGTCAGAGGCATGACCGGGAGATGGTGGTGGTGGTGAAGCTGGTGGTACAGTGGTGCGGGTAGGTTCGGGTTGGGTTGTTTCGGGTGTAGGTGTAGGTGTAGGTTCAGGTTGTTTTTGGGTAGGGGTAGGTTCGGGTGCGTTTTGGGTTTCGGTTGTGTTTATGGTTTCGGTTGTTGGTGGAGGTTCGGTTGCATCAGTATGAACCCCCGTATCAGATACATTGGTTGTAACCTTTGCAATGGATGTTGTTGTTGCATCAGTGAAGATTGGTGGTGGCATTGGGATGGAGGTGTTTGGAATGTGGGTGAAGGGGTTTATGGTGGGAATGGAAGTAGGAATTGTTTGAATAGGAGAGGGAATTGGAGAAGTATGGATTTTCATTTCAGGGATAGGTGATCTGGGTGGTGTATTGCCTCTTGGAGAGTCGTCGGAATCCGAACTCTCACCCTCTGACTCACCGGAGGAAGAAGCTATAATCAGCTTTCTCCTGGGTTGTGTTTTTCACCTCTTTTGCTGCAGAGACTGAGCAGCTTTCGTGGGGTTCCTCTTCTTGGGAGAAGGGCCTTTAGCCCCTTTCGCCACCTGTTTTCCTTTGTCCGCCTTCTTGCCTCTTGGAGCAGGCTTGTCGGTGTCGTGGATCGATTTCAACATCTCCGGTGTGAGATCCCTCGGCCCAGAACATTTGAACTCTTTGTAGGTTCTGATAATCCGACTGTCAGCTGGAACGGCAACATACATGGTTTCCGGAATTGAACCAGTGAAGGGGAATTTGGAAGCATCCGAGACGATGATCTTCGTGGTATGGAATGTACCAATCGAAGACATCGGTGCATCGGCGACAGTGGGGATGCTGTACTTGTCCATGACCCACTTCGTGATCAGGGTCCAAAAACGAGCATAAGACACCTCTGAATGCCTTGAAGAAGATGAGAGACTCTGGATGAGTTGTTGCCAAAGAACAAACCCATAGTCGACATTGATGCCGTTGTAGACACCATATAAGATGGACAGGAACAGTCGACTGGAACCATTTGAGCCAGAGCTCCTTTCAGAGAGACCTTTGAATAGCACAGTGAACATCCCGTTCCACTGTGGCGGCAAGCATGACTTCTTGAACTTGGCGACGGAAGTAAACGCCTCCGTGTAACCCATATTGTAGAACATGTTGAACAGGTGCCCCATTGGAATGGTTTCTAGATTAACCCTCGTAGGATCAGCTTCAAACCCTAACAGGGAGCAAAAGCGTTGCTTGGAGATAGACGCTTTGTGATGAGAAACATCAAAGAAGATCCGATCAACAACTTTATCGTAATGAGCAGTCGCATAGATCTGTGACAGGAACTCCATTGGTACAGATTTCGACCTTGAAAGTGCAAGAGCAGTCGGCGAGTACTTCAAACACTCGATGATGGGGAACATATAGGAATCATAGGCGTGAGGGGTTAAATCGATAATGAGGCATTGTTGAGGACGAATGGGAAGAATGTGGGAAGTGGCGTGCACAGAGGATGAATCTGCCATTGTTGAAGAGAGTGAAGAAGATGATGAACAGTTAGGGTTCAGGGAGTTCTTGCGCTCTGGGAATTTTGATTGCAGTAAAGAGGTAAATGGTAGATGATGTCGCCTTTTATACTGGGGTTTAAGGAGAGAGAAAGATCTTCCCAAATCTTCTATCGAAATACGAAGGGTTTTCCGGAATTTGACTGATGCGTGACAGTTAAGGTAACCGATGATCACGCATGAGAGAGAGTGTCAGATTCCTTAGAACACGCCTCCCATCAAGCGCCGTTTGGATAGAAACCGTTTCAGATTCACACGCACCTTTTCTGTGCTTTTTAGAGAAGAACCGTTTCAAATTCGCACACGCGTCTGCGACGTCATTTGGAGATTAGACGTTTCAAATTCGCACGCGTGCCCTGTTACGCCATTTGAAATCAAATCAATTAAACTCCCGCCTGAGTCAGTAACCCTTCATCTTATCCCTTTAAAGTGGAACGACATCTTTTGAATAATACGCCCACGTGGATTAAAATTGACCACAACAATTAATCAACCACTAATCCAATGAAAAAGCCTGTAATTATTAGAACCAGAATTTTGGAAAATCAAAGATTTTCGTGCTAAGGGTGTAAAAAGAAAAGAAATAAAGCAATCTTTTTTAGGAAAAATTGTGATGTCAATAAAGACACGAAACAAATGATCCCGGGCACGAATCTCTTCCTTCAAAGTCAAGAGAGACCTTAAAGTGTTAATGTGGTTTCCCGTTGAATAACGATCAAACACCAATTAAGAAGTGTTGAAAGGCTTCTTTTAATTAAGCTTTTTAGGGTGGCTTAGCTTTGATTCAACAGTCCTAATCTTGAAATAAGATAGAAAGTGAACTAAGTACTTGTGAGACCGGTGTAGCCTGTTGAACAAGTAGGTTTGAAATAATTTTAAAGTGGCTGGTAAATATAAAATCTCAACAAAAATTAAAAACTGGATTCCAAGGTAAGAAATCTTATGGTTTTTAACAATTTCATAGGAATCACACAAAAGAAAAATTTGAGACTTCATGAAGATACGTCCGTCAATTCATTAGTGAAAACTAGAGCAAAGTAATTGTTCACCATCAATTCAGATTGGGTATTGAACTTTGGGTTTCACTCAGCTCGTAGTGGCACGAAACTAGGATCATAAACGCAGTTTTTGAGTAACCATAAACCTCAGTGCTAATTTCTGAGAGTCTCAAGGGTTACGTTTGTGAAACGAATTTAATGGAGAAATGCAATAGAGATGGTGTAAGAAATCAAAGTACCTCTGCTGTGAAAATAGGACCAACCAGAAAACTCTTATCTCATGTGAGAAGAGAGTTAGGTAGCTCACGATTAGAATAAATGAGATAGCCTAATTGGGAAGACAAGGTTTGTGTATACCAAGTCATTAAGGCTATTATTCAGAATCTGATGAGGCTTTGGGCACATACAACAGCATGCTTGTAGGGACACTTAACTAATTCAACAATTTCCCCACACACAAACACAAAAAAAAAAAATTAAAGCCAAAAAGTAAATAAAGAATAAAATATTTTTGGAGTTTTTGATATTAAAAGAAAAGAAATATTTTTGGGATTTTTGATATTAAAAAAATGATAAAAAAATAATCATAAAAAAATAAGACTGAGAAAGAAAATAAAAAGATTAGAAAAAAAACTTTGGAACCGAACCCGAGCGTTCGGTTGGTTTCGGTTTTGAAAAATTTTGAAAAACCGAACCCGAGCGTTTGGTTGGTTTTGTTTTTGAAAATTTTTGAAAAACCGAACCCGAGCGTTCAGTTAGTTTCGGTTTTGAAAAATTTTGAAAAACCGAACCCGAGCGTTCGGTTGGTTTTGGTTTTGAAATATTTTGAAAAACCGAACCCGAACGTTCGGTTGGTTTCGTTTTTGAAAATTTTTGGAAAACCAAGGAATTTAGACTTTCAAAAAGGAAATACTTTTGACAATAAGATAAACAATTTTGTAAAACAATTGTACATGAAATTTACAACCAGGAAAACTACCTTTAGTTGATGAGCGAAAGGCAGATTATCCAACCGAACCCGAACGTTCGGTCTATTTCGCTTCTTACGTTTGAGTTTGAGAGGTAGTTTGTGGTACTGACTCTGATTCCATCATACCTAGCCCTTGTAGAATTTTGTTGAACGACGCTTCAAGAAGGGCTTTGGTGAAGACATCAGCCAGTTGATCAGTGGTTCTAACAAAGTGAATTTCAACGTTTCCATCTTCCACATGATCTTTAATAAAGTGATACCTCAGTGCTATGTGCTTAGTCTTGGAGTGTTGCACTGGGTTATGACAGATCCTAATTGCACTTTCAGAGTCACAATATAGTGGGATCTTTTTCATATTGAGTCCATAGTCTCTGAGTTGACTCTGGATCCAAATCACTTGAGAAGTACAGGATGTAGCTGCAATGTATTCTGATTCAGCTGTAGACAAAGACACACACGTTTGTTTCTTTTATTGCCAGCTAACCAATTTCCCGTCAAGGAATTGGCAGCCTCCAGTGGTGCTTTTCTTGTCTAGTCCACAACCTCCAAGGTTTGCATCTGAGTAGGCCTGAACGAAGAAGCCTGAGTTGGATGGATACCATAGACCTAAAGAGGTAGTTCGCTTGAGATATCGTAGAATGTTCTTCACTGCAAGCATGTGAGGTTCGCGTGGGTTTGCCTGAAATCTAGCACAGTAACAAACAGAGAACATTATGTCAGGCCTGCTAGCAGTAAGATACATCAGAGAACCGATCATCTGGAGATAAAGTGTAATATCAACTGCCGGTTTATCCAAGGATGAAGTGAGCTTGGTGCCGAATGCCATGGGAACTTTGACCTTTGAATCTCCCATCATGCCAAATTTTGCAAGGAGAGTCTTCGTGTAAGCTTCCTGATTAATAAAGATGCCTTCGGGTCCCTGTCTAATATTTAATCCAAGGAAAAAGTTAATTGGACCCATTGAGCTCATTTCAAATTTAGTCTCCATCAGCTTTCTGAATTCAGCCGTTAAGCTGGGATTCGTAGAGCCAAAGATGATATCATCGACGTAAATTTGTACAATCATAAGGTGGTTACCTTCCTTCTTACGAAAGAAGGTTGGGTCAACCGAACCTTGTTTGAATTTGGACATCTTTAAAAACTTTGTCAGCGTTTCATACCAGGCTCTCGGAGCTTGTTTCAGTCCATACACGGCTTTGTCCAAAATATAACAATGATTAGGATACCTTTCATTTACAAATCCAGGAGGTTGCTCCACGTACACTGTTTCTTCAAGTTCACCATTGAGAAATGCACACTTAACGTCCATTTGGTAGACTTCAAAGTTTTTGTGTGCAACATAGGCAAGAAAGATTCTAACGGATTCCAGCCTAGCAATAGGAGCGAAAGTCTCTTCATAGTCAATTCCTTCCTCCTGACAGTATCCTTTCACTACCAGACGTGCTTTGTTTAGTATCACGTTCCCTTCTTTGTCCATTTTGTTCCGGAAGACCCATTTTAGACCAACAACGGAGGCATCTGGAGGAGTTGGAATTAGTCGCCAAACTTTGTTCCTTTCGAATTCATTCAGTTCGTCTTGCATAGCTTGAACCCAATCGTAGTGATCAAGAGCAGTGTTAACTGTCTTTGGTTCAACTTTTGAGACGAAGGAGTTGAACATACATAATTCTACTTTTGAGAACAAGGAAGTTTGTTTTGCCTTGAGTTGTGATCGGGTTAGAACTTTTTCAGATACATCCCCAACAACTTGAGAGACAGGATGATCTCTGGTCCATTTGACGAGAGGAGGGTAGTTTGGATCAAAGGTTGGATCCAATTCAGCGTTTATCATCTCTTCTGGTTCGGATGGACTTTCATCGTCATAAAGCATATCGGCATGCTCCCCCTCGACAGATAAGCTTTCAGGAATTTCTTGAGTGTCTTGTGCTACAGAGGTTTCTGCTGGTGCTGAGCTTTCGGGTATTGATGCACCTTCGGGTGGTGAGACACTTTCGGTTGGTGTGGTACTTTTGGTTGATAAAGTGCGTACGGGAGCAGCTTGAGAACTGTTCTCCCCCTCAACATGTGAGCTCGACTGTGATGATGATGGCGGATCCTCCCCCTCGACTAAAGCATTGTGTTGTGGAGGGTCGTCAGAACTTGATCCTCCTTCGTTCATTCTCTTTGCAGCATCATCGATAAGTTGCTTCAGATGATCTACCTTGTTGTCAGCTGCGTTGGCTTATGAGAGAGTTGCCTTCTTTGGTTCATCAAATAACTCGACGAACTTCTCAAAGAGGTTTGCGATTGAGGCTGTGACTTGGCCAGTTTGGGGAAAGATTTCTCCAGCTGTGTCTTCGTTGGCCTTTAGCTTTTTTACATAGCTATCATCAAAAGTCACGTAATAAGTTTCTTCTATTTTCCTCGAGCGCTTGTTTAATACCCTGTATGATTTAGAAGTTAGAGAATAGCCCAGAAATATCCCCTCGTCGGCTTTGACATCAAACTTGTTGCGGTTTTCTTTAGAATTGAAGATGAAACACCGTGAACCGAACACATGGAAAAACTTGACATTTGGCTTCCTGTTGTTGATGATCTCATAGGGAGTGATAGTGAAGCGTTTATTGAGATATGACCTGTTCTGTGTAAAACAAGCAGTAGAAATAGCATCAGCCCAAAATTATAAAGGTAAGGAAGCGAAACTTAGCATGGTTCGGGCCGCTTCACACAAAGATCGGTTTCGTCTTTCGACAATTCCGTTTTGTTGAGGAGTATAGGGAGCTGAGAAGTTATGACTGGTTCCCTTTTCGGCCAATAATTCTTCGAATTCTTTATTTTTGAACTCTAGCCCATTATCGCTCCTGATGTTGCAAACGACTTTCTTCAGCTATACTTCGACCTACTTAATGAGCGTCTTTAGTTTGAGAGTCGCTTCAGATTTTTGCTTCAGAAAGAACACTCATGTAAAATGCGAAAAGTCATCAACAATAACAAGAATGTACTTACTACCACCGATACTTTCGATAGATGATGGACCACACAGATCAATATGAAGTAATTCTAGTGGTTCAACAACTTTAGTGTTTATTATAGATGGATGACTTTGACGACTCTGCTTCCCCATTTCACATGTAGCACACAAATGTTCTCTATCTTACTTGAGCAATGGAAGACCTCGAACATGACCTCCAGTGACAAGTTTATTGATGTCCTTAAAGTTGAGATGAGAGAGCCTTCGGTGCCACAACCAGCTTTCGTCAGATTGTGCTTTGGATAACAGGCAGATAGCTGGGTTTCCTTTGATAGGTTTGAGGTTTAGAGGAAACATTTCACCTTTACGCTCTGATTTGAGAATAACTCTTTTCGTCTTCTTCTCAATTATTTCTGAACCCTCATCGTCGAATGAAACCTTGAGACCGGTACCTCCAACAAGCTGAGATACACTAATGAGGTTATGTTGTAGTCCTTCTACGTATGCAACCTTCCTAATCGTGAAATCACCGTTTTTAATCATTCCATAGCCTTTTATGGTGCCAAAGGAGTTGTTCCCGAATTTGACATTTCCACCGTTTGAAAGAGACCTGTATTCCCTTAGCTCTTCCTTCCTTCCAGTCATGTGATGCGAGCAGCCACTGTCAATGTACCATTCTTCGTCAAACTGCTCGTCACTGATAACCTGCAAAAATTAAGCAGATTTAGGAACCCAAAGTTTCTTGGGTCCTCGTGAGCCTTTCACAGAAACGGGTATAGTAAGAGAGATTTCAACAAGATATGTTCTTTTTATTAGGGTTGTTTCATCTTTCTTTTTGATGGTGAAAACTTTAATTTTATTGGGATTCGTTGCTTTTGGTTTGGACTCTGGTTTAACTGATGAAACCTTCGATTTTCCTTTCGGTTCAGTTGATGATTGAGGTTTTTGAGAGTGAACAGAATGGAATTTAGAACGAGGTGGAGAGGAATTAGAAGAATTTGAAGAATTAGAAGAGTTAGAATGAGAGAACTTAGACTGAGATGATTTCTTGACTTGAGA
This sequence comes from Lactuca serriola, assembly GCF_051521515.1. Classification (NCBI taxonomy): domain Eukaryota; kingdom Viridiplantae; phylum Streptophyta; class Magnoliopsida; order Asterales; family Asteraceae; genus Lactuca; species Lactuca serriola. The sequence continues at coordinate 240,587,007 of NC_136408.1, forward strand.
TTCTAGGTGACCCTTTTGCTTTTGATCATTGGTGGGACCGAACCTAGAATTTTGATCTCTTTTGTTCTCTGAACCGAACCTTTGCTTTCGGTTGATGTTGTTCTCCGAACCGAACCTCTGCTTTCGGTTGATGTTATTTTTTGAACCAAACCTCTGCTTTCGGTTGTTGTTGCTCTCTTGTGATTCAACATAACTTTTCTCTGACTTTAAGTTTTTGTCATGATGTGAGAAATAGGCATTTTGAGATTGCCAAAACTGTTTTCTTTCAGAGAGATTCTTCTTGTATCTCTGATTCCTTTGTTGTTTTTGATTTCTCATCTGCTTCGGTTGATGATGGATATTGGCTTATGGTTTTTGTTTTCCTTTAGCTGGTTCACTCTGAACTGATGATGTTTCGCTTAAAGGAGTGACTTCTTTTGCAGGAGTTCCTTTTTCTTGAGGAACATCTTTTGTACCACTAGTACTTGGCACATCGAAGCTATCAGGCTTATTCAAAGGTTCTGGCACATATCTCCCTTTGCTTTTCCATGAAGTCCTTTCAGATAGACCAAATTTTTCATCAGCATTGTCGATGGGAGCTGACCAGAAGAACTCGTCGCAGCCATCAGCATTGTCTTCGTTTACAATTGCTGTGAGTTCAGCAGTCTGATGTTCGGTTACGCCGGTGACCTTATACACCTGATTTGGAGTGGTTCTAACTTTTTGATATACGACTGACTTCTCTACAAGGATCGGGGACTTTTGTTGGGAAAAACGAGCAAACTCCACTGAATTTTCCGAAATGAGATTCTTGTGGTTTTTGGGTTCGCTCTTAACAAATTCTAAACAATCAACTGTGTCCTCTACAGAAATTTCACTCATATTGTCGTCCTCATTAAGCTCAGATGCATTTTCAACATCAATTTTATTTTCTTAGCTCAAGTTGGTGTTCAATGAGTAAAATTTTTGTATGGTTTCGGTCCTCAGTTTTAGTTTATCATTTTCATCCAAAAGGTTTTTAAGCATGTCCTTATGGTCCTTGGACTTAATGAAAGATTCGATTTTGTCCAGTCCATACATATACGTCGGATTAACTTCCTCAAACGAACTAACACTTTCACAATTATACGCTTCAGCATCAATTTCATCCTCCTTAAACTCAAGGAAGGGTAAAATCATGCGATGAATCTTTTGTCCTATTTCACAGTCCAAATGAAGCTGAGTGATATTAGTATAAAGACGTTTAGCAATCAAACAAAAAACATTTCTCTGTTTTAAAAGCTTTAAATTGTCTCTTTGCAAATAAATGTTTTCATCTTTGGTTTTGATTAACTCCGACTCCTTCAGTTCGATCCACATTCTCCGTTCCTCACTCTTTGAAGACACCCTGCTTATTTGGTCAGTTAGGTTAGAATTGGTGACTCGAGTTTGAGTTAAACTACTGTCTAGATGAGAGATTCTTGAATTGACACTTTTTAATTCTTTTTCGTATGAGCATTGTGGGACTTTGAATGAAACAAAAACGGATTGTACCTTCTTGATCAGTTCATCAAGCTCGTTGAACTGCACGCTGAGCGGTTTAGCTGTAAAGCACAAATCCTGTTGCTCCTTCGTGTGTTCATTCCCACCATCGGTATTGTATCCCCTCATCTGAGATACATCAGACACCATCAAGCATTTGCCCCCGCTATTCTCATCTTTCGCCACATAAGCCTTTCCATGAGAAGGCTTCCTCACTTCATCATCTTTAGAGTCGGTTGACCAGACCTCCACGCCATCGAACTCATCATCCGCTACCGAACCCTGCACAATTAAAGCATTCATAGAAGGGTTAGCAGTAGATTTCTTCTTCCTGATCTCATCTAGCTTTCTCTGCAACAAAGCTTCTTCATCTTTTTTGTCATCCTTTTCTTCCATTTTCTTGAGGACACAATCTTTTGCATAGTGGTTCTTTCCTCCACAGTAATAGCAGCTCACTCCCGAATCTCCTTCAGCTTTCGGTTCCTTCTTTGATTCTTCTGCCTTCGGTTCATCTTTGACCTTTTCAGAACTATAACTTCCCTGCCAATTTCTATTCTTATTTGTGGGAAATCTTTTCTGTATGAACCTCTTGGGGTTTGACACCATCATAGCATAGTCTTTCGAAGTAAGGTCATAGTCCTCCAAGTTGAGGTCTTCTTCTTCCATCACTGCTTTGCTTTTGGACAAAAGAGCCAACGAACCCAAGCTTGAGACCACACTTTTCTCCTATAACACGATCTTTTCTTGAGATTTCAGGATGCCTACCAGTTTCGCCAAAGAGTAGGATTTAAATTGCTCATGCGCTTTAACTGTGGATACAACATCTCTCCACTCAGATCTGCGGCCATTCAAAAACGTAACCTTCTGCTCAATTAGCTTCCTTTCAATGTCATGTTTGATCATCTTGCTAAGAAGATGATTGAAGCGATCAAACGTTTGAGTCACGGTTTCTTCGGCTCCCTGCTTGAATTCACCAAACTCAGACAAGAGTAAGGTTTGAATGGAGTGTTCAAGATCTTCGTCCGTAGAATACAATTCTCGTAGCCTGTCCCATATTTCTTTTGTAGTTGTGCACGAACTCACCAGCCTGAAAGTATCAGATTGAAGAGCGAATCTGATTAATCTCAATGCTTTGATATTGCACTGAAATTTATCTTTTTCGTCTTGGGCAATATCTTTAACGTCTTTCAAAAGATCATTATACTCCTTCTGAGTTTTAATAATCCTTGAAGTTGCTGAATGAGCAAAGGGTACAGATACAATTGCTTCCGAGATGAGGTATCCATTGTCCTTAGATCCTATAACATAGTCTTCAAAGTGATGTGCCCAGACTTCATAATCGTGGGTGTAAAGGATGGGAATCTTCGTTGTTGATCCAATGCTGTTCGAAATATTAATGGGATTGGATTGCGACTCGTCCATGCTTGATTGAATAACCTGTTAAAAGATCAGACTTTTAATGTATTAAATTAGGGCAAAACAATAAATATCGAGTTACGTCAATTATGGGATGACGGCTCAATAAATATCAGTAAATGCGGAATAACCCTAATCGAAACCTTTTTCACAGAAAAGAAGTGTATGAATTACATAGCCTCCTGCTCTGATACCAATTGATAAGTTAAAAACTAACTTGAAGATCGTTTGGATCTTTATAACAGGTAAAGTGATGAATACGAAAACTGTAAATAACACAAATATGGATCAAACTATGTCGAATGATTGATCAACAATCCTCAGCAGAGCTCGATAAAGAACTTCAACTGTAGATGATTTAGGGTTCACAAGAACGATGAAGAAATAAATATCTGATCTATCGTAATAATCTTTTCTATCATTTCTAAATCGTTAACCTAATATGCATGCAAGCATATCAATATATACTAAAACCCTATCAAGCTCTCGGTTGGACAGACCCAAACCGGAGTAACAAAACTTGGACTATTAACCGAGCCTAATGGACGCAATACATCAAAAACGCTACGCTACCCAACACTCGGGTAATGCACCCAGTCCACGACTACCCGATGCTAAAGTTTAAGGGGGTTTAAACTTTTTACTCGGGTGAAGTGGTTAAAAGTAATATAGCTTTATTTTGTTTAACGAGATTAACATTAACAAGTTATATTCACTTATACTGAATAATAATGACATGAAATATAAATAAATAAATATTTATTTATTGGCGACTCCAAATATTACGGAACTTTTTATAAAGCGACGAATTCCGTTAGTTAAAACGGGATTATGTAACAGAATTTAATTTGGGTTGTCACATCATCCCCCCGTTAGGGGAATTTCGTCCCGAAATTTAGAATTCATACAGAGAGTTGTTACTGAACTACTATGCGAAAAGATGGGGATATTTGAGTTTCATCTGATCCTCGCGCTCCCAAGTGAATTCCGGTCCCCGCTTGGCATTCCACCGAACCTTCACAATTAGGATGTAGCTTTGTTTCGTTCGTTTTACTTCCCGATCCATAATCTCCGTAGGCTCTTCCACGAAGTTGAGGCTCTCATTGACCTCGATCTCGTCGAGGGGGATCACGAGAGTCTTTTCAGACATGCATTTCTTCAAGTTTGAGACGTTGAAGGTAGGATGTATGTTACTTAGCTCGTGGGGTAGGTTGAGTGTGTAGGCTACAGGGCCGATTCTAGAGAGAATCTCAAATGGCCCTATGTACCTTGGGTTCAGCTTTCCATGCTTTCCGAAGTGTATCGTGCCCTTCCAGGGCGAGACCTTCAAAAGGACTCGGTCTCCCACCTGGAATTCCAAGCGTTTTCTTCGTTTGTCTGCGTAGCTTTTCTGTCGATCCCTAGCGGCTTTTAATCGTTCACGAATCTGTAAAATCTTCTCGGTCGTTTCTCGAATGATCTCCAGACCAGTGAGAGCGCTGTTAGGGACTCGCCCTTTAGCTAACTGAGTGTCACCCACCTCAGCCCAGCACAGAGGGGATCTGCACTTCCGGCCATAGTTGGCTTCGAATGGAGCTGCTTTGATGCTCGCATGATAACTATTGTTGTAGGAAAACTCCACAAGAGGTAAGTGTGTATCCCACGATTTACCGAAGTTGATCACACAAGCTCGTATCATATCTTTTAAAGTTTGGATCGTCCTCTCGCTTTGTCTGTCAGTCTGCGGATGGTAGGCTGTACTCATGTCCAACCTCGTCCCTAGTGCTTTTTGTAGTGATTGCCAAAATCTCGAGGTAAATCTACTATCTCTGTCCGAGATAATAGATATAGGGACGCCATGTAGCCGTACTATTTCCTTAAGGTATGTTCTTGTGAGCTTCTCCATCTTGTCCGTTTCCTTGATGGGTAGGAAGTGTGAAGACTTGTTCAATCGCTCGACGATGACCCAAATGGTATCCAATCCACCCGATGTCTTGGGCAGTTTGGTTATAAAATCCATTGTAATCCGCTCCCACTTCCATTCCAGTATCTCCGGTTGTTGGAGGAGTCCCAATGGCTTTTGATATTCGACCTTAACCTTCGCGCAAGTAAGGCACTTACTCACGTAGGTAGCAATCTCCACTTTCATGTTAGGCCACCAGTATAGCTTTTTGAGATCCAGATACATCTTATCTGAACCTGGGTGGACGGAGTAGCGATTGTTGTGTGCTTCCTTCATGACCAAGTCTCTGAAACCTCCATGGCGTGGAGTCCAGATTCGGTCCATGAGGTAGTAGGCTCCATCACCATTGACCTGCAAACTTTTATCCATTCCACGCAGGGATTCTCCCGTCACATTTTCAGGCTTTAAGGCTTCAAGCTGAGCCTCCTTGATCTGTGTGGATAGATGCGAATGGATAGTCATTGTTAGTGACTTGGTCCTTCGACCAGAATACTCTTTCCTACTCAGGGCGTCTGCTACCACGTTGGCTTTCCCCGGATGATATCGAATTTCGCAGTCGTAATCGTTGAGTAGTTTGACCCATCGGCGTTGTCTCATATTGATCTCTTTCTGGTTCAGTATGTGTTGGAGGCTTTTATGATCAGTGTACACTACGATCTTTGTTCCATACAGGTAGTGTCTCCAGATTTTTAGTGCAAAGACGACCGCTCCTAACTCGAGGTCGTGAGTAGTGTAGTTCACCTCATGTGTCTTTAGCTGTCTTGAGGCATAGGCGATGACTTTACCTCGTTGCATCAAGGCACAATCGAGCCCCTGATTTGACGCATCGAAGTATACAACAAAATCTTCTGTTCCTTCGGGAAGGGATAATACTGGTGCGGTGCATAAGGCTCGCTTTAGAGTCTGGAATGCCTTCTCCTGTTTCTCTTCCCAATCGAATGATACACCCTTCTGTGTCAACATGGTGAGAGGCTTCGCAATCCGAGAGAAGTTTTGGATGAATCTATGGTAGTAGCCAGCTAGGCCTAGAAATTGACGAATTTCTGTAGGCGTCTTTGGTGCTGACCAGTTCTCAATAGCTTTAATTTTAGAGGGATCCACGTGGATTCCGTCTTCACTAACCACGTGTCCTAAGAATTCAACTCTTCGGATCCAAAATTCGCAATTAGAGAACTTTGCATATAACTTCTCTGACCATAGGGTTTCAAGAACTCATCGTAAATGATCCATGTGTTCTTCCTCGCTTAGAGAGTAAACGAGTATATCATCAATAAAGACGATGACGAACTGATCTAGATATAGACGGCACACCCTATGCATCAAGTCCATGAATACTGCGGGAGCGTTAGTTAGTCCAAAGGGAATCACTACGAACTCGAAGTGCCCGTATCGGGTTGGAAAGCTGTTTTCGGAACATCTTCCTCAAGTACCCGTAACTGGTGATACCCGGAACTAAGATCAATCTTGGAGAAGTAACTCGCTCCTTACAGTTGGTCGAATAGGTCGTCGATACGAGGGAGAGGATAGCGATTTTTGACCGTGAGTTTATTGATTTCCCTATAATCGATGCACATACGGAACAATCCGTCCTTCTTCTTTACGAACAAGACCGGAGCTCCCCAAGGTGAGAAACTTGGTCTTATAAAGCCCTTGCTGAGCAGCTCGTTAAGTTGACCGGATAGTTCTTGCATCTCGGCAGGCGCTAACCGATAGGGAGACTTTGCTACAGGGGTAGCTCCTGGGACTAGGTCGATTCTGAACTCAACCTGACGTTTGAGAGGTAGACCCGGAAGGTCCTCGGGAAAGACATCGGGGAAATCGCATACAATGGGGATGTCCTTCGGATCCTTCGCTTTCTGGCTAGTGTCGACAACGTGAGCAAGAAAGGCGCGATATTCCTTACGCAAGTATTGCTAAGCCTGGATACTAGAGATGATGCGAACGCTCGTACCTGGTTTATCTCCATAGATCAACAGAGTTTCGTGGTTCGGAAGATTCAGGCGAATGGCTTTGTCGAAGCATAGGATATCGGCATGATGAAGACTCAACCAGTCCATACTGACAATGACATCGAAACTCTTGATAGAGACTGGTATGAGATCGATTGGAAATGAGTGATCGTCTAACGTAAGGGTACAACCTATGTAGACTTCGTTAGAGCTTTCGGTGTTCCCGTTAGCCATCTCTACGATGAATGTTTCTTTTAGTGGTTGAGGGGATTGCTGGAGTAAGTGTTTAAAGTTTTGATTTATGAAGCTTCTTTCTGCACCACTATCGAATAAGACACATGCATAAGAGTTGTTGAGAAGAAACGTACCCGTGACTACTGTGGGATCCGCTACCGCCTCACTGTGACCAATAGCGAGTAGTCTTCCAGTTCCCCCAACATTTTTCAGTCTTCGGATAGTTCTTCTTGAAATGACCAGCTTCACCGCAGCCATTACACTTCGGGGTCACTCCCGAACCGGGAACTTGTGAGATAGGTTTGGGAGGGGCCCTGCAAAATCGGACAGTATGGCCCTTCCGGCCGCAGTTGGAACACTACAATTCACAACAGGGGCCGTTGTGGTGGAAAGGGCACTTGGGACACTTGGGCAGATTCCTACTATAAGCTTTTGGTGGTGCAGGAGTGGCTGGAGTAGTGGCAGCATGGACCACCACAATTTGCTGGTCCTTGGAGGAGGTTTGAGTTTTCTTGCCTTTCTTCTTATCCCATTGCTTCCTCCTTCTGTCAGATGAATCGGGTGGTGCAGTGGTAGCTGTGGTTGCTGTTGCTAGAGTGGAAGAGACTTCATGGTTGATCAGACTCTGGGCCAATTCCTTGGCGTTGTTGAAGGTGGTAGGGCGTGAGGCTAGAACATTTCCTCGATATGGGGGCACTAAACCCCAAATGTATCGTTTGATCTTTTTGCTTTCGGATGGGATCATGTTGGGACACATAGCCGCCAAGTAGCAGAACCTGGTCATGTAAGCTGTTATGTTAGTCCCTTTCATCTTGAGGTTCCAGAGTTCCTCCTCAAGTTTCTGAATTTCGCCCCTAGGGCAGTACTCCCCTCTCATGAGGTCTTTCAGAGTGTCCCAGCCCATGGCATTGGCTGTTACCAAGGAGAGTGCACTGACATGGCCGTTCCACCATGTCAAGGCTCTGTTAGTGAGGGTGGCAGTAGCGAACTTGATTTTTCTCTCTTCGGGGCAAGAGCACATTTCAAATACAGCTTCGGTTCTTTCGAAGCATTGGGACAATGCCAGAATTCCTCCGGTACCATCGAAGAAGGTAGGTTTATAGTTCATGAAGTCCTTATAAGTACATCCCTTCACTCTTTGATGGACTTCACCAAATCTGGAGTTACCACCGCTCGTGTCCCTAGAGTTCATTTGGGCCATGGCTGCGGTCACAGCCGTCTGGAACAACACTGGATCGAACTGTGGAGGAGGAGGTAGTGGAGGAGGGGTTTGAGTTGTTGGTCTTCCTCTACTTGGATGCTTTCGTGGAGGCATCTTTCACTGGAAGACCATAGAAATGATAGCAATAGTAAGAGTCTATTGCGAATATGAATACAGTGTTTCATGGATTATATCAACATAATCCAAGATCAGAATGAGAGTCATAGCAATAGAGTAGTCAACTGCCAATATACTGGTATAAATGATGTAACACAAGTTTATGAAAATTGACCTAACAGTAGGTCTTACATCAAACCATAAGGAAAAATGTTGGCAGTTTAGAGGTCTAGTTAGAGTACTTTTAAGGTTAGGAAAGTTTACAGACAAAAGATCTACAGAACATAAAGAGGAAAGGCTAGTCCTTTAGACAAAAGAGTGAGTTAACTAGACATCTTCTACTGGCGACGGTTACTTGTTGGGCGAACCCTCAAATCCGCTATCTGACGCATAACTTCCTGATGGTGTCGATCATGAATCCTTTGACGTGCTCGGAGTTCCCTAACTTCGGCTCGGGATGCAGCCAGCTGATGCTGCAGAGCCTCGTTGGTCCTCTTTGTCCTGTCCATGGCTTCTTCGAGTTGGCGGATGCGAACAATATTGAGATTTGAGTTGGCATCCACTTATAGAACTCGACCAATAGCTGCTTGACCCTGCTCGAAATTCCTGGCAATCCATTGGATCATGATGGGTAGAACCCGATCCGCTGATCCTCCTTCGCTTATGTTGTAGAAGCTTCGGTCTCCATTGTAAGGTAAAGGCTGGCCCTGCTCCTCGCTCCATCGGTGCAAGGATATGGCCCACATAGGAGTGGGACCCTGAAATGCCAGACGGGGGTTGGGGTTCGGAGCTTCATGAGGTTGGTTGTTAACTTCTGGTTCGGAGTTGGAGCTATCCGAGAAGCCTTCAACATGATGATCATCCAAATGGATTGGGTGCTCATCGTCTGACTCCTCATCGATCCATCCTCCATTTCCCTGGTTTGGATAGTACGGATCACCGGGATGGTGGAAGCCGGCCATGCTATCTATGCGAGAAAGGGGGATAGAAAGGTTAATAGACGTACTACTGAAAGATACTTATAAGATGAATCGTTATTAGTCGACCCAATACTTGCGTAGTGCATACCAATTACATGCAACCGAAGCAAGATAGTCCTTCGAATAAGCACCCCTAACTCCAGATCCCCAATCAAACAAGAACAGGAAATGAAGCAAAGGCTACAGATTCTGAGTCTATAGCGCCCTAGTCACATGTAACCGTGGTGTATCCACTTAGCAACTATTGTCCTACCAGTAACGACCCTTTTAGTTATCACATATGTATGTTTTAGAGATACAGAATACTCCTATAGTATTCTTATGGTAACGTTATTGTGGTAGTGTTGGTAAGTTTTAGACTTGTTGCAACACCACAACCAAGCTTAGGCACATGCTAGTCACTCCCCGAAAAACGCAGTTGATCAGGCTACATCCCCCCAAATGTGACTATATGCCTCTAAGCCCAATTGTGCTGTCCAACAATCTTAATACTTTTGTTCTATTCTAGTGTGATACTGACTTCTGTGTTTTATAGAGATGTGTGTATATATATACTTAGTTAAATCTTTTAAATACTTAACAGTATATATTCTTGGTCAGAGTGTTTTAGTCCCGAAGTGTTTATAGTTCGTATATCTTTTATAGGTTGATATACTTGATTCACTATAAACAATGCTCTCATACCAATCTGTCACACCCCAAAACCGATAACGGTGGAATACGTTTTGGGGTGGAGGACGTCATGTACAGTATCATTACAATTGCATAATAGTAAAAACAAGAAACATGCAACCATTTCATTTCATAGTAAGTTTAATTACAAGTGTGTTCTGTAATGTTCAACAAACACCAAAAGCAATACAAAAATAAGAGATGGATCTTGTATGCTCCACCATCTCCAAAATGCTGCACCTGTACCTGTCTATCTTTGACCTGAGGATACAAGTGATTTTGAAAACGAGTATCAGCATAAAGCTGGTGAGTTCATAAGAGTTTAGTGTGGGTTTTTGTATAAAATGCATTAGAACATATAGTGTGAAAAGCTGCAATTTACATTAATAAGTAGTAGAAAACCCTAAAAAATCCTATATTTTCCAAAAATTACTTCGTAAATGAAAACCCTTAAGTTGTATGAAATTTTCATTAGCGAAAACCGTTTGTTGTAAAAGTATATTAGTGAATCTCCAATAGGTGGTGTAATAGGAAAAGTTATGCCTGTTACAGTAATAGTGGTGCAGGCTCCCATTAGGAATAGATACTTATTTACTTCGGGATATTAACTTATACTTTAGTTTTAGTATTTTAGTGTGGAGTTAGTGTATTCCTTGTATGCGACTGCTAGTGTGAGTATAGAGAATCCCATGACCTTCCCGGTCATGCACAGTGTAGTGAAGTAGTGTCATCCCTGGGCTTGCACAGCTCGGACTGAAGTTAACAGTCGGGATGTACTAGTGTCTGCCCCGTATAGATCTATACATGTAGCGTCGTCTTCCTATCGGAAAACTCTGGGCATAGTATGTAGCGAGTGAAGTATCTTGTAGTGAATTAGTGTGTATCATCCTGATTAGTGCTTCCTCTTGTATTATAGTGTAGTAGTCTTTTATATAGTTCATAGTGTGTTCTCTCATTCATGTATATTCTGGTAATAGTGTGTTCTCTCATTCATGGATCTGACTCCGAGCCTGAAGTCAACAACCTACCGCTAGTAGGTCAAGTCCCAAACAACAACCCCCGACCAACTTTTGCAGGTCCTACTCCCTTGTGGGCAACCAACTTGAATCGCTGGAGTGATGAACAGGGTCAACCCTTGCCTTACGTTGGGGACCGAAGCTTTTACAACGTCAGCGAAGGTGGTTCTGCTGACCGAGCTCTACCCGTCATTATCTGCAAAATAGCTCGTAATGTTGAGTAAGGTCGAGCAGCCATCGACCGGGTCATGGAGATTGATGCCAACTCTGGTGTCAACACAGTCCACATCTGCCGTCTTGAAGAAGACATGGAATGGACCCGGAGAACCATTGAAACCATGCAGCAACAGCTAGCTGCCTCCCGAGCTGAAGTCTTGGAACTTCGAGCCCGCCAGAGGGCTCAGGAGCGACACCTTCAAGAAGTGTTTCGTCAAGTGTCAGACCTCAGGGCTCGCCCGAGGAATTCCCATCGCCGTTAGATGATGTCTAGTACATCTCTGTCTTTTGGTTAAAGAATAGCCTTTAACATCTGTGATCAAAGTAGCACTTGTCTGTAAAATATTCCTAACTTTCAGTACTCTAATCAGGAATCTAAGAACTGTCAAACTTTTCCGTAAGGTATGATGTAAGACCTACTGTTAGGTCGATTTTCCCTAAACTTATTACATTGGTAATACCAGTATTATTGACATCTATCTAATCTGTGGGAAAAATCTGTACATTTGTGTTTTCCTACTAATATTCCTTGTTGTGATCTCAAACACTCATTCAACTGTTGGGCTATGGTTAGTTAGTCCATGTGTCACTCTCACGATTGCTTACAAATTGATTCTTACCACTTTTTCTTATCTTTATAAACTTATAGCAGAAAGATGCCTCCTCGCAAATCTCCCCGGAATAACCCTGCACCTCCACTGCCTCCTCCGCCTCCGGTCATCGATACTGCAGCCCTGAATGCTGCCGTAGCTGCAGCAGTGGCAACTGCCATGGCTCAGTATCACTCTTCTGATGCCAGCAGAGGTGGAACCCCTGTAGAATCAATTCCGGTTGAAACCCCTATGCGCTCGAGAGAGTGATCCTACAAGGATTTCACCAACTGCAATCCGAAGTCCTTTCATGGGACCGGCAGAGTCATTGCCCTCTCACAATGGTTCAAGAAGACTGAAGCGGTCTTAAAAATCTGTTCATGCCCAACTGCGAGCAAAGTCAAATATGCTGCATGCACCTTTGAAGGAAAGGCCCTGACATTGTGGAACGGCCATGTTAAGGCACTAACTCTAGTGGTGGCGAATGACATGGGTTGGGAAACCATGAAGGACCTCATGATTGAGGAATATTGCCTTAGGGGCGAAATCCAAAAATTAGAGCAGGAGCTGTGGAGCCTAACCATGAAGGGCTCCGACGTAGTCTCCTATACCGCCAGGTTCAGCGAACTGGTGGCCCTCTGCCCCAATATGGTTCCCACTGAAGGGAAAAAGATCAAAAGGTATATATGGGGGCTAGTGCCTCCATATCAAGGGAATGTCCTATCATCTAACCCTGCTACCTTCGACAGTGCCAAACGATTGGCACAACGACTCATTGACCACGGAGTCAAAACCCCTGCAACCACAACAACCCTAGCCTTCTCAGAACCCTCCAAACCCGCTGACACAAAGCGGAAACTCTGGGAGGAAAAGAAGAAGACGAAACGAGCTGCCAAAAAGCAGCAAATTGTGGCAGTGCATGCCGCAATAACCTCTGTTGCTACTACTGCTACTACTGCTCCGGTGGGATAGTATGCTGGAAGTTTGCCTAAGTGCAAGAAATGCAACTACCACCACAATGGCCCCTGCCATGAAATGCAGTGCTCTAACTGCCGCAAGAGAGGACACACAGTCCGTTTCTATAAATTTCCGGCACAACCGATCGCCCAAGTTTCCGGCTCTGGCGCGAGCCCGACCTGCTACGGATGTGGCGAAGCAGGCCACTATAAGAGGGACTACCGTAAAGTGAAGAATGTTGGAGGAGCAGGGTGACCCGACAGTGGTGACTGGTACGTTCCTCCTCGATAACTCCTATGCATGCATTCTGTTCGATAATGGAGCGGAGCGAAGCTTCGTAAACCATAAATTTGCTCGCATGCTTAAGCAACAACCACACACACTTAAGGAAAAATTCAAAGTAGAAATGGATCATGGAAAAACTGAAAGTACGAATAGCATATACATAGGTTGTACCCTAACTCTAGATAACCATTCATTCCCAATCGATCTCATGCCGGTCTCAATAAAAAGCTTCGACGTTATCATTGGAATGGATTGGTTAAGTCTTCATCGCGCCGACATCATGTGCTACGAGAAAGCAGTCCGTTTAAACCTTCCATCTAACGAAACCCTTATCGTTTACGGCGACAAACCCCATGCGAGTCTTCGTATTATATCAAGTATTCAAGCATAGAAGTATCTGTGTAAAGAATACCACGCATTCCTTGCTCACGTCGTCGATACGAGCCTCGAAACGAAAGAACTAAAGAACATCCCAGTAGTGAGCGACTTCCCCGACATTTTCCCAGAAGAGCTACCTGGATTACCTCCGCAACGACAGGTCGAGTTCAGAATCGACTTAGTCCCAGGAGCTACCCCAGTAGCCAAGTCGCCCTACCGTTTAGCACCAGCTGAGATGCAGGAACTCTCTGGTCAACTTCTTGAACTGCTCAGCAAGGGCTTTATAAGACCAAGTTTCTCACCGTGGGGAGCACCGGTCTTGTTTGTTAAGAAGAAAGACGGATCATTTCGTATGTGTATCGACTATAGAGAACTCAACAAACTGACAGTCAAGAATCGTTACCCTCTGCCTCACATAGACGATCTATTTGACCAACTGCAAGGGGCGAACTATTTTTCCAAAATTGATCTGAGATCCGGATATCACCAGTTATGAGTACTAGAGGAGGATGCGCCGAAGACAGCCTTCCGAACTCGTTACGGACACTACGAATTCGTGGTGATGCCATTCGGATTGACCAATGTGCCTGTAGTTTTCATGGATCTAATGAATAGAGTATGCCGACCTTACTTGGATCAGTTCGTCATCGTTTTCATTGACGACATCCTGATCTACTCCCGATGTAAGGAAGAGCATGGCGATCACCTGCGACAAGTTCTTGGGACATTACGAAAGGAGAAACTTTATGCGAAGTTCTCGAAATGTGAATTTTGGATCCGAAGAGTCGAATTCTTAGGACACGTGGTAAGCGAAGAGGGAATCCACGTGGACCCATCCAAAATTAAAGCCATTGAGAACTGGTCAGCACCGAAGACGCCTACAAAAATTCGTCAATTTCTAGGTCTCGCTGGCGACTACCGCAGGTGTTGGATTAATGTCTAAGTCCATAACTATAATTGGTAAGACTTGACCCGACCCGGCATGGTCCATTTGGGTTGCATGGCATCATGCACTTGGATAGACTTTAATGAGAGAAATAAGACACTTATGGTTATTAATATATTATAAGTTCTAGTATATTAATAATAATATTATTTAATTACTATTGATCAAGAATTAATCTAGGATTAATTAAGTGATCAAAAGAAGACTAATTAAATATATGGGTTGATTGTGTAAATCATCCATACTTGTATAGTGGGCTAATGCTCCATGGATAATCAAGTTGGGCTAAAACCCATAGGATGGTCCATGGATGCTCCATGGTGTATTTGTACCCATGGATCATGGAAATGAAACGCCATGTGAATTAGGGTTTACATTGTAACCCTAACTATATAAGCATCTTATTCTTGACCAAAATCGGCCACTAGAGAGAGTAAGAAAGGGCTAGCCGATTTTCATGAAGTGTAGAATTCTTTCAAGTCATTCCATTTGTATTTGGTGTTGTGTGAACCATTTGAGGTGTCACACTTGGGGCACTAGGCACTCAAGCTTCATGAAGACTTTCTACATCAAGAGGTATGTATTCTATCTTGTTACATTCATTGTTTTTGTATGCTAGATTAGGATAATACCTTGGAAGTTCTTATTTGCATGTATAGTAGAGAAAACATAGATCCAAGGTTTTTAGGGTTGCATGTACACTTAGGAGTGTTAGAATGCTCAAAACCCAACAGCAGGTTCATACAGAACTTCTCCCGAATAGCGAAACCCCTTACAACCCTGACCCACAAAGGCATGGCCTTTGACTAGGAAGAGAAACAAGAGAGAGCATTCCAAACGCTCAAGCGAGCCTTATGCACCGCACCAATACTATCCCTCCCCGAAGGAATAGAAGACTTCGTAGTCTATTGCGATGCATCGAATCAAGGGCTCGGGTGTGTTCTGATGCACAGAGGTAAGGTCATCGCCTACGTCTCCAGACAGTTGAAGACACATGAAGTTAACTACACGACCCACGATCTTGAACTAGGATCAGTGGTGTTTGCTCTGAAGATCTGGAGACATTACTTGTACGGAACGAAAAGCACTATCTTTACCGACCACAAGAGTTTACAACACATTTTCGATCAGAAGGAGCTCAACATGAGACAACGACGGTGGGTTGAGCTACTCAGTGACTACGAATGCGATATTCGTTATCATCCGGGTAAAGCCAACGTAGTAGCAGACGCCCTAAGTCGGAAGGAATATTCTGGTCGTAGAGTCAAGTCATTGTCAATAACCATCCATTCACAGTTGGCTAAGCAAATTCAGGCGGCCCAACTGGAAGCCATGAAACCTGAAAATGTGACGAGCGAATCCCTTAGAGGAATGGACAAAAATTTAGAAGCCAGGGGTGACGGAGCCTTATTTTTCATGAACCGGATCTAGACACCGAAACATGGTGGTTTCTGAGACTTGGTCATGACCGAGGCGCACAACACTCGGTATTCCGTCCACCCAGGTTCAGATAAGATGTATCTGGATCTTAAAAAGCTATACTGGTGGCCTAATATGAAAGCAGAGATTGCTACCTTCGTATGTATATGCCTTACTTGCGCAAAGGTTAAGGTCGAGTACCAGAAGCCCTCTGGTTTACTGCAACAACCAGCGATTCCAAGATGGAAGTGGGAGCAGATCTCTATGGATTTCATAACCAAGTTTCCCAAGACAACGGGTGGACTTGATACCATATGGGTCATCATCGACACATTGACCAATTCTGCACACTTCCTGCCAATCAAAGAAACTGACAAGATGGAGAAACTTACGAGAACATACATTAGGGAAATCGTACGGCTACATGATGTACCTATGTCCATTATCTCCGATAGAGATAGTAGGTTCACCTCAAGATTCTGGCAATCACTACAACATTCCTTAGGAACAAGGCTGGACATGAGCACAGCCTACCACCCACAGACCGACGGACAGAGTGAGAGGACCATCCAAACACTGGAAAATATGTTGCGAGCCTGTGTGATTGACTTTGGAAAGGCATGAGATACTCATTTACCCCTTGTCGAGTTTTCCTATAATAACAGTTATCACACGAGCATCAAGGCTGCTCCATTTAAAGCCCTCTACGGCCGAAAGTGCAGATCCCCTCTGTGCTGGGCTGAGGTGGGTGATACCCAATTAGCCAGGGGGCAAGCTTCCGACAGTACTCTCACCGGTCCGGAGATCATTCGGGAAATAACAGAGAAAATCGTTCAGATTCGTGAACGATTGAAAGCCTCTAGAGACCGACAGAAGAGCTACGCTGACAAGCAAAGAAAACCTTTGGAATTTCAGGTGGGAGACCGAGTCCTTCTCAAAGTCTCACCCTGGAAGGGCTTGATACGCTTCAGAAAGCGTGGGAAGCTAAATCCAAGGTACATAGGACCCTTCGAGATTCTCGCAAGAGTCGGCCCCGTAGCTTACAAACTCGACCTAGCGGACGCACTTCGTAACGTACATTCTACATTCCACGTATCTAACTTGAAAAAGTGTCTGTCCAACGAGACTCTTGTAATCCCACTCGACGAGATCGAGATCAACGAGAGCCTCAAGTTCGTGGAAGAACCGGTAGAGATCATGGACCGTGAGGTCAAGCAAACGAAGCAAAGCCGTATCCCTATCATGAAGGTTCGCTGGAATGCCAAGCGAGGACCAGAATTCACTTGGGAACGCGAGGATCAGATGAAACTGAAATACCCTCATCTTTTCGCTTAATTGTTTATAACTTCTTATTTGCTTAAATTCTAATTTCGGGACAAAATTCCTTCTAACGGGTGGATGATGTGACAACCCGAAATTCCCATTTTGTACGAACATTATCTATTCAATAGAAGCTAGACCAGTTTCAATGAATTTCAGACTTTTCCGAATAAGTTTGTGTACATTAGGGTTACGTTTAAGGAGATATCAGGAGAGTGGATGCTCATGGGTTTGTGAAACCTGAGTATTTCAAAACTTCATAAAATTAGAGTTCAATTCCAGAATAAAAATATTTTCTGCCAAAATATCTCAGGACTATAAATAGATTTCAGATCTAAATTCATTCATTATTCACATTTCCAACTAGAGAAAAGCCATTTTCTCTCTCACGGATCTTCAGGTTTTCATCCCAAATCGTGAGTACACTTCTCTAGTTGTGTTATAATGCTTGTTATATGCTTAATAACATAGATTACATATCAAATATGTGAGAATCGGGAGTTTACCGCCCAAGAACGTTCTTGGGGAGTAAACTCCAAAATGAGGCTTAAAGGCTATCTAGTCCCATTTCCTTGTTAAGTAACTAGCTTAGGATTATATGTATGTTTATTTGAGACGAGTAAACAATCAAAAACACCTAGCTTAGGGTGTTCACGTCCCAAAAACTTCTTAGACCGTGAACTCCAAATTCAAGGGCAAAATGTGCCCTAATCACTCCTAAGGCTTTAGACATTAATACCCATTTACTCCTAGCTAAATTGTGGACTTAAAAACATCAAAAGCACCCCTTAAAGGGAGTTTATGGCCAAGTAAATACTCTTAGGCCGTAAACACCAAATAAGGGCACCAAAGTGTGCCTAGGGTCCTCCTTAGCCTTAAACAAATGCCTAGAAATTATCCTACTTGTGCTTGGGACTTGAAAGATTAAAAACACCCATCCCATGAGAGTTTACGATCGTAAACTCTAAGGGATTTGGCCTTGGGGCTGTAAACTCCTCAAAGGAGTATTTCTATGCCCTAAACTACCCAAAGGATTAAACCACCAAGTAAGACTTATTCTAGAAATCAAATAGCACTTCAAAACACCAAATACCACCAATTTGAGAGTTCACGGCCGTAAACTCCAGGGTTTACGACTGTAAACTCCTTGTGTGGAGTTTATTGAGGAGTAAACACTTATACAAGGTCCTTGGAAGCTTTAAACCCTTTTAGCCTTGTCCCATAACAACCTAGAAGCAACCTTTAGGACCTATAACACTTGTACAACGTTTTTACATGCTCCTAAGTGTCCCAACTTATTTCATTAGTTATTATTTGGCTAATTAGTTATATATATATGCTCATTATATGATAACTAGGCTCGTTCGTGTGAACAAGTCTCCGTTTGCCACCTAGCACGATATTCGACACTTTAATCGAATCCACTCACCACAAGTGAGTTCATACCCCTTTAATTAACCTTTGAAATACTTTTAAATGTCTTAAATACTTTATGGGGGGGGGGATACAAGTTAAATACTTATAGTTATTACATCAATCACATGTGATTAATAACTAGAAAACCAATGATTTTATTATTGTTCAAACTGTTTATCAAATTGTTTTACAAACTCTTTTACTTAACAAATACTTTTATTTAAACGATGTTATACTTCTTATAAATTGCATGCCCATATATGTATAGATATATAAGCAATGTTTAAAGGGCTTAGGAAGGCCATCTGCCCTATTTCCTTTTTCTAGATTTGGATGCGGTCTGGTGGGATTTCGGGTAGTCGTCCGAAGGTCGTTTCAATATTAATTATATATCAAATGTACATATATAGACATAAAAGTACTTCCATATTCATGCGTATTAGTCACATCATTAGTAAGTTACCATCGGGGTAACACAGGATCATACTATTATAAATTTCTAGATCAATGAGTCAGTTCATTCTTGAGTCAATACTTATTACTAAAAGTACATATACAACTATACTAGAACAAGTAACATTACATTACATATACATGAATACGTTAACAATTGTGATCCACTGTATGGGAGCATGCCTTATTTGACATGACCCGAGTTGTAGCCAGAGTCTCTTGAAGGGAGAGCGTGAGTTTGCGTATAGATCTATACTGGATTAACTATCCTACAACTGGCTGCTAGCTACAGCCGGACCGGCAGGTCTGCGGGTGCCAAACGTCATACCTTATTTTTCGACTATACGTTGTCGTTGTTACCAGTCTATAGTATGGTGCAATTTATCACATGATACCTTAATATAAATCCGGTTTAAGGTAGTTAGTACAGCAGTAGTTCCTATAATACAACACTACATTACTACATTAATTTACCCATTACATATATTTAGTGATTATTTCACTTAAACATTAATGTACAAACTATATTTTGTTAAATGATAGTTACACTTGGGATATTACACACTTTTACAACAAACGAGCATACAAAACAGTTAAGCCTTGGTAGAAGGCTACTTTAATAGAAAATATAGGTTTTTCTGAGAGATTCAAACTTTTACAAACACTTACAAACATTTACTTACATTTTACAAACTTACACTTGAGACGTGTTCAAATGTTCTTGATAACAAACATCGACACTAAAATACTTATGAACTCACCAGCTTAATGCTGATAAACTCTTTCAAAATAACTTGTATTCTCAGGTCATCAGTAGACAGGTACCGAGGCCAGCTCTTGAGAAGATGGAGCGCATCCAAGACTCATCTTATAATTTTGATTTACATTATATTTTTGGTGTCTAAAACTGTATAGAACACGCTTGTATTAAAATTATATATTTAATGCAATGGATGATGTTGTTTGCTTATTTACATTTACTATGTTGTGATACTTTACATGACGTCATCCGCCCCAGAACATTTCCGCCTTTCTTGGTTTTGGCGTGTGACACTTGGTTTGAGGGATTCGGATGTACCTTCGGGTATGTCTGGACTCAAACTAAGGAAGTGAGGAAAATTTTCAAAATAAATGATTTTTCTAAAACAAGCAAGAGTTTCTAAGAGGAAATGGGAAAGAGCAGTGTGTACAATCCGCCAGAGCCCGAACGGTGATTTCCCAAAATACCATTACTTTCTGTTATGAAATATGTTATGAGATATTATGCATGCTAGAGATAGGCTAGGTATTTCATATTTTACGACTAGAGTGGCCTGATTTGTGATGCCTTAGCCTAGGAGTTGCTGTTATTTGTGATGCGCTTTCGAGTATGTGCTGAGTATGAGTATCCAACAGGGATCCTATGTAGAGAGGGATTTGGGTAGAGGAGTAATCTAGGAGAGATACCTAGATGAGCATTTGTCAAGCCTACCGAGAGAGTAGCCAGATACCCGCGGGGGTAGAGTTGTAGAGTTCGGTGATATCTGTTGAGTATGAGTAGAGCTAGTGGAGTTATCACCTAAAGCGGGTTATATGTGTTTATTCGACGCCCGAATGCTGCTTTCTTGATGCTTTATGGAGCTCCCGATGATGGGAGTCAGCAAGTGAATGTGACGATATTTAGGAGGTAGATGACTGGCATCATAAGGAATTTCTCAGCAGTTGATGGCGGAGAAGTGTGATGACCAAGGAAGAGCCTAGGAAGTGACCTTAGTCAGATAAGTACGCTGACAGAGTAGAGCATTTTGCTGGGGAGCGAGCAAGCGTGTTAAGATTGGTGATGAGAAGGTTGAGCAGCTACTTAGGGAATCTGGGTTGGTCCATGTAGAGAGTATGGGTAGATGTGGCAGGTAGTATGGGCCCGTACTACTGAAAGCAGAGGACACGTACTCGATGCAGGGAGTATTCTAGAGGTTCTAAGTAGCAGATCGAGAGGTGATGTCATGGTTCGAGTACCCTGATTGGTAGCAGATCGAGAGGTGATGTCATGGTTCGAGTACCATGATTGGTAGCAGATGGAGAGGTGATGTCATGGTTTGAGTACCATGATTGGTAGCAGATCAAGAGGTGTTGTCATGGTTCGAGTACCATGATTGGTAGCGGATCTAGAGGTGATGTCATGGTTCGAGCACCATGATAGGTAGCAGATGGAGAAGTGATGTCATGGTTCGAGTACCATGAGTGGTAGCAGATCAATAAGTGATGTCATGGTTTGAGTACCATGATTGGTAGCAGATCGAGAGGAGATGTCATGGTTCAAGCACCATGATTTGAGGCAGGTTGAGAAGAGAGGACATGGTTCGATTACCATGATATGTGGCGGTTAGTGCTTCTGGTTTTACTGGTTATTCCGCAGGGATTATCTACACCATGGTCGGATGTGAAAGAGTATGTGTCACACCCTAAAACCGAGAACAGCAGAAACGATTTGGGGCGGAGGACGTCATGTACAATATCACAACAATGAATAGTAGTAAGAAAGAAACAACATCATCCATTGCATTAATAATATAATTTTAATACAAGTGATCTGATATGTCTAATAGACACTAAGTATAAATCAAAATGAAAGATGAGTCTTGAACGAGCTCCATCTTCTCTAAACCTTGCATCGGTACCTGTCTACTGTTGACTTGAGGATACAAGTTATTTTGAAAGAGAGTATCTACTTTAAAGCTGGTGAGATCATAAGTATTTTAGTGTCTTAATTTGTAAGAATGTATTTGTAAGTATGAGTATGTAAAATTTTTGAATATCCTAGAAAACCCTATGCTTCCTACTGAAAGTAGCCTTCTACCAAGGCATCTAGTATTTGACTGTTTCCCTTGTAAAAGTGTGTATTTTCCCAAATCTTACTATCATTAACCAAAAATATAGCTTCTACATTACCGTGCATTGTGTGACTGTTCATGAAGTGAAGGTAATGGGAAAATGAAATAGTACTATAGTGTAGTATGAAATAACTACAACCGTACTAACTACCTTAAATCTATTGAAATTTAATGTAACAAGTGATCGACCTATATCCTGCTACCGACTCTAGTAAAACAACGATGTTAGATGCCGTAAGAAATGACATTTGGCACCCGTAGACTTGCAAGTCCCACTGTAGCGAGCAAGAAGGTGTAGGATAGTCAATCCAGTATAGATTGCCACACCCCAAAACCACGAACGGCAGAAACGTTCAGGGGTGGAGGACGTCATGTACAGTATCACAACAGTGTAATATAATAAACAAGCAACAACATCAAAACCTAGCCACCGTACCTGTCTACTGATAACCTGATAATACAAGTTATTTTGAAAGCGAGTATCAGCTTTAAAGTTGTTGAATTCATAAGTAATTAAGTGTCATTGTCTTGCTTATGAAAATCTGTTATGAAGGCCATGTAAACCTTTAAATGAAAAAGTTGATGTAAGTATGAAAAGCCCTAGAAAATCCCTTATTTTCTATCAGTTTGAGATGTAGTCTTCTACCAAGACCCGAATGTTTGTTCTGAGAATGTAGTCTTCTACCAAGACCCGAATGTTTTGTTATGACAATGTAGTCTTCTACCAAGACCCGAATGTTTTGTTATGACAATGTAGTCTTCTACCAAGACCCGAATGTTTTGTTATGACAATGTAGTCTTCTACCAAGACCCGAATGTTTTGTTATGACAATGTAGTCTTCTACCAAGACCTGAATGTTTTGTTTAGTAAAATGATAGTCTTTCCTTTCTATTGACTAGTACTAAAAGTACTTCGTCTAACTCATCGTTTATGTGAAAGTATCACAAAATAAAGTAAACAGGAAAAAGTACTAATGTAAGTGTTATCCCGAGATACTAGGGCTAACACGACGTATCTAACTATTATCCCGAGGTACTAGGGCTAACACAACATATATAACCTAATGAACATCTGAGGATTGTCCAATTTTCCTCTGTAGCAGCAGCAGGGCGGAGGAAGGGTTAGTCCCTGTAAAGGTACTCCTAGTATAAGTAATAACCATAGACATCCGTAGATGTTCATCACCCACTGTTGCTAACAGCTGGGTTCCGGAATGGTTAGTCCCGTCCATATATCCCGAGGTACTAGGGATAGGGTCCCGACTAGATATCCCGAGGTACTAGGGATATGGTCCTGTCTAGATATCCCGAGGTACTAGGGATATGCAGGAAGATTTACACAGAATGTACTAATAAATCATCCTCGCAATTCGAGATACAATTATTCATGTTAATATACACAGGTAAGTGTACCTACGTAAAGGTACACATCTAATGTGTTCATGTAACATGTAAGTATATGTAAACGTACTCAGGTATCATGTAATCAAATGTAAATGTACTGATGTATCAGGTAATGTACTGGTATAGACTCATGAATGAACTGACTCTTGTGTGATTCCTTGTAATAGGAATTATGTTTGATATCTCCAAATTATCCTTATGATAATTTACTGAAAGGTAATTGGTTGTTCAAGTAGGTTTATACACTCTTACTACTCAAGGGTGTGAGAAACTAAATGAAAGCTGTAAACTATAACATCAATACATATATAAGAATATAAGTGTATATGCATAGTTTAGTTCAAGAATGTAAAATGGTTTTGTAAGACATCCTATGGGTTTTGAATAATAATTAACAATGACTTGATGTCATTTTTATAAACATTTCAAAAGTATAAGATTTGATAAAAACGCATTTTTAAGATTTAAAACCATTTCATGCATCACATTTTGTAGTATGTGAAATCTGTTAAATGACAAACACAGTTATAAAATACATATCAATGATTTAATAACATGTTTGTTTCTACTTGTATTCCCCCCTTTTAAAGCATTTAAAATCATATAAAACATTGATTAGGGGTATGAACTCACCTGTAGTTGGTGATTGGGATGAACTGAACGGAATAGGATTGCTAGGTGTCAAGTGAGGTCTTATAAACACTTTATATAAGTGTTTTAAGCCCTAAGGATTGCATCTAAGCTATTGTGGGACAAGGCACTTGTGTTTAGGGTTCCAAAGGACCCCATATATGAGTTTACTCCTCATATACTAACACACATGGAGTTTACGGTTGTAAACTCTTGAGTTTGCGGCCGTAAACTCCCAACCATGGGTGTATTGTGTGTTTTGAAGTCCCAATTGATTCCTAGAATTATTCCAACTTGGTGGTTAAGTCCTTGGAAGGGTTTAAGGCCTAGAAACACTCCCTAGAGGAGTTTATGGCCCCAAGGCCATTTCCTTTCGAGTTTACGGCCGGAAACTTCCTTGGAATGGTGTTTTTTGTTGTTTTCAAGTCTCATGCATATGAAGGATAGGTTCTAAACATTTGTTTAAAGCTAATGAGGACCCTACGAACACTTTGGTGCCCTTGTTTGGTGTTTACGGCCTAGGAGCATTACCAGGGCCATAAAATCACTTCAAGAGGTGATTTTGATGTGTTTTTGTCCTTCAATTAAGTGGGAACAATTCCTAGTAAATGTCCAATGCTTTAGGTGCCTTAAAAGCACCATTTGGAGCTTGAATTTGGAGTTTACGGCCTAAGAAACTCTTGGGCCGTGAACTCCCAAAATTGGGTGGTTTTTGCTTGATTTGATGTCCCTAACACACTTATAAATGAGTCTAAGGCAGTAGCATAACAGAAGGGTCGGTCTAGGCTTCGTTTCGGGAGTTTATCGCCCAAGAACACCTTGGGGAGCAAACTCCTAAATCTAGTGATTTAGCCTTCTAAATCATGTTATAAACACATATAAAGCTTTATAACACTACTAGAAAGAGGTACTCACGATTTGGGATAAAAACCCGAAGATCCGTGAAAGAGAAAATGGCTTTTCTCTAGTTGGAAATGTGAATAATGAATGAATTTGGTTCAGAATTCTATTTATAGTCCTGAGATATTTTTGGCAGAAAATATTTTTATTCCTGAAATGATCTCTAATATAATAGAGTGCTGGAATAACAGTGTTGCACAAAACCCTAGTGCACCCACTCTCCTGATATTTCCTGAAGTATAAACCCTGAATTACTCAAACTTACGCCAAAAGTCTGAAAATTAACTGTGACTGCTATAACTTCTATTGACGTGATATAGTTTGTACAGAATGGAAATTTCGGGTTGTCACATCATCCCCCTGTTAGAAGGAATTTCGTCCCGAAATTAGAATTTATGCAAATTAAGAAGTTACAAATAACTAAGCGAAAAGGTGAGGGTATTTCAGTTTCATCTGATCCTCTCGTTCCCAAGTGAATTCAGGTCCATGCTTTGCGTTCTAGCGCACCTTCACTATCGGGATACGACTCTGCTTTGTTTGCATGACCTCTCGGTCCATGATCTCTACTGGTTCCTCCACGAAGTTGAGGCTCTCGTTGATCTCGATCACGTCGAGTGGAATAACAAGAGTCTCGTCGGATAGACACTTTTTCAAGTTTGACACGTGGAAGGTAGGATGTACGTTACTGAGTTCTTGCGGTAGATTGAGCTTGTAAGCCACAAGGCCGATTCTCGCGAGAATCTCGAAAGGTCCTATGTATCTTGGATTGAGCTTCCCATGCTTCCCAAAGCGTATCAAGCCCTTCCAGGGTGAGACCTTCAGTAGGACTCGGTCGCCCACCTAGAACTCCAATGGTTTCAACCGTTCGCGAATTTGAACAATCTTCTCTGTCATTTCCCGAATGATCTCCGGACCCGTGAGAGTGCTTTCGGGAACTCGTCCCTTAGCTAACTAGGTATCACCCACCTCAGCCCAGCACAGAGGGGATCTGCACTTTCGGCCATAGAGGGCCTCGAATGGAGCTACCTTTATGCTCGTGTGATAACTGTTGTTGTAGGAAAATTCGACAAGGGGTAAATGGGTTTCCCAAGCTTTTCCAAAGTCAATCACACAGGCACGCAACATATCTTCTATGGTTTGGATAGTTCTCTAACTTTGCCCGTCGGTCTGTGGATGGTAGGTTGTACTCATGTCCAGCCTAGTTCCTAAGGAACTTTGTAATGACTGCCAGAACCTCGAAGTGAATCTACTATCTCTGTCTGAGATCATAGATAAAGGAACACCGTGCAGCCTTACGATCTCCCTAATGTACATTCTGGTAAGTTTCTCCATCTTGTTTGTTTCTTTGATTGGCAAGAAGTGTGCAGACTTAGTCAGTCTATCGACGATGACCCATATGGAATCAAGTCCACCCGTCATCTTGGGCAACTTGGTTATGAAGTCCATAGTGATCCGCTCCCACTTCCATTCTGTTATCTCCAGTTGTTGTAGAAGACCGGAGGGTTTCTGGTATTCGACCTTGACCTTTGCGCAAGTAAGGCATTTACTCACAAATGTAGCAATACCTGCTTTCATGTTAGGCCACCAGTATAACTTTTTAAGATCCATATACATCTTATCTGAACCCGGGTGGACGGAATAATGAGTGTTGTGAGCTTCAGTCATGACCAAGTCTCTGAAGCCACCGTGTTTCGGCATCCAGATCCGATCCATGAGGTATAAGGCTCCGCCACCCTTGATTTCTAAGTTCTTATCCATCCCTATAAGGGATTCACCCACCACGTTTTCAGGTTTCAAAGCGTCAAGCTGAGCCTCCTTTATTTGCGTGGACAAGTGTGAATGGATAGTTAGAGTCAAAGATTTGACTCTACGACCAGTATATTCTTTCCGACTTAGGGCGTCGGCTACTACATTGGCTTTACCCAGATGATAACGAATTTCGCACTCGTAATCGCTGAGTAGATCGACCCACCGTCGTTGTCTCATGTTGAGCTCTTTCTGGTCGAAAATGTGTTGTAGACTCTTATGGTCTGTAAAGATCGTGCTTTTTGTACCGTACATGTAATGTCGCCAGATCTTCAGAGCAAATACAACTGCTCCTAGTTCAAGATCGTGGGTTGTGTAGTTAACCTCATGTGTCTTCAGCTGTCTCGAGGCATAGGCTATGACTTTACCTCGCTGCATCAGAACACATCCGAGCCCTTGGTTTGATGCGTCATAATAGACTACGAAGTCTTCTATCCCTTCGGGGAGGAACAGTATTGGTGCGGTGTACAAGGCTCGTTTGAGCGTTTGGAACGCTCTTTCTTGTTTCTCTTCCCAGTCAAAGGCTACGCCCTTCTGGGTCAGTGTTGTAAGAGGTTTCGCTATGCTGAAGAAGTTCTGAATGAACCTGCGATAGTAGCCAGCGAGACCTAGAAATTGACGAATTTCGGTAGGTGTCTTCGGTGCTGACAAGTTCTCAATGGCTTTGATTTTGGAGGGGTCCAAGTGTATTTCCTCTTCGCTAACAACATGGCCCAAAAATTCGACTCATCGAATCCAAACTTCACATTTGGCGAACTTTGCGTAGAGCGTCTCCGATCGCAGTGTTTCTAAGATTTTACGGAGATGTTGGCTATGTTCCTCCTTACTTCGAGAGTAGATAAGTATGTCATCAATGAAGACGATGACGAACTGATCCAAGTAAGGACGACACACCCTATTCATCAGATCCATGAATACTGCGGGCACGTTAGTTAATCCGAATGGCATCACTACAAACTCGTAGTGCCCGTAACGAGTTCGGAAGGCTGTCTTGGGAACATCCTCCTCTAACACTCGTAGTTGGTGATATCCGGATCGCAGATCTATCTTTGAGAAGTAGTTGGCTCCTTGAAGTTGATCAAATAAATCCTCAATGTGGGGCAAGGGATAACGATTTTTAATTGTAAGTTTGTTGAGTTCTCTATAGTCGATGCACATGGGAAACGATCCATCTTTCTTCTTGACGAACAAGACCGGTGCTCCCCAGGGTGAGAAGCTTGGTCGAATGAATCCTTTCTTGAGAAGTTCGTTAAGTTGACTGGAACGTTCCTGCATTTCAGCCGGTTCCAGACGATAAGGAGATTTGGCTACGGGGGTAGCCCCTGTCACTAAGTCGATTCTGAACTCAACTTGGCGTTGCGGTGGTAAACCGGGAAGTTCTTCTGGGAATATGTCGGGGAAGTCACGTACTTCTGGGATGTTCTGAATGTTTTTCGTTTCTTGACTTGTATCAACGACATGTGCGAGGAATGCATGGTACTCCTTTCGCAAACATTTCTGGGCTTGAATGCAAGAAATGATGCGAAGGCTCGTACTAGGTTTGTCGCCGTAGATAACTAAGGTTTCGTTGTTAGGAAGGTTAAGACGAACTGCTTTTTCGAAGCACATAATGTCGGCACAAAGAAGACTCAACCGATCCATACCGATGATAACGTCGAAACATTTAATTGGGACTGGCATGAGATCTATCTTGAAAGTATGGCCATCTAAAGTTAAGGTACAACCTACGTATATGCAGTTAGTACTCTCCGTTTTCCCGTTAGCCATTTCTACAGTGAATGGATTATCTAAAACACAGGGTTTTTTTTAAGTAGGTGTGCAAATTTGTGACTTACAAAACTTTTCACGGCTCCACTATCGAAAAGTATGAAAGCATATGAGTTATCGAGGAGAAACATACCAGTAACTATCATAGGATCAGCTACCGCTTCCTCATGGCCTAGGTCCATAACTCTTCTTACTCCGCCATCCATCCCTGCTTTAGGGCGGCTTGAGCTGTTGGAGCCTTACAGTAACGGGCAGTGTGCCCCTTCCTGTTACAGTTAGAGCAGAACATCTCCTTTCAAGGTCCGTGGTGGTGGAAGCTTCATTTGTTGCACTTCGGAAGAGTTCCAACATAAGTTTTCGCTGGTAAGGGGTTCGCAGGGACAACAAGAGTCACTGTGGCAGCATTGATCGCCAGAAGTTGTTGTTTATTGGAGGATCCTTGCGAAGCCCCTCTTTTCCTCTTATTCGACCCCTTCTTGTTGTAGTCGGGGTTGGACTTTTCTGGTACGGTTGTAGGGATTGCTGGGTTCTGAGGTTTCCGGTGATCGATGAGAGATTGTGCCAGTTCCTTGGCGCTATCAAAGGTAATAGGCCTGGAAGCGATCACACTTGACTGGATCTGGGGCGACAGTCCCCAGATATACCTCTCTATCTTTTTGCTCTGGAGAGCAACCATGCCAGGGAATAAGTTTGCCAGATCACAGAACCTATTTGTGTAGGTCGTGATGTCGGATCCAACCATTTATAGACCCCATAATTCTTCCTCGAGTTTTTGTATTTCACCTCGAGGACAGTAGTCTTTCATCAGCATGTCCTTTAACTTTTCCCAGCTGATGGAATACACCACCACCAAAGTCAGATAGTTAACATGGCTGTTCCACCATGTTAGTGCTCTGTCAGAGAAGGTACAAGCTGCAAACTTGACCTTGTTGCCTTCCTGGCAAGCACAGATTTCAAAGACGGATTCCATCTTTTCAATCCATTGTCTCAAAACCATAACACCCCCAGTTCCATTGAAGCTGCGAGGTTTGGCGTTTGTGAGGTCCTTGTAGGTGCATTCCCGAGGGTGTCCATGGCTTTCACCGTGGTTCGAGGGAGGTGCACCTGTTCCTGATCCACTAGGGGCAGGAGCGTTGATTGCTGACACAGCAGCTGCAACGGCTGCTATGAAAGCTGCCTGGAACATGTTGGCATCGAAAGGATTTAGTGGTTGAAGAGGTTCAGGTGGTGGTGGAGGAGGTGGTATCGGTGTCTCGTTGTTTGCGTTACGCCTCGGATTCCTGCATAGCGACATCTTTAACTGTACGTTTAAAAGATGACGACATGGATAAGAATAAATGATTAATGAATGTGTCTCATGGACTAACTCCCCATAGCCCAACAACAGAAGGAATAGTATGACTAAATGAAGATCGCAGCATTTAGATAATGATTTCCATAAGATTAGATATCTGTCAATAATACTGGGATTACAGATGTAACAAGTTCGGGAAAAATGGCCTAGAAGTAGGCCTTACATAAAGCAAGATGGAAAATTTTGACAGAACTAAGATTAGATCAAGACCTAACAGGTCTAAGAGTTATAAAGACAGGAAATTAGAACAAAGTTTTACATAGACTAGGTTATATCCAAAAGATGAGTTGACGAGATTCTATCGGCGACGAGAGCTTCTTGCATGAGTCCTCGATCCTGACAGTAGACGTTCAATGTCCCTTATACGCCTGTCAGCTCTCACTTGCTGAGCTCGAAGTTCCCTAACTTCGGCTTGAGTTTCAGCAAGTTCCCTCTACAGATTTGCATTGCGGACCAATGTCCTTTCATGAGTAGACTCTATTTGGCGAATGTGGATAGTGTTAATACCAGAGTTGGCATCAACCTCCAAGACTTGATTGATAGTGGCCTAAGCCATTATTGTGTTCTGAGAAATCCTACGCATCATGATTGGTAGGACTCTATCAACAGAACCTCCTTCAGTGAGGTTGTAGAAACTTCGGTCTCCATTGTAGGGAATGGGCTGACCCTGTTCATGACTCCATGTAATCAAGTCAATGGCCCACAGAGGTGTGGGTCCTTGAAATGCGAGACGGGGGTTCAGGTTTGGGTTTTGAGCATTTGGGGGTAGGTTGTTGACTTCTGGCTCCGAGTCAGAACTATTGGACAAACCCTCAGCATGGTGATCATCCAAAGGGATTGGGTGATCATCTTCTGGTTCTGCCTCTAGCCAACCAACATTGCCTTGGTTCGGGAAGTACGGATCATCGTGGTGAAATCCAGCCATTTTAATCTACGTGAGAAAAGGGATATAAGAAATAGCTAAATAGACGAACTGACTAAGATAATTACAGTAAGACCAAATACCCCTATGGTATTTCTTTATGGTTGTGTTGGTAAGTTTTTAGACTTGTTGCCATATCACAACCATTCTTGGGCATATGCTAATCACTCCTCGGACCAGCATAGTTGATCAGGCTATGCCATTCCCAAGACTGACCATATATCCCCAGGCTTACTTGTGATATTCAACAATCGTAATACTTTTGTTCTTGTCATTGTGACACTGATTTTAGTATGAATGAAGGCACGTATACTTTGTTAAATATTTTATTATTTAAAAGTATAACTCTTAGACAGAGTGTTTTAATCCCAATGTATTTATAGTTAGTATATCTTTTATGGGTTGATATACTTTATTCACTATCAACAATGCTTAGATACCAATCTGTCACACCCCAAAACCACGAACGGCGGAAACGTTCAGGGGTGGAGGACCTCATGTACAGTATCACAACAGTGTAATATAATAAACAAGCAACAACATCATCCATTGCATTATAAGTAAAGTTTAAATACATGTGTTCTTTCAATGTAATAAGAAACCAAAAATATACAACCAAAATAAAAGACGAGACTTGTCTGCTCTGTCTTCTCAAAACCTGGCCACCGTACCTGTCTACTAATGACCTGAGAATACAAGTTATTTTGAAAGCGAGTATCAGCTTTAAAGCTGGTGAATTCATAAGTAATTAAGTGTCATTGTCTTGCTTATGAAAATCTATTATGAAGGCCATGTAAACCTTTAAATGAAAAAGTTGATGTAAGTATGAAAAACCCTAGAAAATCCCTTATTTTCTTTCAGTTTGAGATGTAGTCTTCTACCAAGACCCGAATGTTTTGTTATGACAATGTAGTCTTCTACCAAGACCCGAATGTTTTGTTATGACAATGTAGTCTTCTACCAAGACCCGAATGTTTTGTTATGACAATGTAGTCTTCTACCAAGACCCGAATGTTTTGTTTAGTAAAATGATAGTCTTTCCTTTCTATTGGCTACTACTAAAAGTACTTAGTCTAACTCATCGTTTATGTGAAAGTATCACAAAATAAAGTAAATAGGAAAAAGTACTAATGTAAGTGTTATCTCGAGATACTAGGGCTAACACGATGTATGTAACTGTTATCCTGAGGTACTAGGGCTAACACAACATATATAACCTAATGAACTTCTAAGGATTATCCAATTGTCCTCTGTAGCAGCAGTAAGGCGGAGGAAGGGTTAGTCCCTGTAAAGGTACTCCTAGTATAAGTAATAACCATAGACATCCGTAGATGTTCATCACCCACTGTTGCTAATAGCTAGGTTCCGGAATGGTTAGTCCCGTCCATCTATCCCAAGGTACTGAGGATAAGATCCCGACTAGATATCCCGAGGTACTAGGGATATGGTCCTGTCTAGATATCCCGAGGTACTAGGGATATGTAGGAAGATTTACACACACGATACTAATAAATCATCCTCGCAATTCGAGATACACGTATTCATGTTAATATACACAGGTAAGTGTACCTACGTAAAGGTACTCATGTAATGTGCTCATGTAACATGTAAGTATATGTAAACGTACTCAGGTATCATGTAATCAAATGTAAATGTACTCATGTATCAGGTAATGTACTGGTATAGACTCATGAATGAACTGACTCTTGTATGGTTCCTTGTAATAGGAATTATGTTTGATATCTCCAAATTATCCCTATGATAATTTACTGAAAGGTAATTGGTTGTTCAAGTAGGTTTATACACTCTTACTACTCAAGGGTGTGAGAAACTAAATAAAAGTTGTAAACTATAACATCAATAAATATATACGAATATAAGTGTATATGCATAGTTTAGTTCAAGAATGTAAAATGGTTTTGTAAGACATCCTATGGGTTTTGAATAATAATTAACAATGACTTGATGTCATTTTTATAAACATTTGAAAAGTAAAACATTTGATAACAACCCCTAATCAATGATTTAATAGCATGTTTGTTTCTACTTGTATTCCCCCCTTTTAAAGGATTTAAAATCATTTAAAACATTGATTAGGGGTATGAACTCACCTGTAGTTGGTGATTGGGATGAACTGAAAGGTATAGGATTGCTAGGTGTCAAGTGAGGACTTGTACACACACTACGATCCTAATGAGCATATAATCACACATATATGCACTCAATTAGTCTCAAATTACTAATTGATAATGTTAAGACATCCTAGACATAATAAACACTTTATATAAGTGTTTTAAGCCCTAAGGATTGCATCTAAGCTATTGTGGGACAAGGCACTTGTGTTTAGGGTTCCAAAGGACCCCATATATGAGTTTACTCCTCATACACTAACACACATGGAGTTTACGGTTGTAAACTCTTGAGTTTATGGCCGTAAACTCCCAACCATGGGGGTATTGTGTGTTTTGAAGTCCCAATTGATTCCTAGAATTATTCCAACTTGGTGGTTAAGTCCTTGTCAGCGTTTAAGGCCTAGAAACACTCCCTAGAGGAGTTTACGGCCCCAAGGCCATTTCCTTTGGAGTTTACGGCCGTAAACTCCCTTGGAATGGTGTTTTTTGTTGTTTTCAAGTCTCTTGCATATGAAGGATAGGTTCTAAACATTTGTTTAAAGCTAATGAGGACCCTAGGCACACTTTGGTGCCCTTGTTTGTTGTTTACAGCCTAGGAGCATTACCAGGGCCGTAAAGTCACTTGAAGATGTGATTTTGATGTGTTTTTGTCCTTCAATTAAGTGGGAACAATTCCTAGTAAATGTCCAATGCTTTAGGTGCCTTAAAAGCACCATTTGGAGCTTGAATTTGGAGTTTACGGCCTAAGAAACTCTTGGGCCGTGAACTCCCAAAACTGGGTGGTTTTTGCTTGATTTCATGTCCCTAACACACTTATAAATGAGTCTAAGGCAGTAGCATAACAGAAGGGTCGGTCTAGGCTTCGTTTCGGGAGTTTACCGCCCAAGAACACCTTGGGGAGCAAACTCCTAAATCTAGTGATTTAGCCTTCTAAATCATGTTATAAATACATATAAAGCTTTCTAACACTACTAGAAAGAGGTACTCACGATTTCGGATAAAAACCGGAAGATCCGTGAGAGAGAAAATGGCTTTTCTCTAGTTGGAAATGTGAATAATGAATGAATTTGGTTCAGAATTCTATTTATAGTCCTGAGATATTTTTGGCAAAAAATATTTTTATTCCTGAAATGATCTCTAATATAATAGAGTGTTGGAATAACAGTGTTGCACAAAACCCTAATGCACCTACTCTCCTGTTATTTCCTGAATTATAAACCCTGAATTACTCAAACTTACGCGAAAAGTCTGAAAATTAACTGTGACTGCTATAACTTCTATTGAAGGAGATTCTGGATACAAAAACGGTCATGGAAGGAAGTGTCGGGACCCGTTTAATAGTAACATCGCGAGTTCAGGCGTGCAAGTTTAGGGTTCAAAGCGAAAATGTGAATGGTCAACTCGACGAGTCTATGGGTGGAATCGGCGAGTAGGGTCGCGATTCTGGTTGAGTGTTAAGTGGCCAACTCGACGAGTCGGTGGCTGGACTCGGCGAGTTGGTGCTATGTGGAGAAAACCCTAATCCCAGGGATTGAGCCCTATATAAAGAACATAATACCCTCTCCCCAGCCTCTTTGCTTCCCCTTGAAGTCCAGAAACCCTAATTTTTTGGGTGTGAGAGAATTAGAGAGCATTTGGGTCTTGAAGGAGTGTTGGTTGAAGAAATCTTTGAAGTTTAAGAGGTTTGGAGCAAGGGGCTTTACAAGGTTTTGGCTTATTCTTCTGTTGGAGTCTTCTTTGGAGGTAAGGATTCATTGCTTGAGATGTTATCCATCTAGATCTCTCATTTGTGGGATTTCTGGTTTATCTAGTGCTATCTTGAGTTTGGAGGTTGGATCTGAGGTTGCTACCTCAGATCTAGAGTAGTGATGATCCAAAAGAGCATAAAGTCCCTGTTCAGGAGGTGTTGATGAAGCCTTTTAGCCCCAAACCTTAGCTAAGAGTGTATTATGCATAGATTTCCTTGGATTCACGTAAAGTTTGCTAATTTACGTGATGGATGGCTTGTATAAGACTAGATCTATAGATTTGAGACCCTGCATGGCTAGGAAAGCATCTGTATAAGCTAAGAACTAGTCGTACTCGGCGAGTCACATGGGTGTACTCAGTGAGTTACATGAAGATGGGCAGCAACTCGACGAGTTAGAAGAACAACTCGGTGAGTTGATTGAAGATAGCCTTGGACTCAGCGATTTTGTTCTTGGACTCGGCGAGTCTGGTCGTGAGGTCCTAACCATTTCTGGTTAAGTTGAGTCAAGGGATGACTTAGTGAGTTGAGTACGGTTAGACTCAGAGTTGTGGGACTCGGCGAGTCTTAGGGCAACTCGGCGAGTTGAGTCGTGTTATAGGAGTTTCAGAGTATGGGGACTCGACGAGTCAGCGGGTTAACTCGACGAGTAGAGTCAGTTAGGAGGGTTGACTTTGACTGAGGACTTTGACTTTGACCAAGAGTTGAATAGTTGACTTCCAGGGGTATTTTGGTAATTATGGTATTTATTGAGTTTAGTGTTTTGGTATTGATCAGTGGTGGAGTTCGTGTCGGAGGTTGGAGCTACGTGATCTTATCCTTTTCAGTCAGCAGTTGCGAGGTGAGTTATCGTAACTATATCAACAGGGTCTAAGGCACCAAGGTCGGCCCTTTATTGGATTGTAATCCGGGTGTTGTTGTTATGTTATTGCTTTGCTATGTTTACATCCTGGTAGCTAGGATGGTATATGTTAGAGACGTGGTTAAGGTCGGTATCCTGGTATATAGGATGATGTTATGCTAGTGACTAGTTAGGTCGGTATCCTGGTTAGGATGATTTATGTTATGTGATCTACTAGATCGGTTTGGTTGGATGCGTAATGTTATATGATTGTATATTTATGTGGACATGGTTGTTGGCCCGGAGTTGGGTTGAGGCGGTTCCTGCTTTGTGTTGTAGGCTAACATACCCAGGGCGGACCGGTTATCCCGTAGGCCCAGTGAGCGGTCCGGATAGGCTGTAGGCCCCACGAGGGCGGACGAGATGTGCCGAGGCTCGGAGAGTGGACCAGGCCGACTGAAGGCCCGGTGCGGGCGGACCAGTCATATTGTAGACTCAGAGAGTGGACCAGGTGGATTGAAGGCCAGGTGCAGGCGGACCAATCACACTATAGACTCGATGTATATGGCTAGACTCGGAGGGTGGACCAGGTGGACTGTAGGCCGGTGCGGCGGACCAGTCACATAGTAGACCCGAAGTGCGTGGCTGTTCTGTATCTATTATATGACATGGTTATGTTTGTATGGCGTTGGTATTTTAGGGGTATCTCACTAAGCTTTCGGGCTTACAGTTGTGGTTTAAATGTTTCAGGTACTTGAGGAGACCGTGGCAAGGCAAAGACATAATCGTACCGCTCCTCGAGTTTTTATGTGTTTACGATGTGGTTTCTGGAAAATACTCTCATAATAAATGTATTGAAAACCTTTTTGTAATAACTTTATGAAATTGGGTTGTTTTTTAAAAGTTTAAATTGGCTGGAATTTTTAGAGTGTTACATTAATGGCTCACATAATTGCATGAATGTATATGTATTGAATGTGCTAGTTGTAAAGTGTGTTCTCTCTCTATCCATCATGTATAGTAATGTACTGTAATGTTCTGCGTGTGCTAGTTGTAATGTGTGTTCTCTCTCTATCTAGCATGTA
This sequence comes from Lactuca serriola, assembly GCF_051521515.1. Taxonomy (NCBI): domain Eukaryota; kingdom Viridiplantae; phylum Streptophyta; class Magnoliopsida; order Asterales; family Asteraceae; genus Lactuca; species Lactuca serriola. Next base: position 240,623,472 of record NC_136408.1, read on the forward strand.
TAGTAACGTACTGTGTGTACTAGCTGTAATGTGTGTTCCCTCTCTATCTAGCATCTATAGTAATGTACTGTGTGTACTAGTTGTAATGTGTGTACTAGTTGTAATGTGTGTTCTCTCTATATCTAGCAATTATTGACTCATGAATGAACTGACTAGTGGTATGATTTCCGCATTTTAGTAATAGTATTAGTATCTTCCTGAACTACCCATATGGTAGCTTACTAGTAATATAACTAGTACGTATGAACATGAAAGTATACCCCTGCTACCCAAAGGTATTGAATTAAATGATAGAACTTTTATGCCTATATATGTATACATAATATACAACTAATATTTAGACGACCTTCGGACGGATAACTGATGCCCTAAAGCCACATCCCAATGAGGAAAAGGAGGTAAAGCGAGCTAGTCTTCCTAAGTCCTTTAAACATTACTTATATAAGTATACAAATATAGGCATGCAATTGACAATATAAAAGTATAAAAGAAGTTTCGTAAAACCTTTGAAAAGTTTTATAACTAGGAAAAGATGAGTTGATGTCAGTTTGCGAAACGATTTGATAACAGTTTTTTTGATAAGAACCGTGTAAAGTATAAGGAAAACATTTGTTTTGAATCACAACTGTAACAGGGTTTGAAAAGATACATTTAGTATGTAAGACAGTCTAAGAAAGAGTTTTAAACGAGTAAAAATGTTTTGGAAAACCAATTGAAGTAATCTGTTTGGTAAAACAGCTAAAAGAGTAGTAATTCCATTTGTATGCTTCTTATTAATCACATGTGATTGATATAATAACTAGCATGATTCAACTTGTATCCCCCCATAAAAGCATTTAAAGACATTTAAAATATTGATTAAGGGGTATGAACTCACCTGTAGTTGGTGGTTTGCATGTATTGACTGTCGTAGGATGCTAAGTGCCAAGTGAAGACTTGTACACACACAAGGATCCTAGCTAACATATAGGAGTACATATACGTATCCAATTAGCCTTTAAACAACGAATTATCAAAGTTAAGACATCCTAAGACATGTGACACACTTTATATAAGTGTTATAAGTGATAAGGATTGCATCTAACTGTTGTAGGACAAAACTATTGAGCTTAGGGTTCAAAAGAACCCCTTTCATGAGTTTACTCCCTAAAGACCATAACCCATTGAGTTTACGATCATAAACCCTTGAGTTTACGGTCGTAAGCTCATAAACTTTTGACCATTTGTTGATTTGAAGTCTTCTAAGTCACTCCAAGCATTCCTACTTCATGTTTAAGCCTTAGGAAGTGTTTGTGGCATCAATACACTCCTAAATGGAGTTTACGGCCCATGGACCATTTCTCCATGTGTTTGTTGCCGTAAAATCCTATGGAGCATGGTATTTTGATGTTTTCAAGTCCTAAACATTTCAAGGTAAAAGTCTAGGCTAGATTCTAGGCATAAGGAAGGAATATGGGTCATTTATAACACATTTTGGGGTGTTTACGGTTTTGGGAGATCCCCAAACCATAAACACATATAAATGAGATATTTTGGTTGTTTTGATGTTCTAAACACATCAAGGTAAGGTTCTAGGTTAATATCCAAGGCTTATGAAAGGATAAGGCACACTTTGGCACCTTTATTTGGGGTTTACGGTTCAAGAATTTTCGTGACCATAAACACCTTGTTCTTGGTGTTCTTGGGACTATTTCCTGATGTAAGGGAATGTAACATGCTTTATAAGAATCTAGGATAGAAGTACTTACTATATTGAATCTTGAAATGAGCTAAGAGTCCAAGAACACTAGTGTTTGTTCTTGGTGTTCTTGGTGAAACTTGAAGATTGACCCTTTTGGAATGATTTCACGGTTATAAGTGTGTTAAAACACTAGATTAAGTAATATAACAACTTAAGAAGGCTAGAAACACTAACTAGATTGAATATCTTGAAAAACCTTTGGATGATACTTGAGAGAGAAATTGGATTTGGATCTTGAGATTTGGAAAAAGTGTAAATAATGACTAATTGTCATATATATACTCCCAGATTTAGGGTTTTTGGTTATAAATATTTTGTTCAGGCAGTAAACTCTAATTTCTTGGAGTCTTGGAATAATAGTGTTGCACAATAAACCCTAGGACGTCCTCTCTCCTGATATCACCCGAAGTGTAAATCCTAAAATACTCAAACTTGTTCCAAAAAGTTTGAAACTTAGCAGATAAGTTTCAATGGACCTTCACTAAAAGTTTGAAACTCCCAAGTGAATTCGGGTCCTTGGTTGGCATCCCAACGGACCTTCACTAAAAGGAAACGACTATGAATCGTTTGCATGACCTCTCAGTCCATGGTCACTACGGTTCTTCCACGTAGGTGAGGCTCTTGTGGGACTTGATCTCTTCGAGTGGGATTTCAAGAGTCTCATCGGATCGATACTTTTTACAAGTTCGAGACATGAAGGGTAGAATATATGTTACTAAGCTCATGGAGTTGGTCTAGTTTGTGAGATACAGGACCGATTCTGGTAAAAATCTCGGAGGTCCTAATTATCTTGGCTTTAGCTCTCCACGCTTTCCGAAGCGTATCAAACCATTCTCAGAGTGAGACTTCCAAAAGAAATCGGGTCTCTCACTTGGAATTCCAAGGTTTCTTTTTCTTGCTTATCTTCCCAGTCAAGGGCCACTCCCTGCTGGGTCAAATTCGTAAGGGTGTCTGTAATTCGCGAGGAGTTCTGAATGGACTACGACGGTAGGTCTGCGAGACCTCGAATTTGGCGAATTTCCGTCGGCGTCTTCAGTGCCGACAAATTCTCAACGGTTTTGATAAATTGACAGAGTACACAAGAATTTCCACATCACTAATAGTGTGTCATCGGAATTTGACTCTTCAATTCCAAAACTCGTGTTAAGAGAACGTCGCGAAGAGTTTCTCTGAGGGTAATGTTTCCATGGCTTGTTGTAGATGCTCTTTACGAATTCCTTCTTATTATGAGAGTAGATAAGTAAGTCATTTACAAAGAGAATGACGAACTGATTCAAGTAAGAATGGCATACCCTATTCATTAAGCTCATGAATACTACGATCATATTGGTCCTATCCGAGGGGTATCACTACGGACTCGAAGTGTCCACATCGAGTTCGGAAGGTAGTCTTCGGGACATCTTTCGCTAACACTCGAAACTGGTGATAATTGGATCTCAGGTCCATTTCTGAAAGGTAATTCGTTCCTTGCGTTTTCTCAACCAATGCATTTATGCAGCGCAGAGATAACGATTTCTAATGGAAATCTTGACGGAGTCCCTGATAATCGAGGTACATATGATGCAATCCGTCTACTTCTGGAAGAATAAGACCGGAACTCTCCAGGGTGAGAAGCCTGGCCTTCCAATTCTATTGCTGAGTATTTCGCTAAGTTGTCCGGATTGTTCTTGTATTTCTGTGGGTGCTTAGACTGTAGGGCGATCTGGTTGCAGGAGTCGTGCCGGGTTCTATGTTTGTTCATATGATGATGCGATTACTTGTAGTCTTGGGCAGTCTCCATCCTGAAGTTCATATTAGAAGTCATACATGGTTCATCAATTGCAGTCTCGTGTATATGAGTCGTATGTAATTAAGATTGAAAAGGTAGTCGAACAATTGATTCTTCTTTATGCTCACATCCCTACGAGGAAAAGAAGTTAAAGTGGAATCATCAATTCTAAACCTATAGAACCTTTATTATATACCACCCCTATGTATACATTCTTCAGCGATAGATCAAACGTATGGATCTTTGGATTGAACTTTACGTACTGTACGAGTGGTACTTTGGGGAGGTTTGCTGAGGTTTCTTCGGAAAGGATAAGAAACATGAGGTACTCTAAGCAGGAGTACTTCTGAGTTTTGAAATGATGGCTTCGTTAAAAAGACATTTACGGAGAAAGAGATGTACGTATGAAACTGCTATTGTGTGGATCAAATTGAATCTAGTTGTATGGTAATATCGGACTCACTTGGAAATAAAGACATTAGACTTGATCATAAAGGCGTTACAGGCAAAACCAACAGTGCAATCTTTAACAGAGTTACAGTACTTTAGACTTACTACAAGACTATTGCTGCAAACAAGGTATACTACAAAAGACAAGTGTACGCAGCACGGGCATCCCTTTACTGACGAGATCTCGCAAAAAATAAGACTCTAGTTGCACTAGTTTTAAACAGTTTATAAATCTGTTACAACGAATGCCTTAGATACTCTAACGAGGGTCCAATGTAGTTTCTCCTGCAGCTGTGATCCTGAGAATCTTCCCGTCTGTGCCCGAGTTCTTTGCTATTGGACAGTCCTTCTTGAGATGTCCCATCCTCCACATAAATGACATATCTGGCTAGTGCCATCATCGGTAGTCGAAGTGAAGTGTCGAGTAGGAGTTATGGGGACACGGTTTAACCATTGATATTCTCTTTTGGACAATTTTTATAGTATTGCCCTGCCTCACCACAACTATAGCAAACTAGGCTAGCTCCAATGGTGGAGGTAGTTCTACAGAAACGAGCAATGTGCCGCATCTTGTTGCAATTGTTGCATTGCCGTACTCGGCAAATTCCCTTATGGTGATAGTTGCACCAGTCACACTTCGGGGATGTTCCTTCATATTGTTTGACCGGTGTTGTGATGGCAAGGGTTGCCACTGGTTGCTGTTGCATGGCAATCCTCTAAAATCGCTTGCGTTCCACTTGGGCTTGACGTTTTCATTTCTTGTTCTCTGTTTTTCAGCTTTGCGAGCCTGCGACTGTTATCGTTTGATGACTTCCAGGATTGATACTACTATCGGGATTTTCAACCCCTTCGCCAGCATTGCTTGCGTTGGTAGCGCTGCGGTTTGCAAGGACAACTGTCACGGCAGCCATCACGGTAGCTGTAACTGCGGCTTGAAAAGTAGCGGCGTCCATAGGAAAAGCAGGGGTTTCGTTGTTCGGCTGACTGTTTCTGGATGACGACATGATTCTGTTAACACGAAAGATAAGGATTTTGTGAGCGATTTTGGTTGACCCTAGTTGTACTTTGATTGCTCAAGTAAAGAGTAAGAGTATGCTCTTAGGGGTTTGACCTACATCCCTATGATGCAGTCCTAGTACAGAGTAGAAGTATGTTCGCAAAGATTTTACCTACATCCCTATGATGTAGTCCTGGAATAGAATAGAAGTAAGTTCGTAGTATAGTCTTATGATGCTTGACGTCTAAAACTGGGTACCATTGGTTGGTAAATAACATAATCCAAACCTTGAAGAAGAATTGGGAATTATCCGTGAGCTAGAATACTCTAGTTCAATAACTCGACTAGAGTAGGTTTCAGATAGGCTCCCATGATAGCACAATGAAAGTATTTGAATAAAGATTGACATAGAAGTTAACCGACTGCCAATATCTTTGATATTCATGACGCATAAGTTTAGGAAAAATTGACCTTAAAGAAGGTCTTACATCATATTCAGAGTAGAAAGGTTCTGGCCGCATAAGGGCCTAACTAAAAGTACTTATAGTACAAGATAGTTTCATAGAAAAATGCCACTTAGGGTATAGATAGGAAACGATTCCTTTCTATAGGGAAAGAAAGTAAGGCATCTATTACTGGTGATGGTCATCCTTCAGGTGAACTCTCAGCTCAGCCAATTGACGTTCCATATCAAGTAGGTGTCTTTCGTACACCCTCTGGCATACACGGAGTTCTATGACTTCGGCTCATGATTAAGCCAGTGCTTGCATTAGGGTTTCATGGTCTCTCTCAGATCTCTCACGAGCATCTTCCAGGCGAATGGTGCGGAGGGTATGCATTCTCGCATTGGCGATAACTTCTGTGATCTGATGTAGGGTTGTCCTGCCTTGAATCTCATTCCGGGCCACTCTACGGACCAGGATTGGCTAGACTCTTTCTGCTGAGCCCCCTTTGCTCAGGTCATAAAAGCTTTGATCTCCATTAAATGGCATGAGCTGATCCTACCCTTGGCTCCATGTTTCCAAGCATTCTACCCAAGGAGGTGTCGGGCCATTAAAAGTCGGACGAGGGTTACGATTTGGAAAAGGGAGCTGCCTGTGATAGGTTCTCAACCTCGGGTTCGGAGTTAGCACCATCCGAAAGGTCTTCATCATGGTGATCATTCAAAGGGATATGATGATGATTCCCTGGTTCTTATCCAAACCATCCAGCAATGACTTCGTTCGGAAGGTACGGATTGTTATGGGGATGGAGTCCAGCCAGGTTATCTACGCGAGAATTAGGGAAAGAAAATAATAATTAGATGAACTATGTAGATAATTATTTAGAAAATCTTCATAAGTTACGTCACTATTTGTGAAGTGCATACCAGTTATATGTAATCAAAACAGGATAGGCCTTCGATTAAGTGACCTTAACTCCAAATTCACAAGGAATAGGGGTAAAGCAAAAATTTTCACAGATTCTAAGTCTATAACATCCTAGTTACATATAGCCTTAGTGTATCCACTTAGCAACTATCAACTTAGTAATGAAGATCGCTTTTAGTTCTCAAGTATAAAGTACTTATAGTAACACCAAATACCCCTATAGTATTTTAGGTTTATGTTCTATTGTTCTCATTGTGGTATTGTTGGTAAGATTTTAGACTTGTTGCAACCTCACAACTACACTTAGGCACATGCTAGTCAATCCTCGGATAATATAGTTGATCAGACTATATTTTCCCAGTTTTGACTATATGTTTCTAAGTCTACTTGTGCTGCCCAACAATCGTAATTCTTTTGTACTGTCCTAGTGACACTGATTTTAGTATCAATGCAGGCACATATATTTAATTAAATATTTTATTATTTAAAGTATAAACTCTTGGTCATAGTATTTTTAATCCCATTGTATTTATATTTTGATATACTCAATTCACTATAAACAATGCTCTGATACCAATATGTCACACCCCAAAACTGAGAACGGCGGAAACGTTCTAGGGCGGAGGACGTCATGTACAGTATCACAACAATGAATAGTAGCAAACAAGCAACAACATCATCCATTGCATTAATAATATAATTTTAATACAAGTGATCTGATATGTCTAATAGAATCAAAATGAAAGATGAGTCTTGAACGAGCTCCATCTTCTCTAAACCTTGCATCAGTACCTGTCTAATGTTGACCTGAGGATAGAAGTTATTTTGAAAGAGAGTATCAGATTTAAAGTTGGTGAGATCATAAGTATTTTAGTGTCTTAATTTGTAAGAATGTATTTGTAAGTATGAGTATGTAAAAGTTTTGAATATCCTAGTAAACCCTATGCTTCCTACTGAAAGTAGCCTTCTACCAAGGCATCTAGTATTTGACTGTTTCCCTTGTAAAAGTGTGTATTTTCCCAAATCTGACTACCATTAACCAAAAATATAGCTTCTACATTACTGTGCATCGTGTGAATGTTCACGAAGTGAATGTAATGGGAAAATGAAATAGTACTATAGTGTAGTATCAAATAACTAAAACCGTACTAACTACCTTAAATCTATTGAAATTTAAAGTAACATGTGATCGACCTGTATCCTACTACCGACTCTAGTAGAACGACGATGTAAGACGCCGTAAGAAATGACATTCGACACCCGTAGACTTGCAAGTCCCACTATAGCGACCAGCAAGGTGTAGGATAGTCAATCCAGTATAGATCTATACGCAAACTCATACGCTCCCCAATTAAGGAGATTCTAGATACAAAAACGGTCAGGGCAGGAAGGGCCGGGACCCATTTAATGGCTCACATAACTGCATGAATGTATATGTAATGAATGTGCTAGCTGTAAAGTGTGTTCTCTCACTATCTAGCATGTATATTAATGTACTGTAATGTTCTGCTTGAGCTAGCTGTAATGTGTGTTCTCTCTCTATCTAGCATGTATAGTAATGTACTGTGTGCACTAGCCATAATGTGTGTTCTCTCTCTCTCTCTCTCTCTCTCTATCTATCTATCTATCTAGCATGTATAGTAATGTAATGTGTGTACTAGCTGTAATGTGTGTTCTCTCTCTATCGAGCAAGGATTGACTAACGAATGAACTGACTCGTGGTATAATTTCCACATTTTAGTAGTAGTATTAGTATCTTCCCGAACTACCCATATGGTAGCTTACTATTAATATAACTGGTACGTATAAATATGAAAGTATACCCCTGCTACCCAAGGGTATTGAATTAAATGATAGAACTTTTATGTCGATATATGAATACATAATATACAACTAATATTTAGACGACCTTCGGACGGATAACCGATGCCCTAAAGCCACATCCCAACGAGGAAAAGGAGGTAAAGCGAGCTAGTCTTCCTAAGTCCTTTAAACATTACTTATACAACTATATATATATATATATATATATATATATATATATATATATATATATATATATATATATAGGCATGAAATTGACAATATAAAAGTATAAAAGAAGTTTTGTAAAACCTTTGAAAAGTTTTATAACTAGGAAAAGATGACTTGATGTCAGTTTGCAAAACGATTTGAAAATAGTTTGTTTGATAAGAACAATGTAAAGTATAAGGAAACATTTGTTTTGAATCACAACTGTAACAGGGTTTGAAAAGATAAATTTAGTATGTAAGACAGTCTAACGAAGAGTTTTAAATGAGTAAAAATGTTTTGGAAAACCAGTTGAAGTAATCTGTTTGGTAAAACAGCTAAAAGAGTAGTAATTCCATTTGTATGCTGCTTATTAATCACATGTGATTGATATAATAACTAGCATGATTGAACTTGTATCCCCCCATAAAAGCATTTAAAAACATTTAAAATATTTATTAAGGGGTATGAACTCACATGTAGTTGGTGGTTTGGATGTGTTGACTGCCGTAGGATGCTAAGTGCCAAGTGAAGACTTGTACACACACAAGTATCCTAGTTAACATATAGTAGTACATATATGTATCCAATTAGCCTTTAAACAACTAATTAACAAATTTAATACATCCTAAGACATGTTAAACACTTTATATAAGTGTTATAAGTGCTAAGGATTGCATCTAAGTGTTGTAGGACAAAGCTATTGAGCTTAGGGTTCAAAAGAACCCCTTTCATGAGTTTACTCCCTAAAGACCATAACCCATTGAGTTCACGGTCGTAAACCCTTGATTTTACAGCCGTAAGCTCATAACCATTTGACCATTTGTTGATTTGAAGTCTTCTAAGTCATTCCAAGCATTCCTTCTTCATGTTTAAGCCTTAGGAAGTGTTTGTGGCATCAATACACTCCTAAATGGTGTTTACGGCACATGGACCATTTATCCATGTGTTTGCTGCCGTAAACTCCTATGGACCATGCTATTTTGATGTTTTTAAGTCCTAAACACTTCAAGGTAAATGTCTAGGCTAGATTCTAGGCATAAGGAAGGAATATGGGTCATTTATAACACATTTTGGGGTGTTTACGGTTTTGGGAGATCCCCAAACCGTAAACACATATAAATGAGATATTTTGGTGGTTTTTATGTGCTAAACACATCAAGGTAAGGTTCTAGGTTAATATCCAAGGCTTTTGAAAGGATAAGGCACACTATGCACCTTTATTTGGGGTTTACGGTCCAAGAACTTCTTGGACCGTAAACACCTTGTTCTGGGTGTTCTTGGGACTATTTCTTGATGTAAGGGAATGTAACAAGCTTTATAAGACTCTAGGATAGAAGTACATACTATATTGAAGCTTGAAATGAGCTAAGAGTCCAAGAACACTAGTGTGCGTTCTTGGTGAAACTTGAAGATTGGCCCTTTTGGAATGATTTCACGGTTAGAAGTGTGTTAAAACACTAGATTAAGTCATATAAGAGCTTAAGAAGGCTAGAAACACTTACTAGGTTGAAGATCTTGAAAAACTTTTGGATGATACTTGAGAGAGAAATTGGATTTGGATCTTGAGATTTGGAAAAAGTGTAAATAATGACTAATTGTCATATAGATACTCCCAGATTTAGGGTTTTTGGTTGTAAATATTTTATTCAGGCAGTAAACTCTAATTTCTTGGAGTTTTGGAATAACCGTGTTGCACACTAAACCCTAGGGCATCCTCTCTCCTGATATCACCTGAAGTGTAAATCATAAAATACTCAAACTTGTTCCAAAAAGATTGAAACTTAGCAGCAACTTTTTTGACTTCTATTGAATTGAAGGGTTGTACAGGATAGAAATTTCGGGTTGTCACAATATGGGTCCAGAAGGCTAGGATGAATGAGTTTCACTGGAGTATCCCTTGATAGGGAAATCGAGTTAGCTCCGAGGGATTCTTGGTGATATGCCAGTAAAGTCGCAAGACTCAGAGTTGAGTCGGGACAGTGCGTTATGGGAGAATACGGCCTGAGCTGGGCAACCAGCCAACGGTAGAAATGTCACTTTTCTGTGACCCGAGTGGTGCTATTTCTGTTTCCTAAGGGAGACGTAAGAGGTGTTGAGATTTCAGTTTCTGAGTTGGGGGTGAGCCCTGTGGGATTGCGCTAATGGTGATCTTCAATTAAAGTATCTGCCAGAAGGTTTGTCGTGCGGGAATGATATAGCTTGTGCTGGTTGACAGTGGGGACTGAGATGTTCAAGGACCAAGATACACCCTATTTGAGTATAGTAGGGCATGTCTTAACTGCATCATTGGACGATCAAGAGGAGTATATTAGGGTGGTTACTCTTATTGTCTTTGATGGGTATAGAGAGTGGAAATGTGGTTTCTGCTCTTATGATAAGTGACGTGCCGGAGCATTGGGCGAGGATTCGAGGATGAGAAGTATGATATTTCATTCTTTCTAGATTAGGAGTCAGGGTTAATACTGGACATTTGGGAGGTCCAGTGATGGTATGATGTGAGATTTTGAATGACTAGAGGCAGTCATGATGGTAATTTTTGAGGATTTCCTATGAGATTTGGGTATTTGGAGCTGTTTGATCTCTGTTAGGGAGATCATCGAATGTTGCGTAGAACCTTACGGGATTGGGTGCGATGTTACTGGTGGAGATAGTCGGTGGGATAGAGTGTTGGTGCACCAATTGGTGATGGTTGGAACCCTAAGTGGGGGAGGACCAGGTATTTTGTTGAGAGGATCAGAGATCTATTTGAGGTCGGTTAGAGATCAGGATATAGAGACCTGCGGTGTGGATTCATGTGATCAAAGTTATTGGTGTTTGAAGCGAGGTACAGAGCGAGATAATGCATGTGGTATATGTTTGGTAAAGGCTGAATGTCTCCACGACAAGTGGCCATTGGTCGGAGACCTTGTGATGGATAAGAATTCTTCGAGGTGGTTGGCTCATAGGGTTAATTCGGTGGTGGAAGACTTCTGGTTCAAATGTTTGGGCTGTTATGAAGTTGGGAATGGACAAAACTTGATTCTGGCGACTAATTCCAGGGTCGTTATGAGTATTCTGGCATGGACTTGAGCATTATAGGAAGGAGTTTCGGGTTGTCTTCAACGTGTTCTGGGTCATTGAAAATCCCTCCTTCTTGCCATTCAAAATTGGAATGATCCGAAAATCCAGATTGTGTAACAGGAAGATCGGTGGCTGAGGCAAAACATCGTGAGGTTCTATGGTGGTGTGTCAAGAATCTAAGATTCTAGTGGGAGCCCTTTCGGTTAATGACGGCAAATGGATTATTTAAGGCAATGGATTGCAGCAAGGGAAGGTGTAACGACCGAAAAATACAACCAATTTTAAATTTTTCAAAAACAGCTCGATTGCATTAAATCTTTACAAAAAGGTTTTCAATACAAACATTTAACGTTTTCCCAGAATCACATTACTACAAAATCATGAGGAGCGGTACGATCACGCCTTCGCCTTGCCACGGTCTCCTGAAGAACCTGAAAAACATAAAACCACAACTGTAACCCCGAAAGCATAGTGAGATATCCCCAAAATACCAACCACATACACCATACACGCATAACATGACACAACATATCTGATCACAGAACAACCATGCACTTCGGGTCTGCTGTGTGACTTGTCTGCCGCACCGGCCTACAGTCCACCTGGTCCACCCTCTGAGTCTAACCACATACATCGAGTCTGCAGTGTGATAGGTCCGCCCGCACTGGGCCTTCAATCCACCTCGTCCGCTCTCTGAGTCTACAGTATGACTGGTCCGCCCACACCGGGCCTTCAGTTTGTCTGGTCCACTCTCCGAGCCTCGGCACGTCTGGTCCGCCCTCTTGGGTCCTACAGCCTATCCGGACCACTTGCAGGGCCTTCGGAACAACTGGTCCGCCCTGGGTATCTTGGCCTACAGCACAAAGCAGGACCCGCCTCAACCCAACTCCAGTCCAAACAACCATGTGCACATATACATACAATCATATAGCAATTCATAGTCAACAAGTAGATCAAACAGATCACATAACATATCATCATCCTAACCAGGATACCGACCTAACAGGTCACTAGCATAGCATCTCCCTATCTCTCAGGATACCGATCTCAATCAGGTCTCTAACATATACCATCCTAGCTCTCAGGATGCAAACATATCACAACAACAACATAACAACAACTACCCGGATCTCAATCCGACAAGGGTCGGCCTTGGTGCCTTAGACCCTATTGATATAGTGAGGATAACTCACCTCGAAACTACCGGCTGAAAGGATAAGATACCACTGCTCCAAGCTCCGACACGAACTCCTCCACTGAACACCAACACACTCAACTCAATAAATACCCTTAATTACCAAAATACCCCTGAAAGACAACTGGTCAACCTTTGGACAAGGTCAAAGTCAACCCCTGACTGACTCTACTCGCTGAGTCAACCCGATGACTCGTCGAGTCCCCATGCTCAGAACTTCCCTCAATCCGCGACCTAACTCGCTGAGTCACCCCGAGACTCGTCGAGTCCAACAACTCTGAGTCCACTCGCCCACAACTCACCGAGTCATCCCTTGACTCGCCGATTCTCGACTCAACCAGAAAATATTGGGACTCTTCGACAAGACTCGCCGAGTCTAAGACTATCTTAAACCTACTCGCCGAGTTGTTAATACAACTCGCCGAGTTCTAGGCCATCTTCATCCAACTCGTCGAGTTCCAGCTCATCTTCAAGCAACTTGTCGAGTCTACCCATGTGACTCGCCGAGTACCACCGGTCTGAATCCATACAGAAGCATTCCAGGCCATGCAATTGATCCAAAACATAGATCTAGCCTCCTACAACCCATCCATCACATAAAGTGGCAAACTTTACGTGAATCCAAAGAGATCTATCCATTTTGCACATTAGGGCTAAGGTTTGGGACATGATAGCTTCACCTAACACTCAACACAGGGACTTTATGCACATTAGGACCATCACCACTCCAGATCTGAGGTAGCAACCTCAGATCTAACTTCCAAACTCCAAAGCATACCAAGATAGGCTCCCCACAAACCCCAAAATGATGAATCCATAAGAGTAACAGCCCATGAACGAGATATTACCTCAAAAGAACGCCCCAACTGCAATGGAACTCGAATCCAAGCAAAGCCCCTTGCTCCAAGCCTCTTCTTCTTCAGGATTTCCTCAACAATTGCTTCTCCAAGCTCCCAAATGCAACTTGATCCACTCAGATACGAAGGTTAGGGTTTCTGGACTTGAGGATGAGTAAAGAGGCTGGGGGAATGGATGTTATGTTCTTTATATAGGGCTCAACCCCGAGAATTAGGGTTTTCTCCACTCAGCGCCTACTCGCCGAGTCGGATACTTAACACGCGACCAAGTCGCGACTCTACTGGCCGAGTCCACCCATGGACTCGCCGAGTCGCTCTTTCCCAATTTACTCTTTTAGCCCTTCAACTCTACTCTTGATATTTCGGGATGTTACTGAAGGTGTTTTGTTATGACTATTGTCATCAGTTATAGTGGTGCATAATTTGGGTAGGTGTGTGCACCTACCCATGGATGTTCCGCAGAGCATGAGTTAATGATCGCAGTGTGGCATCGATCTGAGGATGAGTTTGTGAAGTGGTAAGAACTAGTGGGGTGAGACTGCGGAGAGCTACAGTTCAATGGGCTAGTGCAAAAGGGTGTTGCGATGCTACGGGGAGCCGTAGTACTCACTAGTTAGTAAGAGGTTGTTGTGATGTTACAAGGAGTTGTGGTACTCACTCGTTGGAGAGAGGGTGTTGTGATGCTACGGGGAGTCGTAGTACTCACTAGTCAGTAGGAGGTTGTTGTGATGCTATAAGGAGCTGTAGTACTCACTAGTCAGCGAGAGGGTGTTGTTATGCTATGGGGAACTGTAGTACTTACTAGTCAGAGAGAGGGTGTTGTGATACTACGGGGTGCTGTAGTACTCACTAGTCATAGAGAGGGTGTTGTGATGCTACGGGGAGCCATAGTACTCACTAGTCAGGGAGAGGGTGTTGTGATGCTACGAGGATCCGTAATACTCACTAGTCAGAGAGAGGGTGTTGTGATGCTATGGGGAGCCATAGTACTCACTAGTCAGAGAGAGGGTGTTGTGATGCTACGGGGAACCGTAGTACTCACTAGTCAGTAGGAGGTTGTTGTGATGCTATGGGGAGCCGTAGTACGCAATAGTTAGCAAGAGGCTGTTATGATGAAGCACTCTTGTTCAGAGCATGAAACAAAAGAGTTTTAGGCTTGAATAACCCTAATTTATGAGTTTCTGGGTGCCTGGTGGTCGGACCAGGGGTGAGACCGGGGTCTCTTCAATGATAGGGAATCATTATATTCTGAGTAAGGTGTGGACATTGCAACCTGAAGGAATTAGAAAGGTGAAGTATGCATGGGTTGCGAATCACGAGTCATGAGTTGAATGGTTCATTGGGACGAGTGGTTCCAACTTTGGGTCGGACCAAACTCTCGATTTGAGTTGAGTCCTGGTGGTGCGTTGGGTAGACGAGATGAGATTCTAGAATCAGAGGTGGGTTCCATGTGAGGGGTAATGTTTGTCATCTGATGTATTAGATTTGGGAAGGTCAAGGCCATGGTTCGGGAGGTGCAGCGGGATGCACGGAACCTTTGGGCACTAATCAACAGAGTTCAGGGGTAATGCGATCTTCAGTAGAGTTGTAGCGTTTGATTGAGGGACAGTGAATGGCATGACTTGTGCATCACTAAGAGTTGAGACAGTTATTGTAAGATAGGAATCGGTGAAACCTTTTTGGTTATGGGATGGGAGATCTAGAGGTTCATCTATTGGGTTTCAAAAGGCCAGAGAATACTCCCAGGCGGGCAACATCATTTCCTTATCTTTGGGTTCTTCCTCTCTAATGGATCCTGATGATTGCCTTTGTAGTGGGTCTTGGAGAGAGAGGGAGGTTATGACCTTTCTACCCTTTTGAGTTGCGATCGGGATTGAACGGGGAATCAGGGTTGGTAGGGTGTTCTTAGAGTCTATTAGTCGGTGGTCGATTAACAGAATAATTCTTCGAGGATGGTCTGGCATTGAATAACACCGCATGAGTTTCCCTAGTTATGGGGATTCAGATTTGGGTACCGTAATGGCAGTTGGGTCTGCCCATTTCAGGTCGGGAGTTCCCGGTGGGAACGAGTATCCTTGGAAGTGATTGTTGTATGGCTTGAGGACCTTCGGTGGTGCCTCTCGGTTTGTTGGGTCCGATCTATGTCTGGTAAGGAGCGATTTCGAGGGAGAAATCAAATTCAAGTGGGGGAAAATTGTAACATCCGGTAATTTTGGTATATCTATTTAACCCTTCCTCTTCTCCAAATTGTCAAGAATAGCACCTAAATAGTAAATGTTGCAAAGGATTACGCTGCGCGTACTCATTCGCTTATAATAAACGCAGAGTCCATGAAGTACGCTGGGCATACCAAAGTTACGCTGGACGTAACTAGCCTAGATGCAAAACCCTAAATGGGACTAGAGGACTATAAAAGGAATGATATGGTCTCTTCCTAAGCCGCCATTTCAGAGAGTGAAGCCCTAATAGAGAGCGCTCCTTCGTTTCTAGTTAGTGTGTTGTGTTCTAAGCTTCAAAGTGCCATTTCAAGGTGGTGAAAGAGAAGAGGAGGGCATTTTGGAAGCTAGGAGTTTGTGGACAAGAGTAGATCCAAGCTTTTTAGAGGTTGGAGTTTCTTTCTGAGATAAAAAGCTCAAAACTTTCCTTGTCATATGTGTTGAGTGCTTTTGGACCAATTTCTAGGGTTTTGGGTCCCAAGGTGGAGACTTTATGAGTAAATGGTCTCCATTGGCCTAGATATACCATATTTCAGGACTATAAGAGTTGTATGTTCATAAAAATACAATCTTGGATGTGAATTTTGAGCCATGCATGAGATCTAGACCTTTTTTGGAAGAAGGAAAGGTGTTAGAGTGTGTACGGACCTTTACAGCTATGCAAAGGCTTAAAGGTTCCGACTTTATGGGATAAGAGGCTTAGGGAAAGTCAGATCTACAAGTTAAATAGGTGTCTTAACTGTTTAAGACCAAAATCAAAGGAAAGGCTGAAACTGAGACTTATGCAGGGCGTAAATCTCAGTACGCGCATCGTAAAGGGTTGAGACCCCGATTGTGGTTCACCGGTGTATGCCCCGCGTACGGAGAAGGTACGTGCCGCGTACTGCCTCCTGTTGACTTCCGTTGACTTTTAGGGCTTTGGTCAAACTTTGGACTTTCGGGTCAGGGAGGGGTAAAATGATCTTTTACCCTTATGTGGAATTGTATGAGTGGATTTAATCTAGCCTTTGAGAGCCAGTATTTATTTGAGAGTGTTGTTTATGTGTTTAGGCGGGGGCTAGACCAGTGTGTTCGTGTGTGAGATTATCCGAGATACCCGAGTTGAGTCTTTTCACAATACTTTACCTTGAGAGGTAGTTATGTGTGACCGGAAGGTCTTATGTGCTTACATCGAGTATTATGTTATCATGTTGTATGTGACATGCTATGCATTATGTCTTTGTTATTTATGCTATGCGGATTTGATATACCGGACCGGAGGGTGCAATGATTCATGAGGCCGGAAGGCTCAAGTAGACCGGAACGAAGGGTCCAACAAGCTTAGGACCGAAGGGTCCACAGAGTTATGGGACTAGAGTGTCCCACTGAGACACATTGACCAGAAGGTCAAAAAGAGTTATAGCCTCGAGTGGCTAATATGTGTTGTATGTGGTATTTTGGGGAACTCACTAAGCTTCGTGCTTACAGTGTTATGTGTTATGTGTTTCAGGTTTCAGGTTAGCGGCTTGATTGTACACAGCAGAGGAAGAGTTACGTTTTGAGGATCCTTGATTTTTACCTATTCAAATATGGAGTTATGTTTTGAAAATTGAACAAATGATATTGTTTTACAAGTATTATGAAGAGTATGCATTATAAAAGTGAAAAATTTGTTTTAAACTTTCACG
Organism: Lactuca serriola; assembly: GCF_051521515.1. NCBI lineage: Eukaryota > Viridiplantae > Streptophyta > Magnoliopsida > Asterales > Asteraceae > Lactuca > Lactuca serriola. The sequence continues at coordinate 240,640,806 of NC_136408.1, forward strand.
TCGTAACATATTAACATTTTGAAATTAAAAAAAAATTGTCAAAATATGATATTGATTCTGAGGATTTTGATCTAAAGAAAAATTATTGGATCAATCAATGGGGTTGAAACATATTAGATCCAATGAGACAATGCGATCAAAAATGAAAAACACAAAACACAGATCGAATTCTTGGACATTTTGGAATCCATTTGAGAATTTGAGATACATTTTTGACGAATCGAGTCCCGTTTGTAACGAACAAATCAAATCTAGAAGATCTTGTTTCTTTTGTTTGAATGAGAAAGTCTCCAAATCGAACAGTGTACCAACCATTATGCGTGGTGTACAATTTGTTCTTCGTGTTCTTCAACGATCCAAGAATATCTTCAAAAGAACCACCAACATTTTTAGGTTTTGACTTCAAATTCAATGCAACATTTGGAGATTGTTGCTTTGGAACCCAAATTTGTTTCACGGATTTCGGCTTCACAACATTTGATGATTTTTGTGATTAAACCTACTTGTTCTTTCGATTAATCCTCTTCTTCTTATTCTTTCTCATATTTTTTGCATCTTGAAGACTTGATGTCATGAACAAACCACTTTCCACAACATAAACAATTTGAGTTTGAATCAAATCTTTTGGAGTTTGGTAATTGTGATTTTCTTGGATCACCGGTTTCCGATAAGGAATCATTCATTCAAAAGAATCACAACAACACAAAATATCATGGGTTTGAACTCCAATCGAGCAAAAAACTTTTTCATCATGCGAATCAACTTGAACTCCTTTTTCTTGAACATCAGGATCATCACATTGAACTCCATTGTCATGAACCTCAACAAACTTAAGAGCATGAAGATCATTTGGGTCTTCAATAAGAGAAACATATTTCTTAGTGAACAAATACTTTTCTTCACCAATCTTATCACTACTATGTGTTGATATGGACCATGCAATATCAACAAACCATTTGATCTCACAAAGTGGTTGAAATGTCAAGCTTCCATGATCATCATTCAATCCTCCATAAGAAACCATAGTTCCCCAATATACGAACTTGTTTAACACCAACCCATAATATTGATCTTTATTGACTTTGTAATTGATATCTTCAATGATCACAATCCAAGATTTATAAGGCAAGTTCACCATGATCACAAAAACTTGAAGATTTCTAGAAAGAGAAAGTAATTTTGAATTGGTTTTCTAGAGAGAGAAAGTAAAAATCACTTGAATTCGAGTGAAGAAAATTGAATTTTGAATAGAATAAAAGATTAATTGGATTTCTATAATCCAAAAACTCTCTAAAACACAAAGATCAAAACATAATTGAAGAATCACCAAATCTAGAAAACCACCATGGATCAATTCTGGATCAAATCAAGAACACCCGCTCTGATACCAATTGTAGTGGTGTTGATTATGATGGCATGTGCGGAATAATAAAGATCTAGCGAATCATCATACAAAGTCAAGAACACATGGAGTAAATAAATCTGTGTAAGCTCTCATTAGATATTGAAAGAGTATACAAATGGGTCATGTATAAATTATCTCTCTAGACTAACACTCAAAAATGATCATTCTAAATCTGAGTGTCACTCACTTCCTATTTATAGTAAAGACAACTTATTTACACATCAATAAGGGTAAAGGACGAAAATATCCAATCGTGACTTTGCACCCTAACACCTAGTGTTTGAGCTTAGGGTTGTCACCCTCAGAGCTAAAAAGGTCCCATAAGCAGTAAAGTCTCCATCTTGAACATCTTAATGAGTTCATGCATGAGATCTAGCCCTCTTTATGGAAGAAGAATGTCATTTTGAGAGTTTGGGCTTGTTTAGGTCAAGTGAAGTCACCAAGTTAGTGACTTTATAGCTTAAGACATGTAAAAGGACCAGGATTTGTAATTCTAGCTTCTGAAGTAGAGTATTAAGCACTTAATGAGAAAAGCGCTTAAAAGGTGGGTTACGCTGAGCGTACGTGCAGGTACACCAAGCGTACTTACCACTTACCTGGAATGCTTAGCGTACGTGAGTGTACGTCACGCGTACTATGGCAGTTTGGGCTTCAGGTTATTGGGCCTCGGTTTGGGCCATGCTTTGGACTTTAGGCCTTAGTAGGCCAACAGAAAGTCATATGAAATAGGTGAAAGAAATGTTTGGGCTTAGGATAAGGCCCATTAGAGGGATTGGGAAGCTTACCTAGTATTGAGCCTTAGTTTTGGGCCTTAGATATGGACCAACTTGGACTAGGGGGTAGAATGGTCATTTTACCTAAGAAGGGTTATTGTACTGGACTAAGTGATGTTTGGAATTGGTAGTTCGGAAGCCGAAGGGTCAGCAGTTTGAGAAGTACCAGTCAGCAGCCAGAGGAGTACCAGCAGGGTTCATTTGTGCGAGGTGAGTCTCCTTATTGTGTGAATGGGTCTACGACCATAATGTCGACCCATGTAGTTATGAGTAGGAAGACCTGGGATTACCGCAAGGCACTGTATGATAGTATGTGATTTCGGATCAAGGTCCGATGCCCGGCGGGTGCCCGAGGAATGCTTGTATGATAGTTTGTACTTGTTGTATGTGTGATACTCGTATGTTCCTGGTAGGAGAGAGTGTGGGCGAGGTTCTGTATCTCACCACTAGCAAAGAATGGACGAGGCTCCATATCTCATTAGTAGCAGAACAGCGGTGAGGCTCGAGATAGGAGAGAGGTGAGTGTGGGAGGGGGCCCGTATCTTACTATCAGCTGGAGCATGGACGGGGTTCCATGACTCACCAATAGCAGGACAGGGGCGGGGCCCAAGATAGGCGAGGCCTTAGTACAAGAATACTGTAGAGTGTGTTTAGCTTACGTGTTATATGTTATGATATATGTTGTATGTGTTTAGCGGGAGAGGCACAGAGACAGGAGGGGCCTAAGAGAAACATATATGTATACCGAGCAGGGCTCGATTCCAGGCGAGGTCTAATGCCGGGAGGGGCCTGATGCCAGAGCTAGTCCGATGTCGGCAAGTCCCGATGCAATGGGCAGGGGCCTAGTATGTGGTCATGTATGTGGTATGTGGTAGGTTGGGGAACTCACTAAGCTTCGTGCTTATAGTTTTCAATCTTGGTTTCAGGTACTTCTGGTAGCGGGGGGAAGAGCTCGGGGTGATCGCATGTCACACACACCAAAGGATTTTTAGCCTGGGATGTTTACTCTAATAAAATAAAATAATGCTTTAGAGATGATACTCTGATGTGATATGTTTCTAATGGATGGTTGTCACATGTGGTTATATTATCAAATTTAAAAACGAAATCTTTGGTCATGATTTTTGAGATTTTACAAGTTGGTATCAGAGCCTTGGTTAGAGGGATTTGGGCATACTCTCAGGTGTGACTGAATTCAAACTGTGGGCATGGTATCAAAATTTTCAAAAGAAAATCATTTTTATATAAATATGTTCTGAGAAAAGGAAAAGAGTTTGAAAAGAGAAAAGGGTGTGGTATATGCAATCAGCCGAGCTCACGTAAGTTATCCCAACTTACACATACAAGTTTATGTTATGATATTATTATGCGATCAACATGCTAGATTTAGGACTAAGGATCTAGGAGGATGCCTTATATGCCTATTGTATGTGTTTGTGAACTGCATGCTAGTATCGGTTAGACAGCGGTAGGATAGCCTGTTTAGGTTATGCGTGATTATATGAGCTTAGCATCGCATGCTAGTAGAGATTCTTGTTGTGTGGATATAATTGCTTGATTATGTTCTGGTTAAATTTCCCTTTTTGTCTGAATGCTACTTGCTTTGTGCTTTGTGGGACTCTGAGTGATGGGAGTTAGCCATTAAGTGAATGCGTCAAGTCACATGTGACCAGGGTTGAATAATCTCAGAGTGCTGGATTTGGCCCTATTGTGTAGCTCTTGTCTGATTCCAACTATTGTAGGGAGGAGTCCTTTACTCGAAGGAATATATGAGCCTCGTTTCATATGATGGTATTCAGGAAGTGGCTAAGTGGCATTATAAAGATACCTTCAGTAGCTGAGGATTGGGTGCGGGTTGGAGGTTACCCTAGAGAAAGCCTAGGATGAGAGTAGTGTTGGGAGCAGTGTTAGTAATAGCGAAAGGGACTTGGTGTAGTTGAGGAAAATCTTGAGGAAAGTGCGGATAGATGAGGAAGGTAGTAGGGGCCTATACTACTGAAAGCATATGATCTGTACTCGATTCAAGAATGGTTGAGATAAAACCAAGGAACTTGTTGTGCGTGTTGGATCCCTTAGTAGTGATGTGTATTCTGATGGTTGTTATGGCTTGTTTTCAGCTTGGTGACGTTGCGGGAGAGACCAATGGGCGGTTTTGGTGCAAGTGATTGATCAGGCTCGGGTTCAGGAGCCGATCAGCTCGGGGACCAGATGAGGGAGTTTATATCAGCTGAGATTACTCACTTTATTCTAGACCAGACTCCTGTAATCTTTGGTACGATCAAGGAGGGAATACTAGAGATTTCAGATGAGAGGCTGGGAGCCTTCCCCACTGAGATGGTGGTGCGTACACTAGCTTTCCGAGAGTTCAGGTCCTGTGGAGCTCCGGATAACCATGGGTCCAGGGACCCCATTGCTAGCAACAGGTGGTTGGCTGATGTCGCCAACGCTTTCCGTACGAGCCGATGTCCCGAGGGGGACATGGTCTGACTTGCCTCCTTTCTTCTGAAGGAAAGAGCACGAGATTGGTGGGATGAGGTTGGTCATGTCATTGGGGATGATGCGCGTTGGACGCAATGACATGGAGTGATTTCTTGACTAGGTTCAAGGCCGAGTTTACGCCGGTGATTAAGCTACAACAGTTAGCACGAGAGTTTCAGGATTTGCGGTAGACTATAGAGACAGTGGCGGAAATCAACACGATGTTCAGGGAGAGGGATCTTCTTGTTCCACATTATGTTGCGGACAAGGAGATGAAGAAGGCTCGATATCATGAGATGCTGAGGAGTGACATCGGGGAGTTTGTGAGAAGGTCTAGTTGTAAGACGCTGGAGGATATGATTGCTTGGGCCAGGGAGAGGGAGATCGATCTGGAGCACCTCAGGAAGAGGAAGCCAGAGGTGGTTCAGGTAGCCGCAGGTACAGGCAAGAGACCTGAGGGGTCGGACGCGAGATCGAGGGGTTATCAGGGTCGCAGTCGTTGTGGCAAGTGTGGTAGGATGAATGAGGGTGCATGCAGGGGTGGTAGTGGTGGTGATTCTGGCTACTTCAAGTGCAGCCAGAGTAGTCATTTCAGCAGGGATTGTACTGCTACCACCCCTCAGGGACAAGTCCTGATATTTTTCCATTGTAGTCAGAGGGGCCACAAGAAAGCCTAGTATTCGAATTTGTTTCCAGCAATGCAGGTGATGGCACATGCCCTTGCAACTATGAGGATCACCGACGTCCGTTAGGGCTGAGCAGAGCCGCCTACAGTGGGGAGCAAGGCTTTTTAGTTGTCTACAGTGGAGGCGCAAGCAGCACCGGACGTTGTAGGTATGTATCTTTTGCTTTCCTGTCAGTTTTTAAGCATGATCATATTGGTATGGTACTGCATCTATGTTAGCGAATGTATGTTAGAATCTTATTTCTATTCGTGTTTGGAACATATGCCATTTGCATACCATGGATTTTTGGGTGGTAGTTCATAGAAGTAACCCCCTTTTTGGGCCAGTTTTTTGGATGCAGTAGATGTAGCAGGTGTGAGTGGGACTCGGGAAGTGTCATGTTAGTCTGCAAGAGTGGTTCGGGTTTGGTATTGGTTAGTTTTGGAGCTCCAGCGGTGGTAAGCGTGGTTGGCAGCATATTGACCTTTGGATGGAGAAAAGGATTGGGAATCCTGTCCAAGCTGGAACCTGTACGGATCTAGTTGAATTGAAGTGTGGGGGTATTATCCTCGTAGTCAGGCGCTGGAGTAGGAGCGCAACTTCGATGTGTTCACCTCTTGGCTAAGAAGGAAAGTAGTCGAGTTAGCTGTTTGGATAGAGCAGCTGGGAGTCGGGAGTATGAGAAACATCCTGACATTGAGTTCATGTATTCATAGTAGTATAGGACTGGTTTGGGAAACCAGGTTTATGTTTTCCCGGTAGCACGCGAGTTAATCAGGATGTTAGACTATGGAGCACTTGTTGTTGTACGTTTTATCGCTGGTAGCTAGTAGTTGGAGGAGTGTGGGCGGGGGCCCGAATCTCCTAGTTAGCGGAGTGTGGGCGAGGCCCATATCTCCTAGTTAGTCGAATAGAGATCGAGAAAGGATAGTTTGTCAAGGATTCAGGATGGATTAGGACTCGTGTAGCACTAGATAGGTGAGACTGGGGGTACATTTACTCAGTATTATGGTTTGGGTGGGACCCGTGGGCGAGGCCCTTGCGATAGTAGCAACACAAGTGAGACTTGAGGGAGAGACCGATCTAAGATATAGTATGGGTGAGACTCGTGGGCAAGGCTCGTGAGATTTTGGCAATGCAGGTGGGACCTGGTAGAGGCCTTAGAGCTAAGTTAGGGGATCGAGGATCCCAGGGCTTAAGAAGCCAGAGTAGCAAGGTAGATGGAGCAGGTTTAGCTAGCCGAAGTTTCTTCGGAGGTCGCTGGGAACGACTGAGAGCTTGAGCTTGGGTTCGGTGACTAGAGGGAACCCAATATTATGGATGGTGGGTAGAGAGGTTCGGACTTGGGAGGTCCCCGTTCTTTTGGAAAGAAGACAAGAGGCATCATGGTGTTCAGGCAAAAGTGTCTATCATGATGGTTCCTGTGTGCGAAGTAGATTAGGGTTTGTAGAAGCTTGAAGTACGGATTCTTCAGAATGGAAGACCGAGTTGGCTTTCAGTGTAATGGGAATGTTATTCCGTGCATAGAATCATTAGGTATGTTCCACAGATTCAGTTGATGGGGATATTGTGTTAGTAAGGAGAAACTTCGGTGACAAAGTCCAGTTTAAGTGGGGGAGAGTTGTAACACCCTGTTCCGAAAGTATCCGTTATTGGATTTTAGAGCTCGAGGCTAGGGGCGTTTAGGTCTTTTGTTGGTCTTAAAGCTTTTTATTTCAGGAATTTTGGGCCAAGGTGTGTCGCTAGAAGCGAAGGGCTTCTTGCCACCTTTTCGTGGATACAAAGTGTTGGATTAATGTCTAAGTCCATAACTATAATTGGTAAGACTTGACCCGACCCGACATGGTCCATTTGGGTTGCATGGCATCATGCATTTGGATAGACTATAATGAGAGAAATAACACTTAAGGTTGGTTAATATATTATAAGTTCTAATATATTAATAAGATTATTTAATTAGTATTGATCAAGAATTAATCTAGGATTAATTAAGTGATCAAAAGAAGACTAATTAAATATATGGGTTGATTGTGTAAATCATCCATACTTATATAGTGGGCTAATGCTCCATGGATTATCTAGTTGGGCTACAACCCATATGATGCTTCATGGATGCTCCATGGTGTTTTTGTACCCATGGATCATGGAAATGAAAGGCCATGTCAATTAGGGTTTACATGGTGTAACCCTAACTATATATGCATCTTATTCTTGACCAAAATCGGCACTAGTATCATTCTAGAGAAGGGCTAGCCGATTCCAAGTTTTCTACATTTCTCTCAAGGTTATTCCAAAAGCAATTGATGTTGTGTGAACCATTTGAGGTGTCACACTTGGGGCACTAGGCACTCAAGCTTCATGAATAATTTCTACATCTAAGAGGTATGTAATTCTAAGTTGATATATTCATTTGAATCAATGTTATTATGCTAGTTAGGATGAATACCTTGGAAAGTTCATATTTGCATGTATAATAGAGAAAACATAGATCCAAGGTATTTAGGGTTGCATGTACACTTAGGAGTGTTAGAATGCTCAAAATCCAATAGTGGTATCAGAGCCTAGACTTGTTTTCAATTATACTTTATGCAAATTGCTGAAAAATGCTAAAAAAAATCGACTTTCTGGCTTTCTGGGCACTTGACTCGCCGAGTCCACTGATGAACTCGCCGTATCCATGAACAAAATCATCCTACTCGTCGAGTAGGTTGATACACTCGACGAGTAGGAGCCCGAGACAACATATTTTCGAGGTTTTTGGCTAGAAATGGACTAGGAACATTACCCTAAGTTGTTTTTGAACATACAAACTTGTTTTTGATGTGGTAATGTTCACGCTAATCCAATTTCAAAGATAATTGTCAATAGATACATGTTTTGAATTAGTTTAGTGATTAGGCTAATTACATGATAAAGTTTGATTTGAATTATCTTGTTCTTATGAGTTGCTTAGATTAATAAAAAAGTTAATTGATTATGTGTTTTCAATCTATTTTAATCTAAGAGTTGATTCTAAAATGTGTTTTTGTAACTTTTCCTTATGTTATATGAAAAGTCACATTTAAGTTTCATAAAACTTATAAAAGTTGGCAATGGTTACAAAAATGAAGAGTCTTATCCTCAAGTTATGGAGGTTCAAGAGTCACTTCATTAAATCAATAAAATGTGTAACCTTAATTAATTCCATAAGTTATAAAATAAAGAAAAGTTACATTCTTTTATTAGTTTAAAGTCATCCATAACTTGTGCTCAAGTTATGGAACTTGAAGAGTTTTTGGATTAAAACTACTTTAAACACATAAGTTATGGAATTAATTAGTTTCGAATAATTTCAAAACTAGCCCACAAGTTTTGGAGTTTCAAAAGTTTTCACTTATAAAAACTTTAGTTCCAAATTAGCCCTTAGAATTTTAAATGTTAAAATTCAACCCTTATACTTTATAATATTATAAGTTAATAATATATATATATATATATATATATATATATATATGTATAAGAGCAAGTCAGTCTTACCGTTAGTAGGCCTCATTCAAGAAGCCGGCCTATAAGGGGGTATAAGGTTACTGCCTATAAAATGGCAGTCTAATGGTTGTCCACTCTCACCCACCGCTTCCTTGACCGGTGGAGGGCAGTTAGCCGAACGGGTAGGACAAGGACTAGAATTCTCCCTTCATTAAAAGTATTAATGATAAATACTAAGTAACTAAATTCTTATTAATACCGAATCTTAGTTACTTAGGAAAATGTGAATTTGGTGCTAAACCATGAAATTACACTTTGCACTTTGCTGAAGTCGTTAGTGGAGCGTGTGTGGTTAACCGACACACTGACCTGGATTTAACAAGGTAGGCAAAGGGTAACTTAATGTTTATCATAGTATCGGTGGACCGTGTGTGGTTAATCGGCACATCAATTAGGGGGTAAACACTTAAGGGTATCTAGTACATTTGCATGGTTACTTCACACCTTGTTTTATGATCCTCAGTATCCCAGTCACAAAACCTGAAAGGCACACTCGAGATTGAAACATGGCATTGAAAAGTTCAATGAATCTCAAAAGATCTAGGAGTTTCAAATCCAATTAAAACCTAATAACACATTTCGTTTATCTTAGTGGAAATTGGTGAATCGTCATTCACCTACCTTCAAATATTTTATAGCTTGGATTACGACATCCCTCTTCTAAGTTATAAAATAGTTTGTTGGGTCCTAGCCTTAATATTTCATATTGGGTGTCATATTATGGACTTTAGATGAACTAACTTGAATATCTCCCAAAAGATGTCTGGTTTAGACATTTATGATCTTCCCAAATCTCTTGAAATAAGCTTTCCTAAATGAAGATGATGTCCCATGGAAATCATACTTCTTCCACCTCCTCCATTTGTTCTCCTTAACCCACAAGTTCTTGAAAAGTTTAAGGTCACTCAAGCCCTATTGGCAAGTATAGGTTTATGTGTGATCACATCTTGGAGATGTAGTCACATATTGACAAGTCGGGAGAGTTCGGTGTCAAAGTCTTGAGAAATTTGGTGGTTCAATCACTTTCTAAGTCACATAGTGAGTTACTTTGGGACTCCTATGAAATAGAATATGACAAGACGCTTAATGATCTTATCTATTTGCTAAGATCAACTTCCTAAAACTTGTGGACATTGACAATGATGACACTGGATATCCAGTAAAGCTCTCTCTTCCCAATGGAAAGGGATCGGCCATAGTCAACTTGGTTGACCAAATGGTAAAGAGAGAGGATAAGTCTGAGATAGTCACATTATCAAGGGTCCATTGCCAAAGGAAGGGGCATTAGTTGCGAAGCTACTGAATTTACCTAAGTATGTGAAAGTCAATAAGTTTGACTCTACTCCAGGTAAAGTACACTATCTAACGCTGCTAAGTTTCTATTCTAAGATTCTTGTTACATGATGTGACTGGGTCACATGTTGATGTTTTAAGAATCAAAGAAAAGTGAAGAAACTTAAAGAAAGAATATGCTGAATCTGATCGCGTAGATGGATTTCTATCGCATAGTTTTAAGATCGGATTCTTGAGCTACTTCTTAGGAGTTATGAGATACTACTTATTATAGATAACAACAAGTTTTCATATGGATTGTAAGGATAAGTTTTTCCGCAAACTTTTTAAAATAAAAGATAAAAATATATGATTTTATTTATTTTAAAATAACCTTAATATGGCATTTGAGGAAAAAATTGTTGCTTATATGATTCCATTAATAGCAAGAGTGGAACTATGAAATTGATTCTTTCATTTGTGGTAATGTCTAAATTTACCAAATATGGAAAGATCCTCATCACCCAAGTTTCAATTGGACCAGAACTTGGAATCATGCAAGTTGTGTAGCATAATGAATGAGAATTTTTCATCTTTGGAAAATTAAGACTAGTTCCTTGTTCACATGTATATGTGAGTCAAGTGAAGGACTAAGGGATCGAGTACACATTCTTGTGTACTGGTCAAGTCCACCACAAAGGATAGATAATATTATTCGTCATAATTTACTAAAGCTCAGTAAATATGGTTATACTTATAAGCTTAAGTGTAATTCTGAGACATTGGAAAAGGTTCCAATGTATGGCAGAGCGAATAAGAAGAAAGATAGAAGTTTCTCAAATTTGAAAAGATGGGATAGTACTTTAGTATCATGTTTATGATCATCTTAATGATTAAGATACCATATCACAATTGTTCCTCTAAGGTCATCTTAGTGCATTTTTATGACTAAGAAGAGGAATCTTGTATTGTTGGAATGGTTAAATCAAGAAGATGAGTCATACTTCGTTCCAATACAAGTCTTAGAGTCATACTCAAAGATTGTAACTTGAGTGACATGTCTTAGAGAAGGTTTAAAACACATGTCAAATGTAAGACTAAAAGTTCTCTACTCTTGTACATTTGAAATTGGTAAGTTGTGTTGTTTTGGATAAAACAAAGACCAACTAAGGCCAATTGTGTGAAGTGTTTGTCTTGATATGAATCCACACTATCTCTTGAATATCTGACAAGAAAGTCTTATCTGTCAAGAGGACAGTGGGAGTCTTAAAGATCTTGAAAGTCTCAAGAACTAATCAAGAATAAAACCTGAAGTTCTTCACTAGCACACGACTTGAGGTTCATAACCTATCGTGTTGACATATTTTGTGCCCATTCCAATTAAAGATGGCTTTGCATATGAGTTCTTAAAGTTCTCAATTGGTTGCACAAGTTCAATCCATAAGAGTTTGGATTTGTCACTAACCTAGTCTTGTGATTATGGTTTTTACAATTCACATGGATAAGAACACATAAACCGTTAAATCTAAGTGTCATAAGGTTTCTCTTTGATTCATGGAAATGATGGTGAGGAAACACTTTCACTAAGTAGATTTTAGCTAGATAGCAAATGTGATATTTGCATTCTCAAAGTTGTTAGTGGAGCGTGTGTGGTTTACCAGCACACTAACATGGACTTGTGAGAAGTGGCAAAGGTCTAAACAATCAAGACTATGATTACGACATCCCTTTTCATAGTTCTTAAAATTGTTTAGACACACCTGTGAGCTATCTAAGATAAGGTGTACGATTATGATAAAGTTTTATCAAAGCAATCTAGTATCAGAAATCTGAACTTTGGTAAGAAAGTCAATAAAGTATTGATTTCTGTAAGTCCAACTGATTTCTGAGTACATGTCAAAGCTAGTGGGAGCATAAGTGTTTTGCTAATAATCATCATGTTAGTGGGAGCATGATAATTATGATAATATTGCAAGTTAGCAATGTTAATTATAGAAAACAAAAAGTTTCAATTTGAAAAGAGTTGTTTTGCAATAACTAAAGGAGAGGAAATTATACTTCATCTCAAATCTAAAAGCTTAGATTGAAATTTTAATCATATTTAGTCAAGGATATATATATATATATATATATATATATATATATATATATATATATATATATGAACTGATGGGTTTTGAGCATTCTAACACTTCCTAAGTGTACATGCAACCCTAATAACCTTGAATCTATGTTTTCTCTATATACATGCAAATTTCTTTTTCAAGGTTATTTCCTAACTAGCATGGCATGAGGAATATATGAATAATAAAAACTAGTAGAAATACATACCTTGTTGTTGCTTGGATTCTTTCAAGACTTTGTGAGCCTAGCACCCCAAATTTTGTGCCTCAAATGCTTCACACAACACCACGAAACTTGGAATTACTTGAGAGAATACTTCTAGCACTCAAAATCGGTTATGCCCTCTCTAGTAACCTTACTAGGTCCGATTTCACTAGCCAAAAGGGTCCATTTTATAGTGGTGTCACAATTAGGGTTTTCACATGTATACTGTTAATTGTCATGACTCTTCATTTCTCATGACCCATGGGTTTGTAACTCCCATGGACTATCCATGGAGCTCCAAATGGTTACATTCATAACCCATAAACCATGGATCATTAATCCACCATAAAAGATTTGATGATTGTCATAATCAACCCTATATATTTAATTAGTCTCACTTTGATCACCAAATTAATACTAGATTAATACTTGATCAAATACTAATTAAATAATACTATTATTAATATATTAGAACTTACAGTATATTAATAATCATAAGTGCCATATTCTCTCATTTAGTCTATCCAAGTATTGCAATGCCATGCAACCCAAATGGACCATGCCGGGTCGGATCAAGTACATACCAAATAAAGTTATGGACTTAGACACTATATCCAACATGAATTTCATGTTGGAATAGCTAAACATAAGGAAATTTTATATATGGTCCATTATTTGCATTCTAAAATTCGAGAACTTATGTGAGACATCATGAATCCTGTCCCATATGCTTCGGATATAGGACCGATTACACGTGCTATATTCATCCATTCTAAAATTTTCTAGATGTCTGGGGCATTAAGAAGGGAAAAGGTTTAGAACTAGATATGACTAAAAGGATTAAATAATTTTCGAGGACAATCTGTGGTTTACCAAAGATGGGTTACTCAAGGACAATTAGAAGTATAGTGTTAATTATGGAAGGACCATATTGAGACAATTTGTAAGGAGGCAACTCTTGTTTAGAAGTGATAGTCAAAATGGAATATGGAAATGTTTCAAAGTTAGAAATTATTCAATCTATGTAAGGTTAGGAAACTTAATGCAAGAAGGATGTTTCCAAGGAGCTGATCTCCTTTGGAATGCCCTGTAATGGTTGTTGTGAAGTCTCTATGACTTGGTGCATAATCATCACAAGAGGATCAATGCATATAAGTTTAGAATCTAACAGATTTCAGTAAATGGCATGAATTTGGAATCCTTGCATTTGCAGTAAGGATTTGGGACTGTGAAAAGAGGATCATTGTAGTTATGTTCATTTGATCTATTTCACAAAGTAAAGATCATAGACAAACATAGTATCCATACTTGGTGTGTGGCATGAATAGTGTTTAGAAAACATAGTATACATGCTTGGAGCATGGGACTACTATTGTTTTAAATTCATGAATAATGTTGATAGCTGAAACAATATATCAATGAATAATGTGTAATCATATGGTGATAAATAAAAGGTGTTTTATTTATGTTCATAGGTTTTGATACCATATTAGATTCAATTATTCTTGTGTTTCATTTTGCAAGTTTTGACTTCCAGAATAAACTAGGTTGATCTTCCGGAATTACTAAGTTATTCAAACCATCCATAGTTGGTCATATGTTGAAAGTAGATATGAATTAAGACTGTTATGGGTTGGCTTGTAGAGGTCTAAGATGTTGGACAAAGGGCTACAACACTCATGAGTGCTCAAAAGTTCTGAGTATTGGATTCAACCCGTGCTCATTGGAATCACTTCATGGATTTTATCACGAGTGATCATGAGACGATAATATCTTATATTCTTCAAACCTAGAGATATGAGTTGTTACTATGAGTTGGTTGTACATTGATTGCATGAAAACGTATTCGGTAACTCGGTGTTATAAAACATGCCTTTGTGTATGATTCAACAAGTAGTAGAACAAGCCATATGAGTCGAAGTATATCCATTCCTTTTACCTTCAGGATAAAAGTGATATCTGTGGGTCGCTCGATGATTTGATGATGACATATGGACGTGCTCAGCCGGGCCAGGACTGATTTGATTTGTTCAATTAGTCAGTCGTCATAAATCAGAAATCGGGAAACAACAAATGGACAGAGAGAATGATTATAATCCATGTCTCAGTCCATATGATATCTAGAATGGAGGAATATATGATCCGTTATCTAATGGACAAGTCATTGACAAAGGTCAGAGTTCATCTACAAGGTTAGAGTTCGATAGAAGCTTTTGAGATCTACGATTGCCAATCGGTTCTTGAAGTCATACGCAATAATAGTTTAGGACTTATCCAAGTGGGAGACTGTTGGATTAATGTCTAATTTCGTAACTATAATTGGTAAGACTTGACCCGACCCGGCATGGTCCATTTGGGTTGCATGCCATCATGCATTTGGATAGACTATAATGAAAGAAATAACACTTAAGGTTGGTTAATATATTATAAGTTCTAATATATTAATAAGATTATTTAATTAGTATTGATCAAGAATTAATCTAGGATTAATTAAGTGATCAAAAGAAGAATAATTAAATATATGGGTTGATTGTGTAAATCATCCATACTTATATAGTGGGCTAATGCTCCATGGGTTATCTAGTTGGGCTATAACCCATATGATGCTTCATGGATGCTCCATCGTGTTTTTGTACCCATGGATCATGGAAATGAAAGGCCATGTCAATTAGGGTTTACATGGTGTAACCCTAACTATATATGCATCTTATTCTTGAACAAAATCGGCACTAGTATCATTCTAGAGAAGGGCTAGCCGATTTCAAGTATTCTACATTTCTCTCAAGGTTATTACAAAAGCAATTGATGTTGTGTGAACCATTTGAGGTGTCACACTTGGGGTACTAGGCACTCAAGCTTCATGAAGACTTTCTACATCTAAGAGGTATGTAATTATAACTTGATATATTCATTTGAATCAATGTTATTATGCTAGTTAGGATGAATACCTTGGAATGTTCATATTTGCATGTATAATAGAGAAAACATAGATCCAAGGTATTTAGGGTTGCATGTACACTTAGGAGTGTTAGAATACTCAAAATCCAACATAAAGTTTGTCGGAAATGGACTTAGAACGAAGGAGCAATACCATTTTGAAGTTATTGACATTAATGGTCCCTTAATGGAAAAGTTGGCTAGGAGGACCATGCATGAAAAATGGAAGGCGTGTGGGTACGCCCAGCTTATAAGGGAAATGGTCACGGATGCTCCTTGGTGTACGCCCAGCGTACAGGATGTACGTCCAACATATGTCCAGAGTCCAGAAGCCTTAAATTTAGGGTGTGCCACTATATCAGGAACATTATACCCTCAAGGTTCAACCTCCATTTCACCCTAAAGAGCTGCTACAAAACCCTACTCTTGAGTGTTCTTGGATCTTGTAAGGCTATTTTGGAGTGCATTTTAGTGTTCTCAGAGAGGGTGATCATCTTGGAGTCTCATTGATCAAGGAAGAGCTTTTGGATCCAAGTTCTCCAGCTCATTTACAAACCCCATAAGGTATAAAGCTTCCAAATTTCCTCATAGAAGTTTAGATATAGGTTTATGGAGGTGTGAACCTTTTTAGGCCCAAAGAATGGACCTTTATCATGAAACCTAGTGTTTAAGCTTAGGGTTGTCACCCTCAGAGCTAAAAAGGTCCCTTAAGCAGTAAAGTCTCCAGCTTGAACGTCTTAATGAGTTCATGCATGAGATCTAGCCCTCTTTATGGAAGAAGAATGTCATTTTGAGAGTTTGGGCTTGTTTAGGTTAAGTGAAGTCACAAAGTGAGTGACTTTATAGTTTAAGACATGGAAAAGAAACGATATCTGTAATTGTAGCTTCTGAAGTGGAGTATTAAGCACTTAATGAGAAAAGGGCTTAACAGGGGGGTTACGTTGAGCGTACGTGTAGGTACGCCCAACGTACTCACCACTTACCTGGTACGCTCAGCGTACGTGAGTGTACACCATACGTACTCTGGCAGTTTGGGCTTCAAGTTATTGGGTCTCGGTTTTGGCCATTCTTTGAACTTTGCCTAGCAGAAGACGTATAATATGGGCCAAGGATATTTTTGGGCTTAGGGTAAGGCCTATTAGAGGGATTGGGCCTGATTTAGCAAATTAGGCCATTGATGGGCTACTAGTGGGCTTGGGAAGCTTACCTAGTAATGGGCCTTAGTTTTGGGCATTATATATGGATCAAGTTGGACTAGGGTGGTAGAATGGTCATTTTACCCTAAGAAGTATTATTGTATTCGACTATGTGTTGTTTGGTATTGGTAGTTTGGGAAGCCAAAGGGTCAGTAGTTCTGGAAGTGCCAGTCAGCCGCGAGAGGAGTACCAGTAGGGTCCAGCAGTGTGAGGTGAGTCTCCTCATTGTGTGTTAGTATGTGATTCCGGATCAAGGTCCGATGTCAGGCGGGTGCCTGAGGAATGCTTGTATGATAGTTTGTACATGATGTATGTGTGATGCCCGTATATGCCTGGTAGGGAGTGAGTGCAGGCGAGGTCCCGTATCTCACTACTAGCAGAGGATGGACAGGGTTCCATATCACATTAGTAGCTAAGAAGGGGCGAGGCCTGAGATAGGAGAGAGGTGAGTGTGGGCGGGAGGCCATATCTCACTATCAACAAGAGCATGCACGGGGTTCCATGACTCACCAGTAGCAAGATAGGGGCGGGGCCCAAGATACGCGATGCCTTAGTACAGGAATACAATAAATTGTGTTTAGATTACATGTTATGTATTATGTTATATGTTGTATGTGTTTAGCGGGCGACGCCCAGACACAGGCGAAGCCTAAGAGAAACAAATCTGTATACTGAGCGGGGCTCGATGCCAAGTAGGTTCTGATACCGGGCGAAGCTAGATGCCAGAGCTAGTCCGATGTCGGGCAAGTCCCGATGAAGTAGGCGGGGGCCCAGTATGTGGTATGTGTTAGGTTAGGGAACTCACTAAGCTTCGTGCTTACAATTTTCAGTTTTGGTTTTAGGTACTTCAAGTAGCGGACGGAAGAGCTCCGGGTGATCGCATGGCACACACACCAAAGGAGTTTTAGCATGGGATGTTTACTCTAATAAAATAAAATATTGTTTTAGACATGAAAGTCTGATGCGATATGTTTTGAATGAATGGTTGACACTTGTGGTTATATTATAAAATTTAAAATTGAAATTTTTGGTCATGATTTTTGGGATGTTACATAACTTGAGGACAAGTTATGGAATTCCTAAAAGCATTTATGGAAAAAAAACTCTTCAAGTTCATAACCTATATCTTAAATGATATTTTTAAAAGAAAAACTTTGTCATTTTCCATAACTTTAGGACAAGGTATGAAATTCATCAAAACATTTAGATCAACTATTGTAACTTACAAAAATCAAACAATTTTGTCTATGATCTAAATTAAACTCATAAGAACAAGACAATTCATATCAAACAAATTTCATGTAATTAGCCTAACTGTATAAACTAATAAAAAACATGAAACTTTGAAAATTATGTTATAAATTCGATAAGCATGATCATTACCACATCAAAAACAGGTTTATAAGTTCAAAAATTGGTTAGCGTAACGATCCTAGTCCAATTCTAGCCTTAGAGCTTGAAAATCTGCATTCTAGAGCACCATCTCGTTGAGTGCGTGAACTAACTCGGCGAGTTGGTCTGATTTGTGAGGGGACTCGGCGAATCCACTGTCCAAACAACAAAAAATCGATATTTTAAGCATCTGAAAGCAAGCAACATAAAGTATATTGGAAAACCATCCTAGGCTCTAATATCACTGAAGGGTTTTTAGCAATCTAACACTCCTAAGGTGTACATGTAACCCTAAATTCTTTGGATCTATGTTTTCCCTAATATACATGCAAACTTTCAATATTCAAAAGCATCATCCTAACTAGCATAAAATGAAGTATCTTGAAGGGTTTTGAGAATTCTAACACTCCTATGTAAGATACATGCAAATTTGCTTTTCCAAGGTTCTTAACCTAACTAGCATGGCATTGGGAAATTTGAAACAAAATAAGCTAGTAGAGTTACATACCTTTTAGTAGTGGTTGATTGCTTGGAGTTTGAGAACCTAGCACCAATAATGTGGATGCCTCAAATGGAAGTCAAAAATCACCACAAACCTTGGAAACTTGAGAGAATAGTAGAACACTTCTTAAAATCGGCCCACCTATGTTCTCACACAAAACTATTGCCATTTCAAGTTCCAAGGACTCCTTTATATAGTGTGGTGGATTTGGGTTACATCTATGTAAACCCTAATACCCATGACCTTTAATTTCCATGAGATCCATGGGTTAAAGCCCCATGGACTATACATGGACTTACGATGCAAGCCTAGCCCATACTAAATAAGCATTAGCCTACACTATATAAATACAAAAGTCCATATTTAATTAGTCACACTTTTGATCACTGTATTAATTCTAAATTAATTTTAGATCAATACTAATTAAATAATATGATTTCTTATTAATATATTAGAAATTATAATATTTTAATAAATCATAAATTATACTATTCTTAAAAGATTATCCATGTAAATTATTCGGGTGAAGTGCAACCCAAATGGACTATGTCGGGTCGGGTCAGGTACAACTCAAATATAGTTACGGACTTAAACAGCTTATCCAACAATCTCCCACTTGGATAAGTCTAATAACTATAGTTGCAAGCATGACTTCAGGAACCGACCAGCAATCATAACTCTTAAAACTCTGATGAACTATGAAGCGCCATTTTAGATAATGGATCATATAGTCCTCTGTTCTAGATATCAGCCGGACAAATACATGGAACAATGTCTTACTTATGGTCCAACAGTTTGTTTCCCGATTTTTGATTTGTTTGACATACAACTTAATGGAACACATCAACTTAGTTCTGATCGGGCCCGGTACATAGGTCACATCAAAATCACCGAGGGGCCCAGATATCGCTTCTAGTCTAAGAAGGAACAGATAAACTTCGACTCATATGCTTGTTCTACTACTTGTTGAAACATACACAAAGTCATGTTTTATAACATCGAGTAACCAATGTGTTTTCGTACAAACATTGTATAACCAAATCATACGCAGCAACTCATATCTCTATGTTTGAAGACTTATATGATATTACCGTCTCACAGTCACTCGAGATAAATTCCATGAAGTGATACAAGTAAGCGTAGGTAGAATCCAATACTTAGAACTTATGAGCCTCATGAGTGTTGTAGCAACACTTTGCTATGTCCAGCATCTTAGACATCTACAAACCAACTAATGACAGTCTTCATTCATATCTACTTCCAACATATGACCGACTATGGAGAATTTGAATAATATGATATATCATAACATAATTATTTTGGAAGTCAAAACATGTAAAATGAAATGATATTAAACGATTATCAAAAGATAGAAACACTTTACTCATAAATAAACAACAACTTTTATTCATCATCAAATGTCAATTACACTTTACACATTTCAAAGCTATCTAATTACTAAAACTAATATCATCCTTCAGCCCTATGCGCCTTGCATGCTGGAGATGCTTCACCCTACTTAGTCCCTTTGTGAGAGGATCTGCTGGGTTCTCATACGATGATACCCTCTTTGCCACGAGGAATCCTTCTTCTATTCAATGTGTGATAAATGGTATTTTTTTGTCGATGTGTCTGGATCTCCCGTGATCCCTTGGTTAGTTGGCAAAGCAACCTCACGTTCACTATCACAGAAAATCTCCATAGGCTCCTTTGGAGCTGGTACAACTCCAAGACCTCCAATGAAGTTCTTTAGCCATATAGCCTCCTTTGTTGCCTCGCTTGCTGCTATATACTCTAATTCGCAAGTTGAATCATCCACTTTCTCCTGCTTGGAACATTTCCATGTAATTGCTCCTCCATTTAAGGTAAAGACCTAACCTGACTGAGAGCAGAAATTATCCATATTAGTCTGGAAGCTAGCATCACTATACCCTACTACCCTAAAGTCATCACTCCCACCGAGGTTAAGGAACCAATCCTTAGTCCTCCATAGGTACTTGAGAATGTTCTTTACCGCAGTCCAGTGATCCTTGCCAGGATTCCCCTAATATCTGCTGAACATGCTCAGTGCAAAGGCCACATCAGGACGAGTACAACTCATAGCATACATGATCGAGCCTACAGCAGAAGCATACGGAACTCGACTCATCTTTGCTATCTCAGCCTTTGTACTCGGGCTCTAAGTCTTACTCAGTCGGGCGTCACTCTAGATTGGTAACTCACCTTTCATGGTGTTCTGCATGTTGAACCTTTTCAACACTTTATCCACATAGGTGCTTTGAGTAATTTCAATTAGTCTTTTACTCCTGTCTCTCAAGATTCTTATCCCTAGCATATAGGCAACTTTTCCATGGTTCTTCATAGTAAAACACTTCCCAAGCCAGGGCTTCACTTCCTGCCTAGTTGGGATGTCATTTCCTATGAGTAGTATGTCTACCACATAAACCACCAAGAATCTAATTGTACTCACCCTAGCCTTGACATATACTCAAGATTCATCTTCACTCCTCGAAAAGCCAAACTTTTTGAGATTTTCATCGAAACAAATATTCCATTTGCGAGGTGCTTGTTTCAATCCATATATGGATTTCTCAAGCTTACACACTCTATTAGGGTACTCTGTGCTGAGAAAACCCTCTGGCTGACTCATGTAAACATCCTCATCCAACTTTCCGTTAAGGAAAGCATTTTTGACATCCGTTTGTCGTATTTAATATTCATGAAATGCAACAATGGCTAGCATAACCCTAATAGACTTAATCTTTGCTACTGGTGAAAAGGTCTAATCATAATCAACTCCCGGAGTTTGAGAAAAGCCCTTTCCAACCAGTCGCGCCTTATAAGTGTGTACATTACCATCCATGTCGGTCTTCTTCTTGAAATCCATTTGCACCCGATTGTCTTACGACCTGGTACATTTTCAACCAAGTTCCAAACTTGATTGTCATACATGGACTGTATCTCGCTGTCCATAACCTTTTTCTATTTAGTAGCCTCAGACCTATCATAGCTTCCGTGTAGCTGTTAGGTTCATCTAGACTTACCAGTGTGTTATCACTGATAAATGTATCACCTTCCATAGTAATATGGAAACCATAGTAATGCTTAGGTGCATTACTAACTCTCGTGGAACACCTCAGAAGTACAGACTCATCTGTCGGATCAATAGGAGTTTCCTCCTCAGGTTGATAGCTAGGGTTTGATCTTCCTTCACCACTTGACTCTTGAATTTCTTCAAGGTCAATTTGCCTCCCACTTCTTCCTTGGCTTATGAAATCTCACTCACGAAAGATTCCTCTCCTTTCTACAAAGACCACATTATCACTGGGTTTGTAGAAGAGGTAACCAAAGGATCTCTATGGGTAGCTGATGAAAATACATCTCTCACTTCGAGGTTCGAGCTTACCGTGAGTCTCGTGCCACACGAAATCCTCGTAACCCCAAATCTTGATGTGATCTACATTGTTAACATTTCCAGTCCACATCTCATGAGGTGTTTTGGCAACGTTTTTGGTAGGGACTAGATTAAGGATACGGGCGGCAGTCTCTAAGGCATACCCCCAAAATGAGATTTGTAGAGAAGCTCGACTCATCATGGAACGAACCATATCCAACAAGGTTCGATTGTGCTTCTCAGCCACACCATTAAGCTGTGGTGTTCTGGGAGGTGTCAATTTTGTGATAATCCCACATTCCTTAAGATAGTCAAGGAATTCTATACTAAGATACTCACCACCTCGATCGGATCGAAGCATCTTAATGTTCCTGCCCAACTGATTTTCCACTTCCCGTTTAAGCTCTTTGATCTTTTCAAAGGTTTCTGACTTATGCTTGATTAAGTAGACATATCCATATCTACCAAAAGAATCAGTAAAAGTCACATAGAAGTGGTTAGCATCCCTTGTGGCGGTTCTGAAGGGTCCACACACATCAGTATGTATGTGATCCAACAAACCCTCAGCCCTAGCACAAGAACCAGTGAAGGGTGACTTTGTCATTTTCCCTGGCAAACAAGATTCACAACTATCATCCGGCTATAGGTCAAATGACTCCAAGACTCCATCCTTTTGGAGTTTTCCTATGTGTTTCTTTCTTAGATGTCCAAGACGACAATGCCATAATGATGCTTTATCCAAGCTAGTGGAAGAATCGATACATAATACATTATTTCCTAGGTTATCAAAAACCGACACAGTTTCGTATACGCCATCACTACGTAATGCTTTAAAATAAATAACATTATTAAAGAAAGCATTAATTGTAACGACCGACAAATACAACCAATTTTAAATTTTTCAAAAACATCTCGATTCCATTAATTCTTTACAAAAGGGTTTACAATACAAAACATTTAACGTGTTCCCAGAATCACAACACTACAAAATCATGAGGAGCGGTACGATCACGCCTTCGCCTTGCCACGATCTCCTGAAGAACCTGAAAAACATGAAACCACAACTGTAAGCCCGAAAGCTTAGTGAGATATCCCCAGAATACCAACCACAAATACCATACACGCATAACATGCCATAACATATCCGATCACAGAACAGCAATGCACTTCGGGTCTAATGTGTGACTAGTCCGCCGCACCGGCCTACAGTCCACCTGGTCCACCCTCTGAGTCTATCCACATACATCGAGTCTGCAGTGTGATTGGTCTGCCCGCTCCCGGGCCTTCAATCCACCTGGTCCACTCTCTGAGTCTACAGTATGACTGGTCCGCCCGTATCGGGCCTTCAGTCTATCTGGTCCAGTCTCCGAGCCTTCGGCACGTCTGGTCCGCCCTTTCGGGGCCTACAGCCTATCCAGACCACTCGCTGGGCCTTCGGGACAACCGGTCCGCCCTGGGTGTCTTGGCCTACAGCACGCAGCAGGACCCGCCTCAACCCAACCCCAGTCCAAACAACCATGTGCACATATACATACAATCATATAGCAATTCACAGTCAACAAGCAGATCAAATAGATCACATAGCATATCATCATCCTAATCAGGATACCGACATAACAGGTCACTAGCATAGCATCTCCCTATCTCTCAGGGTACAGATCTCAAACAGGTCTCTAACATATACCATCCTAGCTCTCATGATGCAACATATCATAGCAACAACATAACAACTTCTACCCGGATCTCAATCCGGTAAGGGCCGGCCTTGGCGCCTTAGACCCTGTTGATATAGTGTGGATAACTCACCTCGAAACTGCCGACTGAACAGGTAACCCGAACTGCTCCGATCACTGATACGATCTCTACCACTGGACAACCGCCAATGCACTGAACTCAAAACAACAACCAACAATTACCAAAATGCCCCTGGAAACCACTGGTCAACCCTTGGTCAAAGACAAGGTCGAAGTCAACCCCTAACTGACCCTACTCGCCGAGTCAACCCTATGACTCGCCGAGTTCCCATAATTAGAACTTCACTCAATCCGCGATCTAACTCGCCGAGTCACCCCGAGACTCGTCGAGTTCAACAACTCTGAGTCCACTCGCATACAACTCACCGAGTCATCCCTTGACTTACCGATTCTCGACTCGACCAGAAAATATTGGGACTCTTCGACAAGACTCGCCGAGCCCAAGAACAGACTCGCCGAGTTTAAGGCTATCTTCAACCTACTCGCCGAGTTGTTCATACAACTCGCCGAGTTCCAGACCATCTTCATCCAACTCGCCGAGTTTTTCTTCCAAATCGTCGAGTTCCAGCTCATATTCAAGCAACTCGTCGAGTACACCCATGTGACTCGCCGAGTACCACCGGTCTGAATCCAATCAGAAGCATTCCAGGCCATGCAATTGCTCCAAAACATAGATCTAGCCTCCTACAACTCATCCATCACGTAAAGTGGCAAACTTTACGTGAATCCAAAGAGATCTATGCATTTTGCACATTAGGGCTAAGGTTTGGGACAAGATAGCTTCATCCAACACTCAACACAGGGACTTTCATGCATTCTAACTCTTCTCCATCCCAGATTTGAGGTAGCAACCTCAGATCTAGCCTCTAAACTCCAATACATCCAAAGGATATGATCTCAACACCCCCAAAATGAAGAATCTAGACAATAGCAGCTCAAACAATGGAAAGATACCTCAAAAGGAAGCTCCAGGAGAAGATTATCCCGAATCCTTGCAAAGCCCTTTGATCCAAGCCTCTTCTTCTTTGGAATCTCTTCAACAACCACCTCTTCAAGCTCCAATTTGCTCAACAATGGTGCTTCTCCACGATTTTAGGGTTTCTTGAATTTAAGGGGGAACAAAGAGGCTAGGAGGAAAACATAATGATCTTTATATAGGGCTCAACCCCGAGAATTAGGGTTTTCTCCACTCAGCGCCTACTGGCCGAGTCCATCATGCTGACTCGCCGAGTCGGCTACTTAACACACGACCCAGTCGCGACTCTACTCGCCGAGTCCACCAATGGACTCGCCGAGTCACTCATTCCCAAATACTCTTTTAGGCCTTTCCACTCTACTCTTGATATTTCGGGATGTTACAATTCTCGCTCACTTAAATTAGGCTTCGCCCTCGAAGCCTACAACAATTCAAACCCAATGATACTCCCCCAACATGCCGCCTGGCCTGAACCGGGCCAAGTCACTCAAGGCATACCCATCGAAACTCAGACACACTTTCCCTTTCCTTACGGTGTGCTGACCACCGTCTCGAGCCGAGCACCGGCTGTACCCTCTGATAATCACCCTCAACAACCGAGAATTACCCAAGACGCATCACTAACCCAAATCTCAACATTCACTCGACCCATAAGGGCTTAGAAGCCATAAACCATCGGATTCCCGATCCGAATCCCAATCTATCCATTCCGCGACGACGGAAAGACCCATTCTCAATCTCAGAGCAACTCCCACAAGTTCTCCTCTTGCATTCACATACACATGCTGAACTTCTCCAGCACCCTCAGGTTGGGAAAAACCTGATACACTGATGATATCCTCCAACATCCCCCAGGATGAACCGCTAATACATATCCAATACCCTGATCAGAATCACACTGAGAGCCCAAGGCTCTCTCCCAGCATCCCTTCCAAGCCTCCTGGCTCTACATCTGCGGAATTCCTCCGCAACCTCAGCAGACATCCCAAACCGGACGAGCTTCTATCCTACTGCCGCAAACACGCTGCTCAAAACCATACTCGAATTAGTCAAATCATAACCCTGCTCTGCCGCTCTCACTTCTTTGAACTTGCACTCCCTCCCAGAGTTACACACCTCTTTCACTTCCTTTTCCATGGAATCCACTTGGCCATATAGCCACTCCAACAAGTGCTACGGTGCTTGCTCAACGCCATACCACCCTTTTTAGCGTATCCGCTAACCATCCAACACACATACTCTGACTCTCGTCGCAGGGACTCTCAAGCCCCTGCACTATCTCCATTAGGCAAGATCACTTCCCGGGGCCAAACCTTCTAATGCAATCATGCCGCAATATACACAATCCATATCCTCAAACTAATCCCACGATACCTGCAGAGTCTTCAGCATGACTGGACCGCCTCACCAGGCCTTCAGCCCATCTGGACCACTCTCTCAGAACCTTCAGCCAATCTGTACCGCTCTCAGTGCCTTCATTTCGGCTGGACCGTTCTCCGTGCCTTCGGTCTAACTGGTACGCCTTCCGGCCTTCAGTCTATCCGGACCGCTCAACTAGCATTCCACGTTCCGAGCTATCCCCCTCGGAAGTCCTCCCCTGCATACCGTTCTAGCCCTCAAGGGGTTCCGAACTCTAACTCCATCATACATACTCGATCCCGGCCTGCTCCCAGGCCCTCACAATCAAATGCCCTAGGTCTGTATCCCGCCCCGCATGTCCCACACTTACTCCTATCAGCCTATACACTGGCTGACAGAACACTTGTTGAATCCCAACCGCTAAGCACTCTCGAATGCTCGACAATCTTCCGGAGAATTCTCCAATTCTCCCCCACTTGGGCACTAACTATCAACCACCGGTCGCCATCACCGACCTCCTAGAACAACTCTTGCGCAAAGAAAACACTTACACGCGGACTGCTTCCCACAAGCATAAACAACCTCAACGAGAACTCACATCAACCCTGATCAACCTGCTCGAAAGAAACTCAATCTACATCTAACCACTCCTCAGAAAGCAGATGCTACCTGGCCTGCAACCCAATGTCGGGTTTCCACTAATAACCCTCATGGATGATAACCAACGGAATTCCCAAAACAAAGACCCATAACCAAAACCACAACCCGCAAAATGACGAATACCATAACGAAAACCAAACAAAATACCATCTCATAAACATTACACCACAATATTAACAAGATTACAAGATATCAAGAAAGAAACATACCCGCAGCTACATCCGGCACTGCTCTGACCTCCTCTGCCGTAAGCTGATAAGCACGACCCTGAGCCCTCGGGGGCTCTGCTCCACCCTGACCTCCAACTGTGATCCTCAAAGTGGCCGGTCATGCAGCCTGCACCGATCCTACAGCAAACTGTGGACAGTTGGGCCTCAAATGCCCAACCTGATGACAATGATAGCAGATCCTCAAATCCTGAACTGGCGCTGACTGTCGACAATCCCTCGCATAGTGCCCATCCCTTCCGCACTTGCGGCATGCACCACCGGTCCTACAAACCCCGGTGTGACCCTTCCCACACTTCCCACATGGGTGGTTGCTCAAATCCCCTACTCTAACATCAACGGTCTTGGACCATTTTGACGTCGGCTGCGACTGCACCGGAGCCTGCCTCAACTCATGCACCTGCAACTCAATCTCTAACTCACGCCGCCTAGCGGCCTCCTGCAACTCCAACAAGGTCTCGCACCTCTGCGCAGACACAAACTGTCTGATGTCCCTCTTGAGCATGCTCAGATATCGGGACATCTGGGCCTGCTCCGAAGTGAACTCTGGGCAAAACATCGCCCTCTCAGTGAACATCCTGGTGATCTCAGTCACCGACTCCGAATCCTGCTTCAGCTCAAGGAACTCCTGAGCCAATCTTTCCCTCTCAACTTGCGGAACATAACGAGTACTGAACATTTATCTGAACTGATCCCACGAAACTGCAGCCCTCTGTGCATCCGAATATGACCCCGTGGTCAATATCCATTAATCCTTCGCCCCGAGCCTGAACAGGTTCAGAGCACACCTCACCCTATGATCAGCAGGGCATGAACACGTGAAGAAACACCCCTCCACGTCTGACAACCACCTCATAGCAACAATCGGGTCCTGAACCCGGTCGAATGTGGGAGGCTTTGTTTTATCGAAGTCCCGATACTGAAAACCCCGACTAGCTCCTCCCCCTGCCGCTGCTACAGCTGCTGTAGCCGCCGCGGCAGCCGTCTCTGTGAGAGCCGCATATCACTCATCAAAATACTCAACCATGGCGGTCTTAATCGACCCGAACAACTCTGGCAACTCAGACCGGAACAACTCAGCAATCTCATCACGCAGGATCTCACGAATCCTTGCATCCAACTCGCTCGTGCTCATCTGACCGATAACCTCGGGCGGCACCAATCCGCCCGGAACTCTCTCTCCAGCTCCTGATCCTGACCCGGATCCACTCTCATCATGCCTCGGAATCTCCATACTGAAAAGAAACACCACACAAAATCTCAGACTCTTCCCACACCCTGGGATCCAACTCTCTCTCAACCCACCCTATAGATCATGGTTTCCCTGATACGCATATGGGTCCTGTGCTTTCAGTAGTACGGGCCCATACTACCTTCCACACCTACCCATATTTGTATGAAGTACTCCCACAACACCCTAGCGAAACATGCATAACAACGCCCAACCCTCAGCACTAGAGGAACACTGGAAATATCCCACAAGGAAACCCTAGGCAACAGGCATCACAAATCAGGCAACATTATCATGAAATCCTGAAGACCCCTAGCCTAACACTAGCATGTTGTTCTACCAAAGCTCAAAAACAAATAACATGCATGGTATTTTGGGGTTACTTACTGGCTCCGGCTGATCGTACCTCTGCGTCCTCCTTTACTCATTTTAAAAACCATTTTTAAATACTCTTTTGAAAACTCTCCTCGATTTGAGACTGGAGTCACACGAGTGTTTCTCCAATTCACTCAAACCAAGGCTCTGATACCAACTTGTAACGACCGATAAATACAACCAATTTTAAATTTTTCAAAAACATCTCGATTCCATTAATTCTTTACAAAAGGGTTTTCAATACAAAACAATTAATGTGTTCCCAGAATCACAACACTACAAAATCATGAGGAGCGGTACGATCATGCCTTCGCCTTGCCACGATCTCCTAAACAACCTGAAAAACATGAAACCACAACTGTAAGCCCGAAAGCTTAGTGAGATATCCCCAAAATACCAACCACAATTACCATACACGCATAACATGCCATAACATATCCGATCACAGAACAACCATGCACTTCGGGTCTAATGTGTGACTGGTCCGCCGCACCGGCCTACAGTCCACCTGGTCCATCCTCTGAGTCTATTCACATACATCGAGTCTGCAGTGTGATTGCTCCGCCCGCTCCCAGGCCTTCAATCCACCTGGTCCACTCTCTGAGTCTACAGTATGACTGGTCCGCCCGTATCGGGCCTTCAGTCTATCTGGTCCACTCTCCGAGTCTACAATATGACTGGTCCGCCCGCATCGGGCCTTCAGTCTATCTGGTCCACTCTCCGAGCCTTCGGCACGTCTGGTCCACCCTTTCGGGGCCTACAGCCTATCCGGACCGCTCGCTGGGCCTTCGGGACAACCGGTCCGCCCTGGGTGTCTTGGCCTACAGCACGCAGCAGGACCCGCCTCAACCCAATCCCAGTCCAAACAACCATGTGCACATATACATACAATCATATAGCAATTCACAGTCAACAAGCAGATCAAACAGATCACATAGCATATCATCATCCTAATCAGGATACCGACCTAACAGGTCACTAGCATAGCATCTCCGTATCTCTCACGGTACCGATCTCAAACAGGTCTCTAACATATACCATCCTAGCTCTCATGATGCAACATATCATAGCAACAATATAACAACAACTACCCGGATCTCAATCCGGTAAGGGCCGGCCTTGGCGCCTTAGACCCTGTTGATATAGTGAGGATAACTCACCTCGAAACTGCCGACTGAACAAATAACCCGAACTGCTCCGATCACTGATACGATCTCTACCACTGGACAACCGCCAATGCACTGAACTCAAAACAACAACCAACAATTACCAAAATGCCCCTGGAAACCACTGGTCAACCCTTGGTCAAAGACAAGGTCGAAGTCAACCCCTGACTGACCCTACTCGCCGAGTCAACCCTATGACTCGCCGAGTTCCCATAATCAGAACTTCACTCAATCTGCGACCTAACTCCCCGAGACTCGTCGAGTTCAACAACTCTGAGTCCACTCGCATACAACTCACCGAGTCATCCCTTGACTCACCGATTCTCGACTCGACCAGAAAATATTGGGACTCTTCGACAAGACTCGCCGAGCCCAAGAACAGACTCGCCGAGTCTAAGGCTATCTTCAACCTACTCTCCGAGTTGTTCATACAACTCGCCGAGTTCCTGTCCATCTTCATCCAACTCGCCGAGTTGTTCTTCCAACTCGTCGAGTTCCAGCTCATATTCAAGCAACTCGTCGAGTACACCCATGTGACTCGCCGAGTACCACCGGTCTGAATCCAATCAGAAGCATTCCAGGCCATGCAATTGCTCCAAAACATAGATCTAGCCTCCTACAACTCATCCATCACGTAAAATGGCAAACTTTACGTGAATCCAAAGAGATCTATGCATTTTGCACATTAGGGCTAAGGTTTGGGACAAGATAGCTTCATCCAACACTCAACACAGGGACTTTCATGCATTCTAACTCTTCTCCATCCCAGATTTGAGGTAGCAACCTCAGATCTAGCCTCTAAACTCCAATACATCCAAAGGATATGATCTCAACACCCCCAAAATGAAGAATCTAGACAATAGCAGCTCAAATAATGGAAAGATACCTCAAAAGGAAGCTCCAGTAGAAGATTATCCCGAATCCTTGCAAAGCCCTTTGATCCAAGCCTCTTCTTCTTTGGAATCTCTTCAACAACCACCTCTTCAAGCTCCAATTTGCTCAACAATGGTGCTTCTCCACGATTTTAGGGTTTCTGGAACTTAAGGGGGGAACAAAGAGGCTAGGAGGAGAGCATAATTATCTTTATATAGGGCTCAACCCCGAGAATTAGGGTTTTCTCCACTCAGTGCCTACTCGCCGAGTCCATCATGCTGACTCGCCGAGTCGGCTACTTAACACGCGACCCAGTCGCGACTCTACTCGTCGAGTCCACCAATGGACTCGCCGAGTCACTCATTCCCAAATACTCTTTTAGCCCTTTCCACTCTACTCTTGATATTTCGGGATGTTACATTAATACCACCACATTCATTATCAAATGAAAATGTATAACCTTGTTTGTACAAACCATGAAAGGAAATAATATTTCTCACCATTTTGGACGAGTAACAACACTTATTCAAATCTAACACTAGCCCACTACTTAGCAACAAAGAATAAAATCCAATCTTGGCGATATTTGAAGCTTTCCTATTTCACATGATCAAGTTTATCTTCCTATGCTCCACATTCTCACTTCTTCTTCGTCCCTGCAAATTAGTACATATGTGAATACCACAACCTGTATCAAAGACCCAAGAATTAGAATGGGGTGAGTTATTAGACAATATAGTGTAAATACCTGTGTGGTTGGGTTTTACATTCCCATCCTTAACATCTTGAAGGTACTTCGGGAAGTTTCACTTCCAACGCGACTTTTCATGCAATAGAAGCATTCAGCCTCTTTAGTGTTGGCAGAAGTAGTAACAAAACCTTTCTTGGTTCCACTTGAAAAGGAGCCATCAAGGGACTTTCCCTTGGTACCCTTCGAAGGGCTCTTCCTTTTGTTTCCTTTGCCTTTCCTGATTACCAAAACAGGGGCCGTGGTAGGAGTAGGAGTGGTAACAACCGATTTACCCTTAAAACCACTTTTGGCGTCTTCAA
Organism: Lactuca serriola; assembly: GCF_051521515.1. Taxonomy (NCBI): domain Eukaryota; kingdom Viridiplantae; phylum Streptophyta; class Magnoliopsida; order Asterales; family Asteraceae; genus Lactuca; species Lactuca serriola. The sequence goes on from NC_136408.1 coordinate 240,672,344, forward strand.
GAGTCCTTGAACTTTGCTGAGTGTAACTTCCTCCTTGGTCATGTGGTATGTCATTCGGAATTGATCATATCACCAAGGTAAGGAGTGAAAAATGATGTCAATTGCTAACTCCTCGGGGAAGTTCACATTCAGTTTTAGCAAACGGTCCACATACCTTTGAACCCTAGACTCAATATAAATGTCCTACAACACTTAGATGCAATCCTTAGGACTTATAGCACTTATATAAGGTGTTTTGCATGTATTAAGATGTCTTAACTTTGTTAATTAGTTGTTCAAAGACTAATTGGATACATATATGTGTTATTATATGTTAACTAGGATCATTGTACATGTTCGAGTCTTCACTTGACACTTAGCATCCTATACAGTCCGTTCAGCCAAACCACTCACTACAGGCGAGTTCATACCCCCTTAATCAATATTTTAAATGTTTTTAAATGCTTTTATGGGATGGGGGATACAAGCTGAATCATGCTAGTTATTAAATCAACCACATGTGATTAATAAGTAGCATATAAATGGATTTACTACTATTTTAGCTATTTTACCAGACATATCACTTCAAATGGATTTCCAAAACGTTTTTACTTCTTTAAAACGCGTTATCAAATTGTCTTACATACTGAATGTTTCTTTTCAACCTCTGTTACGATTGTGTTTCAAACAAAGGTTTCCTTATACTTTAAAATGTTCTTATCAAACAAACTACTTTCAAATTGTTTTACAAACTGACACCAAGTCATCCTTTCTTAGTTACTAAACTTTTCAATGGTTTTACAAAACTTCTTTTATACTTTTCAATGGTTTTACAAAACTTCTTTTATACTTTTATATTGTCAAATGCATGCCTATGTATGTATACTTATATAAGTAATGTTTAAAGGACTTAGGAAGGCTAGCTCGCTTTATCTCCTTTTCCTCGTTGGAATGTGGCTTTAGGGCATCGGTTATCCGTCCGAAGGTCGTCTAAATATTAGTTATATATTATGTATACATATATAGACATAAAAGTTCTATCACTCAATTCAATACCCTTGGGTAGTGTCACACCCCAAAACCAAGAATAGCGGAAACGTTCTGGGGCGGAGGACGTCATGTACAGTATCACAACAATGAAAAGTAGTAAACAAGCAACAACATCATCCATTGCATTAATAATATAATTATTATACAAGTGTTCTGTCAAATTTTGATAAACACTAAAGCATAAATCAAAATGAAAGATGACTCTTGAACAAGCTCCATCTTCCTTTCTCCTTGCATCGGTACCTGTCTATGATGACCTGAGGATACAAGTAATTTTGAAAGTGAGTATCACCTTTAAAGCTGGTGAGATCATAAGTATTTTAGTGTCTTAATTTGTATGTCAGAATTTGTAAGTAAATGAACTGTAAGTATTGTAAACGTATATGAACTGTAAGTATGAAAATGTTTGTAAAACAACTGTAGACGTTTGAAAAACTCTAGAAATCCCTATGATTCCTACTATTATATAAGGGTGTCTTCTACGAAGACCTAACTGTTCTCAATGTAGTCTTCTACCAAGACTTAACTGTTCTAAATGTTCGTGTCATGTAACAGTGTGTAATTTTCCCAAGTGTAACTATTATTAACAAAATATAGTTTTTACATTTATAGTTTAAGTGAAAAGATCACTAAATATGTGTACATGGAAAATTAATATAGTACTAAAACGTAGCGCTATAAGAACTACTGCTGTACTAATTACCTTAAACCGGATTTATATTAAGGCATCATGTGATTAATTGTACCATACTATTGACTGGTAACAACGACATAAAAATGGTCGTAATAACGGAATGACGTTTGGCACCCGCATACCTGCAGGTCCGGCTATAGCTAGCAGCAAGGTGTAGGATAGTCAATCCAGTATAGATCTATACGCAAACTCACGCTCTCCTTTCAATAGACTCTGGCTACAACTCGGGCCATGACATTTAAGCCATGCTCCGACACACATCACAATAATTAACGTATTCATATTTATGTAATGTAATGAACACTTCTAGCTGTAATGTACGTGCTCTCTACATAGCAAGTATAGTAATGTACTCGTTCTAGTATCGTTGTATATGTTCTCTTTCTAGTATAGTTGTATATGTTCTTCTCTAGTATAGTTGTATACGTTCTCCTCTAGTATAGTTGTATATGTTCTTCTCTAGTATAGTTGTATATGTTCTTCTCTAGTATAGTTGTATATGTTCTCATAGTAGTAAGCATTGACTCATGAATGAACTGACTCATAGTATGATATTGTGTTCTAGTAATAGTTCTAGTATCTTCCTAAACTACCCATATGGTAGTTTACTAGTAATCTAACTGGTACGTATGGACATGGATGTATACCATTGCTACCCAAGGGCATGGGATGAACTGGAAGGGCCTTTATGACTATATATTTACATATGTTATATAACTAATATTTAGACGACCTTCGGACGAGTACCCCATATTCCACCAGACCACATCTCAAGAGCGAAAAGGAAATAGGGTGGATAGCCCTCCTAAGTCTTTCAAACATTTCTTATATAACTATACATATACAGGCATGCAATTTATAATATAAAAGCATAAATAAGTTTTGTAAAACATTTGAACATAATTATTATTTTAAGAAAAGATCGACTTGATATCAATCTATAAAACAGTTTGAAGGTATGGGTTTGCTAAAACAGTTTAGTATAAAGAAATATTTGTTTGAAACACAGTTGTAAATAAGTTTGAAATGTAGTATACAGAGTAAAATGTACAGTGTAATAAGGAGTTTTGAAACATATAAAATGTTTATGAAAAACATTTGAAGGAAACTGTTTGGTAAAACGGCTAATGAGTAGCCAATCATTTGAATGTTGCTTATTAATCACATGTGATTGATATAATAATTAGCATAATTCTACTTGTATCCCCCCTAAAACATTTAAAAACAGTTTAAAACATTGATTAAGGGGTATGAACTCACCTGCAGTATGTGATTGGAAGTGAACGGACTGTTATCGTAAGGAAGGATCGGACAAGTGCTTGGTGTCAAGTGAAGACTTTAGACACACACAATGATCCTAATTACATATGAAGTCATATGTATATAAATAATTAGTGATTAAAACACTAATTATACAAGTGTAAACATTTTAACGCGAGGAAAACACTTTTGGTTAAGTGCTAGGAGGCTAATGGGTTGCAACAAAGGAGTGCAAGGCCTCTAATGGGTGTTTAAGGTCTACTGACATAATGTTTTGGAGTTTACGGCCCAGGGGAGTAAACTCCTGGCCATAAACTCTCACTTAGGTCACAAAATGAAGCTTAACTTTAATACAACTTAAGTGGTGAAGGGCTTCTAGTCTTAAACAAGTGTTTGGGCCTCTTTTTAACTCCATTTAGGAGTTCACGGCCTTGGGACCATAATACCTTGGACTTTACAACCGTAAACTCCCTTGGGAGGGTGTTTATGGTGTTTTCAAGCCTCATGCACAAGTGGTATAAGTTCTAGGCATTTGTTTAAGTCTAATGAGGACCCTAGGCACACTTTGGTGCCCTTGTTTGGTGTATACATCCTATGAGTATTCCCTTGGCCATAAACTCACTTTAAGGGGGTGCTTTTGATGTTTTAAAGTCCACAATTTAGCTAGGAATAAATGAGGGTTAATGTCTAAAGCTTTAGGAGTGATTAGGGCACATTTTGGCCCTTAAATTTGGAGTTCACTGTCCAAGAAATCCTTGGGCCATGAACACCCAACGCTTGGTGTTTTTGATTGTTTTCTAGTCTCAAATTTACATACCTATAATCCTAAGCTAGTTACTTAACAAGGAAATGGGACTAGATAGCATTTAAGCCTCATTTTGGAGTTTACTCCCCAAGAACATCCTTGGGCGGTAAACTCCCGAATCTCTCATATTTGTTATGTAATCTATGTTATTAAGCATATAATAAGCATTATAAGACAACTAGAGAAGTGTACTCATGATTTGGGGCGAAAACCTGAAGATCCGTGAGAGAGAAAATGGCTTTTCTCTAGTTGGAAATGCGAATAATGAATGAATTTGGTTCAGAATTGTATTTATAGTCCTGAGATATTTTTGGCAGAAAATATGTTTATTCCCGGAATGAACTCTACTATCCTAGAGTATTGGAATAATAGTGTTGCACTAAACCCTAGTGCATCCACTCTCCTAATATCTCTTTAAGTGTAAATCCTGAAAACTGCCAAACTTATACTCGGAATCTGAATTTTCACTGTAACTGTTTTACTTCTATTGGCTTGATATGGTTTGTTCAGAATGGAGATTTCGGGTTGTCACATCATCCCCCTGTTGAAGGGAATTTGATCCCGAAATTAGAATTTAGGCAAGGAAGTATGCACGAATGATCGATTCGTGAGGAGGAAACTTCCTAATCGATTGGTTCTAGCGCACCTAAGTGAAATCGGGTTCTCGGTTGGCATTCCAACGAACCTTCACTAACTGGCGACGGCGTTGCTTCGTCCGCTTGACCTCTCGGTCGAGGGTCACTACGGTTCTAATACGAAGGCGAGGATCTCGACGAGTGGACTTACAAGAGTCTTAACAGAAAGGTATGGTTTCATGATCGAGACGCGAAGAGTAGGATGTACGTTACTGAGTTCGCGGAGTAGGTCTAGTTTGTGTGAGGCACAGGACTAATTCTGATAAGAGTCTCGGAGGTCCTAACTATATTGGATTCAGATTTCCACGCGGTATGAAGCGTATTAAGCCATTCCCAGAGTGAGACTTCCTAAAGAATTTGGTCTCTCACTTGGAATCTCCAAAGGTTTTTTCTCTTGCTTAACTTCCCAGTCAATGGCCACCCCTTGCTGGGTCAGAGTCGTAAAGGTTTCTGTAATTTGCGAGGAGTTCTGGATGAACTATGACAGTAGGTCTGTAAGACCTAGAATTTGGCGAAATACTGTCGGCGTCTCTGGTGTCGACAAATGCTCAATGGTTTTGAAAAATTGAAAGAGTACTCATAATTTCCCACATTACTAACAGTGTGTCATAGAAATTTGACCCTTCAATTTCAAAACTCGTGCCTAGAGAACTTCGCTAAAAGTTCCTCTGTAAGAAATGTTTCCATGGGTTTTCTTCTTACTACGAGGGTAGATAAGTAAGTCATTACCTGGAGAAATGACGAACTGATCCGAGTAAGAAAGACGTACCCTACTCATTTAATTCATGAAAACTATGAGCGTATTGGTCCTATCCGAAGGGTATCACTATGGACTCGAAGTGTCCGCATCGAGTTCAGGAGATAGTCTTCCAGGCATCTTTCCCTAACACTCGAACCGGTGATATTCGGATCTCAGATTCATTCCTGGAGTAGCTTCTTTCCTTGCGTTTGCTCAACCATTTCATCTACGCGAGGCAGAGATAACGATTTCTAATGAAAATTTTGATGGAGTCCTCGATATCCGAGGGACATACGATGCAATCCGTCGATCTCTGGGCGAATAAGACTGGGGTTCTCCAGGGTGAGAAGCCTAGTCTTCTAATTCTCTTTCTGTGTAGTTCACTAAGTTGTCTGGGCTGTTCTTGTGTCTCCGTAGATATCTAAGCTGTAGGGCGATCTGTTTACGGGAGTCGTACTGGGTTCTAAGTTTGTTCACATGATGATGTGATTACTCGTAGTCTTAAGCAGTTCTCCATCCTGAAGTTCATATTAGAATTCATACATGGTTTCACAATCACAACTTCGGGTATACGAGTCGTATAAAATTAAGATTGAAAAGGTAGTCGAATAACTGATTTTTCTTTAAGCTCACATCCCATCGGGGAAAAAGAAGTTAAAGTGGAATCATCAATTCTAAACCTGTAGAAGCTTGATTATATATCACTCTTATGTATACCTTCCTTAGTGATAGATCAATCGCATGAATCCTTGGATTAAACTTCATGTACTGCACGAGTGGTACTTCGGGGATTTCTTCGGAAAGAAAATAACTAAGAGGTACTCCTGGCATGAGTACTTTGGTGTTCTGATATGACGGCTTCGCTGGAAATGCGATCTAGAAGAAAGAGATGTACGTATGAAGATGTTTTTGTGAGGATCAAATTGAATCGAGTCTCTTGATAATGTCGGAATCATACTGAAACTTAAAGACATTAGATTTGAACATAAGACGTTTTACAGACAAAACACAACCGTGCAACCATGAACAGAGTTACAGTACTTAAGATTTTCTATAGGACTATTGCAGCGAATAAGGTATACTACAAAAGACAAGTATATGCAGCACGAGAATCCCTATACAGATAGGATCTCGTCAAATGGTATTACTTTAGTTGCACTAGTTTTGGATAGTTTATAAGTCTATTACAACGAAACGCCTAAATTACATTAACGATGGTTCCGAAGTAGGCTCTCCTGCGGCTGTGATCCTGAGAATTTTCCCGTCTGCGCCAGAGTTCTGCGTTATCGGGCAATACTTCTTGAGGTGTCCAATTTCACCGCATTGGTGACATATATGGACAACACCCACATTGGTGGTGGAAGTGAAGTGTTTAGTAGGAGTTATGGGGACGCGGGTTCTTTCCTTTTTCGGGCAACCTCTTTTATAGTGCCCAAACTCACCACAATGATAGCAACCATGGCTGGCTCTAGCGGCGGTGGTCGGTAGTATAATTCCGTTTGTACCAGCCTTTGCTGCCTCCGGGCAATTCCTTTTGTAGTGCCCTACCTTGCCACAACTATAGCAAGTCTGGTTCCCATCAGCGATGGGCGAATTGTTGACCGGTCTTGTTAGGCTCTTGCAGTAACGTTTGGTGTGCCCCTTTTCATTGCAGTTTGATCACTGCATCTCCCGACAAGGTCCATGGTGGTGATAATTACATTTGATGCAATTTGGAATATTTCCAGCATATTGTCGGGCTAGGTTAGGGACAACTGGTATATCCGAAGGGATGGTAGTAGGAGGTACAGATGTCGTAGTTGTGAAGGTTGTTACCGATGGTTGTTTCTTGTTCGTCCCTCTAAGCGATTTGTCCTTCTTTCTAGCCCAAAACTTCCGTTTGTTACTCTTCGTCTCGGAACTCGGGGTGTCGTGGTAGTTTTCTGCTCGTTGCGGTGCTTGATTGCTACTCAGATTGGAATTGTTGTTAACAATCCCGCTAACATTCGCGTTGTTAGCGTTAAAGTGGGTCAAAATAGCTGACATGGCAGCCGAGACTGTAGCTTGAAAGGTAGCTGCATCAATCTGAAGAGTTGGCGTTTGGTTGAGGGGTTGATCGTTTTTCTTGGGCGACATGATTTTGTTTCATGGAAAGAAAAGGAATTTGTGAGCGAGCATGGTTGAACCTAGATGTACTTAGATTGTTCAAGTAAGGAGTAAGAGTATGTTCTCGAAAGGTTGACCTACATCCCTATGATGCAGTCCTAGTACAGAATGGAAGTGAGTTTGTAGGATGGTCTCAAGACGTTTGTCGTTCAAGTTGAGGTATCGTGGGTTGGTGAATAACAAGATCCAACCACTGAAAGAGACTTGGAAATGTCTCCGGATCTAACTTGCTATAGTCTAATGACTTGACTAAAGCAGGTTTCAGATAGACTCCAATGAAAGTATGATAAAAATACTTGAATAAATAATGACATAGAAGTTAGCCGGCTGTCAATATCTTTGATATTCACGACGTAAAGATTCGGGAAAATGACCTTGTAAAGGTCTTACATCTTATCTAGAGAAGATAGTCCTAGACAGCATAAAGACCTAACCAAAAGTACTTACAGTACAAGATAATTTCATAGAAGATGCCACATCGGGCAAAGACAGAAAAACGATTCCTTCTAACAAGGACAATAAAGTAAAGCATCTACTACTGGCGACGGTCATCCCTCTGGTGAACTCTCAGTTCAGCCAAATGACGTTCCATGTCGAGCAGGTGTCTTTCGTACACTCTCTGGCGTACTCAGAGCTCTATGACTTCGGCTCGTTATTCAGCTAGTGCTTGCAGTAGGGTTTTATGGTTTTTCTCTGATCTCTCGCGAGTGTCTTCTAGACTAATGGTGCGGAGGGTATGCATTCTCGCATCAGCGACAACTTCGGTAATCTGATGTAGGGCTGTCCTGCCTTGAATCTCATTTCGGGCCACTCTACGGACCAAGATTGGCAAGACTCTATCTGCTGAGCCCCTATTGCTTAATTCGTAAAACCTTCGGTCGCCATTAAATGGCATGGGCTGATCTTGTCCTTGGCTCCATGTTTCCAGGCAATCCAATCACTCAGGGTCAGGCCATGAAAAGTCGGACGAGGGTTAGGAATTGGAAAGGGAGCTGCTTGGGGTAGGTTCTCAACCTCTAGTTCGGAGCTAGCATCGTCCGAAAGGTTTTCATCATGGTGATCATTCAAAGGGATAGGATGATCATTCTCTGGTTCTTCTCCAAACCATCCAGCAATGATCTCATTAGGAAGGTACTGGTTGCCGTGGGGATGGAGCCCATCTATGTTTTCTATGCGAGAATTTAGGGTAAGAGAATAATTATTAGAAGAACTATCTAGATTTATTTAGAAAACCTTCATTAGTTACATCGCTATTTGTGAAGTGCATACCAGCTATGTGTAATCTAAACAGGATAGACCTTTGAATAAGTGATCTTAACTCCAAATTCACATAGAATAGGGGTAAAGTAAAATTTTCACAGATTCTCAGTCTATAATATCCTAATTACATATAGCATTAGTGTATTCACTTAGCAACTATCAACTTAGTAATGAAGATCCCGTTTTAGTTCTCAAGTATAAAGTACTTATAGTAACACCAAATACTCCTATAGTATTTTAATTTTAATGTTATGTTCTATTGTTCTCATTGTGGTAGGGTTGGTAAGATTTTAGCATTGTTGTGACCACACAATTAAACTTAGGCAAATGCTAGTCAACCCTCGGATAATATAGGTGATCAGGCTATATCTTCCCAGTTTTGACCATATGTCTCTAAGCCCACTTGTGTTGCCCAACAATCGTAATTCTTTTGTACTGTCCTAGTGACACTGATTTTAGTATGAATGCAGCACGTATACTTACTTAAATATTTTATTATTTAAAGTATAAACTCTTGGTCAGAGTATTTTTAATCCCTTATGTATTTGTAGTTAGTATATCTTTTATGGGTTGATATACTTAATTCACTATAAACAATGCTCTGATACCAATCTGTCACACACCAAAACCAAGAACGGCGGAAACGTTCTGGGGCGGAGGACGTCATGTACAGTATCACAACAATGAAAAGTAGTAAACAAGCAACAACATCATCCACTGCATTAATAATATAATTATTATACAAGTGTTCTGTCAAATTTTGATAAACACTAAAGCATAAATCAAAATGAAAGATGAGTCTTGAACAAGCTCCATCTTCCTTTCTCCTTGCATCGGTACCTGTCTATGATGACCTGAGGATACAAGTAATTTTGAAAGCGAGTATCAGCTTTAAAGCTGGTGAGATCATAAGTATTTTAGTGTCTTAATTTGTATGTCAGAATTTGTAAGTAAATGAATTGTAAGTATTGTAAATGTATATGAACTGTAAGTATGAAAATGTTTGTAAAACAACTGTAAACGTTTGAAAAACTCTAGAAATCCCTATGATTCCTACTATTATATAAGGGTGTCTTCTACCAAGACCTAAATGTTCTCAATGTAGACTTCTACCAAGACTTAACTGTTCTAAATGTTCGTGTCATGTAAAAGTGTGTAATTTTCCCAAGTGTAACTATTATTAACAAAATATAGTTTTTACATTTATAGTTTAAGTGAAAAGATCACTAAATATGTGTACAGGGAAAATTAATGTAGTACTAAAACGTAGCGCTATAAGAACTACTGCTGTACTAATTACCTTAAACTAGATTTATATTAAGGCATCATGTGATTAATTGTACCGTACTATTGACTGGTAACAACGACATAAGAATGGTCGTAATAACGGAATGACGTTCGGCACCCGCAGACCTGCAGGTCCGGCTGTAGCTAGCAGCAAGGTGTAGGATACTCAATCCAGTATAGATCTATACGCAAACTCACGCTCTCCCTTCAAGAGACTCTGGCTACAACTCGGGCCATGACATTTAAGGCATGCTCCGATACACATCACAATAATTAACGTATTTATATATATGTAATGTAATGAACTGTTCTAGCTATAATGTACGTGCTCTCTACCTAGCAAGTATATTAGTGTACTCGTTCTAGTATCGTTGCATATGTTTTCTTTCTAGTACAGTTGTATATGTTCTTCTCTAGTATAGTTGTATATGTTCTCATCTAGTATTGTTGTATATGTTCTTCTCTAGTATAGTTGTATATGTTCTTCTATAGTATAGTTGTATATGTTCTTCTCTAGTATAGTTGTATATGTTCTCATAGTAGTAAGCACTGAATCATGAATGAACGGACTCATAGTATGATATTGTGTTCTAGTAATAGTTCTAGTATCTTCCTAAACTACCCATATGGTAGTTTACTAGTAATCTAACTAGTACGTATGGAGATGGATGTATACCCTTGCTACCCAAGGGCATGGGATGAACTGGAAGGGCCTTTATGACTATATATGTCCATATATTATATAACTAATATTTAGACAACCTTCGGACGAGTACCCGATATCCCACCAGACCACATCTCAAGCGCGAAAAGGAAATAGGGTGGATAGCCTTCCTAAGTCTTTTAAACATTTCTTATATAACTATACATATAGAGGCATGCAATTTATAATATAAAAGCATAAATAAGTTTTGTAAAACATTTGAACATAATTATTATTTTAAGAAAAGATCGACTTGATGTCAATCTATAAAACAGTTTGAAGGTATGGGTTTGATAAAACAGTTTAGTATAAAGAAATATTTGTTTGAAACACAATTGTAAATAAGTTTGAAATGTAATATACAGAGTAAAATGTACAGTGTAATAAGGAGTTTTGAAACATATAAAATGTTTATGAAAAACATTTGAAGGAAACTGTTTGGTAAAACAGCTAATGAGTAGCCAATCATTTAAATGTTGCTTATTAATCACATGTGATTGATATAATAATTAGCATAATTCTATTTGTATCCCCCCCCATAAAACATTTAAAAACAGTTTAAAACATTGATTAAGGGGTATGAACTCACCTACAGTATGTGATTGGAATTGAACAGATTGTTATCGTAAGGAAGGATCGGACAAGTGCTTGGGGTTAAGTGAAGACTTTAGACACACGCAATGATCCTAATTACATATGAAGACATATGTATTTAAATAATTAGTGATTAAAACACTAATTATACAAGTATAAACATTTTAACGCGAGGAAAACACTTTTGGTCAAGTGCTAGGAGGCTAATGGATTGCAACAAAGGAGTGCAAGGCCTCTAATGGGAGTTTAAGGTCTACTGACCATATGTTTTGGAGTTTACGGCCCAGGGGAGTAAACTCCTAGCCGTAAACTCTCACTTAGGTCACAAAATGAAGCTTAACTTTAACACAACTTAAGTGGTGAAGGGCTTCTAGTCTTAAACAAGTGTTTAGGCCTCTTTTTAACTCCATTTAAGAGTTCACGGCCTTGGGACCATTATCCTTTGGAGTTTACGGCCGTAAACTCCCTTGGGAGGGTGTTTATGGTGTTTTCAAGCCTCATGCACAAGTGGTATAAGTTCTAGGCATTTGTTAAAGGCTAATGAGGACCCTAGGCACACTTTGGTGCCCTTGTTTGGTGTTTACGGCCTATGAGTATTCCCTTGGCCGTAAACTCACTTTAAGGGGGTGCTTTTCATGTTTTAAAGTCCACAATTTAGCTAGGAATAAATGGGGGTTAATGTCTAAAGCTTTAGGAGTGATTAGGGCACATTTTGGCCCTTCAATTTGGAGTTCACGGTCCAAGAAATCCTTGGGCCGTGAACACCCAAAGCTTGGTGTTTTTGATTGTTTTCTAGTCTCAAATTTACATACCTATAATCCTAAGCTAGTTAGTTAACAAGGAAATGGCACTAGATAGCATTTAAGCCTCATTTTGGAGTTTACTCCCCAAGAACATCCTTGGGCAGTAAACTCCCGAATCTCACATATTTGTTATGTAATCTATGTTATTAAGCATATAATAAGCATTATAAGACAACTAGAGAAGTGTACTCACGATTTGGGGCGAAAACCTGAAGATCCGTGAGAGAGAAAATGTCTTTTCTCTAGTTGGAAATGTGAATAATGAATGAATTTGGTTCAGAATTCTATTTATAGTCCTGAGATATTTTTGGCAGAAAATATTTTTATTTCTGGGCGAATAAGACTGGGGTTCTCCAGGGTGAGAAGCCTAGTCTTCTAATTCTCTTTCTGTGTAGTTCACTAAGTTGTCCGGGCTGTTCTTGTGTCTCCGTAGATATCTAAGCTGTAGGGCGATCTGTTTACGGGAGTCGTACTGGGTTCTAAGTTTGTTCACATGATGATGTGATTACTCGTAGTCTTAAGCAGTTCTCCATCCTGAAGTTCATATTAGAATTCATACATGGTTTCACAATCACAACTTCGGGTATACGAGTCGTATAAAATTAAGATTGAAAAGGTAGTCGAATAACTGATTTTTCTTTAAGCTCACATCCCATCGGGGAAAAAGAAGTTAAAGTGGAATCATCAATTCTAAACCTGTAGAAGCTTGATTATATATCACTCTTATGTATACCTTCCTTAGTGATAGATCAATCGCATGAATCCTTGGATTAAACTTCATGTACTGCACGAGTGGTACTTCGGGGATTTCTTCGGAAAGAAAATAACTAAGAGGTACTCCTGGCATGAGTACTTTGGTGTTCTGATATGACGGCTTCGCTGGAAATGCGATCTAGAAGAAAGAGATGTACGTATGAAGATGTTTTTGTGAGGATCAAATTGAATCGAGTCTCTTGATAATGTCGGAATCATACTGAAACTTAAAGACATTAGATTTGAACATAAGACGTTTTACAGACAAAACACAACCGTGCAACCATGAACAGAGTTACAGTACTTAAGATTTTCTATAGGACTATTGCAGCGAATAAGGTATACTACAAAAGACAAGTATATGCAGCACGAGAATCCCTATACAGATAGGATCTCGTCAAATGGTATTACTTTAGTTGCACTAGTTTTGGATAGTTTATAAGTCTATTACAACGAAACGCCTAAATTACATTAACGATGGTTCCGAAGTAGGCTCTCCTGCGGCTGTGATCCTGAGAATTTTCCCGTCTGCGCCAGAGTTCTGCGTTATCGGGCAATACTTCTTGAGGTGTCCAATTTCACCGCATTGGTGACATATATGGACAACACCCACATTGGTGGTGGAAGTGAAGTGTTTAGTAGGAGTTATGGGGACGCGGGTTCTTTCCTTTTTCGGGCAACCTCTTTTATAGTGCCCAAACTCACCACAATGATAGCAACCATGGCTGGCTCTAGCGGCGGTGGTCGGTAGTATAATTCCGTTTGTACCAGCCTTTGCTGCCTCCGGGCAATTCCTTTTGTAGTGCCCTACCTTGCCACAACTATAGCAAGTCTGGTTCCCATCAGCGATGGGCGAATTGTTGACCGGTCTTGTTAGGCTCTTGCAGTAACGTTTGGTGTGCCCCTTTTCATTGCAGTTTGATCACTGCATCTCCCGACAAGGTCCATGGTGGTGATAATTACATTTGATGCAATTTGGAATATTTCCAGCATATTGTCGGGCTAGTTTAGGGACAATTGGTATATCCGAAGGGATGGTAGTAGGAGGTACAGATGTCGTAGTTGTGAAGGTTGTTACCGATGGTTGTTTCTTGTTCGTCCCTCTAAGCGATTTGTCCTTCTTTCTAGCCCAAAACTTCCGTTTGTTACTCTTCGTCTCGGAACTCGGGGTGTCGTGGTAGTTTTCTGCTCGTTGCGGTGCTTGATTGCTACTCAGATTGGAATTGTTGTTAACAATCCCGCTAACATTCGCGTTGTTAGCGTTAAAGTGCGTCAAAATAGCTGACATGGCAGCCGAGACTGTAGCTTGAAAGGTAGCTGCATCAATCTGAAGAGTTGGCGTTTGGTTGAGGGGTTGATCGTTTTTCTTGGGCGACATGATTTTGTTTCATGGAAAGAAAAGGAATTTGTGAGCGAGCATGGTTGAACCTAGATGTACTTAGATTGTTCAAGTAAGGAGTAAGAGTATGTTCTCGAAAGGTTGACCTACATCCCTATGATGCAGTCCTAGTACAGAATGGAAGTGAGTTTGTAGGATGGTCTCAAGACGTTTGTCGTTCAGGTTGAGGTATCGTGGGTTGGTGAATAACAAGATCCAACCACTGAAAGAGACTTGGAAATGTCTCCGGATCTAACTTGCTATAGTCTAATGACTTGACTAAAGCAGGTTTCAGATAGACTCCAATGAAAGTATGATAAAAATACTTGAATAAATAATGACATAGAAGTTAGCCGGCTGTCAATATCTTTGATATTCACGACGTAAAGATTCGGGAAAATGACCTTGTAAAGGTCTTACATCATATCTAGAGAAGATAGTCCTAGACAGCATAAAGACCTAACCAAAAGTACTTACAGTACAAGATAATTTCATAGAAGATGCCACATCGGGCAAAGACAGAAAAACGATTCCTTCTAACAAGGACAATAAAGTAAAGCATCTACTACTGGCGACGGTCATCCCTCTGGTGAACTCTCAGTTCAGCCAAATGACGTTCCATGTCGAGCAGGTGTCTTTCGTACACTCTCTGGCGTACTCAGAGCTCTATGACTTCGGCTCGTTATTCAGCTAGTGCTTGCAGTAGGGTTTTATGGTTTTTCTCTGATCTCTCGCGAGTGTCTTCTAGACTAATGGTGCGGAGGGTATGCATTCTCGCATCAGCGACAACTTCGGTAATCTGATGTAGGGCTGTCCTGCCTTGAATCTCATTTCGGGCCACTCTACGGACCAAGATTGGCAAGACTCTATCTGCTGAGCCCCTATTGCTTAAGTCGTAAAACCTTCGGTCGCCATTAAATGGCATGGGCTGATCTTGTCCTTGGCTCCATGTTTCCAGGCAATCCAATCACTCAGGGTCAGGCCATGAAAAGTCGGACGAGGGTTAGGAATTGGAAAGGGAGCTGCTTGGGGTAGGTTCTCAACCTCTAGTTCGGAGCTAGCATCGTCCGAAAGGTTTTCATCATGGTGATCATTCAAAGGGATAGGATGATCATTCTCTGGTTCTTCTCCAAACCATCCAGCAATGATCTCATTAGGAAGGTACTGGTTGCCGTGGGGATGGAGCCCATCTATGTTTTCTATGCGAGAATTTAGGGTAAGAGAATAATTATTAGAAGAACTATCTAGATTTATTTAGAAAACCTTCATTAGTTACATCGCTATTTGTGAAGTGCATACCAGCTATGTGTAATCTAAACAGGATAGACCTTTGAATAAGTGATCTTAACTCCAAATTTACATAGAATAGGGGTAAAGTAAAATTTTCACAGATTCTCAGTCTATAATATCCTAATTACATATAGCCTTAGTGTATTCACTTAGCAACTATCAACTTAGTAATGAAGATCCCGTTTTAGTTCTCAAGTATAAAGTACTTATAGTAACACCAAATACTCCTATAGTATTTTAATTTTAATGTTATGTTCTATTGTTCTCATTGTGGTAGGGTTGGTAAGATTTTAGCATTGTTGTGACCACACAATTAAACTTAGGCAAATGCTAGTCAACCCTCGGATAATATAGGTGATCAGGCTATATCTTCCCAGTTTTGACCATATGTCTCTAAGCCCACTTGTGTTGCCCAACAATCGTAATTCTTTTGTACTGTCCTAGTGACACTGATTTTAGTATGAATGCAGCACGTATACTTACTTAAATATTTTATTATTTAAAGTATAAACTCTTGGTCAGAGTATTTTTAATCCCTTATGTATTTGTAGTTAGTATATCTTTTATGGGTTGATATACTTAATTCACTATAAACAATGCTCTGATACCAATCTGTCACACCCCAAAACCAAGAACGGCGGAAACGTTCTGGGGCGGAGGACGTCATGTACAGTATCACAACAATGAAAAGTAGTAAACAAGCAACAACATCATCCACTGCATTAATAATATAATTATTATACAAGTGTTCTGTCAAATTTTGATAAACACTAAAGCATAAATCAAAATGAAAGATGAGTCTTGAACAAGCTCCATCTTCCTTTCTCCTTGCATCGGTACCTGTCTATGATGACCTGAGGATACAAGTAATTTTGAAAGCGAGTATCAGCTTTAAAGCTGGTGAGATCATAAGTATTTTAGTGTCTTAATTTGTATGTCAGAATTTGTAAGTAAATGAATTGTAAGTATTGTAAATGTATATGAACTGTAAGTATGAAAATGTTTGTAAAACAACTGTAAACGTTTGAAAAACTCTAGAAATCCCTATGATTCCTACTATTATATAAGGGTGTCTTCTACCAAGACCTAAATGTTCTCAATGTAGACTTCTACCAAGACTTAACTGTTCTAAATGTTCGTGTCATGTAAAAGTGTGTAATTTTCCCAAGTGTAACTATTATTAACAAAATATAGTTTTTACATTTATAGTTTAAGTGAAAAGATCACTAAATATGTGTACAGGGAAAATTAATGTAGTACTAAAACGTAGCGCTATAAGAACTACTGCTGTACTAATTACCTTAAACTAGATTTATATTAAGGCATCATGTGATTAATTGTACCGTAGTATTGACTGGTAACAACGACATAAGAATGGTCGTAATAACGGAATGACGTTCGGCACCCGCAGACCTGCAGGTCCGGCTGTAGCTAGCAGCAAGGTGTAGGATACTCAATCCAGTATAGATCTATACACAAACTCACGCTCTCCCTTCAAGAGACTCTGGCTACAACTCGGGCCATGACATTTAAGGCATGCTCCGATACACATCACAATAATTAACGTATTCATATATATGTAATGTAATGAACTGTTCTAGCTATAATGTACGTGCTCTCTACCTAGCAAGTATATTAGTGTACTCGTTCTAGTATCGTTGCATATGTTTTCTTTCTAGTACAGTTGTATATGTTCTTCTCTAGTATAGTTGTATATGTTCTCATCTAGTATTGTTGTATATGTTCTTCTCTAGTATAGCTGTATATGTTCTTCTATAGTATAGTTGTATATGTTCTTCTCTAGTATAGTTGTATATGTTCTCATAGTAGTAAGCACTGAATCATGAATGAACGGACTCATAGTATGATATTGTGTTCTAGTAATAGTTCTAGTATCTTCCTAAACTACCCATATGGTAGTTTACTAGTAATCTAACTAGTACGTATGGAGATGGATGTATACCCTTGCTACCCAAGGGCATGGGATGAACTGGAAGGGCCTTTATGACTATATATGTCCATATATTATATAACTAATATTTAGACAACCTTCGGACGAGTACCCGATATCCCACCAGACCACATCTCAAGCGCGAAAAGGAAATAGGGTGGATAGCCATCCTAAGTCTTTTAAACATTTCTTATATAACTATACATATAGAGGCATGCAATTTATAATATAAAAGCATAAATAAGTTTTGTAAAACATTTGAACATAATTATTATTTTAAGAAAAGATCGACTTGATGTCAATCTATAAAACAGTTTGAAGGTATGGGTTTGATAAAACAGTTTAGTATAAAGAAATATTTGTTTGAAACACAATTGTAAATAAGTTTGAAATGTAATATACAGAGTAAAATGTACAGTGTAATAAGGAGTTTTGAAACATATAAAATGTTTATGAAAAACATTTGAAGGAAACTGTTTGGTAAAACAGCTAATGAGTAGCCAATCATTTAAATGTTGCTTATTAATCACATGTGATTGATATAATAATTAGCATAATTCTATTTGTATCCCCCCCATAAAACATTTAAAAACAGTTTAAAACATTGATTAAGGGGTATGAACTCACCTACAGTATGTGATTGGAATTGAACAGATTGTTATCGTAAGGAAGGATCAGACAAGTGCTTGGGGTTAAGTGAAGACTTTAGACACACGCAATGATCCTAATTACATATGAAGACATATGTATTTAAATAATTAGTGATTAAAACACTAATTATACAAGTATAAACATTTTAACGCGAGGAAAACACTTTTGGTCAAGTGCTAGGAGGCTAATGGATTGCAACAAAGGAGTGCAAGGCCTCTAATGGGAGTTTAAGGTCTACTGACCATATGTTTTGGAGTTTACGGCCCAGGGGAGTAAACTCCTAGCCGTAAACTCTCACTTAGGTCACAAAATGAAGCTTAACTTTAACACAACTTAAGTGGTGAAGGGCTTCTAGTCTTAAACAAGTGTTTAGGCCTCTTTTTAACTCCATTTAAGAGTTCACGGCCTTGGGACCATTATCCTTTGGAGTTTACGGCCGTAAACTCCCTTGGGAGGGTGTTTATGGTGTTTTCAAGCCTCATGCACAAGTGGTATAAGTTCTAGGCATTTGTTAAAGGCTAATGAGGACCCTAGGCACACTTTGGTGCCCTTGTTTGGTGTTTACGGCCTATGAGTATTCCCTTGGCCGTAAACTCACTTTAAGGGGGTGCTTTTCATGTTTTAAAGTCCACAATTTAGCTAGGAATAAATGGGGGTTAATGTCTAATGCTTTAGGAGTGATTAGGGCACATTTTGGCCCTTCAATTTGGAGTTCACGGTCCAAGAAATCCTTGGGCCGTGAACACCCAAAGCTTGGTGTTTTTGATTGTTTTCTAGTCTCAAATTTACATACCTATAATCCTAAGCTAGTTAGTTAACAAGGAAATGGCACTAGATAGCATTTAAGCCTCATTTTGGAGTTTACTCCCCAAGAACATCCTTGGGCAGTAAACTCCCGAATCTCACATATTTGTTATGTAATCTATGTTATTAAGCATATAATAAGCATTATAAGACAACTAGAGAAGTGTACTCACGATTTGGGGCGAAAACCTGAAGATCCGTGAGAGAGAAAATGTCTTTTCTCTAGTTGGAAATGTGAATAATGAATGAATTTGGTTCAGAATTCTATTTATAGTCCTGAGATATTTTTGGCAGAAAATATTTTTATTTCCAGAATTACCTCTAGTATCCTAGAGTATTGGAATAATAGTGTTGCATTAAACCCTAGTGCATCCACTCTCCTGATATCTCCTTAACTGTAAATCCTGAAAATTGCCAAACTTATACTCAGAGTCTGAATTTTCACTGTAACTGTTCTACTTCTATTGGCTTGATATGGTTTCTTCAGAATGGAGTTTTCGGGTTGTCACAGGTAGCAAGGGTATACGTTCATGTTCATACATACAGGTCATAATACTAGTAAACTACGATAGGCCTACTTTAGGATGTTACTAATACTATTACTAGAACAAAAAATCATTCAATAAGTCAGTTCATCCATGAGTCAATACAGCTAGTACACACATTACATTTCAATACTTGCTAGATAGAGAGAACACACAATACAGTTAGTACACAGAGTACATTTCAATACTTGCTAGATAGAGAGAACACACAATACAGATAGTACACACAGTACATTTCAATACTTGCTAGATAGAGAGAACACACAATACAGCTAGTACACACAGTACATTTCAATACTTGCTAGATAGAGAGAACACACAATACAGCTAGTACACGCAGAACATTACAGTACATACAGGCTAGACAGGGGGAGAACATACAATACAACTAGCACATTCATTACATATACATTATTACATTTATGCGAGCCACTAAACGGGGCATGGCACTACCTGCCATGACCGTTTTGGTATCTAGAATCTCCTTAATTGGAGAGCGTATGAGTTTGCGTATAGATCTATACTGGATTGACTATCCTACACCTTGTTGCTCTCTACAGTGGGACTTGCAAGTCTACGGGTACCAAATGTCATTTCTTACGGTGTCTTTCATCGTCGTTTTACTAGAGTCGGTAGCAGGATACAGGCCGATCACATGGTTCTTTAAATTACAATTGGTTTAAGGTAGTTAGTACAACAGTAGTTAGTTATTACAATATTACAGTACTATAATATTTTTCCCATTACATTCACTTCGTGAACATTCACACGATGCACGGTAATGTAAAAACTAAGTTTTTGGTTAATGGTAGTCGGATTTGGGAAAATACACACTCTTACAAGAGACACACACACGGATACTAGATGCCTTGGTAGAAGGCTACTTTTAGTAGGAAACATAGGGTTTTCTAGGGGGTTCAAAACTTTTACATACTTACACTTCACATACTTGAAAATACTTTCTTACAAATTCAGACACTAAAATACTTATGATCTCACCAGCTTTAAAGTTGATACTCTCTGTCAAAATAACTTGTATCCTCAGGTCAACAGTAGACAGGTACCGATACAAGGTTTAGAGAAGATGGGGCTCGTTCAAGACTCATCTTTCATTTTGATATATACTTTAGTGTCTATTAAACATGTCAGAACACACTTGTATTAAAATTATATTATTAATGCAGTGGATGATGTTGTTGCTTGTTTACTACTATTCATTGTTGTGATATTGTACATGATGTCCTCCGCTCCAGAACGTTTCCGCCATTCCTGGTTTTGGGGTGTGACAGATTGGTATCAGACCATTGTTTATAGTGAATTGAGTATATCAACCTATAAAATATATACAGACTATAAATACAATGGGCTTAAAATACTCTGACCAAGAGTTTATACTTTAAATAATAAAATATTTAATTAAGTATAGGTGCCTGCATTTATACTAAAATTAGTGTCACTAGGACAGTACAAAAGTATTACGATTATTGGGTAGCACAAGTAGACTTAGAGACATATAGTCAAAACTGGGAAAATATAGCTTGATCAACTATATTATCCGAGGGTTGACTAGCATGTGCCTAAGTGTGGTTGTGAAGTTGCAACAAGTCTAAAATCTTACCCACAATACCACAACGAGAACAATAGAACCTAAACCTAAAATGCTATAGGAGTATTTTGTGTTACTATAAGCTAGTTATGTGCTAGATTCTTATATCTCTTTTCTTACGTAGATAATATGGCTGAATTCCATCCCTACGGTAACTGGTACTTCCCTAACGAAGGTAATGAAGGCAGGTTTGAAGCTGATCCAGGAAATGACCACCCATTCCCTGTGGATGGTCACCAGGTTGAAGGCTTAGGAGATGGTTCCGACTTCGAGCCCGAAGTAGAGAATCTACCCCCGATGGCTCTTGTCCCTAATGCTAACCCTCGTCCGACTTTTCAATGCCCGACGCCTCCGTGGATGGAAAGATTAGCCCATGCCATTTAATGGAGACCGAAGCTTTTATGACCTGAGAGAAAGGGGCTCAGTAGACAGAGTCTTGCCAATCCTGGTCCGCAGAGTAGCCCGAAACGAGATTCAAGGCAGGACAGCCCTACATCAAATCACGGAAGTTGTCGCCAATGTGAGAATGCATACCCTCTGCACCATTCGTCTGGAAGATGCTCGTGAGAGATCCGAGAGAGAACCTGAAACCCTACTGCAAGCACTGGCTGAATCACTAGTCGAAATCATAGAACCCTGAGTACGCCAGAGGGTATATGAAAGACACCTACTTGATATGGAACGCCAACTGGCTGAACTAAGGGTTCACCAGAGGGATGACCGTCACCAGTAGTAGATTCCTTACTTTCTTTCCCTATTAAAAGGAATTGTTTTTCCTGTCCATGTCCTATGTGGCATTTTTCTATGAAACTATCTTGTACTATAAGTACTCTTAGTTAGGCATTTATGCGGCCAAAACATTTCTACTCTGGATATGACGAAAGACCCTCTACAAGGTAAATTTTCCCGAACTTATTACGTCATGAATATCAAAGATATTGACGGTCGGCTAACTTCTGAGTCATTCTCTTTTCAAATACTCTCATCATGTTATCATGGGAGTCTATTTGAGACCCACTCTAGTCAAGTTATTAAACTAGGGTAATTTAGCTCAGGGATCATTCCCAATTCTTTTTCAAGGGTTGGATCATGTTGTTTACCAACCGATGGTACCATGTTTTAGATGTCAAGCATCTTGTGACCATTCTATGAACTTAATTCTACTCTGGACTAGGACTGCATCATAGGGATGTAGGCTAAACCCCGAGAACATACTTCTACTCTTTACTTGAACGATCGAAATACATCTACGTTCAACCATAATAGCTCACGAACTCCTTTTCTCTCGGTATAACAAAATCATGGCGTCATCCAGAAATAGCCCACCGAACAACGAAACCCCTATCCTTCATATCGACGCTGCTACATTACAAGCCACTGTAACTGCTGCTGTGACTGCTTTCCTTGCACACATCAACTCTGACAACGCAAACAAGACTAGCAAACGAGTCGAAAATTCCGATTGTTGTACCAATCTGGGATGCCAACAAATGGCAAGAATCACGGGCTTGCAAAGCCGAAAAAACGAGAGGAATAAACGAAAGCACCAAGCCCAAAAGGGGCGCAAGAGATCCCAAAGACGTGCCATGCAACACCAACAAGTGGCAACTCCTGCCATCCCAGCACCGATTAGACCATACGAAGGAAAACTACCGAAGTGTGATAAGTGTAGCTCTCATCACAAAGGGGCTTGCCATGAAATGCAATGCTGCAATTGCTACCAAATAGGACACCATGTTTGTAGCTATAGAGAACCGGCACGATCTATCACTCAAGTCCCTGACATCAGAGTCAACTAGGCTTGCGATAGTGGTGGTAAAACTAGACCTTATGAAAGAAAAATTTCAAAGTGGATGAATAAGGAAAACACTTGTCTCCACATAACTCTGACTGTACACATCACTTCCACCACCGAGGTTGGTACCAGCCAGATATGAATGCGGTGAAATTGGGCACCTCAAGAAGGATTGTCCGATAGCGAAGAACTATGTCGCAGATGGAAAGATACTAAGGATCACTGCCGTAGGAGAGACAACTACGGACCCTCATTAAAGTATCTAAGGCGTTCGTTGTAACAGAATCGTGAACCATTTAAAACTAATGCAAGTAGAGTCTTATCTTTTGCGAGATTCCGTCAGTAAAGGGACCCTCGTGCTGCGTATACTTGTCTTTTGTAGTATACCTAGTACGCAACAATAGTCTTGTAGTAAATCTATAGTACTGTAACTCTGTTAAAAGTTGCACTGTTGGGTTTTGCCTGTAACGCCTTTATGATCAAGTCTAATGTCTTTATTTCCAAGTGAGTCCGATTTATCATGCAACTTGATTCAATTCAGTCTGCACAAATACCAGTTTTGTACGTACATGTCTTTCTCCGTAAACGTCTTTCTAGCGAAGCCGTCATTTCAGAACTCTGAAGTACTCATATGTAGAGTACCTCATCCTTCTTATCCTTTCCGAAGAAACCTCAACATACCTCCCTAGAGTACCACCTGGACAGTACGTCAAGTTCAATCCAAAGATCCGTACGGTTGATCTATCGCGGAAGAATGTATACACAAGTTTGGTATATAATCAAGGTTCTATAGGTTTAGAATTGATGATTCCACTTTAACTTCTTTTCCTCGTTGGGATGCTAGCTTAAAGAAAAATCATTTATTCGACTACCTTTTCAATCTTAATTATTTATGAATCGTATACACGAGACTGTGATTGATGAACCATGTATGAATTTGTGACAAACTGAAACTTCTAACCTATGTAATTGATCCGCATATCAGCACTAAAACTTGAGTTCATTATCTTCTATTAAATCTTGTGGTTCGATATGGGTTCTCTAGACTTAGTATAATCTAGATATGAGTCTTAGGAAGGGTTGGAGAGTGTTTAGCATCACAAAATCGGGCCAAACTCACCAAATAAGGTGTGTACGGCCACACACCTGTGTGTACGGCCACACATCCATGTGTGCAGCCACACACCCAACCAAAAACACCCTCAACCTCACACCCAACTCAATATATGGATGGATTCCCCTTCATTCATTCATTTAGATGTTCCTTTTCCGTCTCTCTACTTTCTCTCTCTAAATCATCAACCAAGAACACTTTGAAGGCTTCATATTCGTGATCTACTCCATCTTCAATGTAACAACGGAAATTTTAAAACAAAATTTTCATTTCTAAAAATGTATTTTCATCCAAAACAAGGCATAAATATCCAACATATCATGTCATAATACAAATCATATGAATCCCAGGATGATAAATCATCCATTAGTGTGTACAGATCACGTCGGCGCCTTCCCACGGTCCTCGCTAGTACCTAAAACACATACACAACAACTGTAAGCAAAAATGCTTAGTGAGTTCCCCAAAATACAACTTACACACATACGCCTTTCCAGGCCCTAACCTTCCGGTCCATGTCTCTCAGGGGACTTCCGTCCCGGCTGGGTAAACCTTCCAGTCCTACCCACGCCAACCTTACGGTCCACATTACAACGCATTCCGGCCCATAACATAATGCCTTCCGGCCCATATCAAGCATATCATACATAGCACATATAACAATTAACTTATCACATATAGCACATATGTCTCATACCATATCCGACCTTCCGGTCACACAGTCAAAACCCTTCCGGGTATAGTATAGTGAGAAGACTCACCTCGCGTATCTCGATGACTCACGAAGCCTGAAATCCCTCGTGCTCGATCCTCCGAGCTATAATCCTCCTATAACATCATATGTCTCTAATTATTAACACTAAGGTTGACTATCCCTCAAAAGTCAACACTGGTCAACTTCGGTCAACGGTCAACGGTCAACTTTGACCGGACTCGGCGAGTGCACTAAGGCGACTCGGCGAGTCTAGACGTTTTCACCAACTCTCCAGGATTCCCTTTTTACACGTCGAGTACTCCCCCTGACTCGACGAGTTCCACCTGGCAGAATCACGGGGCCACCCCGACTCAACTCGCCGAGTCTCAAGAACAACTCGGCAAGTCCCAATTCAACTCAGTCCACTTGACTACCCTCTCTAACTCGCCCTGACTCACTGAGTCAACCCATGACTCGACTGGGCCACTCACTGGCCGATCTAAGGGCAATCTTCAAGCTACTCGCCGAGTCTGCTCATCGGACTCGGCGAGTCCATGCCATGCAATCACTCAAACTCGCTTCTAAGGTCAGATGTGCTCCAACAATTCATAGATCTGGCCTACCTAGACTGATTCATCACGTAAAGCCCTTATCTTGGTGTTCATAATACACTCCATGTCTCATAAATCGCATTTTGACCTAAGGCATAAGGATTCCAATCCAAAACCTCCATTGATTCACAAAAAGCTTGGGCAAAGGGACAATTTGGACCTCCAAGGGTCCAGATCTATGGTCTAAATCGCTTAAAGGAACAAGGCGGCTCTAGATCTAGCCACAAAAGGGTTCAATAAACCCTAAATCAAAATAAACATCAACATAGAAGAGGATAGCTCGAAGACATTACCACAATAGTGATGCTCTGGACTCCAAACTCTCAGAAATGGCTCCCCTTGCTTTCCCCTTAGCAGATCCTCCCTTTCCCTTGCAAGATGACACCTCCAAGATCAATAATGGCCTCCTACTATCCTCCAAACGCTCACACTCGATTAGGGTTTCTCTCAAGGGACTGGTGAGCACAAATGACGGCCATAAGGCCCTTTAAATAGGTCCCAATCCCGAGAAATTAGGGTTTCATTAAACAGCACGGACTCGCTGAGTCCATATCTTGGACTCGCCGAGTCCGGGCGTGAACCACCCGCGTCCAGATCCGCGATCCTACTCGGTGAGTCTGAGATCCAACTCATCGAGTCCCCTCTCAAAACACCAAAAACATAAACATAAAAGATACCTAGAAATCCGGGCTGTTACAACTCTCCCCCACTAGAACTAGACTTCTCCCTCGAAGTCTCGCTCTGAAAATAGCTTCGGGTGCTGCTCACGCATCTGACGCTCCGGCTCCCAGGTCATCTCCGATCCCTTCCGGTGTTGCCACTGAACCAACACCAGAGGTACCTCCTTGTTCCTCAGAACCTTGATCTTTCAATCTCTAATGGCCACTCGTCTCTCAGCATAATTCAGGCTCGCATCCACCTGAATATCCTCTAATGGAACCACTGCCGACTCATCGGCTATACACTTCCTCAACTGCGACACATGAAAAGTGTCGTGGATCTGCCCCAACTCTGCTGGCAACTCCAAACGATAGGCTACCCGGCCTACCCTCGCAATCACACAAAATGGTCCAATATACCGGGGCCCCAACTTGCCCCTCTTCCTGAATCGAATCACTCCTTTCCAAGGAGAGACCTTCAGGAGAACGAAGTCGCCGACCTGAAACTCAAGCTCGGACCGGCGTCTGTTTGCATAACTCTTCTGTCGGCTCTGGGCGGTCAATAACCTCTGTCTGACCTACTGAATCTGCTCTGTCGTCTGAAGCACGATCTCTGTACTGCCTATCACTCGCTGCCCAACCTCTCCCCAACAAATGGGGGTCCGACACCTCCTCCCATACAACAGCTCAAAGGGTAGCATACCAATGCTCGAATGATGGTTGTTGTTGTAGGAAAATTCTGCCAAGGGTAAATACGCATCCCAGCTACCCCTAAAATCCAACACACATGCACGGAGCATGTCCTCAAGCGTCTGAATCGTTTGCTCACTCTGACCGAGATACCACTTCCCTCACATATATCTCTGCCAACTTTTCCGCTGAAGAACTCTCACTGATGGCAAGGAAGTGAGCGCTCTTTGTTAACCTATCCATAATCACCCATATTGCATCAACTCCTCTGGCAGTCCTCGGCAATTTGGTGATGAAATCCATGGTGATTTGTTCCCACTTCTCGGGAACCTCCAATGGCTACAACTTGCCATGCGGTCTCTGGTGCTCGGCCTTAACCCTGCGGCAGGTCAAGCACCTCTCAACAAACCATGCGACGTCCCTCTTCATACAGGGCCACCAATACTCTTTCCTCAAATCCAAATACATCTTCGTAGCCCCCGGATGGATCGAAAATTTCGACCGATGAGCCTCTTCCATCAAAGTAGTACGTGTACCGCCCATAAACGGTACCCAAATCCGACCCTGAAAAGTCATAAGCCCTCGTCCATCCGTAACGAACTCCGAAACCAACCCAACGACCTGCTCCCTCTTCTGCATCTCCGGTCGCACAGCCTCGGCCTGTGCCCCACGAACGGCATCCAGTACCAGGGCTATCACGGTCAATCTCAAACATACATCCCGCAGTGGAGTGCTCTCCGCCCTGCGGCTCAACGCATCGGCTACCACATTAGCCTTGCCTGGGTGGTACAGGATCTCACAATCATAATCCTTGACCACATCCAACCACCTCCTCTGTCGCATATTTAGGTTGCGCTGATCCATCAAGTACCTCAAACTCTTATGGTCCGTGTATATCATACACCGAACCCCATACAGGTAGTGACGCCAAATCTTGAGGGCGAACACTACTGCCCCCAACTCTAGATCATGCGTGGGATATCTCGTCTCATGAGGCTTCAACTGCCTGGAGGCATATGCTATCACATGCCCCCTCTGCATCAGCACCGCTCCCAGCCCCAAAATCGATGCATCACAATATACTACAAAATCCTCCATCCCTTCTGGGAGAGCTAATACTGGGGCTTCGCACAACCTTTGGCGAAGTGTCTCAAAGGAGGTTTGCTGCTCGGGACCCCATGAAAATGCAACACCCTTCCGGGTCAATCTGGTGAGTGGCACTGCGATCTTGGAGAAATCCTTGATAAATCTCCGATAATACCCTGCCAACCCAACGAAACTCCTGATCTTAGAGGGTGAATTCGGCACCTCCCAATTCATCACCGCCTCAACCTTGGCCGGATCGACCAATATCCCTTCCTGATTAACAAGATGCCCTAGGAACTGGACCTCCCGCAACCAGAAATCACACTTGGAGAACTTTGCATAAAGATTCTCCGATCTCAAAACCCCAAGGACCTCCCTCAAATGCTCCTCATGCTTCTCTCTAGATCTCGAATACACCAGGATATCATCGATAAATACAATCACTGATCGATCCAACATCGGCCTGCATACCCTGTTCATGAGATCCATGAACACAGCCAGGGCATTGGTGAGCCCAAAAGGCATCACCACAAACTCATAATGCCCATACGGCGTCCTGAACGCTGTCTTCTGGACATCCTCATCCCGCACTCTCACCTGATGATATCCCGACCTCAAATCAATCTTGGAGAACCAAGATGCTCCCTGCAACGGGTCGAATAAATCGTCGATCCTCGGCAATGGATAACGGTTTTTGACCGTCAGCTTGTTCAACTCCCGGTAATCAATACACATCCGGTGTGAACCATCCTTCTTCTTAACGAACAGGATAGGTGCACCCCACGACGAGCTACTCGGCCTAATAAATCCCTTCCCCAGCAGCTCCTGAAGCTGCGAGGATAACTCTTGCATCTCCGGAGGTGCAAGACGATAAGGCACCTTAGCGATAGGCGCGGCCCCCGGGACCAAGTCGATACTGAACTCCACTTGCCTCACAGGAGGCACACCCGACAACTCGTCGGGAAGGACATCAGGAAACTCGCGCACCACCGGAACCTCCTCAACTGAACTCGGCCTCTCGGAAGTCACTCGTGTATCCATCACATACGCCACAAAACCCTTATAGCCCTGCTGTAGACACTGTCTCGCCCTAGCGGCCGAACAAAAAGCTGATCCCGAATGTGTACCCTCGCCGTACACCGAAAGAACTCCCCCACTAGGGTCTCGTATAGTCACCAACTGACGCTCGCAGTCGATAACCGTGCCGAACCTGCTCAACCAGTCCATGCCCACAATGACACAGACATCACCCATCGCGATAGGAACCAGATCAATCGGAAACTCAACCCCAAAAATCTCTAACACACATCCACGGAGAACCTACGTGGCACAAATCACTCTCTCGTCAGCTATAGAAACTCTCATAGGCCGACTCAACGACTCACGACTAACACTGATATGCTGACTAAAGGCCAAAGATACAAAAGACCGACTCGCACCCGAGTCAAATAACACTAAAGCAGGTACAAAGTTCACAAGGAAAGTACCTACGCATAGCATAACATAAGCATAATATCTCAACATCAAAATGAATACATGAAATAAAGCATACCTGCCACAACATCAGGCGCAGCGCGGACCTCCTCCGCTGTCAACTGGAAAGCTCTCCCACGAGCCCTCGGGGCCTCGGTCTTCACTGGTCGAATCTCAGTAGCCCTGGTAGCAGGTGCAGATCCCTGATGAAGCTGAGGGCACTCGGCCTTCCGATGGCCGGTCTGGTTGCAATGAAAGCAAACCATAAACCCCTTGGGGCAATCCCTAGCGATGTGCCCCTCCTTGCCACACTTGTAGCAAGCACCTGATCGACATGTCCCCTCGTGACCCTTGCCGCACTTTCCGCAAGTGCGGCCCTTCGGACCTCCCGTCCTCGAATCGGTGGACTTTGTCCGCTTGGCTACCGGCTGAGACTGAGCCGGCCGCCGATCCACCCGTTGAGACTCAGCCTCCTCCCTGGCCTGGGTCTCCAACTCGATCTCGCGCTTCCTGGCATTCGCCTGAAGCTCAGCAAAGGTATGATATGTGGAGTTTGACACAAACTCCTGGATATCCCTCCTCAACACACCCAAATACCAGCTCATCCGAGCCTGCTCTGTGGACACCTGCTCGGGGTAGAACATCGCCCTCTCATGAAACTTCCGCGTGATCACCGTAACCGAATCAGTACCCTGCTTGAGGGTCAAGAACTCCTGAACCAACCATTCCCTCTCCACCGGGGGAACGTACTCGTCTCTGAACATAGGGGTAAACCTTTCCCACGTCACAACTGAAATCTCTACCAAAGTGAAGTTCGCCGTCACGAACTTCCACCAATCCTTCGCTCCCAGACGGAGCTGGTTCAAGGCGAACCGTACTCTCAGATGCTCTGGACATGAACAAGTGTAGAAGCATCCCTCGATATCAGCAATCCATCTCATCGCAGCGATCAAATCCTGTGTCCCGTCAAACTCAGGTGGCTTTGTGTTGCTGAACTCCCGAAACAGCAACGAGTCACCTCCCTGTGGTCTGGCAGCGGCCACAGCGGCGGTAGCTGCAGCGGCTGCAGCCTCAGTCAATGCGGCATACCGCTCATTAAAGGTCTCCATCAAAGTGGTCTTAATAGACCCAAACATCTCCGGAATCTCAGCCCGGATCGCTGCAGCCACCTCCTCATGAATCATCTGACGAATCTCCTCGTCACTCACACTGCTCGTACTCGGTCTGTGGCGTGGTCCAACCATGATGCCTCTGAAATACAACATAGAACTATCAGAGACACTATCGAGCATAATCGTACTCAATAACGCAACCCTACTCAATCTCCGATACCCATGGATTCTTACTTGGGTCGCCCACTGACCCGGTGTCTTCGGTAGTACGGGCCCAATACTACTGAGCACACCGCATCAACATTCATCCCAAGTCCTCCTCCCCAAACCCCGGATCATGAGTACTCTACTCTTGTTATGCACTAACTACCCGCTCGCTCTCAAAGCATCTCATAGCAACAGACTTCCCTAGACTAAGGCATCACAAATCAGGCCACTCTAGTCCTATCATGAATACCTAGTCTTCTAGCATGCATAACAATTCATCTCATATCATATCTCTTAACACAACATTGTAAGGGTATTTTGGGGATCTTTTCCATTCGGGCGTTGGCTGATCGTACACACTACTTCATTCTTGTTTACCACAAAATCGTTTATAAAAATTTTATGCCTTTGTTTTTTAAAAGTTTTCCTCAAATCCTCGGTTTGAGTTCAGTTACGCCCGAAGGTGTACCCGAATCCCTCAAACCAAGGCTCTGATATCAAATTGTAACAATGGAAATTTTAAAACAAAATTTTCATTTCTAAAAATGTATTTTCATCCAAAACAAGGCATAAATATCCAACGTATCATGTCATAATACAAATCATATGAATCCCAAGATCATAAATCATCCATCAGTGTGTACAGATCACGCTGGCGCCTTCCCACGGTCCTCGCTAGTACCTGAAACACATACACAACAATTGTAAGCATAAATGCTTAGTCAGTTCCCCAAAATACAACTTACGCACATACGCCTTTCCAGGCCCTGACCTTCCGGTCCATGTGTCTCAGGGGACTTCCATCCCTGCTGGGTAAACCTTCCGGTCCTACCCACGCCAACCTTACGGTCCACATTACAACGCCTTCCAGCCCATAACATAATGCCTTCCGGCCCATATCAAGCATATCATACATAGCACATATAACAATTAACTTATCACATATAGCACATATGTCTCATACCATATCCGACCTTCCGGTCACACAGTCAAAACCCTTTCGGGTATAGTATAGTGAGAAGACTCACCTCGCGTATCTCGATGACTCACGAAGCCCAAAATCCCTCGTGCTCGATCCTCCGAGCTATAATCCTCCTATAACATCATATGTCTCTAATTAACAGTTTTAACACTAAGGTTGACTATCCCTCAAAAGTCAACACTGGTCAACGGTCAACGGTCAACTTTGACCGGACTCGACGAGTGCACTAAGGCGACTCGGCGAGTCTAGACGTTTTCACCAACTCTCCAGGATTCCCTTTTTACACGTCGAGTACTCCCCCTGACTCGACGAGTTCTAGCTGGCAGAATCACGGGGCCACCCCGACTCAACTCGCCGAGTCTTAAGAACAACTCGGCGAGTCCCAGTTCAACTCAGTCCACTTGACCACCCTCTCTAACTCGCCCTGACTCACTGAGTCAACCCATGACTCGACTGGGCCACTCACTGGCCGATCTAAGGGCAATCTTCAAGCTACTCGCCGAGTCTGCTCATCGGACTCGGCGAGTCCATGCCATGCAATCACTCAAACTCGCTTCTAAGGTCAGATCTGCTCCAACAATTCATAGATCTGGCCTTCCTAGACAGATTCATCACGTAAAGCCCTTATCTTGGTGTTCACAATACACTCCATGTCTCATAAATGGCATTTTGACCTAAGGCATAAGGATTCCAATCCAAAACCTCCATTGATTCACAAAAATCTTGGGCAAAGGGACACTCTGGACCTCCAAGGGTCCAGATCTATGGTCTAAATCGCTTAAAGGATCAAGGGGGCTCTAGATCTAGCCACAAAAGGGTTCAATAAACCCTAAATCAAAATAAACATCAACATAGAAGAGGATAGCTCGAAGATATTACCACAATAGTGATGCTCTGGACTCCAAACTCTCAAAAATGGCTCCCCTTGCTTTTCCCTTAGCTGATCCTCCCTTTCCCTTGCAAGATGACACCTCCAAGATTAATAATGGCCTCCTACTATGCTCCAAACGCTCACACTCGATTAGGGTTTCTCTCAAGGGACTGGTGAGCACAAATGACGGCCATAAGGGCCTTTAAATAGGTCCCAAACCCGAGAAATTACGGTTTCATTAAACAGCGCGGACTCGCCGAGTCCATATCTTGGACTCGCCGAGTCCAGGCGCGAACCCGCGTCCAGATCCACGATCCTACTCGGCGAGTCTGAGCTCCAACTCGCCGAGTCCCCTCTCAAAACACCAAAATCATAAACATAAAAGATACCTGGAAATCCGGGCTATTACATTCAAGCTGATTATAGTGGTAAACACTTGAATCCCAAGCTTAAAACTCATCATGTTCATCATATTCATCGTCCCTTGAAGGTGTACGGCCGCACAACTTCATATAGGGGCAGCAAACATTCAAAACTCCCAAGTATGAAGAGCATACACTTCAAAAATCGTCATATGGACTCAAATGAGGAGTGTACGGCCGTGCACTCCTGTGTATGGCCGCACACACCCTCTGTACGGCCGCACACTCTTGTGTGCAGCCTCACACACACACACTCCTGGCCGCACTCCCCAACCGCACACTCATTTTCAAGACCATACACCCACTCTAATGCCCATATTTGGCCCTAAATTTGCATAAATCATTAATTTTGGATCATAAGACACTTATTCTTAGTAATTCCAATCCCTAAGGATGTTTTCCCATCTTGTTTAGTCATGAAACACCTTAGTTCTAACTCATTTATGTGTTATCACATGAATAATAGGGGCCATTGGCGTTCAGGGCATCCGTTGACACTCGAATGCTACGGTAAACTGTGATTTCATACCCCTACTCTTTTTTCAATGTTTTTCACTGTTTTCAAGGGGGGAATGCAAGCAAAGTATAAGGAATACTTGTACTAAAAACTTGTTTTACATGTGTTGCGTTCCATATTACATATGCTTTTAACACTGATAATCATAACAGATAACAGTTTGAAAAACTTTATGGTATTATTTGTGAAAAACTTTATAAAATGTTGTATTTTATATTTTCACAAATGGTTTTTGTAACAACCCGAAGTTGTTCATCGCCGAAAACCCGTTCTACCCGAATAACTCGTCGGAAATCGAAATGTCCCGTTATCGTTTTTGGGCTTAGTTAACTAAAATTATATATTTAATTTCATTCAACGAGGGTCCAAATCATTTAGGAACTCATGAGTTTAGCCCAAAACATTTATTTCATAAGTTTTAGAAATATCCTCGTCGGGTGACGGAAACTCAATCGGGTGCGACCCAAAGCATCGTTTAAGGCCGGTATCGGGTAGAATTCCACCGTGTCCAAGTTTTAGGAACTATATAAACATGTTTAAGCACTCATTTGAAGCTTTTTCCTTCTCTCTCTACTCTCTCTCTAACCTCTCTCCTAAAATCCAAGGATTAAGTGTCCAAAACTCAAATTTAAGGCTTCAAATCCTTAAGGTACCTTCCTAGCCTTAATCTATAGCATGTTTAGCTTCCAAATTAGACACTTAATCATGAAATTGGACAATATATGTGAGTTTATGGCCCAGGAGGCTGCCTAGGCCGTAAACACCATTTAGAAGAGTTTTTAGCCCTTAAACTCCTTCCTAGACTCAATTGGACTTTAGATATGGCTAAGGGACTTCAAGATATGGACTTAGAACACTTAAAACTTTGATTTTGAGGACTTTGAAGGAGTTTACGGCCAAGGCATAAGCTTGGGCCGTAAACTCATGTTAATGGGGTTTTTCATGCCTTTAAACCCTTCCAAATCACCTCTATGGCTTAGATATGAATTATAGGACCTTGGTAATAGCATTTGGACACTTGAAACATAATTTTTGGGGGACTTAGATGAGTTTACGGCCAAGGATAGTGCTTGGGGTGTAAACTCCCCAAAACTTGGCATAAATCCAATTCTAAGGTGTTAGAAAGCCATCCAACACCACCAAAAGCCTTGGAATAAATCAAGGGACCAACCAAAAATACTTTAAGGGCCTTAAACATATCATTCATGGGATTTCTAATAGTTTACGGCCAAGACCTGTTCTTGGGCCGTAAACTCCAAAATTTTTGGTGTTAGAATGCAAACTAAACACCCCTAAGGCCCTTAGATGATTTTTAGAAGCCATTATATGCAAGTTTTAGACCTTGAAACACCTTGTAGCATCATATATTAGAGTTTACGGCCATGAAGGGGGTTTCATGGGCCGTAAACTCCATCAATCCCTCATATGTCCCATATAAACTCATTTCTAGGCTTGTGGAATTTTTTTAGAATCACATGTGATTGATTTTAACACCCTAAAAACACTAAATCATGGAGAATTGAGAGTTTACGCCCAACGACCCCTTGCCTAGGCCGTAAACTCCCTTATGTAGTGTAAATGATGTTTTTAATTCAATCCAAGCCTTAAGAAAAATTAATCCAAGCATTTCCAAGTGTCCATATCCATTTATAACCCAAATTTGCACCATAAACCACCCTACCATGACTTTACGGCCGTAAACTCATGGGGAATGGGTGTTTTGGACCAAAAAATCTTGTATAAGTTTATTCATGGGGAGTAAACTCAAGTCCCAATTCCCTAGTGTCATTTCACATCCTTAAACGCCACCCGGGTCCCTCCAAACACTCGTATCAGAGTGTTTTCGCGTCTAAAAGCAATTGTCCCTATCCAACAATCAATCTAAGTCCTAATTAGATACAAATGTGTATCTTTACATTATAATTAGGAACCTCATGTATTTACAAGCCCCGGATCCACTCTTAGCATCCAAATCGTCATACTTCTCGTCCGGTGAGTTCATACCCCTACGCCTTTTTCACTGTTTTTAACTGTTTTCAGGGGGGAATACAAGCAAACCAAAACGGTTTTCAAATCATAACATTTATGTGTTTCAAATAATATCTGGCAACCTTATAAACTCTTATACTCCTTATGTATTATGTTGAGCATAAGGAATGATTTATCAATTACAACTAAATGGATTTTAGTTAAGAAAATAATCAAACTAATCAAATTATTATGGGAATAATTTGGGGTTCTATGTTTCTCTTTATATCACGTACTGATATCTGTATTAAGTTATTAGATAAATTATGTCTTATTCAGTTTATCTCTATATCATTCGAATGTTTTGCCAGATAGTCTCATTATATGTATCTATTTTTCAATGTATCATGTCTTGAAATCTTTGTATGTATGGTATCGTATGAGAATCCTGTGAATAGTTTAATACTAGCTTGTGAGATAGTCACTACCCTTTATGGATGATCAAGTAAATCCTCTCCGGAAGTGTAACCAGAGTCTCCTAGAGGGAGAGCGAGGAATTTGTGAATAGATCTATTCAGGACTGACAATCCCACACCTTAACTGCTAGCTACAGTTAGGCGGGCACGCCTGGGGTGACAAATTCTGTATATCATTCAACGTCTGACTAACGTCAAGGAGGTCTCGTTGTCATATCAGTATGGTTACCCGACTCACAATACGTATTAATATAAACTTATTCACAGCTAGGATCTGTTTAGAATCTATATCTTATTCGGGATGATAATCCCATGATCTTGTGTCTATATCCCGTTCGGGATGGTAATCCCATGGTTTTATGTCTATACCTCATTCGGGATGATAATCCCATGATCTTGTGTCTACATTTCGTTCGGGATGGCAATCCCATGGTTTTGAAACTAAATCTTATACAGGATGATAATCCCATGATTTTATCAAGCTATCTTATATCTAGTTTCGGGATAGTGATCCCATGGTTTATCAAACTATTTATATCTACTTTCGGGATAGTGATCCCATGGTTTTTATCGAATTATCTTATAACTGGTTCGGGATGTTAGTCCCAAGGTTTTCAAATACTAACTGGTTCGGGATGTTAGTCCCAAGATTTTCAAAATACCTTCTATCTACAGTTCGCCTAAATTATAGTTTTGTATATTAAACTATACTATGTGTTATTCAATCAATCTTGCAATTAGGAAAATATGGGATTTTCCTGGGGTTAACTTATATCTTGTAACAGAACTGTAACGAAAGATAACTTAACTACTTTTCATAAGAAAATATAGGATTTTCTTGGATATCAAATCTTTTCAGAAAACTAAAGGAAATCGATACATTTTCACAAAACAAAACCGCTTATGAACTCACCAGCTTTATGCTGATTTTCAAACTGCTTGTATTCTCAGGTCCAAGTTAGACAGGTACCCGGAGATATCTTTTGGTGAAGATGGAGAACTCCGAAGACTAGTCTCTTTTGTTCATATGATATATGTATAACTTTGTACAATTTACAACCAAATGTAAACTTTCATATATATGTAATGTAATGGTTGTTTACTGTGATTACTATGTACATTGGATTTGATACACAACATGGAGTCAACCCCGGTAACGTTTTCGCCTTTGGTTTTCGGGGTGTGACAGTTTTCCACATTATAACAGTTAAAAGCATAACCTTTGAACTTTGAGCATAAAACCTAGTACATTGTTTTGTCCTCGGTAAGACTCTACAGAGATACACGAGTGGAGGATCATCGTTTGTAACAATATCTTTCTGTATTATTACTAGTAAATTTGTTTTTCCTATAAATTGGAGACACGCCCTCGGAAACACTCCACAGAGATATGCGCATGGAAGACCACCCTCGTAACCAGAATCTCCTGGAGGGAGAACGTGACTTGAGTGCATAGATCTATACGGGGCTGACTACCCCACACCTGGCTGCTAGCTACAGCCGAACCGAAAGGTTCAAGGGTGACGAAAGTCATAAGGTGATGTCGACTACTTATTGCCATATATAGTCTATCATATGGTTATGGAACTTGCAATTTGGATAACAGAGATTTACATGTTAGTAATAATGGGTTAGTAACCAGTTTACTTTACACTTATTAGTTTTATGTACATGATAAAACTAATACATTTCACAAAGATAACCAGGTTTTCAGTATACATCTTTTACATTACATTTCGGATCGGTAACCAACTTTTAGGAAAATATGGGATTTTCTTGGGATATTAGTTGTACATAACCAGAATTGTGAAACAAACCAGATGACTAAACTTTACAATTAAGAAAATATGGGATTTTCATGGGTGTGTAACTTTTTCAGAAAAGAAAACGAAACTTGTACATTTTCAGAAAACAAAACCACTTATGAACTCACCAGCTTTATGCTGATTTTCAAAATGTTTGTATTCTCAGGTCCACATTAGTCAGGTACCCAGTGATCCTTTTTGGCGAAGACGGAGTGCGTAGAAGATGCGTCTTTACTTTTGTTCATATATGCATATGTATAACCACTATAACACTTGGTTTCCAAACAAATGTAAATTCTAATATGTAATGTAATTTTTGTTTACTTCGCTTACTATGTACATTGGTTGTGATACTCAACATGAAGTCACCTCCACCCCGGAACGTTTCTACCCTGGGTTTCGAGGTGTGACTGAATTCTAATATGAACTTCAGGATGGAGACTGCCCAAGACTACGAGTAATCGCATTGTCATGCGAACAAACTTAGAACCCAATACGACTCCTGTAACCAGATCGCCCTACAGTCTAACATCTACAGAGATATAGGAACAGTCTGGACAACTTAGCGAACTACTTAGAAATAGAATTAGAAGACCAGGCTTCTCACCCTGGAGAGCTCCGGTCTTATTCTTCAGGAAGATAGACGGATTGTTTTGTAAGTCCATCGACTTCAGAGACCTCAACAAGATTTCCATTAGAAATCATTGCCCACTGCCTCACATAGATGAGTCGGTTGACCAACCACAAGGAAGTATTTACCTTTCATAAATAGACCAGAGATCTGAATATCACCGGTTACGAGTTTAGTGAAGGATGTCCCGATGACAATCTTCCATACTCGACGTGGACGCTCTGACTCCGTACTGATACCCCTCGGATAAGACCAATACGCCCGTAGTATTCATAAACTTAATGAATAGGGTATGCCATCCTTACTTGGATCAGTTAGTCATTGTCCTTGTAAATGACTTACTTATCTACTCATGTAGTAAGAGAGGGCAAAGAAACATCCACAACTTAACCTACCCCGCGAACTCAGTAACGTACATTTTACTCTCCACGTCTCGAACTTGAAAAAGTATCCGTCCGACGAGACTCTTGTAATCCGACTCGACGAGATCGGGTCCAACAAGAGCCTCACCTTCATGAAAGAACCGTAGTCACCATGGACCGAGAGGTCATGCGAACAATTCATAGCCATTTCCCATTAGTGAAGGTTCGCTGGAATCCCAACCGAGGACCTGAATTCACTTGGGAGCGCGATAATCGATCGTTTAGGAAGTATCCCCACTTCTTGTCTCGATTATTCATGCCTACTCCTTTACCTAAATCCGAATTTCAGTACGAAATTCCTTCTAATGGGGGGATGATGTGACAACCCGAAATTTCTATTATGTACAACCCTTCACTTCAACAGAAGTCAGAACAATTTCTGCTAATTTTCAAGCTTTTTGGAATAAGTTTGAGTATTTTAGGATTAGCACTTTAGGAGAAATTAGGAGAGAGGATGCCCTAGGGTTTATTGTGCAATAATAATGTTCCAAAAACTCCATGATTTTGGAGTTTACGGCCCAAATGATATTTGGACTGTAAACCCTAATAACTATATATATGGCGCTTAGCCATTTTTCACACTTTTTCACTTTTCAAGAGCAAAACTCAAATCCTCTCAAGTAGCATCTGAATTTTCCTTCTTGCTCTTCAGCTTGTAAGTCTTCCTAGCCCTAATAAGTTGATATCTACCTTAATCTATTTACCTAACACACTTCCATCTGTGAAATCATTCCAAAAGTGTAGATCTTCAAGTTTCACCAATAACACCAAAAACATACACTAGTGTTCTTGGACTTTTAGCACCTTTTCAAGCTTCTAACTTGTAAGTACTTCTATCCTAGAGTATCTTAAGGCTTGTTACACTTCCATATATCAAGAAATCACACAAAAAACACCAAGATCAAGGCGTTTACGATCCAAGATGTTCTTGGACCGTAAACCCTAAAAAGGGTGCCAAAATGTGCTCTAGTCCCTCCTAAGCCTTGGAAACTTGCATGAATCCCTTCCTTGATGAGATAAGGGCTTGAAACATCAAAAGACCATAAACCATATGGGTTTACGATCATAAACCCAAAGTAAAATGGTCTAAGGACCGTAAACTCCATTTAGGAGTGAAATGGTGCCCTAATCCCTTCCATAGGCTTATACTTCAAGTAGAAATGCTTCTAATGACTTATGAGGCTTCAAAAAAACAAAGGGGTCAAAGGAGCATGAGTTTACAGCCGTAAAATCATGGGTTTACAACTGTAAACTCAATGGGTCATGGTCACAAAAACCGTAAACTCAAATGAAGGGTTCCCTTGAACCCTAGATTCAATAGCAATGTCCTACAACACTTAGATGCAATCCTTAGGACTTATAGCACTTATATAAGGTGTTTTGCATGTCTTAGGATGTCTTAAATTTGTTAATTAGTTGTTTAAAGACTAATTGGATGTCTTATATGTGTTATTATATGTTAACTAGGATCATTGTACGTGTTCGAGTCTTCACTTGACACTTAGCATCCTATACAATCCGTTCAGCCAATCCACTCACTACAGGTGAGTTCATACCCCCTTAATCAATATTCTAAATGTTTTTAAGCGCTTTTATGGGGGGATACAAGTTGAATCATGCTAGTTATTAAATCAATCACATGTGATTAATAAGTAGCATACAAATGGATTTACTACTCTTTTAGCTATTTTACCAGACAGATCACTTCAGATGGCTTTCCAAAACGTTTTTACTTGTTTAAAACTCTTTATCAAACTGTCTTACATACTGAATGTTTCTTTTCAAACTCTGTTACAATTGTGTTTCAAACAATGGTTTCCTTATACTTTAAATTGTCCTTATAAAACAAACTGCTTTTAAATCGTTTTACAAACAGACACCAAGTCATCCTTTCTTAGTTACTAAACTTTTCAATGGTTTTAGAAAACTTCTTTTATACTTTTATATTGTCAAATGCATGCCTATGTATGCATAGTTATATAAGTAATGTTTAAAGGACTTAGGAAGGCTAGCTCGCTTTATCTCCTTTTCCTCGTTGGGATCTGGCTTTAGGGCATCGGTTACCTGTCCGAAGGTCATCTAAATATTAGTTATAGATTATGTATACATATATAGACATAAAATTTCCATCAGTCAATTCAATACCCTTCGGTACCAAGGGTATACGTTCATGTTCAAACGTACAGGTCCTATTACTTGTAAACTACGACAGGCGAAGTTTAGGAAGTTACTAATACTATTACTAGAACAAAGAATCATACAATGAGTCAGTTCATTCATGAGTCAGTAAAACTAGTACACACAGTACATTTCAATACTTGCTAGATAGAGAGAACAGACAATACAGCTAGTACACACAGTGCATTTCAATACTTGCTAGATACAGAGAACACACAATAAAGCTAGTATACACAGTACTTTTCAATACTTGCTAGATAGAGAGAACACACAATATAGCTAGTACACACAGTACATTTCAATACTTGCTAGATAGAGACAACACACAATACAGCTAGTACACGCAGAACATTACAGCACATATAGGCTAGAAAGAGGGAGAACATTCAATATAGCTAGCACATTCATTACATATACATTATTACATTTTTGTGAGCCACTAAACGGGGCATGGCACTACCTCCCATGACCGTTTTGGTATCTAGAATTTCCTTAATTGGGGAGCGTATGAGTTTGCGTATAGATCTATACTAGATTGACTATCCTACACCTTGCTGCTCGCTACAGTGGGACTTGCAAGTCTACGGGTGCCAAATTTCATTTCTTACGGCGTCTTTCATCATCATTTTACTAGAGTCGGTAGCAGGATACAGGCCTATCACATGGTACTTTAAATTAAAGTTGGTTTAAGGTAGTTAGTACAACAGTAGTTACTTATTACAAGAATACAGTACTATAATACTTTTCCCATTACATTCACTTCGTGAACATTTACACGATGCTCGGTAATGTAGAAACTATGTTTTTGGTTAATGGTAGTCGGATTTGGTAAAATACACTCTTACAAGAGAAACACACATATACTAGATGCCTTGGTAGAAGGCTACTTTTAGTAGGAAACATAGGGTTTTCAAGGAGGTTCAAAACTGTTACATACATACACTTCACATACTTACAAATACTTTCTTACAAATTCAGACACTAAAATACTTATTATCTCACCAGCTTTAAAGCTGATAATCTCTTTCAAAATAACTTGTATCCTCAGGTCAACAGTAGACAGGTACCGATGCGAGGTTTAGAGAAGATGGAGCTCGTTCAAGAATCATCTTTCATTTTGATTTATACTTTAGTGTCTATTAAACATGTCAGAACACACTTGTATTAAAATTATATTATTAATGCAATGGATGATGTTGTTGCTTGTTTACTACTATTCATTGTTGTGATATTGTACATGACGTCCTCCGCCCTAGAACGTTCCTGCCGTTCCTGGTTTTGGGGTGTGACACTTAAGCTC
This sequence comes from Lactuca serriola, assembly GCF_051521515.1. NCBI lineage: Eukaryota > Viridiplantae > Streptophyta > Magnoliopsida > Asterales > Asteraceae > Lactuca > Lactuca serriola. The sequence goes on from NC_136408.1 coordinate 240,714,289, forward strand.
CCTGTCGAGGACATATTCGTTATCCTCATACCGAGTGACCATCCTGATGTTCCTGATCCAATCCATAAAGTTAGATCCATCAATGATGAGTCTCCCATAAAGGTTCACGATAGAGAAGGAGCTGGTAGTGTTTGAGCTAGAAGCAGGATTGTTGGAAGACATCTAAAAGAAGAAAGACAAGTTTAGATTACATATAAAGATATTCCTGAATAAGGCACCCAAATGTAATATTAAGGCTAGGACCCAACACAATATTTTATAACTTAGAAGAGGGATGCTGTAATCCAAGCTATAAAATATTTTTAAGGTAAGTGAATGACGATTCACCAATTTCCACCTTGAAAAACGAAATAAATTATTAGGTTTTAATTGGTTTTCAAACTCTGAGATTATTTGAGATTCATTGAACTTTTCAATGGCATGTTTCAATCTCGAGTGTGCCCTTCAGGTTTTGTGACTGGGATACCGAGGATCACATAGCAAGGTGTGAAGTAACCATATGATTTACTTGGTACCCTTATTGTTTATCACTCAATCGATGTGCCAGTTAACCACATGCACTCCACCGACCTATGATAAAGCTTAAGCCACCCTTTTCCTACCTTGTTAAGTCTAGGTTAGTGTGCTGGTCAACCACACACGATCCACTAACAACTTAATCAAAGTGCAAAGTGTAATTTCATAGGATAGCACCTTATTCATGTTTTCCTAAAGTAGCTAAGATTGGGATTTTATAAAAACATTTAGTTACTTTATAATCATCATACTTTTAATGAGGATTTAAAGTCCTTGTCTTACCTGTTCGGCTAATGACCCTCCACCGGTCAAGGAAGTGGTGGGTGAGAGTAGACACTCATTAAGTTGCCATTTTATAGGCAACAACCTTATACCCCCCCCCCCCCCTTTATAAACCGGCTTCGTAAATGAGTCCTACTACTGGTAAAACGAATTGTGCTTATACATATATAATAATCATTAAAATTATAATATTAAAAAGTATAAGGGTTGCATTTTAACTGTCAATATTCTAGGGGTTAGAACTAAAGTTTTGCCAAATTGTGTGAGACTTTACATTTTCCAAAACTTGAGGGCAAGTTTTGTAACTTTCAAAACTTTTCATCTTTCATAACTTATGTGTTAATGGTTTATTAAAATGAGAGACTTTTCATTTTATGTAACCTATGTGCTTTTTATTGGACTTTAAAAGAATGACTTTTGGTAATCCATAACTTGAGGACAAATTATGGATTCCATTAAAAGACATCAAGATCAAGAATTAATCTACCAAGCAGGTTGCAAATAATTCCTACGACCTTCTAACTCACAAGTTCATGAACATTCATATCAACAATTTCAAGAATCATAAGTAAACCATACAAAACTTAAAATTTTGATAATAAACATTGAAAATGGATTAGCATAACCATTACACCATCTAAAACAAGTTTTATAAGACAAAAAACAGTTTAGGGTAATGTTTCTAGTCCATTTCCAGTAGCAAAACTCGAAAAACTGCACTCTGGGGATTCTACTTGTTGAGTGCATGAACCTAGTCGACGAGTATGATGATTTTAGGAATGGAATCTTCGATTCCCCCCATGGAATCGGTGATTTCACCCAGCAGATTGCATATTTTTCGACTTTTTACAACAATTTGTATCAAGTATCAAGAAAACAAGCCTAGGCTCGAATACCACTAAATGGTTTTGAGCATTCTATCACTCCTATGGTGTACATGTAACCCTATTAACCTTGGATCTATGTCTTACTAAGATACATGAAAATTTTCTTTTCCAAGGCTCTTAACCTAACTAGCATGGCATGGGGAACTTTGAAACAAAATAAGCTAGTAGACTTACATACCTTTTAGTAGTGGTTGATTGCTTGGAGTTTGAGTGCCTAGCACCAATAATGTGGATGCCTCAAATGGAAGTCACAAATCACAACAAACCTTGGAAACTTGAGAGAATAGTAGAACACTTCTTGAAATCGGCCCACCCTTGATCTCACAAAAAACTATTACCATTTCAAGTGCCAAGGACTCCGTTATATAGTGTGGTGGATTAGGGATACATCCATGTAAACCCTAATACCCATGACCTTTCATTTCCATGAAATCCATGGGTTATAGCTCCATGGACTATCCATGGACTTACCATGCAAGCCTAGCCCATTCTAAATAAGCATTAGCTCACAATATATAAATACAAGAGTCCATATTTAATTAGTCACACTTTTTATCACTAAATTAACTCTAAATTAATTTTAGATCAATACTAATTAAATAATACAATTTCTTATTAATATATTCGAACATATAATATATTAATAAATCATAACTTATAGTATTCTCAAAAGATTATCCTTATAAATTGTTCGGCTGAAGTACATCCCAAATGGACCATGTCGGGTCCGTTCAAGTACATCTCAAAGATAGTTATGGACTTAGACACCTTATCCAACATATCTATATGACAAAAATTCTAGTTAGATGACATACCTTTTGTTGTAGTTGAAATCCTTGAACCTTTAAGAGCTTAGCACCAATAGTATGAAGTCCTCAAATGGAATCACAACACACCTAGGAAAAATGATAACTTTTAAGAGAGTATGGTGCACACAAGAAATCGACTCTATAGCTCTCCAAGAACTTCTAGTGCCATTTCACCAACCAAGAGGCTTCTTATATAGTGTGACACAACTAGGGTTACACCATGCAAACCCTAATGTGCATGACTTTCCACATTCCTTAGGCTCCATGGGTTTTAGCCTCCATGGATCACCACATGGTTTTATCCCAACATAAAGAACTATTGATTATAAGCCCACTTTATAAGAATGAATGATTTACACAATCAATCTCCATATATTTAATTAGTCTCTTTTGATCACAAAATCAATTCCAAATTAATTCTTGATCAATACTAATTAAATAATATGATTTCGTATTAATATATTAGAGCTTATAATATATTAATAAATCACAAATAACCTCTTCTCAAAAGTCTATCCTATCAAATTGTCTTGGTGATATGCAAAGCAAATGGACCATGCTAGTCTCGGGTCAAGTACATACCAATTATAGTTGTGGACACAAACACAAATTCAGAAACGTCATTCAATTGGATAGGGATAATAATTACCTTATCAGAAAAATCGAATTTTATCAGTCAAAACAGTTTGTGGTAATGATCCTAATCCAAATCTGGCCAAAAACTCAAAAAGCTGCCAACAGATGATCCAACTCATCGAGTTAGGCAATGGACTCGTCGAGTTGGACCTACTCATCGAGTTCCATCATAGGACTCGTCGTGTCCAGCTGTCAGATGCCAAAAATGAAATTTTTTCAACTTCTAAAACAATATAATTGCATCAATATAACAGAATACACCCTAGGCTCTGATACCACTGATGGGTTTTGAGTACTATAACAATTCTGTGGTGAACATACAACCCTAATGCTTTGGATCTAATTTATCTCAAGTTATACATGCAATTTTCATTTTTCCAAAGCATGAACCCTAACTAGCATACAATTTTGAGATTTACAGCATAAAACAAGTTAGATGAATACCTTTTTGTTGTAGCTTGTAGAACTTAGCCTTTCAAGAGCTTAGTACCTCAAATGTGATACCTCAAACAAGTTACAAACACCAAAAGCAAGAGGATACTTATGAGAAAGTGGTTAGGAAGCACCAAAATCAGCTAGGGTTTCACCTTTGAAGAGATTGGCTGATTTGGGGAAGGCTAGGGTTCAACTTATAGTGTGGAATCCTTAGGGTTTCTTACATAAAACCCTACTTTACTTAAGCCTTTAAGTATTCCGATGATCCATATAATAGACCCTTTGGACTAACTCTTCATGGACTCTCACATAGATTTAGCCCATCCTTAATCAACATGGATCATTAGCCCAAACTATAAGTATTACTGATTTACCTAATCAGTACCTGCAAATTTAATCAGTCTCTTTTGATCACTAAATTAATCCAAATTAATTATTGATCAATAGCAATTAAAAAATAATATATTATTCGTATAGTATATTAATAAATCTTAAATAACCTCTTTCTCAAATATCCATCCTATCAAATTGATCTGGTGAAGGCAACCCAAAAGAACCATGCTATTATTGGGTCAAGTACGTACCAATTATAGTTATGGGCTTAGACACCTAATCCAACACTAAGACGCCTTATCAAAAGTTGAACAACTAACAAGATTGATCGTGATCCGAATCTCATGATAAATATGATGTTTGCAGCAAAAGGATAACTGATAAACTTACCTTCTACACCAATTGTAGCTTTGATATTTTTTTGAATTAGGCATTGATAGAATGGCACAAAAATTCATATGGTATTAGGGGCAGTGAAATGTTGCTAGACATTCACCATTGTCTATATCAGTCTAATATGATTGTCGTGCAAGTAGGAGATTGAAAGGTCTAGTATGCTCACGAGTTATATAAAAGTGATATTGCCAAATAACATATGATACTAATGAATCACACTAACAACAACTTAATACAATTGATTATTTATTAGCAATTGATTTTAATAAATATTTAATAAAACTCTTATAATTAAATTGGAAATTATTTATTTCATGGAAATAATAATTTTCATTAGCAAGTAATATTACATAATTCACAATTTCATATGGTATAAATTAATAAGTTGTGCACAACTTTTTTGGACTAGTTGAAAACCTTGAGTCTTTTACTCAAAAGACAAAGTTTATATTTTATAATCCTTGAGTTTATAAAATTTAAACTAACTTTATTCTTTTTTATACAATTTTCGTAATGTGCATAAAAAGACGACAAGTATGGGCTTTCCATTAGTTTATTCAAAAGTAATGAAGCATGGGAGACATGTTTACGACATGGGGACATATGCGCTTAAAGTGTTACGACCTAATGGTTAATACTTTCACTTTATGCATATAAATAAGGGGCTTGCATTTGGCTAGTGTGTTAATTTCTTTCTGGATGCAAAATACAAATCCTCCTTGTCCTCTATCTTTCTCTCTATTTTGGGTTAGAAAACATGACGAACACTTGCATCTTCATGCCCTCTTTAGATTCACATTGGTTATGAACTTAAATCTTAGGGGTTTAAGAGTTTTGGACTGGCATCTACATCAAGTTGAGTCATTGTTGGTATCTCAAAGGTTCCACATTCTTCATAAACTTGCAAGCCTCCCAAGAGGACCCAAAGAACTGTAGTGGGTATAAAATGTTTATGTTATTTCACAATTTTAAGTCTTCCGTCGCCATATTTTTCTAGTTAATGAAACTATTTTTGAACTAAAAGCCAACAATACATACATCAAGAATCAGAGAAATACATATCTGACAATAATAATTACAGGGGTATAGAAACAACCTCATGAAGCGAAACAGTGGAGGTTTGAGACAAAGCTTGGAATGGAAGAATTCAAGTTGAGATCGAGGAAGAATATTAGTGAAAATATTTGCCACTTTATGCTTCGTAGAAACAAATTTTGTGAAAAGTTTACTAGAGGTCACATGTTCACGGGTGAAGTGGTAATCTAGATCAATACGCTAGGCACGTTTTAGTGCCACAAGATTTTGAGACAAGAACAAAGCCGTTTGATTATCAAATAAGAGTGTCGGTCGGTCAGGGGGCAAGGCATGTAGTCACATAATAGATTTGTAAAATAGATTATTTCAGCAACAACGTTTCCCATAGCACAATATTTAGATTCACAACTTGAGCGGGAAACAATAGGTTGCTTGTTCGCACTCCATACAATGAGATCACTACCTACAAATACAGAGTACCCATATGTTGAGGGACAAGAAACAAGACGCTGATCCTAATCAACATCTGAATAGCCCATGATAGATGAGTGTTTCATCTTTGTGCAGGATAGCCCATGTGAAACCATATGCTTGAAATATCCCAAAATTCATTTAACCTGTTGAAAAATGAGTAGTGGTTGGATTGTATAGATAATGAATGACTTAATTCACACCATACGAGTTGTCAGGCCCAGTAGCTATTAAATATTAGATTGCCCATACAAGTGATTGATAGAGAGAGGGATCCTTGCATGGTTCCTCAATGGTGGAAAATGACTCATTGGTAGCCAAAGGAGTATGAACAGGTTTGACATCGAGAAGGTTGGCTCGTTGAAGAATTTCCTGAGCATATTTGGATTGGCTTAGAAACAACCTATCATTAGTGTGTGTTACTTCTAGCCCCATCAATTATTTAAGACTACCAGGCTCCATTATTTCAAATTCAAAATTGAGTCGAGCAATGGAGGATGTAAGAATTTTGGCTTGATTTCTAGTTAAAATAACATTGTCAACATACACGAGCAAGTACATAATGCACGAATCTCATGTAAATACGAACAACAATGGATTGAACTTGCTACATGAAAACCTATTTTGAAGCAGAAAATGATTTCGCCTTTGAACCCATGGTTGGGGAGCTTACTTTAGGAAACTGTGTATCAAAAAAGCTTGTTGGTTATTACATATGCATATGTTCATCTAAGTGATGATGAAAGAACACATTATTGACATCAAGTTGATGAAGTGCTCAATTATTAAGGACAACCAGAGCTAGAACAACACGTATAGTAGAGTCCTTCACAACAAGACTAAATAACCAGGAAAAATCCAGTCTTGGGACTTGGCTATAATCTTGAGCAACAAGCCAAACTTTGTGATGTTCAATGGTACCATCAAAACAACATTTTGTGCGGAATAAACATTTAGATCCAATGAAATTTTGTCCTTTTGCTCTTCGAACTAACGTCCATGTACTACAATTTTGTAAAGTTTTGAGTTCCTTATGCATGTGGTCGTCTAATTTAGACTTTTGACAACAGTTTTGAAACCTTTTGGATCACGGGATGACAACAAGGCGGAGAGTAAAGCATATCGAGTCGAGTAGGAGAATTTGGCACAATGTTTGAATTGGAAAATTCCCAATTTTGCCTGAGTTTTCATATGATGCTGAGAAGGCACAGGCAGAGCAGGCAATACCATGGCAAAGCCAAACTCATGTAGATTATTGGCAGTCTCAAGCTAGTCGGTGGTAGGGGATGTGGGAGATCTAGATACCTCACTAGATAATGGTTGGTTGTTAATAGGCGGAGATGGAGTTGGTATGTCATCACAAGATAGTCCACAAGCATGTGTCAAATCCAGTTGTGTAACATTTACAAGGACTAAGTGTGCATCCGGTGGGAAAGTTATGTTGTCATCCAAAAATGATTATAGATGGAATAAGTCGGATGTTGGAAATGTGTTATCGACAGAAAATGGGAATATGCGCTCATTAAAGTGAGCATGCCTCATAATGCAGATGTTAGAGGTGACAAGATCAAGATACCGACAGTCCTTAGATCAAGATGCATGGACTGCTCCGTGGAGTGATTTTGTGGCCCAAATAATCACATAAATACTAATATACACGACAAGATAATGCATGAAAAATGGCATAAGAAGGATTGCAGGCAAATAAAGCCTCAAAAGGAGATTAACCCTCCAAAAAAGGAGTTCGGAGATGATTAATAACATAGATTGCCGAGGTAAATGCATCTACCCACTATGAAGGTGGTATGTGATCATTAACTATCATATCAAATATAGTATCAACCACACGGCAATGTTTCCGTTCAACCCTTCCAGATGGTTTAGAGGTATACGGGTAAGAAAAACGGTGAAACGTCCCATTGTCTTTAAAGATGTGATGAACTGTAGTTTGTATTGATCAAATATATGAAATGAAATTAGAGTATGAATCAAACAAGAACACAAAATCATAAATAGAATCTATTTGGCTCAATATAACTTCTGAAAGATATGGAGAATGTTTTAGAGTAAGAACAGTGAAGGCTCAAAACTTACTCTATCTCTAGTACATTTCCCCTATTTATAGGAATAACAGAAGTAAATAAAAAATACACAAGGGCTAAAACATTTATGCTTCGACATACAAATACATCCTTATTTAATGTATACAACACAGAAGTTGACACTAATAAATAACTAAGGACACTTCGAAACCTCACAACTACATTTGACCTCAACATTCTTCCCCTTTGTGAGCAATGTTGAATCCTAGGTCATTAGCGTCTTGGCTTCTTGATGAGGAAATTTCTAATCTCCGCAGACCAATTAATTCTTCTTCGAATCTCAACTTTGTCTTCATCATTGTTTCTTTTGCAGCTATTTACATGAACAAAAAGATTCATACATTTAGAATTGGTATACTTTTCCACATCATAGACTTTAAATAGGAACTTTGTGTGATTCCCTTTTTTGTTCTACCTAACAAAAACAATACCCAATGGTTTGACGCAAATTTTACCATCTTCAAAAAAATTTATACTTCCTTTACCCTTTAGCATATATTGGGGCATAGTAGCTTGACGACTCATAGCAAGTGCAAGTTCCACGTCTGTCATAGCAAGACAATCGTAGTAATTTTCTATAAACAACTTTATATGTGCGAACCCAATTAGAAAGTCTTCTTTGTTGGTCATTTGAAGCTTCAAAACATCCACACCGTTCAAAATCTTTGTAACATTAATGAGATCATTCAGATTCATCAAAGGAAAATATGATATATGAAAGTCAAAAGCTACATTGTTGGCTCAAACAACATGGAATGCCTAATTATGAAATACCCCTTTGAATAAAACATCTTTTGAGATATTGAGAACTCTCACTATTTTTACCATTGACCATATTTCTGATGGGTTTTGAGCATTCTAACACTTCCTAAGTGTACATGCAATGCTAATAAACCTTGGATCTATGTTTGTCTAAGATACATGCAAATAATTATTTTTCCAAGTTTCATATCCTAACTAGCATGGCATGGGGAACATGAATCAAATAAAGCTAGTAGAAATACTTACCTTGTAGTAGTAGTTGATTGCTTGGAGTTTTAGAGCCTAGCACCAATAGTGTGGATGCCTCAAATGGAAATCACAAATCACCACAAACTTGGAACTTTGAGAGAATAGTCACTACTATCTTGAAATTGGCCCTCTTGCCTTACTCACCATAGCTACTATGATTTCAAGAACCAAAGCCTCCTTTATATATTGTGGTGGATTAGGGTTACATCCATGTAAACCCTAATACCCATGTCTCTTCATTTCCATGAGATACATGGCTTAAAGCACCATGGAGTATCCATGGACTTTCCATGCAAGCCTAGCCTATTCCAAATAAGCATTAGCCCACACTATATAAATATAGAAGCCCATATTTAATTAGTAATACTTTTGATCTCTAAATTAATCCTAGATTAATTATAGATCAATACTAATTAAATAATATGATCTTATATTAATATATTACAACTTATAATATATTAATAAATCATAACTTTTACTATTCTCAAAAGATTATCCATAAATTGTTCGGGTGAAGTCAACCCAAATGGAGCATGCCGGGTTGGGTCAAGTACATACCAAATATATTTACGGACTTAGACACTTTATCCAACAGTCTCCCACTTGGATATGTCTAATAACTATAGTTGCAAGTATGACTTCAGGAACCGATCAGCAATCGTAGCTCTTTAAACTCTATTGAACTAGAACGCGCCATTTTAGATAAGTGATCATATAATCCTCTGTTCTAGATTTCAGCCATACAAATACATGGAACATGGTCTTACTTATTGTCCAACATTTGTTTCCCGATTTTCGATTTGTTTGACATAGAACTTAACTGAACACATCAATTTAGTTCTGACCGGGCCCGTTACATACGTCAAAACAAAATCATCGAGGTACCCAGAGATCGCTTCTAATCCTAGAAGGAACAGATAAACTATGACTCATATGTTTGTTCTACCACTCATTGAATTATACACAAAGGCACATTTTATAACATCGAGTTACCAATGCGTTTTCGTACAATCAATGCATAACCAACTCGTAAGTAACAAATCATATCTCTAGGTTTGAAGACTTATATGATATTACCGTCTCACGATCACTCAAGATAAATTCCATGAAGTGATTCCAGTGAGCGTGGGTTGAGTCCAATGCTTAGAACTTATGAGCACTCATGCTTGTTGTAGCCATGTCGAACACCTTAGACCTCTGCAACCAATCATGACAGTCTTGATTCATACCTACTTCCGACGTATGACCGACTGTGGAGGTTTGAATAATATGATATACCAAACATAATTATTCTGGAAGTCAAAACATGCAAAAGAAATATAGTAAACGATCGACAAGAGATAGCAACACTTTCCTCATAAATAAAACAACTTTTATTCATCATCTAATGTCAATTACACTTTACAAATTTCGAGATTATCTAACTACTTAAACTAATATCATCCTTCAACCCTATGCTCCGAGCATGCTGGAGATGCTTAGCCCAAGTCAGTCCCTTCGTGAGGGTGAGGGGATCTGATGGGTTCTCATCCAATGATACCCTCTTTGCCACGAGGATTCTTTCTTCAATTCAATGTCTGATGAAGTGATGTTTTCTGTCAATGTGTGTAGATCTTCCATGATCTCTTGGTTCCTTGGCTAAGTCAACTGCACTATTACTGTCACAAAAAATCTCCATTGGTTCCTTTACAGTTGGTACAACTCCAAGGTCTTCGATGAAGTTCTTTAGTCATATAGCCTCCTTTGCAGCCTCGCTTGCTGCTATATACTCTGATTCACAAGTGGAATCAACCACTGTCTCCTGCTTGGAACTTTTCCAAGTAATTGCCCCTCCATTTAGGATAAAGACCCAGCCCGACTGAGAGCAAAAATTATCCCTATCAGTCTGAAAGCTAGCATCACTATACCCTACAACTCTCAAGTCATCACTCCCACCAAGGGTAAGGATCCAATCCTTAGTCCTTCACAGGTACTTGAGGATATTCTTTACCGCAGTCCAGTGTCCCTTGCTAGGGTTCCCCTGATACCTGCTAACCATGCTCAAAGCAAAGGCTACATCAGGTCGAGTACACATCATAACATACATGATCGATCCTACAGCTGAAGCATAAGGTAGTCGACTCATTTCTGCTATCTCAGCCTCAGTACTAGGTCTTTTTGTCTTACTCAATCTGGCGTTACTCTGAATGGGTAACTCACCTTTCTTGGAGTTATGCATCTTGAATCTTTTCAACACTTTGTCCACATAGGTGCTTTGACGAAGACCAATTAGTCTTTTACTCCTGTTTCTCAAAATCCTTATCCCTAGGATATAGGCAGCTTCACCAAGGTCCTTTATAGCGAAACACTTTCCAAGCTAGATCTTTACTTCTTGCAGGGTTGGAATGTCATTTCCTATGAGTAGTATGTCATCCACATACAGTACCAAAAAGCTGACTACGCTCCCACTAGCCTTGTTATATACACAAGATTCATCTTCACTCCTTGAAAAGCCAAATTCCTTGACTTTCTCATCAAAGCAAAGATTCCATCTGCGAAGTGCATGTTTCAATCCATAAATGGATTTCTCGAGTTTACACACTCTATTGGGTTACTCTGTACTGACAAAACCCTCTAGTTGAACCATGTAAACATCTTTAGTTAACTTTCCATTAAGGAAAGCAGTTTTGACATCCATTTGCCATATTTCATAGTCAAGAAATGCAGCAATGGCTAACAAAACCCTAATAGACTTAATCTTGGCAACTGGTGAAAAGGTCTCATCATAATCAACTCCCGGAGTTTGAAAATAACCCTTTGTAACTAGTCGTTCCTTATAGGTGTATACATTACCATCCATGTCGGTCTTCTTCTTGAAGATCCATTTGCACCCAACTACCTTACGATCAGGTACATTGTCAACCAAGTTCTAAACTTGATTGTCATACATGGACTGTATCTCGCTATCCATAGTCTCTTTCCATTTAGAAGCCTCAGGGCCTGCCATGGCTTCCGTGTAGCTGTTAGGCTCATCCAGATTTACCTGTGTGTTATCACTGATAAGTGTCTCATCATCTGTAGTAATATGGAAACCATAATAATGCTCATGTGTATTCCTAACTCTGGTGGAACTCCTCAAAGGTATAGATTCTTCAGTTGGCTCAACATGAGTTTCCTCCTCAGGTTGAGGGCTAGGGTTTGAGGTTCCTTCATCAGTTGACTCTTGAAGTTCCTCAAGGTCAAATTGCCTTCCACTGTCTCCTTGACTCATGAATTCTCTCTCTCGAAAGAATCCTCTTCTTGCTACAAAGACCATATTATCACTGGGCCTGTAGAACATGTAGCCAAAGGATTTATGTGGATAGCCGATGAAAATACACCTTTCACTTTGGGGTTCGAGCTTATCATGTGTCTCGCGTCTCACGAAAGCCTCACAACCCCAAATCTTGATGTGGTCTAGATTGGGAACTTTTCCATTCCACATCTCGTGAGGTGTTTTGGCAACCTTCATTGTAGAGACTAAATTAAGGATATGGGCGGCAGTCTCTATGGTATACCCCCAAAATGAGATTGGTAGCGAATCTCGAATCATCATGGAATGAACCATGTCCAACAAGGTCCGATTGCGCCTCTCAGCTACACCATTCAACTGTGGTGTCCTAGGAGGTGTCAATTGTGAGATAATCCCACATTCCTTAAGATAGTCAAGGAACTCAGTACTAAGACACTCACCACCATGATCGGATTGAAGCATCTTATTGTTCCTGCCCAACTGATTCTCCACTTCTTGCTTAAACTCTTTGAATTTCTCAAAGGTTTCTGACTTATGCTTGATTAAGTAGACATATCTATATCTACTAAAATCATCAGTAAAAGTCACATAAAACCGATTAGCATCTCTTGTGGCGGTTCTGAAGGGTCCACACACACCCGTGTGTATGAGGTCCAACAAACCTTCACCCCTAGCACAGGTGCCAGTAAAAGGTGACTTTTTCATTTTACCAAGCAAACAAGATTCACAACTATCATCTGACTTTAGGTCAAATGACTCCAAGACTCCATCCTTTTGGAGTTGGGCTATGCGTTTCTTGCTTACACATCCAATACGACAATGCCATAAAGATGCTTTATCTAAGCTAGTGGAAGAGTCAATATACAATACATTATTTCATAGATTATCTACAACAGATACAGTTTCATACACACCATCACAAGGTAATGCTTTAAAATAATGAACATTATTAAAGAAAGCATCAATACTACCATTATTATTATCAAAATAAAAGGTAAAACCTTGTTTATACAATGCATGAAAGGAAATAACATTTCTTGCCATGTATGGTGAATAATAACACTTATTCAAATCTAATGTAGACCCACTATTTAGCACTAAGGAATAAACTCCTATCTTGGTTACACGTGAAGCTTTTCTATTTCCCATGATCAAGTTTATATTTGCTTGCTCCACATTCTCACTTGTTCTTAGTCCCTGCAAATCACAACATATGTGAATACCACAACCTGTATCAAGGACCCAAGACTTAGAATGAGGTGAGTTATTAGACAATATAATGTATATACCTGCATGGTTGGGTTTTACTTTCCATCCTTCATATCTTGCTGGTACTTTGGGCAGTTTCGCTTCCAGTGCGACTTTTCATGACAATAGAAGCATTCAGCCTCATTAGGGTTAGTAGAAGGAGTGACAAAACCTTTCTTGGTTTTGCTTGAAGAGGAGCCTTCAGGGGTCTTACCCTTGGTACCCTTAGAGAGGTTCTTTCTCTTCTTCCCTTTTCCATGCCCGATTACCAAGACATTGACCGCAGTAGGAGTAGGAGTAGGAGTAGTAACAACCGACTTACCCTTTAGACCACTTTCCGTGGTCTTCAAGAGTCCCTGAAGTTTACTGAGGGTGACTTCTTCCTTGCTAATGTGATATGTCATGCGGAATTGATCATAACACAATGGTAATGAGTACAAAATGATGTCTACTGCTAACTCCTTGGGGAAGTTCACATTCAGCTTCAGTAAACAGTCCACATACCTTTTCATTTTCTGCAAGTGGCCCGTGATGGGTTCACCATCCTTCATTCAGGTTGTTATCATGGAGGAGATTATTTCATATCGCTCTTGACGTGCACTTTGATGCTAACGGTCCATCAAATCCTGGTGCATCTCAAAAGGATAATAGTCCTCATAGGACTTTTGGAGCTCGGCTGTCATGGTGGCCATCATGATGCATGCTTCTTTTGTAGCATCCCTTTCATGTACCTCATAATCAGCAAGCTCTTCAGGAGAAGCAGTTAGCTCGGGTACCTTTAGCTCTTTGTCGAGAACATATTCTTTGTTCTCATACCGAGTGACCATCCTGATGTTCCTAATCGAATCAGTAAAGTTGGATCCATCAAAGATGACTCTCCCACAAAGATTCATGAGAGAGAAAGAGCTACTAGGGTTAGAGCCAGAAGCATTGTTATTGGAAGACATTTGAAATAAGAGGGAATAGATTGGATTAGATTTAGAGGTAGTCCTTAATAAAACACCCAGATGTAGTATTAAGGCTAGGACCCAACACAATATTTTATAACTTAGAAGAGGGATGCCGTAATCTAAGCTATAAGATATTTGAAGGTAGGTGAATGACGATTCACCAATTTCCACCATGAAAAAACGAAATTTTAATTAGGTTTTAATTTGTTTAGAAACTCCTAGATTCTTTGAGATTCATTGAACTTCCTTCAATGGCATGTTTCAATTTTGAGTGTGCCCTTCAGGTTTTGTGACTGGAATTCCGAGGATCACAAAACAAGGTGTGAAGTAACCATGCAAATTACTTGGTACCCTTAATGTACTACCCCTCAATCGATGTGCCGGTTAACCACACACACTCCATCGATACTATGATAAACATTAAGTCACCCTTCACCTACCTTGTTAAGTTCAAGTTAGTGGTGTCGGTTAACCACACACGCTCCACTAACGACTTAAACAAAGTGTAAAGTGTAATTCCATGGATAAGCACCTTATTCACATTTTCCTAAAATAATTAAGATTAGGAATTCAATAAAGTTTAGTTACTTTAGTATTATCATTATACTTTTAATGAGAATTTATAAGTCCTTGTCCTACCCGTTCGGCTAACGACCCTCCATCAGTCAAGCAAGCGGTGGGTGAGAGTGGACACCCATTAAGTTGCCATTTTATACGCAACAACCTTATACCCACCTTATAGACTAGCTTCGTGAATGAGCCGTACTAGCGGTAAGAGGACTTTGATATTATACATATATATTATTATTAACTTATAATATTATAAGTATAAGGGTTGAATTTTAACTTTTAAAATTCCAAGGGTTGGAACTAAAGTTATTAATATGAATATACTTGTTCCAAAATTGAGGGCAAGTTTTGTAAACTTTCAAAACTTTTCATTTCTTGTAACTTATGACTTAAATAGAGTAATAAAAATGAAGACTCTTCATTTTTCTAACTCTTGTGTTCTTTTAATGCTTTTAATTCAAGTGTGACTCTTGGTTTTCCATAACTTGAGGACAAGTTATGGACTCCATTAAAACACATTATGATTAAGAATTAAACTACCAAGTAGGTTACAAGTAATTCCTATGATCATCTAAATTCATAAGATCAAGAACATGAATATCCATATCAAAGTTTCAAGACCATACGAACACATATAATCATGAAAAATTGATATTAAGCATTGTAAATGGATTAGAACAAACATTACACCATCTAAAACAAGTTTTAGAAAACCAAAACAATTTAGGGTAATGTTTCTAGTCCATTTCCAGCAGCAAAAGTCGAAAATCTGCATTCTGTGGCTCCTACTCGTCGAGTGCACGAACCTAGTCGCCGAGTAGGATGAAGATACACATGAACTCGGTGAGTCCCCCCATGGACTCGGCGAGTTCATCAGGCAGACAACAAGTTTTTTGACTTTTTCCAACATTTTGCATCAAGTATCAAATAAACAAGCCTAGGCTCTAATACCACTGATGGGTTTTAAGCATTCTAACACTTCCTAAGTGTACATGTAACCCTAATAAACCTTGGATCTATGTTTGTCTAAGATACATGCAAATAATTATTTTTCCAAGGTTCATATCCTAAATAGCATGGCATGGGTAACATGAATCAAATAAAGCTAGTAGAAATACTTACCTTGTAGTAGTAGTTTATTGCTTGGAGTTTTAGAGCCTAGCACCAATAGTGTGGATGCCTCAAATGGAAATCACAAATCACCACAAACTTGGAACTTTGAGAGAATAGTTGCTACTATCATGAAATCGGCCCTCTTGCTTTACTAACCTCAACTAGTATAATTTCAAGAACCAAAGCCTCCTTTATATAGTGTGGTGGATTAGGGTTACATCCATGTAAACCCAAATACCCATGTCTCTTCATTTCCATGAGATCCATGGGTTAAAGCTCCATGGAGTATCCATGGACTTTCCATGCAAGCCTAGCCCATTCCAAATAAGCATTAGCCCACACTATATAAATATAGAAGCCCATATTTAATTACTAATACTTTTGATCTCTAAATTAATCCTAGATTAATTATTGATCAATACTAATTAAATAATATGATCTTATATTAATATATTAGAACTTATAATATATTAATAAATAATAAGTTGTACTATTCTCAAAAGATTATCCATAAATTGTTCGGGTGAAGTGCAACCCAAATGGACCATGTCGGGTCGGGTCAAGTACATACCAAATATAGTTATGGACTTAGACACTACATCCAACAATTTCCTCTTCTCTTTTACCAAGAACTTCATGAAATCTGATCTTCAACCTCTTGTATTCTTCCTTGGCTTCAAATTTATTTATAATTTGATATTGAGCTGAAATGAACATCATTTCCTTGAAAGGAAAATCCAACTAATTGAAGGTAGTGTTTTCAGTATCAAAGCTCGTTTTAGGAACTTTCTCAGAATCATGCATATCTCCACTGAAAATCGAAGCTTCAGTAGTTTCATAACAATATGGATTTGTTGGATCACCCTTCTCAATACCAGGAGGATCACTTTGTCTTAGTCTTAGAATGCTTTGGATCTGCCTTTGTTTCTCCATTTCCTTTTCATATGCAATATTCGTCTCCATTTTACTTGTTCCAATGTTGATACCCATCCCTTTTCCTTCCATATCATTCTTCGATGATGGTGGCTTCGAACTTGATCGACTACTAGATGAACCAATAGTAATACCTTTAGTTAAAGGTTTTGAAGTTATGGAAGTTGATGCAATTGACCTGGAAGTTGGAAGCGAAGTAGGAATCTTTCTACTAAATACTTTCCCCATAATTTTTTCGTCAACACCAGCTTTGATGAACTAGAACCACCAACCTTTTCTCCCCCTTGCACCCCTGTGTTAACAGGTGGGGCATCCGAAGGCATTAAATCAACTAATATCAAAGGGGAGCCAAGTCAACCTTAAGAGAGGATTCTAATGAGGTAAACATATTAAAAGGATTCTTGAGAAATCAAAGACTATGAAGAAGAACCAACCTTCAAAATTATATCTTTAAAACTACCCACTAGCTCCTCAAATTTGGAAAAGCTTTAGAATCGAACTCCAACTTTGTATCAGTCTTGGTGAGAAGAGAATTATGAAATTCAACAATTTTCATAACAGCAGCAACAACAATATCAAGTTTAGTGTTAAGAGCTGAGTAACTATGATCAAGATTGACAACCTCTTTCTCTATTTTAGAACAAATTTCTTCAAGTTTCAAATTCACATCCTCATGTACTCGTTTAACAGGATCAAAAAATAGAATATGTCTTTTTTTTGGAACTGCCCTTAAATCCTTTACCGTATAAACAAAATAAGCAGACTGCTACTTAAAACATTTTTCAGTTTTCATATGAAACTATTCTAGTATAGCTTGCAAACGAAGTTCTTGAGCTTTGAGCATGAAATCTACTTCAATCCCAGATACACTATGTTGATTGCCAGCATCAGCTTGAAGCTTAAACAAAGAATTAATCTTTTAATAGAGAATCTTGAACTGCTTACCATACATAAGCATGTGATCGGGAATGTTCTCCTCCTTAGGATCAAATTAGATGTCAACAAAAGAAACCATAACATCATCGTCTTTTGTTTTATCATCAGGAACGGATTTAGATCCTTAGTGGATTGAGAACGAAATAAAGAAGTAAGAGGCTAGTTCATGATATTATAAAAGGTAGGTGATATGGTAGAAATAGGTAAGGATGTGGAAATAGGTGAAACAAATGGTCGTAACGAAGTAGAAGTATCAATGAAAGTATTTTCAAACGTAGATGAAGTAATAATAGAAACAGAAAGTTGTGAAGTACACACATTTGAAATACCTTGGGCTTTTTTAGTCAACACTCCATCACCTTTGTTGGCATTTCCCTCTATATTTGATATGTTCGTAGTGATGCCTGAAGTTCGTACCTCCTCAAAAATGGGCTAAACAACCAAAACTTCAGGTGGTATGACTGAAATCTGCTCAGTGAATGAAGGATTCAAAAAATCACCTAGATTATTGGTTGTGTCCGCAATAGATGTTTCCACATTGCCACCAAGACTTCTAGTCGCCTAGAAATTCGACTTGACTGGAGAATCCTTCTGAGGTGATTGAAAGTCCATATCCTCATCATGCAGTGGAGACTGCGACTTGCCACTATCTTCAAATGTTGTCCCGATGACAACCTCATCCAAAGTATCATCCACTTACTTTTTCTTCTTTTTTATTTTGTTCACCGAATCCCGAGATCTTCCTTTCTTTGATGCCAGAGAAACTGGAGATGGAATTTCATGAATGGTAACCTCTTTTGACTCAATTGAGGTTTGCAAACACTCTTTAGTCTAGAAATGCCTTTAGGTGAACAAATAGACTGCTCAGGAGCCTCTTCGACAATAGGTCGATTAGTTGAACAAATCTCTTGAGAGCCCTAGATTTTGAAGAAACTACTTCCTTTGCAGGTTCTTTAGGATCAATGTAACGACCCAATTTTATCAAGAAATTTTTTTCATTTTTAATTACTCAAATAATTCCCATCACTCTTAATTTCCAAACCATTTGTTTTGCAAATCATAATTATTACAATTTCAATGTACTTTTGAAAACATCAGATAGTCCCATCCCACAAAAGAGAGGTAGAGTGCACGCCATGTCATCACGCCTTGCCTTTTCCCTTCGGCTCTGAAGTACTTGAAACAATCAACAACCTATAAGCAAAATGCTTAGTGAGTTTCCCGAAGCATACCACACACACAAACCACATATCATATATCATGTTAGCTATAAAAGCTACACATATATCACGTAAGCCATGGATACATGAAACCTGAGAAAGTGCCATGGGCTACCCCACATGGTCTTTGCCTAGGACTGTCATGGTCTCCCCCACATGGCCTTACATCCAATCCCATGGGCTACCCCACATGGTCTTCAACTAAGACTGCCATGGACTACCCCACATGGTCTTACATCCAATGCCATGGGCTCCCCCAGGGGTCTTCATGCATAACATGCCATCACCTCACAGCACACAAAATATCTACTACATATGTCATAAACACATAATGGGCCGGCCTTGGTGCCTTAGACCCATGGGTATGGTGAGAAGACTCACCTGTCATGAATGCTGAACTGACACTTTGTGACCAAATGTACCCCACGGGCTGCTCCACGCAACTACCTAAAAAGTGTCATACAATATCCAGTCATTTCCCCAAAGTCCGTCCTGGTCAACTACAGCCAAGGTCAAGTCAACTGTCCATGTTGACCCTAACTCGCCGAGTACAACTATTGACTCATCGAGTTTCCCAGAATATCATCTACTCGCCAAGTCATCGAGGCAACTCGTCGAGTTCATACAGTCTTGATTGATAATCTAAGGTCATACGTCGAGTTCCCTTGCTTGACACTCGACACGTCTACGAACATCCAGCCATTAGGAAATCCTACTCGAATCGTCGAGTTGTTCCTTCAACTCGTCGAGTTCTAGGCAAAATTCATCGGGCTCACCGAGTTGTTCATCCAACTCGGCGAGTCCATGCCTGCCTTCAAATGACTCGCCGAGTCACCCCCTGTGACTCGCCGAGTCCTTTCAGATCTTAATCCATACAGACCCTTTTTGAGCCATGCAAAGCTTCCAAACTGCAGATCTAGGCTCTAAGGCATGCTTTCCACATAAAGTTGCAAACTTTACGTGCATGCAAGGCTTTAAGGCCATAAAATAGCAAATCTAAGCATGGAATGGGGTAATACACTTGAGGTAAGGTACACGCTAAGCTCAACTGATAAGTTTATGCATCTTAAGGCCAAAAGGAGTTCAGATCTGAAGTTACAACTTAAGATCTTGGCTTAAACACAAAAGCCCTTTCTTAGAATCCATGCACAAGAGGGTTTTGGCTGGAAATGAGCCAAGAGATAGCTTAACACCTTTAGAAAGTGCTCCACAGAAGTAGATCCAGAATCCCCATGAGCCCTTGCTTCTTCTAGCTTGATTCCTCAAGTGATTCCTTTACCAAATCCCTCCTTCAAGCTTCAAAATCACCAAGAACACACTCACACTCAAATCAGGGTTTTAAGGAGGTATGGAGCTGTAAAGGGGAGGCCAAGGGAGGCTAATGACCCTTTAAAAAGAGTGCAAGGCCCTGGAATCTAGGGTTTCACCTACCAGCATCTACTCGGCGAGTACCATAATGGACTCGGCAAGTAGATCATTAAACCCCCGCGTCCAAACCCGCTACTACTCGACGAGTTAGGAAGCCAACTCGCCGAGTAGGTCCTCCAAAAAAAATCCACACCGAAGTATCTTTATCAATACCTGAGGATCAGGGTGTTACAACTCTCCCCCACTTGAATTAGGCTTCGTCCTCGAAGCCTGTTGGTCCAAACAACTCCCGATAGAAGCCTCGCATCTCACTTTTCGGTTCCCAAGTCCATTCGCAACCCTTTCGGTGCTGCCATTGCACCTTTACCAACTTTACTTCTTTATTACGGAGCCTTTTCGTCTTCTGGTCTAGAATCGCAACTGGTCTCTCGACATAATTCAGGCTCCCATCCAACTGAATGTCGTCCAAGGATATGACTGAAGACTCGTCAGCAACACACTTCCGGAGCTGATACACATGGAAGGTGTTGTGAATCTGACTAAGCTCCTCTGGGAGCTCTAAACGATACGCCACCTTGCCTACCCGGGCGATGATCCTGAACGAGCCTATGAATCGAGGCCCCAATTTGCCCCTCTTGCGGAACCGGATAATCACTTTCCTGGGTGACACCTTCAGTAAGACAAAGTCTCGTTCCTGAAATTCGAGGTCTGATCGACGCCGATCCGCATAGCT
This sequence comes from Lactuca serriola, assembly GCF_051521515.1. NCBI lineage: Eukaryota > Viridiplantae > Streptophyta > Magnoliopsida > Asterales > Asteraceae > Lactuca > Lactuca serriola. The sequence continues at coordinate 240,735,544 of NC_136408.1, forward strand.
TTTCTGACGACTCTGTGCGACTTGCAATCTATCGCGCACCTGCTGAATCAGTCTGGTGGTCTCGAGTACCACCTTCGTGCTCCCCAAAACCCGATGTCCAACATCATCCCAGCATACTGGGGTCCTTCACCACCGTCCATATAACATCTCAAATGGTGCTCGGTCAATACTGGAATGATAGCTATTATTGTATGAAAACTCTGCCAGTGGGAAGTACGTATCCCAACTCCCTCCGAAATCCAGTACACATGCCCGCAACATGTCCTTTAGTGTCTGGATCATCCTCTCACTTTGGCCGTCGGTCTGAGGGTGATATGGCGTACTAAAATGCAGCTGGGTACCCAGTTCCTCATGGAACTTCCTCCAAAACCTAGATGTAAACCGAACATCCCTATCTGAAACCACTGATACCGGCACTTCGTGCCTGGCCACCACCTCTCGAACATAAATGTCCGCCAACTTCTCTGCAGATATACTCTCGGAGATCGGAATGAAGTGAGCACTCTTCGTCATTCTATCCACAATCACCCATATGGAATCAACTCCCCTCGCTGTCCGCGGTAGCTTCGTGATGAAATCCATAGTGATCTCTTCCAACTTCCACATGGGAATGGGTAATGGCTGAGCCTTACCATGAGGTCACTGGTGCTCGGCCTTGACCTTCTCACAGGTCAAGCATCGCTCCACATACCCGACGATCTCCCGCTTCATGCAGGGCCATCAATAGCTCATTCTCAAATCCCTATACATTTTTGTCGCACCTGGGTGTATAGAAAATTTGGACTTATGCGCCTCCTCTAACAATCTCTGCCTCACTCCCCCCGACATTGGCACCCATACTCGGGCACACTGCGTCAACAAGCCACGACTATCCTTAACAAACAAAGGATGTTGCCCTCGAATTCTTTCCAATTTCCAGTTCTCCTTCTTCACCCCCTCGACCTGAGCCTCTCGAATCATGTCTATCATGGGTGGGCTTACCGTCACCCTCAAACAAATATCCCTGATCGACGATCCCGTCGCTTTGCGACTCAAGGCATCGGCCACCACGTTGGCCTTCCCTGGATGGTACAGGATCTCGTAGTCATAGTCCTTTAGCACGTCCAACCATATCCTCTGACACATATATTCAGGTTTTGTTGGTCCATCAAATACTTCAGACTCTTGTGATCGGTATACACAACGAATTTCACCCCATATAAATAGTGCCTCAAAATCTTGAGGGCATACACCACTGCCCCCAACTCCAGGTCACGCGTGGGGTAATTTGCCTCATGAGGCTTCAACTGCCTCGAGGCATATGCGATCACACAACCCCTCTGCATCAGTACCGCACCCAGACCTAAAATCGATGGATCACAATATACCACAAAATCGTCCAATCCCTCAGGCAATACTAGGATCGGAGCCTTACATAACTTCTGCCTCAGAGTCTCAAAAGCCCTCTGCTGATCCTCACCGCATCAAAAAGCCATGTTCTTCTTGGTCAAACGGGTCAATGGTACCGCAGTCTTGGAGAAATCCTGGATAAATCTCCGATAATAGCCCACTAAGCCCAAGAAGCTACGAATCTTCGAGGAATTCCTCGGTACCTCCCATCGCATCACAGCCTCCACCTTCGATGGGTCAACCGAAATACCCTCTTGATTAATAACATGACCCAGAAACTGCACTTCCCGTAACCAAAAGTCACACTTGGAGAACTTCACATACAGTTTTTCCGCCCTCAAGGTCTCCAATACCTCTCTCAAATGCTACTCATGTTGTTCCCTGGTCTTGCAGTAGACCAGGATATCATCAATAAAAACAATCACTGACTGATCCAACATCGGCCTGCACACCCAATTCATGAGATCCATGAACGCGGCCGGAGCATTGGTGAGCCCGAATGGCATCACCACGAACTCGTAATGCCCATAACGAGTCCTGAAAGTTGTCTTCGGTATATCCTCATCCCGAATCCTCATTTGATGGTACCCTGACCGAAGATCAATCTTAGAGAACCACGATGCTCCCTGAAGCTGATCAAACAGGTCGTCAATCCTAGCCAAAGGATAACGGTTCTTCACCGTCAGCATATTCAGCTCCATGTAATCGATGCACATCCGGTGCGACCCGTCCTTCTTTTTCACGAAAAGGATCGGAGCTCCCCACGGAGAACTACTCGGATGTATGAACCCTCGGTCTAGTAGCTCTAGAAGTTGTGCAGATAATTCCTGCATCTCGGGTGGCGCCAACCGATATGGTGCCTTTGCTATCGGGGCGGCACCGGGTACCAGATCAATTCGAAACTCCACCTACCTCTCAGGAGGCACCCCAGGTAACTATTCGGGAAAAACATCTCGAAATTCCCGCATGTAACACCGAGAATTTTCAAAATAATTTTTTCGCAAATATAAAAAAACATTTCTCATTTGATTTCACAAAACGTTAAGTTTAAAATTCCAATTCATATCATACAAACCCAAAGATCACATATATATATATATATATATATATATATATATATATATATATATATATATATCAAAAGTCCCCTGAGTGTGTACGGATCAAGCCGGCGCCTTCCCACAGTCATCGCTAGTACCTGAAACAACAACACTAACACTGTAAGCACAAAGCTTAGTGAGTTTCCCCAAAATACCACACATAAAACACATATTAGCCACTCGAGGCTATAACTCTATGGGTCCGTGCACGCAAACTCTGCGAACCCTCAGGTTCTAACTCTAGGAACCTTCCGGTTCCAACTCTGTAAACATGCACATCATAAATCACATAGAAATAATGCAGCACAACACATAGCATACACATAACATACATACACTAGCACATAGCTCTGATTACCTACTCAAGGTAAAGTATAGTGAGAAGACTCACCTCGCGTATCTCGGTATCTCATGAATCCTAGAAATCCCTCGTGCTCGATCCTCCGAGCTCTAATCCTCCTCTAGATCGAAGATCTAAGCTTCAAATCCACAGAATATCAATCTCCTGTGCCTCCTCTTGGCTAGAACCTTTCTCTTCTTTGCTAAACAATACACAAAGGTCAAGAAATGCTTCCCTTCTCTCTCAAATCGCTAAAGCACTCTAGGGTTTCTCTCTATGGACTGATGGGTGCAAATGACGGCCATAAGGCCCTTTAAATAGGTCCCAAACCCGAGAAATTAGGGTTTCATTAAACAGCGCGGACTCGCCGAGTCCAAACGAATCCCGCGCCCAGAATCGCGACCCTACTCTGCGAGTCTGAGCTCCTACTCGCCGACTCCCCTCTCAAAACACAAAAAAAAATCAAAACAATAAAGATACCTGGAAATCCGGGCTGTTACAATTCTCCCCCACTAGAACTAGACTTCGCCCTCGAAGTCTCGCTCTAAAAATAGCTCCGGATGCTGCTCCCGCATCTCGCGCTCCGGCTGCCAGGTCATCTCCGATCCCTTCCGGTGTTGCCACTGAACCAACACCAAAGGTACCTCCTTGTTCCTCAGAACCTTGATCTTCCGATCTCTTATGGCTACTGGTCTCTCGGCATAATTCAGGCTCACATCCACCTGAATATCCTCTAATGGAACCACTGCCGACTCATCGGCTATACACTTCCTCAATTGCGACACATGAAAAGTGTCGTGGATTTGCCCCAACTCTGCTGGCAATTCCAAACGATAGGCTACCCGGCCTACCCTCGCAATCACACGAAATGGCCCAATATACCGGGGCCCCAACTTGCCCCTCTTCCTGAATCGAATCACTCCTTTCCAAGGAGAGACCTTAAGGAGAACGAAGTCGCCGACCTGAAACTCCAGCTCTGACCAGCGTCTGTCTGCATAACTCTTCTGTCGGCTCTGGGCGGTCAATAACCTATGTCTGACCTGCTGAATCTACTATGTCGTCTGAAGCACGATCTCTATACTGCCCATCACTCTCTGCTCAACCTCTCCCCAGCAAATGGGGGTCCGACACCTCCTACCATACAACAGCTCAAAGGGTGGCATACCAATGCTCGAATGATGGCTGTTGTTGTAGGAAAACTCTGCCAAGGGTAAATACGCATCCCAGCTACCCCCGAAATCCAACACACATGCTCGAAGCATGTCCTCAAGCGTCTGAATCGTCCGCTCACTCTGACCGTCTGTCTGGGGATGATATGCGGTACTAAAATGCAATCTAGTACCCAACTCCTCATGAAATTTCTTCCAGAATCTGGAAGTGAAACGCACATCACGGTCCGAAACAATCGAGATCGGCACCGCATGCCGAGATACCACTTCTCTCACATATAACTCCGCCAACATCTCCGCTGAAAAACTCTCACTAATGGCAAGGAAGTGAGCGCTCTTCGTCAACCTATCCACAATCACCCAAATTGCATCAACTCCTCTGGCAGTCCTCGGCAATTTGGTGATGAAATCCATAGTGATCTGTTCCCACTTCCACTCGGGAACCTCCAATGGCTGCAGCTTTCCATGCGGTCTCTGGTGCTCGGCCTTAACCCTGCGGCAGGTCAAGCACCTCTCAACAAACCAGGCGACGTCCCTCTTCATACAGGGCCACCAATACTCTTTCCTCAAATCCAAATACATCTTCGTAGCCCCCGGATGGATCGAAAATTTCGACCGATGAGCCTCCTCCATCAAAGAAGTGCGCGTACCACCCACAAACGGTACCCAAATCCGACCCTGAAAAGTCATAAGCCCTCGACCATCCGTAACGAACTCTGAAACCAAACCAACGACCCGTTCCCTCTTCTGCATCTCCGGCTGCACAGCCTCGGCCTGTGCCCCACGAATGGCATCCAATACCGGAGCTATCATGGTCAATCTCAAACATACATCTCGCAATGGAATGCTCTCCGCCCTGCAGCTCAACGCATCGGCCACCACATTGGCCTTGCCCGGGTGGTACAGGATCTCACAATCATAATCCTTGACCACATCTAACCACCTCCTCTGTCGCATATTTAGGTTGGGCTGATCCATCAAGTACTTCAAACTGTTATGGTCCGTGTATATCGTACACCGAACCCCATATAAGTAGTGACGCCAAATCTTTAGGGCGAACACTACTGCCCCCAACTCTAGATCATGCGTGGGATATCTTGTCTCATGAGGCTTCAGTTGCCTCGATGCATATGCTATCACATGTCCCCTCTGGATCAACACCGCACCCAGACCCAAAATCGATGCATCACAATATACTACAAAATCCTCCATCCCTTCCAGGAGAGCTAATACCAGGGCTTCGCACAACCTTTGGCGAAGTGTCTCAAAGGAGGTCTGCTGCTCGGGACCCCATGAGAATGCGACACCCATCCGGGTCAATCTGGTGAGTGGCACTGCGATCTTGGAGAAATCCTTGATAAATCTCCGATAATACCCTGCCAACCCAAGGAAGCTCCTGATCTCAGATGGTGACTTCGGCACCTCCCAACTCATCACCGCCTCAACCTTGGCCGGATCGACCAGAATCCCTTCCTGGTTAACGAGATGTCCTAGGAACTGGACCTCCCGCAACCAGAAATCACACTTGGAGAACTTTGCATAAAGCTTCTCCGATCTCAATACCTCAAGGACCTCCCTCAAATTCTCCTCATGCTGCTCTCTAGATCTCGAATATACCAGAATATCATCGATTAATACAATCACCGAACGATCCAACATCGGCCTGCATACCCTGTTCATGAGATCCATGAACACAGCCGGGGCATTGGTGAGCCCAAAAGGCATCACCACAAACTCATAATGCCCATAACGCGTCCTGAATGCTGTCTTCTGGACGTCCTCATCCCGCACTCTCACCTGATGGTATCCCGACCTCAAATCGATCTTGGAGAACCAAGATGCTCCCTGCAACTGATCAAATAAATCGTCGATCCTCGGCAACGGGTAACGGTTATTGACCGTCAGCTTGTTCAACTCCCGGTAGTCAATGCACATCCGGTGTGAACCATCCTTCTTCTTGACGAACAGAATAGGTGCTCCCCACGGCGAGGTACTTGGCCGAATAAATCCCTTCCCCAGCAACTCCTGAAGCTGCGAGGATAACTCCTGCATCTCTGGAGGTGCAAGACGATAAGGCACCTTAGTGATAGGCGCGCCCCCCGGAACCAAATCAATGCCAAACTCCACTTGTCTCACAGGAGGTACACCCGGTAACTCCTCGGGAAAAACATCTGGAAACTCACGCACCACCGGTACCTCCTCAACTGAACTCGGTCTCTCGGAAGTCGCTCGCGTATCCATCACATACGCCACAAAACCCTTACAGCCCTGCTGTAGACACTGTCTCGCCCTGGCGGCCGAACAAAAAGCTGATCCTGAACGTGTACCCTCGCCGTACACTGAAAGAACTCCCCCACTAGGGTCTCGTATGGTCACCAGCTGACGCTCACAGTCGATAACCGCGCCGAATCGGCTCAACCAGTCCATGCCCACAATGACACAGACATCACCCATCGCAATAGGAATCAGATCAATCGGAAACTCAACCCCGAAAATCTCTAACACACATCCCCGGAAAACCTCCGTGGCACAGATCACTCTATCGTCAGCTATGGAAACTCTCAGAGGCCGACTCAATGCCTCACGACTAACACTGATATGCTGACTAAAGGCCGAAGACACAAAAGACCGACTCGCACCCGAGTCAAATAACACTAAAGCAGGTACAGAGTTCACAAGAAAGGTACCTACGCATAATATAATATAAGCATAAGATCTCAACATCAAAAATAAATACATGAAAGGAAACATACCAGCCACAACATCGGGCGCAGCGCGGACCTCCTCCGCAGTCAGCTGGAAAGCTCTCCCTCGAGCTCTCCGCGCCTCAGCCTTCACAGGCCGACTCTCTGTAGCCATGATGGCGGCAGGAGCAGACCCCTGAGATGCTCCGCGCAACTGCGGACACTCGGCCTTCCGGTGTCCGGTCTGGTTGCAGTGAAAACACACTGCAAACCCCTTGGGGCAGTCCTTGGCCATGTGCCCCTCCTTGCCACATTTGTAGCAAGACCCCGCTCGGCAAAATCCGTCATGACCCTTGCCACACTTTCCGCAAGTGCGGCCCTTCTGGCTCCCTGGTCTGGGATCAGCAGGCTTGGCCCGCTTGGCGGCCGGCTGCGACTGTACCGGTCGCCGATCCCTCCCCTGAGACTCCGCCTCCTCCCTGGCCTGAGTCTCAAGCTCAATCTCCCTCTTCCGGGCATTTTCCTGAAGCTCGGCAAATGTCCGGTACGAGGAGTTCGCAGCGAACTCCCGAATATCCCGCCTCAAGATGCTCAAGTAACGGCTCATACATGCCTGCTCAGTGGACACGTGCTCAGGACAGAACATCGACCTCTCGTGGAACATCCTCGTGATCGCTGTAACCGACTCAGTACCCTGCTTGAGGGTCAGAAACTCCTGTGCTAAACGCTCCCTCTCCACCTGGGGAACGTACTCATCTCGAAACATGGTGGTGAACCTCTCCCAGGTCACCGCAGAAAGCTCAGCAGGCGTATAATGCGCCGTCACAAACTTCCACCAGTCCTTCGCTCCCAAGCGAAGCTGGTTCAGCGCGAACCGGACCTTCAAATGCTCATGAGACGAGCAAGTGAAGAAACACCCTTCAATATCAGATATCCACCTCATAGCTGCCACCGGATCCTGAGTACCATCAAACTCTGGTGGTTTTGTGTTGCTGAACTCACGGAACAACAACGCATCCCCACCCTGCGGCCTCGCAGCAGTAATCGCTGCGATAGCTGCTGCGGCAGCAGCCTCAGAAAGAGCGGCATAACGCTCATCAAACGTCTCAATCAATGTGGTCTTTATAGACCCAAACATCTCCGGTATCTCTGCCCTGATGGCCGTAGCCACCTCCTCCTGAATGATCCGGCGGATCTCCTCCTCACTGGTACCACTGCTCTCGGGCATCAAACGTGTCCTCACCATGATCTACCTCTGAAATACAACATACGATAAATTAGAATCCACACGAGCATGCTCACGCTCGTCAACTCTTTCCTCCTTGGTTCTTGGCATTCCAAAGATTCTTACTTGGGCTGCACACCGCTCCGGTGCTTTCAGTAGTACGGGCCCAATACTACTGTCCGCACCACACCAGAATACACTCCAAGTCCTCCTCTTTGGATCCCAAGTCTCAAGTACTCTATCATGCGTAGACCACTCTCTAATAGATCTCTCATAAACCCCTCGTTGCTACATACTCACTCTCAAGCATCTCATAGCAGCTCACCTCTCCCTAGGCTAAGGCATCACAAATCAGGCCACTCTAGTCCTAATAGCAATACCTAGCCTACTCTAGCATGCGGATACATCATATCAATATCAATATCACATAATATAAAGGTATTTTGGGAAATCACCGTTCGGGCGCTGACTGATCGTACACACATCTCTTGCTCTGCGTTTTTCAAAAATCTTTTACTCTTTTTGAAAATACATCTCAAATCCTCAGTTTGAGTTCAAATACGCCCGAAGGTGTACTCGAATCCCTCAAACCAAGGCTCTGATACCAACTTGTAACACCAAGAATTTTCAAAATAATTTTTTCGCAAATATAAAAAAACATTTCTCATTTGATTTCACAAAACGTTAAGTTTAAAATTCGAATTCATATCATACAAACCCCAAGATCACATATATATATATATATATATATATATATATATATATATATATATCAAAAGTCCCCTGAGTGTGTACGGATCAAGCCGGCGCCTTCCCACGGTCATCGCTAGTACCTGAAACAACAACACTAACACTGTAAGCACGAAGCTTAGTGAGTTTCCCCAAAATACCACACATAAAACACATATTAGCCACTCGAGGCTATAACTCTATGGGTCCGTGCACCCAAACTCTGCGAACCCTCAAGTTCTAACTCTAGGAACCTTCCGGTTCCAACTCTGTAAACATGCACAGCATAAATCACATAGAAATAATGCAGCACAACACATAGCATACACATAACATACATACACTAGCACATATCTCTGATTACCTACTCAAGGTAAAGTATAGTGAGAAGACTCACCTCGCGTATCTCGGTATCTCATGAATCCTAGAAATCCCTCGTGCTCGATCCTCCGAGCTCTAATCCTCCTCTAGATCGAAGATCTAAACTTCAAATCCACAGAATAGCAATCTCCTTTGCCTCCTCTTGGCTAGAACCTTCCTCTTCTTTGCTAAACAATACACAAAGGTCAAGAAATGCTTCCCTTCTCTCTCAAATCGCTAAAGCACTCTAGGGTTTCTCTCTATGGACTGATGGGTGCAAATGACGGCCATAAGGCCCTTTAAATAGGTCCCAAACCCGAGAAATTAGGGTTTTATTAAACAACATGGACTCGTCGAGTCCATATCCTGGACTCGCCAAGTCCAAACGAATCCCGCGCCCAGAATCGCGACCCTACTCGGCGAGTCTGAGCTCCAACTCGCTGAGTCCCCTCTCAAAACACAAAAAAAATCCGGGCTGTTACACCGCACCACTGGTACACCATCGATATCTGTCACCGCCTCCACTCGCGTATCTGAAACATAAGCCAAAAATCCCATGCAACCCTGCTGCAAAAACCTCCTCGCCCTCACGGCTGAACAAAGGGTTGGGCCCTGCATAGTCCTCTCGCCATGGATAACCAGTTCTCCCCATCTTGGGGTTCGAACCCGGATGAGCTACCGCTCATAATCGATCATTGCCCCATTGGCCCCCAGCCAGTCCAACCCAATAATCACCTTCAATCCTCATAATGGTATGGGAACCAAATCAACACGAAACCTTTCGCCGTGCACATTCAGGACACAATCCTGACACACCCTCGCAGCACTCACAGTGCGATCATCCGCAATCTCCACCTCGAGCGGGGTATCCAGAGTCCCCTGTGCATCTCGGAATTTGTTGCTAAGCGCAAGAGATACAACAGATCAGGTAGCCCCCGAATCAAATAAGACAAGGGTTGTCACACCATTGACCAGAAAGGTCCCTATACAAAGCATAATGAGCGTACATACAAGCATTTAACATAAAAGATGTTGGATTAGTGTCTAAGTCCATAACTATTTTGGTATGTACTTGACCTAATGGTGCATGGTCCTTTTGGGTTGCCTTCACCAAAGCAACTTGATAGGATGAATTATGGAGAGAAAGGATTAAATATATTTTATTAATATATTATGGGAATAATATATTAAAGGAGAAATCATATTGTTTAATATTAGTCAGTAATTAATTGGTAATTAGTTTTGTGACTAAAAGAGATTAATTAAACTTAAGGGACTGGAATTGTAATTATAAGATAATTGCAATTTGGGCCATGGATTGCCTTGTATTAAGGAGTGGATGAATTCTATGGGGAAACCCATAAGGAAATCGTCCACGGCCTTAAGGAAAGGGATCCATGGGTTGCTTAGGGCTTAAGCATCCAAATTAGGGTTTCCCTGTTAGATAACCCTAATAGCCTCCTATATATAGATCCCTTATGACCTAAAAACATGGCTAAGAAACCTTCTAGGGTTTCACACGTTTTAGGGCAACCTCCATCCTCTCTCCTCTTCATCCTCTTGCTTATGGTGTTTGTGAACCATTAGAGGAGTGATATTTGTGACTCTAAGTTTTCTAGTCAATACAAGGAGATTTGGGATTGTTCTTGCTATATAACAATCAAGGTAACATCTTAAACCTATTCTCATGTTAATATGATTACTTGAATGCTAGAATTAGGGTTTATAGTCTTGGATAACTTGCATGTACAATAGAGAAACCTAGATCCAAGCATTAGGGTTTGTATGAACACATAGGATGTTCTTAGGACCAAAACCCATCAGTGGTATCAGAGCCTAGACTGGTTTATATTGTATTGATGCATTGTAAGATTGAAAAATTCGATTTTTGTGGTTCTAGAGGCTGGACTCGCCGAGTCCATAGATGAACTCGCCGAGTCCAAGGTGACTCGACGAGTCCATGCCTGACTCGGCGAGTCGGCTGGTCAAATGGAGGGAAAACCAGGATTTCTTGTTATTTTTGCTTAAGGATAGTTGCCTTATCATATTAGATCAATATTAATCCGATTTTATGATATATTTGACTATATTCTTGATCTAATTGAAGATATTTATCAATTAATAAGATAATTGTTTCCTTATGTGATAATTGATTAATTATTTTGATTAAATTGGTAAATTGTTTTGCAAGAAATCATTAAATAAATCAAATATGGATAATTATGTAATTAAATGTTAATTTAGATTATTTGTTATTTGATCCTTGTTGTTATGAAAAGTTTCATATTTTCCCCTTTAGGTTTTATAGTTTAAATTTGAACCCAAAAGTTTTGTTGTTTTGAAATTTAAATAGTTAAAACCCTAATGTTTTGAAAAAGGTTTCAAAACTTTCCCTCAAGTTTTGGAATTTAAATTTTGATTAATTGTTTAATTTTGATGTATATTTAAATTCTAAACCCTAATGTTTTGAAATGTTTCAAAACATGCCCTCAAGTTTTGGAATTTAAAAGTTGATTAAAAGTTTAATTTAGGAATGTTAAATTTTAAAACCCTAGTATTGTTTTGAAAAGTTCATATCACACCCTTATGGTTTTATTAATTAATTAAGGTTTATAATTAAAAGAGGTTTAATAAATCCATAAAAGTTTTGGTTTACAATTTAATTGAATTAAAAGTATAATTGTTAAATTTGACCACCTAATATTTTAAAAGTGTAAAATACACCCTATACTATATATAACATTAAAAGTCTAACATTATATATATGTATGAGTAAAAGTCAGTCTTACCATTAGTAGGCGTCATTCACGAAGCTGGTCTATAAGGAGTGTTTAAGGAAATTGCCTATAAAATGGCGATTGAATGGGTATCCACTCTTACCCACCACACTCTTGACTAGTGGAGGGTCGTTAGCCGAATGGGTAGGATAGGACGAAAACCTTCCATTATAAGTATAATGAATTAAAAAAGTAACTAAATGTTTTCATAAAATTCCCAATCTTAGTTACTTAGGCAAAAGTGAATTGATGCAATTCCATGAAATTACACTTTGTGCCCTTGCGAAGACGTTAGTGGAGCGTCTATGGTTTACCGGCACACTAAATGGTGTTGGGTTTTGACCATTCTAACACTCCTAAGTGTACATGCAACCCTAAATACCTTGGATCTATGATTTCTCTATTATACATGAAAATAAGAACTTCCAAGGTATTATCCTAATCTAGCATACAAAACAATGACTATAGCAAGATAGAATACATACCTCTTTGGTGTAGAAAGTCTTCATTTAGCTTGAGTGCCAAGTGCCCCAAGTGTGACACCTCAAATGGTTCACACAACACCAAATACACCTGGAATGACTTGAGAGAAAACTACACTCATGAAAATCGGCTAGCCCTTTTACTTCACACACTAGTGGCCAATTTTGGTCAAGAATAAGATGCTTATATAGTTAGGGTTACACCATGTAAACCCTAATTGACATGGCCTTTCATTTCCATGATCCATGGGTACAAATACACCATGGAGCATCCATGGACCATCCTATGGGTTTTAGCCCAACTTGATAATCCAAGGAGCATTAGCCCAGTATACAAGTATGGATGATTTACACAATCAACCCATATATTTAATTAGTCTTCTTTTGATCACTTAATTAATCCTAGATTAATTCTTGATCAATACTAATTAAATAATCTTATTATTCTTATTATTAATATACTACAACTTATAATATATTAATAACCATAAGTGTCTTATTTCTCTCATTAAAGTCTATCCAAGTGCATGATGCCATGCAACCCAAATGGACCATGCCGGGTCGGGTCAAGTCTTACCAATTATAGTTATGGACTTATACATTAATCCAACAGTCTCCCACTTGGATAAGTCTAAAACTAATATTGCGTATGACTTTAGGAACCAACTAGCAATCGTAGCTCTCAAAAGCTTCTGTCGAACTCTGACCTTGTAGATGAACTCTGACCTTTGTTAGTGACTTGTCCATTAGATAAGGTATCATATATTCCTCCATTCTAGATATCGTATGGACTGAGACATGGATTATAATCATTCTCTCTATCTATTTTTTGTTTCCCGATTTACGATTTATGACGACTGACTAATTGAACAAATCAAATCAGTCCTGGCCCGGCCAAGCACTTCTATTTGTCATCATCAAATCATCGAGGGGCCCACATATATCGCTTTTATCCCGAAGGTAAAAGGAATGGATAAACTTCGACTCATATGGCCTGTTCTACTACTTGTTGAATCATACACAAAGGCACGTTTTATAGCACCGAGTTACCAAATGCGTTTCCGTGCAATCAATGTACTATCAACTCATAGTAACAACTCATATCTCTAGGTTTGAATAATATAAGATATTATCGTCTCATGATCACTCGTGATAAAATCCATGAAGTGATTCCAATGAGCGCGGGGTGAGTCCAATACTCAGAACTTATGAGCACTCATGAGTGTTGTAGCCCTTTGTCCAACACCTTAGACCTCTACAAGCCAACCCATGACAGTCTTAATTCATATCTACTTCCAACAAATGACCGACTGTGGATGGTTTGAATAACTTAGTCATTCCGGAAGAATAACCTAGTTTATTCGGGAAGTCAAAACATGCAAAATGAAACACAATAATAATTGAATCCAATATGGTATCAAACCCTATGAACATAAATAAAACACCTTTTATTTATCACCATATGATTACACATTATTCATTGTATACTGTTTCAGCTATCAACTTTATTCTTGAATTTAAAACAATAGTTGTCCCATGCTCCAAGCATGTACACTATGTTTTCTAAACACTAGTCATGCCATACACCAAGTATGCATACTATGTTTGTCTATGATCTTTACTTTGTGAACTAGATCAATTGAACATAACTTCAATGATTCTCTTTTCACACTCCCAAATCCTTACCGCAAATGCAAGAATTCCAAATTCATGCCATTTACTGAAATCTGTTAGATTCTAAACTTATATGCACTGATCCTCTTGTAATGATTATGCATAAAGTCATAAAGACTTGACAACAAACATTACAGAGCATTCTAAAGGAGATCAACTCCTTGGAAACATTCTTCTTGCATTAAGTTTCCTAATCTTACACAGATTGAATAATTTCTAACTTTGAAACATTTCCATATTACATTTTGACTTATCACTTCTGAACAAGAGTTGCCTCCTTACAGATTATGTCAATATGGTCCTTCCAGAATTATCACTATACTTCCAACTGTCCTTTTAGTCATATCCAGTTCTAAACCTTTTCACTTCTTAATGCCCCAGGCATTTGAAAAATTTTAGAAAGGATGAATATAGCACCTATAATCGATTCTATATCCGAAGCATATGGGACACGATTCATGATGTCTCACATAAAGACTAAACCAGTCTTTTGCTATAACATTTCCATTTCTATTTGCCATGTTCTCATAATTCAGATTATGAAAAGGGATGCCGTAATCATAATCGAATTTTAGAATGCAAATAATGGACCCATATACATAATTTCCTTATGTTGAGCCATTCCAACATGAAATTCATATATATATATATATATATCCTTGACTAAATGATTAAAACCTCACGATCTAAGCTTATAGATTTGAGATGAAGTATAATTTCCTCTCCCTTAATTATAGCAAAACAACTCTTTCCCAATTGAAACCTTTGTTTTCTATAATTAACATTGCTAACTTGCAATACTTATCATAATTATCATGCTCCCACTAACATGATGATTATTAGCATAACACTTATGCTCAAACTAGCTTTGACATGTACTCAGAAATCAGCTGACTTTCTTACCATAGTTTAGATTTCTGATACTAGATTGTTTTGATAAAACTTTATCAAAATGATACACATTCCCTTAAATAGCACACTTGTGTGTCTAAACAATTCTGAAGAGGGATGTCGTAATCATAATGGTTAGACCTTTTGCCACTTCTCACAAGTCCAGGTTAGTGTGCCGGTAAACCACACACGCTCCACTAACGACTTTGACAATGCAAAAATCACAATTGCTATCTAGCTAAAATCTACTTAGTGAAAGTGTTTCCTCACCATCATTTTCATGAATCGGAGTGAAACCTTATGACACTTAGATTTAATGGTGTATGTGTTCTTATCCATGTGAATTGTCAAAACCATAGACACAAGACAAGGATAATGACAAATCCACACTCATATGGATTTACTCAATCTTAATTTCTTGCCACCTGGCAGCTCAAGGGCCTGCCATTGCTTCCAAGTTGTTGTGCAACTAATTGAGAACTCTAAGAACTCATATGCAAAGCCAACTTTAACTAGAATGGGCACAGAATATGTCAACACGATAGGTTATAAACCTCAAGTCGTGTGCTAGTGAAGAACATCAGGTTTTATTCTTGATTAGTTCTTGAGACTTTCAAGACCTTTAAGACTCCCACTGTCCTCTTGGCATATAAGACTTTCTTGTCAGTTATTCAAGAGATAGTGTGGATTCTAATAAAGACAAACACTTCACAAAATTGGCCTAAGTTGGTCTTTGTTTTATCCAAAACATCACAACTTACCAATTTCAAATGTACAAGAGTAGAAAACATTTACTCTTACATTTGACAAGTGTTTTAAACCTTCTTTAAGACATGTCACTCAAGTTACAATCTTGGAGTATGACTCTAAGACTTGTATTGGAACGAAGTATGACTCATCTTCTTGATTTAACGACTTCACCAATTCATAGTTCCTTTTCTTAGCCATAAGAATGCACTAAGATTTCCTTAGAGAACTAATTTTGATATGGTTTCTTAATCATTAAGATGATCACAAAACTGATACTAAAGTACTCTCCCATCTTTTCAGATTTCAGAGACTTTTATCTTTCTACCTAAGTTGATTCTTCTTATTTGCTCTGCCTTACATTGGAACCTTTTCCAATGTCTCAAAGTTACACTTAAGCTTGTAAGTATAATCATGTTTACTAAGCTTTAGTAAACTATGACGAATAATCTTATCAATCTTTTGTGGTGGACTTAATCAGTGCACAAGAATGTGTACTCGATCCCTTAGTCCTTTACTTGACTCACACCTCCATGTGAACGAGTAATTAGTCTTAATTTTCAAATACTTGAAAATTATCATTTATCATGCTATATAACTTGCATGATTCCAAGTTCCGGTCCAATTGAAACTTGGGTGATGAGAATCTTTCCTAATTTGATAAATTTAGACATTACCATAAATGAAAGAATCAATTTCATATTTCCACTCTTGCTATGAATGGAATCTTATAAGCAACAATTTTTCCTAAGCAATATCTCATAACTCCTAAGAAGTAGCTCAAGAATCCGATCTTCAAACTATGCGATAGAAATCTATCTATGCGATCAGATTCAACATATTCTTTCTTTAAGTTTCTTCACTTTTCTTTGATTCTTAAAACATAACCATGTGACCCAGTCACATCATGTATCATGAATCTCAGAATAGAAACTTAGCAGAGTTAGATAGTGGACTTTACCTGAAGTAGAGTCAAACTTATTGACTTTAACATCCTTAGGTAAATTTGGCAGCTTCGCAACCAATGCCCCTTCCTTTGGCAATATAAACATATGGACCCTTTGATAATGGTACACGAGATTATCATAGACTTAGCTTTTCTCTTTACCATTTGGTCAACCGAGTTGACTATGGCCGATCCCTTTCCATTGGGAAGAGAATATTTTTCTGGATTTCCTGCGTCACTATTGTTAATGTCCATCAAGTTTCAAGAAAGTTGATCTTAACGAATAGATAAGATCATTAAGGGTCTTGTCATAGTCTATTTCATAGGTGTCCTAAAGGAACCACTATGTGACTTAGAAAGTGATTGAACCACCAACTTTCTCAAGACTTTGACACCCAACTCTCCCGGCTTGTCAATATGTGACTACATCTCCAAGATGTGATCACACCTAGACCTTGCCTTGCCAATAGGGCTTGAGTGACCTTAAACTTTTCAAGAACTTGTGGGTTAGGGAGAATAATATGAAGAGATGGAGAAGTATGATATCCATGGGACATGATCTTCATTTAGGAAAGCTTGTTTCAAGAGATTCGGGAAGATCATATATTTCTAAACCAGACATCTTTTGGGAGATATTCAAGATAGTTGATTATAAAGTCCTTAATATGACACCCAATATGAAATATTAAGGCTAGGACCCAACAAACTATTTTATAACTTAGAAGAGGTATGCCGTAATCCAAGCTATAAAATATATGAAGGTAGGTGAATGACGATTCACCAATTTCCACCAAGATAAACGAAATGTATTATTAGGTTTTAATTGGTTTTGAAACTCCTAGATCTTTGAGATTCATTGAACTGTTCAAAGGCATGTTTTGGTCAAGAATAAGATGCTTATATAGTTAGGGTTACACCATGTAAACCCTAATTGACATGGCCTTTCATTTCCATGATCCATGGGTACAAATACACCATGGAGCATCCATGGACCATCCTATGGATTTTAGCCCAACTTGATTATCCATGGAGCATTAGCCCACTATACAAGTATGGATGATTTACACAATCAACCCATATATTTAATTAGTCTTCTTTTGATCACTTAATTAATCCTAGATTAAGTCTTGATGAATACTAATTAAATAATCTTATTATTCTTATTATTAATATACTACAACTTATAATATATTAATAACCATAAGTGTCTTATTTCTCTCATTAAAGTCTATCCAAGTGCATGATGCCATGCAACCTAAATGGACCATGCCGGGTCGGGTCAAGTCTTACCAATTATAGTTATGGACTTAGACATTAATCCAACAAATGGTTCTAAGCAAAGGTATCAAAGGGTGACTCAATGTTTGTCATAGTTCGGTGGAGCGTGTGTGGTTTACCGGCACATCGAATAGATGATTGTAACATGTGAGGGCACCATGTAAGTTTGCATGGTTATTCACACCCGCTTTGTGATCCTCGACATCCCAGTCACAAACAAGAGGGGCATATCGAGATTTAAACATGCCATTGAAATGTTCAATGAATCTCAAAGGATCTAGGAGTTTTCATAGATTTAAAACTTAAATTTCTTTTTCGTTTTTCATGGTGGAAATTAGTGAATCGTCATTCACATACCTTCAAATGTTATGCAATTTGGGTTACGGCATCCCTCTCCCGAGTTGTAGAATATTGTGTTGGGTCCTAGCCTTAGTATCTCATTTGGGTGATTTACTAAGGACTCAATAAATCAACTAACTTGAATTTGTTTTCTACCTTTTTGTAGATGTCAAATTTCGACAACTATAGTCTTCCTAAATCCCGTGGAACAAGCATTCCACATGAAGATGATATTCCACGATTCGATCGAGAAACAAGATTAAATGTAATTATGAATTGATTGAAAAGGTTTAAATCAATAGCAAAACAAATAAGAAGAATCAAGTAGGCAGAAAGATAAAAGTTTCTCCATTCTATGAAGAAGGGAGAGTAGCTTTTGTGCTTTATGATAAGTCTTAATGATTAAGAACCATATCTCAATTGATCCTCTAGGTGAGTCTTAGTACAATTGTATGTTTAAGAAGAGGAATCAAGGATTGAAGACATGGTTAAATCAAGAAGTCAATCATACTTCGTTCCAAAACAAGTCTTAAAGTTAAGATTGTGATATTAAGTGATAAGTATTAAGAAGGTTTATAACATTCATCAAATGGTGAAAGTTGTGATGTCTTGGATAAGACAAAGACCAACTAGGACCAATTTATGAAGTGTTTTGATAAAAACTACACTAACTCTCGAATATTTGGTTGTCAAGAAAATGTTTATTGACAAGAGAATCTTATATGTCGAGGAGTCAGTGGGAGTCTTAATGGTCTTGAAAAGTTTCAAAAACAAATCAAATAAACCTTATCGATCATCACTAGCACACGAGTTGAGGTTTACAACCTGTCGTGTTGACATTATTTTGTTTCTGTGCCTATCCAATCGAGTTAATTATGAATGTGAGTCCTATGAGTTCTCATTTGAATGCATAAAAGGAAAGGACCTTGATCAATGGAAAATAAATTGATAAGAAAAGGTGAGCTGCTTAACTACTTGGAAGACAGGGTAGGCAGCTGTGCTATAATAAGGCAAGAAATCGAGATTAAGAAAGTTCGATCCATATGAGTTTGAATTTGTCATAAAATTTGGTTTTAACAAATTCACATGGATATGAACACATACACCGTTTAAATCTAAGTGTCATAAGATTTCCTCTTTCATGAAAATGATTGTGAGGAAATGCTTTCAATAAGAAAGATTTTAAGAAGATAGTGATTGTAAAATTGCATTCTCGAATTCAATCATGGTTACGGTATCCCTTTCCATGATTTGAATTGTGAGGTTTGGCAATTAGTCTTAATTGTTTAGACACACATATGAGCTATCTAAAAGGAAAGGTGTATAAGCTTATATAAAGGATTATAAAAGCATTTGGTATTAGAAACATAAACTTAAGAAATTCAATAAGTATTGTTTTTCTGAAAGTTAAGCTGTTTCTGAATACATGTCAAAGCTAGTGGGAGCATAAGTGTTATGTTTATAATAATCATCATGATAGTGGGAGCATAAATGTTATGATTGTATGATTATTAAGGAAAGTATTGCAATGTTAGCAATATTAATTATAGAAAACAAGAGTCATACTTTGCAAAGTCGCAATAGTTGAAAAGTTGTTTTGCTATAATTTAGGGAGAGAATATTATGCTTCATTTCAAATCTAAAGGCTTAGGTTGTGGAATGTTAATAAATTTAGTCAAAGGTACATAGTGTGTTCTTAAAATTTCGATTATGATTACGAAATTCCTCTTCACAATTCGAATTTTGAGAACATAGCAAATGAAATATTATGGCGGAAGATTGATCAAGTATCAAATCTTTATGTAAGACATTATGTATTGTGTCACATACGCTTCGGGTATAGGATTGATTGCAA
This sequence comes from Lactuca serriola, assembly GCF_051521515.1. NCBI lineage: Eukaryota > Viridiplantae > Streptophyta > Magnoliopsida > Asterales > Asteraceae > Lactuca > Lactuca serriola. Next base: position 240,755,529 of record NC_136408.1, read on the forward strand.
ATGCTATAATATTTGACCATTCTAAAATTTTCCAAATGTCTAGCGCATTTAGAGGGAAAAAGGACAAGAATCGGTTTTGACTAATATAATTAAACAACTTTCAAAGGACAATCCAAAGTTCGCCGAGGATTGGTCGCTTGTGAGTAGTTGGAAGTATAGTATTGGAAAATATGGAAATGTTTCCATATTGGATGGACCATATCAACATTATTATGAATAGATATTAAGAATGAGTTGTCATATGGAAAATATGGAAATGTGTCCATATTGGGAATTGAATATTGAAAATCTATGTCTAGATTAGAAACATTTATGCAAAAGGATGTTCAAAGGAATGTTCTTTGAGTGAGAGACATCATATCTAAGGAATTGTATTGTAACAATCTTCGATAGAGGACTTTGTAATCTCATTGGCAATAGTTTTTGTGACTTTGGTGCAGTTATATTACAAATGGATCGTTGCATAAAATGTTAGAATCTAGCGTATTCTATAAGTGGCAAGAATTTGATATTCTTACACTTATGAAAAGGATTTGGAGTTGTGAAATGAGAATGACTGGAAATGTGTTCAATTTGATCTATTTCACAAAGTAAGAACCATAGATAAACATTGTGAGCATGCTAGGAGCATGGGACAAGTGTTGTAATTCAAGTAAGCCGTTGATTAACCGAAACAACAAGTAATGACTAATTGATATGCTGATAAATAAAAGGTGTTTTGTTTATGCTCAAAGGGTTGAGGCCATATCGGATTAGTATTATTCTTGTGTTTCACATTGCATGTTTTGACTTCCTGAATAATTTAATTGGTTAAGAACAGTCAAATTATTCGAACGGGCCATAGTCGTTCATATGTTGGAAGTAGGTATGAATGAAGACTGTCATGAATTGGTGTGTGGAATGTCTAAAAGAGTATTAGACATAAGTAAATGTTTGCTGCAACGTTCATGAGTGCTGATGAATACGAATTTGAGCATTGGATTAAACCCACACTCACTTGGATCACTCTCTGAATTTTATCACGAGTGATTGGTGAGATGATAACATCTTATATTCTTGAAACCAAGATGTGTGAGTTGTATCTTGCAAATCGGTTTCACATTGATAATATGTAAACGCACTAGTAACTTGGTGTTATAAAACATATTGTTGTGTGTGATTCAGTGAGTAAGTGCAAGCGAGCATTGTATCAAAGTTTATCCGTTCCTTTTATTCAAAGTAGGAAAAAAGCGATATCTTTGGGACCCTCGATGATTTAGTGATGACAAACGTAAATGCTCGGTCGGGCTAGGGCTAATTTGATTTGTTCAATTAGTCAGTCGTCATAAATCGGGAATCGAGATATAGTACAAAGAGAATGATTTGAAATCATATCTCATACGATGTGCCGGTTAACCACACACGCTCCATCGATACTATGATAAACATTAAGTTAACTTTTGCCTACCTTGTTAAATACGAGTTAGTGTGCCGGTTAACCACACACGCTCCACTAACCGACTTAAACAAATTGCAAAGTGTAATTTCATGGATTAGCACCTTATTCACATTTTCCTAAGTAACTAAGATTGGGTATTATTAAGAGTTTAGTTACTTAGTATTTATCATTAATACTTTTAATGAAGGGAGAATTAAAGTCCTGTCAAACCCGTTCGGCTAACGACCCTCCACCAGTCAAGCAAGCGGTGGGTGAGAGTGGACACCCATTAAGTTGTCATTTTATAGGCAACAACCTTATACCCACCTTATAGACCGGCTTCGTGAATGAGGCGTACTAGCGGTAAGACTGACTTTACTCTTATACATATATATATATATATATATATATATATATATATATATATATATATATATATATATATATTATTAACTTATAATATTATAAACTATAAGGGTTGAATTTTAACTTTTAAAATTGTAAGGGCTAACTTGGAATTCAAGTATTCATAAGTGAAAACTTTACAAATTCCAAAACTTGAGGGCAAGTTTTGAAAGTATTCAAAAATAATTAATTCCATAACTTATGTGTTTAAAGTAGTTTTAATCCAAAAACTCTTCAAGTTCCATACCATGAGGACAAGTTATGGAAGACTTTAAACTAATAAAAGAACTAACTTTTCTTTATTTTATAACTTATGAAATTAATTAAGGTTACACTTTATTTATTTATTTATTAATGAAGTGACTCGTGAACCTCCATAACTTAAGGACAAGACTCTTCATCTTTTGTAACCATTGCCAACTTTTATGAGTTTTATGAAACTTAAATGTGACTTTTCATATAACTTGAGGACAAGTTACAAAAACACATTTTAGAATCAACTCTTAGATTAATTTGGATTGAAAACAACTATTACACTCAACTTTTCTATTAATCTAAGCAACTCATAAGAACAAGATAATTCAAATCAAACTTTTTCATGTAATTAGTCTAAACCTTAAACTAATACAAAACATGAATCTATTGACAATTATCTTTGAAATTGGATTAGCATGAACATTACCACATCAAAAACAAGTTTATAAGTTCAAAAACATCTTAGGGTAATGTTCCTAGTCCAATTCCAGCCAAAAAAATCGAATTTATGCTGTTTGGGGGTCCAACTCGTCGAGTGCACGAACCAACTCGGCGAGTTGGATGCTTTTTGCCTTGGACTCGGCGAGTCTGCTGGGCAGACAACATCAAAACTCGTTTTTCCAGCATCTTTTGCAAGTATAACAAGAAAACAAGCCTAGGCTCTGATACTGCTATTGGGTTTTGAGCATTCTAACACTCCTAAGTGTACATGCAACCCTAAATACATTGGATCTATGTTTTCTCTATTATACATGCAAATAAGAACTTCCAAGGTATTATCCTAATCTAGCATACAAAACAATGACTATAGCAAGATAGAATACATACCTCTTTGGTGTAGAAAGTCTTCATTTAGCTTGAGTGCCAAGTGCCCCAAGTGTGACACCTCAAATGGTTCACACAACACCAAATACACATGGAATGACTTGAGAGAAAACTACACTCATGAAAATCGGCTAGCCCTTTTACTTCGCACACTAGTGGCCAATTTTGGTCAAGAATAAGATGCTTATATAGTTAGGGTTACACCATGTAAACCCTAATTGACATGGCCTTTCATTTCCATGATCCATGGGTACAAATACACCATGGAGCATCCATGGACCATCCTATGGGTTTTAGCCCAACTTGATTATACATGGAGCATTAGCCCACTATACAAGTATGGATGATTTACACAATCAACCCATATATTTAATTAGTCTTCTTTTGATCACTTAATTAATCCTAGATTAATTCTTGATCAATACTAATTAAATAATCTTATTATTCTTATTATTAATATACTACAACTTATAATATATTAATAACCATAAGTGTCTTATTTCTCTCATTAAAGTCTATCCAAGTGCATGATGCCATGCAACCCAAATGGACCATGCCGGGTCGGGTCAAGTCTTACCAATTATAGTTATGGACTTAGACATTAATCCAACAAATGGTTCTAAGCAAAGGTATCAAAGGGTGACTCAATGTTTGTCATAGTTCGGTGGAGCGTGTGTGGTTTACCGGCACATCGAATAGATGATTGTAACATGTGAGGGCACCATGTAAGTTTGCATGGTTATTCACACCCGCTTTGTGATCCTCGGCATCCCAGTCACAAACAAGAGGGGCATATCGAGATTTAAACATGCCATTGAAATGTTCAATGAATCTCAAAGGATCTAGGAGTTTTCATAGATTTAAAACTTAAATTTCTTTTTCGTTTTTCGTGGTGGAAATTATTGAATCGTCATTCACATACCTTCAAATGTTATGCAATTTGGGTTACGGCATCCCTCTCCCGAGTTGTAGAATATTGTGTTGGGTCCTAGCCTTAGTATCTCAATTCGGTGATTTACTAAGGACTCAATCAATCAACTAACTTGAATTTGTTTTCTCCCTTTTTGTAGATGTCAAATTTCGACAACAATAGTCTTCCCAAATCCCGTGGAACAAGCATTCCACATGAAGATGATATTCCATGATTCGATCGAGGAACAGGAGATCATGCTTCACTTCCTCCACCTCCTCCAATTGTTCTTTCTAACCCAAAAGTTCAAAGGCTTGAAAAGTTCAAGATCACTCAAGCCCTTTTGGCAAGTAAACATAAAGAAGGAAAGTCGGTGTGTGCACACGTCCTAGGGATAAAGTCAGACATTGATAAGTTAAGAATGTTGGGATCCGTCGTCTGTGAGGAAATGGCTGTTGATTGGGTTCTTCAGTCACTTCGTAACTCATATACTGATTTCGTAAGAGAGTACTATATGATGAACCACGATATGACCCTTATAGATCTCACCTATATGCTTATTGTTGCTGAATCAGCAATGGTTTGGCGCAATAGAAAAGCAAAGTTGATTGGTGAATCTGCCTTCAAGACCTCTATGGATATAGGCAATGGCAACGAAAGACATGCTATGATTGAGAAGGTTGATCACAAGAGAAAGGCAGTGTCTGAAGTAGTTCCATGTCATGTTCCAAAAGAGTCAATTCGCTTTTATTGCCAAGAGAAAGGGCATTGGAGATGAAGCTGCCCCATTTACGTAAGAGATATAAGAGAAGCGAGAGTCGAAACGTATGGCTCTAATATAGGTAAAATCCATCAATTAACTCTTTTAAGCTTCTATTGTAGATTCTTAATACATAATGTGATAAGATTACAATTGATGTTTTGTAGGATCGAAGAAAAGAAAGGAAGCTTAAGGGAAAAAGTGAGAAAAATCTAACCGTGAAGGAATGGATTTCGATCGCATTTCTCGAAGATTAGATTCTTGAGCTACTACTTAGTGTTAGGATTAGATTGCTAAGAAAGATGTATTAGCATAGTTTTTCAATGAATTGCATTCTAAGGACAAAAAACAAAAAATTCCACAATTAAATAAATTTTGATTTTATATTATTTATTTATCCTTGCAATGGCGTATATGAAAATTTGATGTTTGAATGTTTCTATTAATAGCAATAATGGATTTGGTTCTTATTATGTTATTTATGGAAAGTCGAGAGTTTACCAAATAGGGAGAGTTTCTCATCGCCCAAGTTTCAATTGGACAGAAACTTGGAATCATGCAACTTGGTTGCACGATGAATGAGAAATTTCATATTTGGAAATTAGACTAATTCGTTGACAAAGTGTCAAGTGAAGGACTAGGAGATTGAGCACACAAAGTTGCGTGTTGATCAAGTCCATCATAAGAGTAAGAAAGATATTCGTCATGTTTTACTAAAAGTTTAGTAAATGTGATTATACTTACAAGATTAAATATAATTATGAATTGATTGAAAAGGTTTAAATTAATAGCACAACAAATAAGAAGAATCAAGTAGGCAGAAAGATAAAAGTTTCTCCATTCTATGAAGAAGGGAGAGTAGCTTTTATGCTTTATGATAAGTCTTAATGATTAAGAACCATATCTCAATTGATCCTCTAGGTGAGTCTTAGTACAATTGTATGTTTAAGAAGAGGAATCAAGGATTGAAGACATGGTTAAATCAAGAAGTCAATCATACTTCGTTCCAAAACAAGTCTTAAAGTTAAGATTGTGATATTAAGTGATAAGTATTAAGAAGGTTTATAACATTCATCAAATGGTGAAAGTTGTGATGTCTTGGATAAGACAAAGACCAACTAGGACCAATTTATGAAGTGTTTTGATAAAAACTACACTAACTCTCGAATATTTGGTTGTCAAGAAATGTTTATTGACAAGAGAATCTTATATGTAGAGGAGTCAGTGGGAGTCTTAATGGTCTTGAAAAGTTTCAAAAACAAATCAAATAAACCTTATCGATCATCACTAGCACACAAGTTGAGGTTTACAACCTGTCGTGTTGACATTATTTTGTTTCTGTGCCAATCCAATCGAGTTAATTATGAATGTGAGTCATATGAGTTCTAATTTGAATGCATAAAAGGCAAGGACCTTGATCAATGGAAAATACATTGATAAGAAAAGGTGAGCTGCTTAACTACTTGGAAGACATGGTAGGCAGCTGTGCTACAATAAGGCAAGAAATCGAGATTAAGAAAGTTCGATCCATATGAGTTTGAATTTGTCATAAACTTTTGTTTTAACAAATTCACATGGATATGAACACATACACCGTTTAAATCTAAGTGTCATAAGATTTCCTCCTTCATGAAAATGATTGTGAGGAAATGCTTTCAATAAGAAATATTTTAAGAAGATAGTGATTCTAAAATTGCATTCTCGAATTCAATCATGGTTACAGTATCCCTTTCCATGATTTGAATTGTGAGCTTTGGCAATTAGTCTTAATTGTTTAGACACACATATGAGCTATCTAAAAGGAAAGGTGTATAAGCTAATATAAAGGATTATTAAAAAATTTGGTATTAGAAACATAAACTTAAGCAATTCAATAAGTATTGTTTTTCTGAAAGTTAAGTTGTTTCTAAATACATGTCAAAGCTAGTGGGAGCATAAGTGTTATGTTTATAATAATCATCATGATAGTGGCAGCATAAATGTTATGATTGTATGATTATTAAGGAAAGTATTGCAATGTTAGCAATATTAATTATAGAAAACAAGAGTCATACTTTGCAAAGTCGCAATAGTTGAAAAGTTGTTTTGCTATAATTTAGGGAGAGAATATTATGCTTCATTTCAAATCTAAAGGCTTAAGTTGTGGAATGTTAATAAATTTAGTCAAAGGTACATAGTGTGTTCTTAAAATTTCGATTATGATTATGAAATTCCTCTTCACAATTCGAATTTTGAGAACATAGCAAATGAAATATTATGGCGGAAGATTGATCAAGTATCAAATCTTTATGTAAGACATTATGTATTGTGTCCCATACGCTTCGGGTATAGGATTGATTGCAAATGCTATAATATTTGACCATTCTAAAATTTTCCAAATGTCTAGCGCATTTAGAGGGAAAAAGGACAAGAATCGGTTTTGACTAGTATAATTAAACAACTATCAAAGGACAATCCAAAGTTCGCCGAGGATTGGTCGCTTGTAAGTAGTTGGAAGTATAGTATTGGAAAATATGGAAATGTTTCCATAATGGATGGACCATATCAACATTATTATGAATAGATAAGATTCTATTAAGAATGAGTTTTCATATGGAAAATATGGAAATGTGTCCATATTGGGAATTGAATATTGAAAATCTATGTCTAGATTAGAAACGTTTATGCAAAAGGATGTTCAAAGGAATGTTCTTTGAGTGAGAGACATCATATCTAAGGAATTGTATTGTAACAATCTCCGATAGAGGACTTTGTAATCTCATTGGCAATAGTTTTTGTGACTTTGGTGCAGTTATATTACAAATGGATCGTTGCATAAAATGTTAGAATCTAGCGTATTCTATAAGTGGCAAGAATTTGATATTCTTACACTTATGAAAAGGATTTGGAGTTGTGAAATGAGAATGACTGGAAATGTGTTCAATTTGATCTATTTCACAAAGTAAGAACCATAGATAAACATTGTGTGCATGCTAGGAGCATGGGACAAGTGTTGTAATTCAAGTAAGAAGTTGATTAACCGAAACAACAAGTAATGAGTAATTGATATGGTGATAAATAAAAGGTGTTTTATTTATGCTCAAAGGGTTGAGGCCATATGGGATTAGTATTATTCTTGTGTTTCACATTGCATGTTTTGACTTCCTGAATAATTTAATTGGTTAAGAACAGTCAAATTATTCGAACGGACCACAGTCGTTCATATGTTGGAAGTAGGTATGAATGAAGACTGTCATGAATTGGTGTGTGGAATGTCTAAAAGAGTATTAGACATAAGCAAATGTTTGCTGCAACATTCATGATTGCTTATGAATTTGAATTTGAGCATTGGATTAAACCCACGCTCACTTGGATCACTCCCTGAATTTTATCACGAGTGATTGGTGAGATGATAACATCTTATATTCTTGAAACCAAGATGTGTGAGTTGTATCTTGCAAATCGGTTGCATATTGATAATATGTAAACGCACTAGTAACTTGGTGTTATAAAACATATTGTTGTGTGTGATTCAGTGAGTAAGTGCAAGCGAGCATTGTATCAAAGTTTATTCGTTCCTTTTATCCAAAGTAGGAAAAAAGCGATATCTTTGGGACCCTCAATGATTTAGTGATGACAAACGTAAATGCTCGGCCGGGCTAGGGGTAATTTGATTTGTTCAATTAGTCAGTCGTAATAAATCGGGAATCGAGATATAGTACAAAGAGAATGATTTGAAATCATATCTCATATGATATCTAGAATGAATGAATATATGATCCCTTATCTAAAGGACACGCGTATCTGATAGGATCAGAGTTGACAGCGGCTTTTGAAAGCTACGATTGCAGATAAGGATCTAAAGTCATACGCATAATAGTTATTAGACTTATCCAAGTGGGAGATTGTTGGAATAGTGTCTAAGTCCATAACTATTTTGGTATGTACTTGACCCGATGGTGCATGGTCCTTTTAGGTTGCCTTCACCAAAGCAACTTGATAGGATAAATTATGGAGAGAAAGGATTAAATATGATTTATTAATATATTATGGGAATAATATATTAAAGGAGAAATCATATTGTTTAATATTAGTCAATACTTAATTGGTAATTAGTTTTGTGACTAAAAGACATTGATTAAACTTAAGGGACAGGAATTGTAATTATAAGATAATTGCAATTTGGGCCATGGATTTCCTTGTATTAAGGAGTGGACGAATTCTATGGGGAAACCTATAAGGAAATCGTCCACGGCCTTAAGGAAAGGGATCCATGGGTTGCTTAGGGCTTAAGCATCCAAATTAGGGTTTCCTTGTTAGATAACCCTAATAGCCTCCTATATATATATAGATCCCTTATGACCTAAAAACATGGCTAAGCAACATTCTAGGGTTTCACACGTTTTAGGGCAGCCTCCATCCTCTCTCCTCTTCATCCTCTTGCTTATGGTGTTTGTGAACCATTAGAGGAGTGACATTTGTGACTCTAAGCTTTCTTAAGTCAATACAAGGAGATTTGGGATTGCTATTGCTACATAACATTCAAGGTAACATCTTAAACCTATTCTCATGTTAATATGATTACTTGAATGCTAGAATTAGGGTTTATAGTCTTGGATAACTTGCATGTACAATAGAGAAACCTAGATGCAAGAATTAGGGTTTGTATGAGCACATAAGATGTTCTTAGGACGAAAACCCATGAAAAGAGACAGAGGATAATGAACACATACCAACCACAACGTCTGGCGTGGCCCGAGCCTGCTTGGTAGTGAGCAGGACTGCGCGACTCGTCACCGCTGGAACCTCCACCTTAGGGCGGCCATCAGTAATCCTCATAGTGGCAGGCGTGGGCGTTGCCATAGATCCTCCTCCTCCTCCTTCCAACCTCGGACAATCGGCTTTTCATGGCCTGTTTGGTTGCAGTGAAAACATATCAAGCCCTTCTTGGGGAAATCCTTACTCAAGTGACCCTGTTGGCCACATGAGTAGCATCCCGACATCCCAGCTGTCCGACAAGTCCCACTATGAAATCTCCCGCACTTGGCACACCGGCCCCGACCCCGCTGGCCCTTACTCGAAGAAACAGAGGTCTTAAACTTCTTAGCCTGGGCCCTCGCTGCCTGAACCTACTCAGTCTTCCGCTTTGTGTGGGAATCCAACTCCATCTGCCTCTCACGGGCCTTATCAACCATCTCATTCATGGTTTTGTACCCTGTAAAGCTCACAAATTCCCGTATGTCCTCTCTCAACATAGAGTGGTATCGGGTCCTCCTCAACATAGAGGGATCAACAAAGCTCACTCTCGAAACTTGGTAGTGATCTCCGCCACAGTCTCAGTGGTCTGCTGTAAATCATGAGACTCCCTCACCATCCGTTGCACCTCATAGGTGGTGCAAACTCCTGATCGAATCGTCGTACAAACTCAGCCCACGACATGTCAGCCACACCGGCTGCTCCCACCTGACTAATCTCGGGCCCTGTCCCTCAGCATACAGGAAGCAAATCCAACCTTTGCCTCCTCCGGGCAAGAACTCATGCACTGGGCATTCTGAATGTCCGCCACCCAGTGTCTGCTCGCAATGGGGTCCCTGACCCCTGAAAACTCCGGAGCTCCACATGCCTTGATCTCGCTAAACGAGGGGTTTCGAGCTCCACCCTGGCCCGCAGAAATATCGGCCCTGAATGCTCGAAGCCTCTCTTCCATGATCTCCATCATACCCTCCTTGACCGTCCAAAAGATGACTGGGGTAGCGTCAAGGATGCCCCTCGTAACCTCGGCCGCAATCAGCTCACACAACCTATCATCGAAACCATCAGTAGGGCCAACTGACCCAGCCTCGGATCCCGATCCTAATCCTGATCCTGATCCCGGTCCTGATCCCAATCGCGTAACCACCATGCTGGACTGTCATTTCACAAAACATAATGATCAGGGCACCGATAACAAGGTTACTTCCATACTGTTTCCTTTGGGATTACCAGGTAGAACATGGGATTGGGTACGGGTCCTATGCTTCCAGTAGTACTGGCTCAATACTACCTTCCGCACCTACTCGTACCTTACCCTGCTACTTTACCTGCTACTTCCAAAGCTATTCACACAAACCATGACTCACAACCTGCGCATGAATAAAACCCAGACACCCTATGTTTGTCCTACTCATAACAGTCAAACCAATCACTACAGGTTGCTTTTAGGCATGCAAATTACACACAGAAAGGATCAATAGGCTAAATCAATCATTCTGAGGCTATCAGCTCCTAACCGTATATAATTTTTAAACATACACTTAGCAATTTCATATAACATGGCTATTCAACATAGGAAACTACTTACTTGGCTCGGCTGATCATGCGCATTGCACTCTCCTCTTTTCGTCCAAAAATCCATTTTAAGTTTCTTTTGAAAACATTTTACCACTTCCTTAGTTTGAGTCCCGACACACCCGAGAATGTGCCCGAATCCCTCAAACCAAGGCTCTAATACCAACTTGTAACGACCCAACTTTATCAAGAAATTTTTTTCATTTTTAATTACTCAAATAATTCCCATCACTCATAATTTCCAAACCATTTGTTTTCCAAATCATAATTATTACAATTTCAATGTACTTTTGAAAACATCAGATAGTCCCATCTCACAAAAGAAAGGTAGAGTGCACGCCACGTCATCACGCCTTGCCTTTGCCCTTCGGCTTTGAAGTACCTGAAACAATCAACAACCTATAAGCGAACTGCTTAGTGAGTTTCCCAGAGCATACCACACACACAAAGCACATATCATATATCGTGTTAGCTATAAAAGCTACACATATATCACGTAAGCCATGCATACATGAAACCTGATAAAGTGTCATGGGCTACCCCACATGGTCTTTGCCTAGGACTGCCATGGGCTCCCCCACATGGCCTTACATCCAATGCCATGGGATACCCCACATGGTCTTCACCTAGGACTGGCAAGGGCTACCCCACATGGTCTTACATCCAATGTCACGGGCTCCCCCCGGGGTCTTCATGCATAACATACCATCACCTCACAGCACACAAAATATCTACCACATATGTCATAAACACATAATGGGCCGGCCTTGGTGCCTTAGACCCATGGGTATGGTGAGAAGACTCACCTGTCACGAATGCTGAACTGACACTTTGGGACCAAATGTACCCCACAGGCTACTCCATGCAATTGCCTAAAAAGTATCATACAATATCCAGTCATTTCCCCAAAGTCCATCCTGGTCAACTACAGCCAAGGTTAAGTCAACTGTCCATGTTGACCCTAACTCGCCGAGTACAACTAGTGACTCGCCGAGTTTCCCAGAATATCATATACTCGCCGAGTCATCAAGGCGACTCGTCGAGTTCATACAGTCTTGATTGATAATATAAGGTCATACGTCGAGTTCCCTTGCTTGACACTCGACACGTCTACGAACATCCAACCATTGGGAAATCCTACTCGACTCGCCGAGTTGTTCCTTCAACTAACTGAGTTCTAGGAAAAATTCATTGGGAAATCCATGCCTACCTTCAAATGACTCGCCGAGTCACCCCCTATGACTCGCCGAGTCCTTTAAGATCTCAATCCATACAGACCCTTTTTGAGCCATGCAAAGCTTCCAAACAGCAGATCTAGGCTACTGAGGCATGCTTTCCACGTAAAGTTGCAAAATTTACTTGCATGCAAGGCTTTAAGGCCCTAAAATAGCAAATCTAAGCTTGGAATGGGGTAATACACTTGAGGGAAGGTACATGCTAAGATCAACTGATAAATTTATGCATCTTAAGGCAAAAAGGAGTTCAGATCTGAAGTTACAACTTCAGATCTTGGCTTAAACACAAAATCCCTTTCTTAGAATCCATGCACAAGAGGGTTTTGGGTGGAAATGAGCCAAGAGATAGCTTAATACCTTTAGAAAGTGCTCCACAGAAGTAGATCCAGAATCCCCCCGAGCCCTTGCTTCTTCTAGCTTGATTCCTCAAGTGATTCCTTCACCAAATCCCTCCTTCAAGCTTCAAAATCACCAAGAACACATTCACACTCGAATCAGGGTTTTAAGGAGGTATGGAGATGTAAAGGGGTGGCCAAGGGAGGCTAATGACTCTTTAAATAGGGTGGAAGGCCCTGGAATCTAGGGTTTCATCTACCAGCATCTACTCGATGAGTACCATAATGGACTCGGAGAGTAGATCATTAAACCCCCGCGTCCAAACCCGCTACTACTCAACGAGTTGGGAAGCCAACTCGCCAAGTAGGTCCTCCAAAAAAAAATCCACACCGAAATATCTTTATCAATACCTGAGGATCAGGGTGTTACAACTCTCCCCCACTTGAATTAGGCTTCGTCCTCGAAGCCTACTGGTCCAAACAACTCTGGATAGAAGCCTCGCATCTCACTTTCCGGTTCCCAAGTCCATTTTGAACCCTTTCGGTGCTGCCATTGCACCTTTACCAACTTTACTTCTTTATTACGGAGCCTTTTCGTCTTCTGGTCTAGAATCGCAACTGGTCTCTCGACATAATTCAGGCTCCCATCCAACTGAATGCCATCCAAGGATATGAATGAAGACTCGTCAACAACACACTTCCGGAGCTGAGACACATGGAAGGTGTTGTGAATCCGACTAAGCTCCTCTAGGAGCTCTAAAATATACACCACCTTGCCCACCCGGGCGATGATCCTGAACGGACCTATGAATCGACGCCCCAAATTGCCCCTCTTGCAGAACCGGATAATCACTTTCCAGGGTGACACCTTCTGTAAGACAAAGTGTCCTTCCTGAAATTCGAGGTCTGATCGACGCCGGTCCGCATAGCTTTTCTGACGACTCTGCGCGACTCGCAATCTATCGCGCACCTACTGAATCAGTCCGATGGTCTCGAGTACCACCTCCGTGCTCCCCAAAACCCGATGTCCAACCTCATCCTATCGTACTGGGGTCTTGCACCTCTGTCCATATTGTTGGGTTTTGAGCATTCTAACACTTCCTAAGTGTACATGCAACCCTAAATACCTTGGATCTATGTTTTCTCTATTATACATGCAAATAAGAACATCCAAGGTATTATCCTAATCTAGCATACAAAAACTATGAATGTAACAAGATAGAATACATACCTCTTGATGTATCTTGATGTCTTCAAGCTTTAAGAGCTTAGCCCCAATAGTGTGGAAGCCTCAAGTGGAATCACAAATCACCAAGACACCTTGGAATACTTTAGAGAATATGATTACTTGGTTCTCTCTAGTGAAATTGGCTAGCCCTTCTTTAGTGTATCCACACTAATGCCAATTTCACCAACCAAAGACATCTTTATATAGTATGGAGGCTTAGGGTTAAACCCTAATACCCATGACCTTTCATTTCCTAGGATCCATGGGTTAAACACTCCATGGACTATCCATGAAAGCTTAGCCCAACCTAAATGAACTTGGCCCATTCCATATATATAAGAGTCCATATTTAATTAGTTCCTTTTGATCACTTAATTAATTATGAATTAATTCTTGATCAATACTAATTAGATAATATGATTCCATATTAATATATTAGAACTTATAACATATTAATATTAATCATAAACATACTATTCTCAAAAGATTATCCATATAAATTGTGTCGGTGAAGTGCAACCCAAATGGACCATGCCGGGTCGGGTCAAGTACATACCAAATATAGTTATGGACTTAGACATTAATCCAATAGTCTCCCACTTGGATAAGTCTAAAACTATTATTGCGTATGACTTCAAACCTAACTAGCAATCGTAGCTCTTAAAGTCGTTGTCGAACTCTGATCTTGTCAACGAACTTGTCCATTAGATAAGGGATCATATATTTCTCCATTCTAGATATCATATGGATTGAGACATGGATTATAATCATTCTCTCTGTCCATTTGTTGTTTCCCGATTTCCGATTTATGACGACTGACTAATTGAACGAATCAAATCAGTCCTGGCCCGGCCGAGCACTTCCATTTGTCATCATCAAATCATTGAGGGGCCCACAGATATCGCTTTTATCCCGAAGGTAAAAGGAATGGATAAACTTCGACTCATATGGCTTGTTCTACTACTTGTTGAATCATACACAAAGGCACGTTTTATAGCACCGAGTTACCAAATGCGTTTTCGTGCAATCAATGTACAACCAACTCATAGTAACAACTCATATCTCTAGGTTTGAAGAATATATGATATTATCGTCTCATGATCACTCGTGATAAAATCCATGAAGTGATTCCAATGAGCGCGGGTTGAATCCAATACTCAGAACTTATGAGCACTCATGAGTGTTGTAGCCCTTTGTCCAACACCTTAGACCTCTACAAGCCAACCCATGACAGTCTTAATTCATATCTACTTCCAACATATGACCGACTGTGGATGGTTTGAATAACTTAGTCATTCCGGAAGAATAACCTAGTTTATTCGTGAAGTCAAAACATGCAAAGTGAAACACAATAATAATTGAATCCAATATGGTATCAAATCTTTGAACATAAATAAAACACCTTTTATTTATCACCATATGATTACACATTATTCATTGTATACTGTTTCAGCTATCAACTTTATTCTTGAATTTAAAACAATAGTTGTCCCATGCTCCAAGCATGTACACTATGTTTTCTTAAACACTAGTCATGCCACACACCAAGTATGCATACTATGTTTGTCTATGATCCTTACTTTGTGAACTAGATCAATTGAACATAACTTCAATGATTCTCTTTTCACACTCCCAAATCCTTACCGCAAATGCAAGAATTCCAAATTCATGCCATTTACTGAAATTTGTTAGATTCTAAACTTATATGCATTGATCCTCTCGTAATGATTATGCACAAAGTCAGAAAGACTTGACAACAATCATTACAGAGTATTCCAAAGGAGATCAGCTCCTTGGAAACATCCTTCTTGCATTAAGTTTCCTTAATCTTACACAGATTGAAAAATTCTAACTTTGAAACATTTCCAGATTCCATTTTGACTATCACTTCTGACCAAGAGTTGCCTCCTTACAGATTATGTCAATATGGTCCTTCCAGAATTATCACTATACTTCCAACTGTCCTTGAGCAACCAATCTTTGGTAAACCTTAGATTGTCCTCGACAATTGTTTAATCCATTTAGTCATATCCAGTTCTAAACCTTTTCCCTTCTTAATGCCCCAGGCATTTGGAAAATTTTAGAACGGATGAATATAGCACATATAATCGATCCTATATCCGAAGCATATGGGACACGATTCATGATGTCTTACATAAAGACTAAACCAGTCTTTTGCTATAATATTTCCATTTCAATTTGCCAAGTTCTCATAATTCAGATTATGAAAAGGGATGCCGTAATCATAATCGAATTTTAGAACGCAAATAATGGACCCATATACAGAATTTCCTTATGTTGAGCCATTCCAACATGAAATTCATATATATCCTTGACTAAATGATTAAAACCTCACGATCTAAGCTTATAGATTTGAGATGAAGCATAATTTCCTCTCCCTTAATTATAGCAAAACAACTTTTTCCCAATTGAAACTTTTGTTTTCTATAATTAACATTGCTAACTTGCAATACTTATCATAATTATCATGCTCCCACTAACATGATGATTATTAGCATAACACTTATGCTCCCACTAGCTTTGACATGTACTCAGAAATCAGCTGGACAGTCTGAAATTTAGATTCATACACCCTTTCCGTAGATAGCTCACCTGTGTGTCTAAGCAATTTCAAGAACCATGAAAAGGGATACCGTAATCATAGTCTCAATTGCTTAGGCATTTGCCATTTCTCACAAGTCCATGTTAGTGTGCCGGTTAACCACACGCGCTCCACTAACGACTTTTGAAAATGCAAATAACACAATTGATATCTTCGTAAAATCTACTTAGTGAAAGCTTTTCCTCACCATCATTTTCATGAATCGGAGAGAAACCTTATGACACTTAGATTTATATGGTGTATGAGTTCCTACCCATATGAATTTGTCAAACCATAATCACAAGACAAAGATAATGACAAATCCAAAACCATATGGATTGAACTCAATCTTAACTTCTTGCCACCTGGCAGCTCAAGGGCCTGCCATTGCTTCCAAGTTGTTATGCAACAAACTGAGAACTCTAAGAACTCATATGCAAAGCCAACTTTAACTGGAATGGACACAGATATGTCAACACGATAGGTTATAAACCTCAAGTCGTGTGTTAGTGAAGAATTTCAGGTTTTATTCTTGATTATTTCTTGAGACTTTCAAGACCTTTAAGACTCCCACTGTCCTCTTGACATATAAGACTCCCTTGTCAAACATCCAAGAGATAGTGCGGATTCTAATCAAGAAAAACACTTTACCCAATTGGCCTAAGTTGGTCTTTGTTTTATCCAAAACATCACAACTTACCAATTTCAAATGTACAAGAGTAGAAAACTTTTACTCTTACATTTGACAAGTGTTTTAAACCTTCTTTAAGACATGTCACTCAAATGACAATCTTGGAGTATGACTCTAAGACTTGTATTGGAACGAAGTATGACTCATCTTCTTGATTTAACCATTTCAACAATTCAAGTTCCTCTTCTTAGTCATAAGAATGCACTAAGATTTCCTTAGAGAACTAATTTTGATATGGTTTCTTAATCATTAAGATGATCACAAAACTGATACTAAAGTACTCTCCCATCTTTTCAGATATGAGAAACTTTTATCCTTCTGCCTAATTTGATTCTTCTTATTCGCCCTGCCATACATTGGAACCTTTTCCAATGTCTCAGAATTACACTTAAGCTTGTAAGTATAATCATATTTACTGAGCTTTAGTAAACTATGACGAATAGTCTTATCAATCTTTTGTGGTGGACTTAATCAGTGCACAAGAATGTGTACTCGATCCCTTAGTCCTCTACTTGACTCACACATCCATGTGGCCGGGTAATTAGTCTTAATTTTCAAAAACTTGAAAGTTCTCATTCATCATGCTATACAACTTGCATGATTCCAAGTTCCGGTCCAATTGAAACTTGGGTGATGAGAATCTTTCCTTATTTGGTAAATCTAGACATTACCACAAATGAAAGAATCAATTTCATATTTCCACTCTTGCTTTTAATGGAATCATATAAGCAACAATTTTTCCTCAAAAGCCATTGTAAGGATATTTTAAAATAAATAAAATCAAAAAAAATTTCTTTTATTTTAAAACTTTGCGGAAAAACTTATCCTTACAATCCATATGAAAACTTGTTATCTATTCCTAAGCAATATCTCATAACTCCTAAGAAGTTGCTCAAGAATCCGATCTTCAAACTATGCGATAGAAATCCATCTAAGCCATCAGATTCAGCATATTCTTTATTTAAGTTTCTTCACTTTTCTTTGATTCTTAAAACATCACCATGTGACCCAGTCACATCATGTATCAGGAATCTCAGAATAGAAACTTAACAAAGTTAGATAGTGGTCTTTACCTGAAGTAGAGTCAAACTTATTGACTTTAACATCCTTAGGTAAATTTGGCAGCTTCGCAACCAATGCCCCTTCCCTTGGCAATATAAACATATGGACCCTTTGATAATGGTACACGAGACTATCACAGACTTAGCTTTTCTCTTTACCATTTGGTCAACCGAGTTGACTATGGCCGATCCCTTTCCATTGGGAAGAGAATGCTTTACTGGATATCCAATGTCATCATTGTCAATGTCCATAAAGTTTTAGGAAGTTGATCTTAGCAAATAGATAAGATCGTTAAGGGTCTTGTCATAGTCTGTTTCATAGGTGTCCCAAAGGAACTCACTATGTGACTTAGAAAGTGATTGAACCACCAACTTTCTCAAGACTTTGACACCCAACTCTCCCGGCTTGTCAATATGTGACTACATCTCCAAGATGTGCTCACACCTAGACCTTGCCTTGCCAATAGGGTTTGAGTGACCTTAAACTTTTCAAGAACTTGTGGGTTGGGGAGAATAATTGGAGGAGGTGAAAGAAGTATGATTTCCAAAGGACATCATCTTCATTTAGGAAACCTTGTTTCACTAGATTTGGGAAGATCATAGGTGTCTATTACAGACATCTTTTGGGAGATATTCAAGATAGTTGATTTAAAGTCCTTAATATGACACCCAATATGAAATATTAAGGCTAGGACCGAACAAACTATTTTATAACTTAGAAGAGGTATGCCGTAATCCAAGCTATAAAATATTTGAAGGTAGGTGAATGACGATTCACCAATTTCCACCAAGATAAACGAAATAAATTATTAGGTTTTAATTGGTTTTGAAACTCCTAGATCTTTGAGATTCGTTGAACTTTTCAAAGGCATGTTTCAATCTCGAGTGTGCCCTTCAGGTTTTGTGACTGGGATGCCGAGGATCACAAAACAAGGTGTGAAGTAACCATGCAAATCACTTGGTACCCTTAATAAATTACCCCTCAATCGATGTGCCGGTTAACCACACACGCTCCATCGATACTATGATAAATATTAAGTCACCCTTTACCTACCTTGTTAAGTCCAAGTTAGTGTGCCGGTTAACCACACACGCTCCACTAACGACTTAGACAAAGTGCAAAGTGTAATTTCATGGATTAGCACCTTATTCACATTTTTCTAAGTAACTAAGATTGGGTATTAGTAAGAGTTTAGTTACTTAGTATTTATCATTAATAATTTTAATGAAGGGTTAATTATAGTCTTGTCAAACCCGTTCAGCTAACGACCTTCCACCGGTCAAGCAAGCGGTGGGTGAGAGTGGACACCCATTAAGTTGCCATTTTATAGGCAACAACCTTATACCCACCTTATAGACCGGCTTCGTGAATGAGGCGTACTAGCGGTAAGACTGACTTTACTCTTATACATATATATATATATATATATATATATATATATATATATATATATATATATATTATTAACTTATAATATTATAAAGTATAAGGGTTGAATTTTAACTTTTAAAATTCTAAGGGCTAACTTGGAATTAAAGTATTCATAAGAGAAAACTTTACAAATTCCAAAACTTGAGGGCAAGTTTTGAAACTATTCAAAACTAATTAATTCCATAACTTATGTGTTTAAAGTAGTTTTAATCCAAAGACTCTTCAAGTTCCATAACTTGAGGACAAGTTATGGAAGACTTTAAACTAATAAAAGAATTAACTTTTTCTTTATTTTATAACTTATGGAATTAATTAAGGTTACACTTTTTTTTTTAATTTATTATTTAATGAAGAGACTCTTGGTCCTCCATAACTTGAGGACAAATTATGGAGTCATAACACCTTTTAATTAGAACTAGACTCTTCCTTTTTGTAACCTTTGCCAACTTTTATGAGTTTTAAGATTCATAAATGTGACTTATAAGTTAGATAAACACATTTTATGAACTTCTTTTAGATTAATTTGGATTAAAACCAACTATCACATAATTTTATTCATTAATCTAAATTCACTCATAAAACAGGGTAACACAAAAAACTTTTGGTGATCCATAACTTATTCTTAAGTTATGGAATCCTTTAAAACATTAACACCAAATTTTGTAACTCCATAAAAACTTTGAATCAATTTTTTTTAAAAACCTTTTCATATCCATAACGTATGGAGGTTTCAAAAAATAAAACTCTTTAGATCAAACTTTTAAAACTAATAAAATAATCATATCATTTTATCTTTTATTAAATTTGGCCTAATTCAACTCATAAAGCAAATTATTCAAATTTTACAAATAATTAGTTTTTCACAAGAACAAGTAATTATCTTAAAATTTGACAAACTTCATGGTTTTTTCCTTTTTTTTCAACTTGGAAAATAAAATATTTGCATCAATATAACAGAAAACAACCTGGCTCTGATACCACTGTTGGGTTTTGAGCATTCTAACACTTCCTAAGTGTACATGCAACCCTAAATACCTTGGATCTATGTTTTCTCTATTATACATGCAAATAAGAACATCCAAGGTATTATCCTAATCTAGCATACAAAAACTATGAATGTAACAAGATAGAATACGTACCTCTTGATGTATCTTGATGTCTTCAAGCTTTAAGAGCTTAGCCCCAATAGTGTGGAAGCCTCAAGTGGAATCACAAATCACCAAGACACCTTGGAATACTTTAGAGAATATGATTACTTGGTTCTCTCTAGTGAAATTGGCTAGCCCTTCTTTAGTGTATCCACACTAGTGCCAATTTCACCAACCAAAGACATCTTTATATAGTATGGAGGATTAGGGTTAAACCCTAATACCCATGACCTTTCATTTCCTAGGATCCATGGGTTAAACACTCCATGGACTATCCATGAAAGCTTAGCCCAACCTAAATGAACTTGGCCCATTCCATATATATATAAGAGTCCATATTTAATTAGTTCCTTTTGATCACTTAATTAATTATGAATTAATTCTTGATCAATACTAATTAGATAATATGATTCCATATTAATATATTAGAACTTATAACATATTAATATTAATCATAAACATACTATTCTCAAAAGATTATCCATATAAATTGTGTCGGTGAAGTGCAACCCAAATGGACCATGCCGGGTCGGGTCAAGTACATACCAAATATAGTTATGGACTTAGACATTAATCCAACACATATAACATCTCAAATGGTGCTCGGTCAATACTGGCATGATAGCTGTTACTATATGAAAACTCTGCCAATGGGAGGTACGTATCCCAACTCCCTCCGAAATCCAGTACACATGCCCGCAGCATGTCCTTCAGTGTCTGGATCGTCCTCTCACTTTGGCTGTCAGTCTGAGGGTGATATGCCGTACTAAAATGCAGCTGGGTACAGAGTTCCTCATGGAACTTCCTCCAAAACCTTGATATAAACCGAACATCCCTATCTGAAACCACTGATACCGGCACTCCGTGCCTGGCCACCACCTCTTGAAGATAAATGTCTGCCAACTTCTCTGCAGATATACTCTCGGAGATCGGAATGAAGTGAGCACTCTTTGTCAGTCTATTTTTCGTACACATATTTCAAGATTAAACTCCAATACCTTGCACAAGATACACCATTGGCAATACTAGTGTGGGTAATTCTGTTACTAAACTCCTGCCATAATTGAGTTGCATAATCCACTTGAAGATCATAATACAAACCAACAACCACCACATATACGTCAAGATTTTCTTTATCCAACCCAATGCTTCGACCTGTCAAGCACTGAAAAAATACCAAATAGAAAGTTCCAGATACTTAGTGAGGATGATTTCTTGAAATCACTAATCTTGGTGAGCAGAGGTTGATGACCCATCTCATTAAACATATGAATAGTTTGTTCATTCGTGACCTCATAGAAATGTTCAACATTGGGAATGTTCAAGATTTGGGCAAAATTCTTCTTTGACAGTTTGTATTTCTTCTCATTGGTTAATTGAAAAGTAACAACCTTAGTCGCCTTTTTGAACACATTAGTTGATCCGGCCAGTGATAACCACGTCATTGGAATAGAGAAGGTAGACGACATCGTTATAGAAAACGCCGAGCGATTTAGAGCAATTATTAACATCTACAATTCTTCTTGGTGCTTAGAGAAATCTGGCTGAACACTGTAATTGGTACATTGGAACTTCAATATAGGTTGAGATGTGACATCATCGGTAGTTTGAAAAGGATCACCATTCGTTTTTGTGGCCGTCATTGTTAGGGTTTGAAGTTTTAAGAGAACAATGAAGTATAAGGAAAGAAAATTGGGGAAAATCTTTAGCCAGATTACATAAAGTTTTAATGAGATGACCCAAAAATCCTTTTATACGGAAACCCCAAGTTTGAATTTGAAGTTGTTATTCATTAAAATCATGTCACACGTTTTCTTAAAAATCAGGCTTGTAGCCGTAAAAGTCTCCACGTCTGAAAAATGATGAACACTTTTTCCTTGAAAACTGTGAAGCAACCAAACCGTCACATCAAACAGCCTTTTCACGTGCCCCTAGAGGATAAGAACCTTCGCTTGACCTTTCGTTTCGAGGCTAAGCTCTTTCGCTTTCGGGTTTAGAAGCAAAGTCATATACCAGACTTTTCAAAATCATCAACCTGGGTTTCAAGGATTTCAGTGTGTGTAAAAGTGTGTCAACAAAATGAGATGAGAACTAAAATAAAAAAAATTGGTTCTGTGATGTCAAATAGCAACTAAAACAAAGGCAGTAAGATCTCGTGCAAAGATGGTATTCTACATCAAGAGAGATGTAGAACAACTTGGGTAGTTTCCCGTAAAGTAGAATCGAATACTTATAGAGGAGTATTGAAGGGCTTCTTTTGAATAAGGTTTCGTTCGTTGGATCAATTTTTCTCATGAGTACAACTTAACATAAGTGTGAATTCAATGATCAAAATTACTTATATAAATAGTTTAGTCAATGACAAGTGGTTTTGAAAAATATTTCAAGTAACAACAGTTCAAAATGATAGTCAAACAAAAATCATAGTCCAAAAAAATTGATGATTACCTAGACCATGTTGTGTAAAAAATTTATTGGGTTTAAATCATTTTATCAAGATCACTCATAACAAAGGAATATGATTTTGAATATCTAAGTATGGTATTGAAACAATTGTTTTGTTAAAATCCTGAACGTAAAGTTCACCATCAATTCCTTAAGCAGTTAGAAATTTTGGGTTTCAACATAATCACGGTCTAATGAATCAGGATCATTAACACAGACTTGTTATATACCTAAATACTAGTTGGTGTGAGCCAGAAATCTCGTGGGTATATGTCATTTTGTGTCATCGAGAAAGAACATTATGGCGAAAAAGAGTGGTTGAGAAACAAAGTGTACCTATGTATATGTGGGCAAAGCATGAAGCTCTTAACTCGATATGAGAAGATTAAGGTAGCTCAGTGACTAATGTGAATATAGCCTGCTTGGGAATGAATCCTCGTAATGAGAAATCCATTAAGGCTTTGAAACACAGTGAGTCGTGAAGGCTTGAGACAACATGTTGCAACATGCTTTTAGGGACACCTAACTAATACAATTATCAAATTAATACCTTTCCCTAAAGATGCATGCAAGTTCCACCATAAGAGTTCGATAGTAGGTTGCACAAAAAGTTGTTAATTATCCAAAAAAAACGGAACATATTTTTGAATAAGAAAATCTTTTTGGTATTTTTGGTTATGAAAATGAAACAACAAAAATAAGAAAATCCTTTTGGTATTTTTTGTGAAAACGAAATAACACAAATAATAAATTCTTTTTCGTATTTTTGTTTGTGAAAATGAAACAACAAAAATAAGAAAATCTTTTTGGTATTTTTGTTTGTGAAAATGAAACAACAAAAATATGAAAATCTTTTTGGTATTTTTAATTTTTGGAAAAAAAAGATAATGGAAGTTAAAAACGAAGTGTAGTCAGAATCGTTCAGAGGAAGTTAAAAACGAAGCGTGTCAAACGCTAATCGGCGAACAGTAAATCCTAATTCATTTAGCAAAATGTCGACTACTCTTTTCGTTGCATTATGATCACGAATTCGGAGCTGAACTCGCAACAAGCATACCTAGCCCTGACAAAATCATTAGAAAATATTTATCATCCAAAGGTTTATTAAAAATATCAGAAAGTTGATCTGTTATTTTTACAAATTGAACTATGATGTTTCCATCCTCGGCATGATTCTTTATAAAATGATATCGAACTACAATATTTTTGGTCTTCAAATGTTGCACTGGATTACGGCAGATGCAAATGGCAATTTGTGACTGGCAATACAATGGAATATTCTTCATGTTGATTACATAATCACGAAGTTGGATTTGTGTCCATATGACTTGATAAGTTCAAACTGCAGCAACAACATATTCTGCTTCTACTGTGGAAATAAAAACACAAGCTTGCTTCTTTGATTTCCAACTAACAAGCTTCCTATTCAATAATTGGCATCCACTTGAAGTGTTCTTCTTATCAAGTTGACAACCACAAAAATCGGCATCCGAAAATGCTTGAACAAAGAAAGTCTTCGAAGGGTATCATAAACCCAACGAAACTGTGCCTTTAAGATATCGAAAAATGGTTTTCACTGCAGTCATATGGCGTTCTCTAGGATTTGATTGATATCTGGCGTAATTACAAACAACAAACTTTATATCAGGTCGACTTGCAGTTAAGTAAAGTAACGAACTGATAATACTCCTGTATAGTGTAATGTTAACATCAAGCTTGTCCAATGAAAGGCACAAGCGTGTGCCAACAGCCATCGGTACTCGTAATTCAAACTATTCGGCATCCAGAACTTTTCAAGCAGATTGATAGAATACTTCTCTTGATTTATAAAAACACTATCACTGCTTTGATGAATATTTAATCCTAGAAATTATTAATCTTCCCCATCATACTCATTTCGAACTAACCTTTCATTATATTTTCAAACTCCTTAGACAATGCACAGTTAGTCGAACAAAAGATAATACCCTCTACATAACTTTGAAAACGCATCAAATCATCCCCAGCCTTCTTTTGAAAGAGAGTAGGATCAACTTAACCTTGTTTAAATTTTGATAATTTCAAAAAGTGTGTAAGAGTTACATACTAAGTGTGTGGTGCCTATTTTAATCCATACACTACTTTATCAAGAATATAACAATGATTAGGAAATTTTTCGTTGACGAAACCTGGTGGTTGTTCGACATATACAATTTCTTCCAACACTCCATTGAGAAATTCACACTTGACATCAATTTGGTAAAATCCGATGTCCTTGTGTGTTGCATAAGCCAAAAATATTTGAACAGCCTCGAGTCTTGTGACAGGGGCAAAGGTTTCCTCATAATTGATATCCTAATGTTATGAATATCCTTTTACAACCAACCTAGCTTTCTTTTCAGCCACATTACCCCCCTTATCAGTTTTATTTTTAAAAATCCATTTTAAGCCAATCACTGATACATCATCAGGTCGTGGAACAAGTCGCCGCACCTTGTTTCGCTCAAATTCAACAACTTAAGATTGCATCGAAACAATCCAATCAGGATGTTCTGTAGCCACCTTTACTGATTTTGGTTTGATTTTGGAAATAAAAACATTGAACATGCAAAATTATTGATGAACATTAAGTACCTCATTTTTAGCACGAATATGAGCCCTCATTAGAACTCCAGCATTAGGATCACCAAGAATTTGTTCTTGAGGATGATTTCGTGTCCATTTATCTAAAGGTGGATACACATGATCGAAGTCCAAAGGTGTCTGGGTTGCTCCCCCTCAATAATAGGATCACAACTATTAGGCTTCCCCTCGACATCAACATTATTATGATTATGCTCGCCCTCAATATTAGGTGTCTAATTCAAGTGCTCCTCCTCCACTTGATCACCATACAACACTGGGTAAGTGTTGTGATATGCTAGAGAGGATGGAATTAGAACTTCAGAGGGGATTTGTATGAGTATCATCTCCTGTTATCACAATGCAAAAGAGAGGAATGACCATTAGTCAACATCCGGGAGGAGTTCTCGGGACAAAGCTCCGCTAATCAAGTCAGTATGAGATCTAAGAAAGATGGTAGAAGATTACAGGGAAAAGAGAATTTGTCCCCTTCCTTATCCGGAAGACGGATCCTTTTATACCTATTTTACAAGTGTATCCCTCAACTGATTCTGTTGAGAATTCCCTTGTGAGGTGCAACGTGGCAGAACCATATTGGAGGGTCCTTCGTCATGCCTTTTGCCTCATTCCCCCATCGACTGGGAGGGAATCTACTAATCGTTTATGAAGATCGTGGCTATCGTCTAATAGGCGAGTAGGACTCTCTGATTGGTGTCACGTTTGTTGTGATGTAACTTCTTGAAATAGGGGTTCAGGCGTGGTTTTGTGCATTAACCGCCATATCACCGCTCTTCATATTGGCGAAGGCCTGGAATTGGCTTTAGATTGGGTTCTGACTAGGCCAAGCCCAATGTCAGTTTCACTTCTTTCTTGACGTTCTCCAGAGTGATACTCTAACAAGTCGCTTAGACTCGTAGGTATATACGTCACCTTGACAACGTTGCCATTCGAGTTTATGCCCCAACTTATTGATGTTCGGGATTAGTTCAATCGTTTCACAGGCTTTAGGAAGGGCCATCAATGTGTGTCTATCCTGTTGAGAGACGGTTCGTGACGTCAGTTTCACCTTTAAAATTCTCGCCTTTTTCCTACGCTCTTCACTCTCATATCCCCATTATAAATTTGGTACATCAATCCAGATCATGGTGTACTAATTCCGACAAAGGAGGCGTGAATTTGCAATCACCCTCAAGAGAAGGTGGAGGTTCTGATCCCTTTATTTGAAGCAGGATTACGCTTGTGGACATCTGATTTCTTCAACATGATTGTGGACCACTATGGCCTTTCTATCGATGAGTTGACTCCAAGAGCTGTTAATAAAATCATCGGTTTTGAATTGATTTATTAATCTCTAGGTTATGTACCAATTTTTTTGGTTTTCAGTTACTTTTGTTGTTCGACTACAAATTCCTGGGTCCACACTTTGGCAAAAAGAAGAGGCATTCGTCAATTGATTTCTGAACATGACGCTCCAAGGAAAAATTGGCAACGTCAGTGGCTTTGAGTTAACCAAAACCTTGTGGGACGCGGATATCATAGAACTCAAGATTTTTCTGATAGTCTCCCCAAGTTGTTTGGGAGTAATCTGACTCTCAACAAGCATCTGGAAAACATCATCATTGCTGGGAGGAACTAGGAAGATTGCATTCTTGCAGCGATAGGTATGAATGTTGTCTGGAGGGCTCACGGAAAAATGGCGCAGATGTTCGTCATGAGATGCGGTGTTAACCCTTCTCCTTCCCCCCCCATTTTATTGAAAACAAAGTGATGATAGGATATCTTGTTGGTGTAACACTCATAAAAATCATGCCAAATTTAAACTTTTTAAAACATTTAAAAACCAACAATTATTACAAAACTTGTTTTCAAAATAGTTTGGTGTCAGAATATCCCAGAATCTAATTATGAAAACATAAGGAGGTGCACGATCATGCCTTCTCCATCCCGCAATCATCAAAAGTAGCTGAAACAAAATCAACAACTGTAAGCCTGAAGCCTAGTGAGTTTCCCCAAAATACCAACGCCATACAATCATAATCATATCATATAAACAAACAACATGCATAATGAGCCTTCAGCCTGATTGGACAACCTCACAGGGCCTTCAGTCTATCCGGATCGCTCTCCGAGCTTTCGGCACGTCTTGACCGCCTCGCAGAGCCTTCAGCCTATCCAGACCGCTCGCATGGCCTTCAGCTTGACTAGCACGCCCTCCCGAGCCTGTAGTTTATTCGGTCCACGCTAGGTATGTTGGCCTTCAGCACAAAGCGGGACCGCCTCAACCCAACCCCAAATTAAAAAAAACACATGCACATAAATATCATAAGCTACCATATATGATAGTCATACCGATCCAACATATCACAAATCATAGCAACATCCTATAGCCAGGATAATGACCTAACCAGTCACTAACATAGCATTAACCCATATACCAAGAAACCGACCTACCAGGTCACTAAGCATATCACCATTCTAACTACTAGGATGCAAATCAATAAGTATATCATGCAATAATCCCGGATACAAATCCAAAAGGGCCGACATTGGTGCCTTAGTCCCTGTTGATATAGTGAGAAGAACTTACCTCACAGATGTCGAACTGTAGTGCTAAGATCAAACTCTCAAATCATAGACACAAACTCCACCACCTATATTCATCATAAGACCACTTTTATAAATTCCAAATTTACTAAAATACCCCCAGAAGTCAAACTGGTTAACCCTTGGTGATAGTCAAAGTCAAAGTCACCGGTCAAGGTCAACAATCCATGTTGACCGAACTCGTCAGGTGCAGCTCAATGACTCCTCGAGTCCTTCCAGAACTCAAAAAATCATGATTACCCTAGTCGACTCGCCGAGTTTCCAAACAAATCGTCGAGTCTATGTGTGTTCAAATGCTGGGAAAACCCTAACTGACTCATCGAGTCGTCTCACTGACTCGCCAAGTCTATGCAGAAACCCACAACAGCCAATCTTCATCCGACTCGTCGAGTTGACCATGCAACTCGTCGAGTCCCTTCATTTCATTTCTCATTCAAACGTTTTTAAGCTACCCCAAAGCTCCAAATTGCATATTTTTCTTCCTAGGGCATGGTTTCCATGTAAAGTTGCGAACTTTACATGCATGCATGGTCCTAAATGCAAAAAGCAAGTTAAGGGAAAGGCTTAACCCAAAGAGAAGGGCCCAAGCTTGCTAAATATGATAGCTTTATGGATATAGGGACTTAGAGGAGTCCATATCTGAAGTTACAACCTCAGATCATGACCAATATCCGAAATGGTTCACATATATGCTAATAATGGCCCTAACATATGCATGGAGAGATCTAATTAGAGAGAAGTCAAGGTAATGATTTGTTACTTTCAAAATGATGCTAAGATGAAGTAGAGTCAGATCCATAAGCTTCTCTTTGCTCCAAGCTCCTTAGACTTCAAGCCTTCTTCAAAAAACCACTTTTTATTCTCCTTTACACACAAAAATGGAGAGTATTCGAGATTAGGGTTTTCTGGACTCAAGTAAGACGGTAAGGGAGGTTGAGGGACGCTAATGACCCTTTAAATAGGTGCAAAACACTGGAAATTAGGGTTTCATTTTCCAGCTCCTACTGGAAATTTGCATTCATCGGTATGCTCCCCACGGATAACTGCTCGGACGAATGAACTGCTTGCCCAACAGTTCCTGCGGCTGTTGTCACAGCTCCTGCATCTCTGGTGGTGCCAACCGATACGACTCATTGGCGATAAGGGCCACACTTGCCACTAGGTCGATCCTAAACTTGACCTGCCTCTTCGGAGGCACTCCGGGTAACTCCTCTGGGAACATGTCAGCAAACTCCCAGACCACTGGAACCTTTGAAACTGAAATCGGATCCCTAAGCCATGTATCCACCACATACGCTAAATAACCCGCATACCAATGTTGAATGTACTGCCGAGCTTTGGTAGCTAAACAAAACCCTAATCCTAATCTGGTTCCCTCGCAGTAGTAGATCATTTCTCCCCCATTTGGAGTTCGAACTACCACTCGCTGACCCTTGCAGTCGATCATGGCACCGAAGCAACTAATCCAAACTGTACCCACGATCACACACACATCACCCATGGGAATCAGAATCAAGTCTAACGGAAAAGATCTCCAACATGGAACCCCGATAGACGAAAAAACATTAATCCCATGTTCGTTGGCGACAAAGAATCACAACGGACACTCTAAGTCTCCTACTGGCAATCTGTACTCCCTACGTAATGACCTAGATACAAACGACCGAATCTCCCTCAAGTCAAACCATACCAAAGAAGGTAAAGAGTGCGCTAAGAAAGTACCTAATCACATGAACAAACATATAAGCATAAAACATATAAAATCAGTAAGAAAAGGGATATAACATACCAACAAATACGTCGGGTATTGCCCTTGCATCCTATGCAGTATGTTGGAAGGTGCGTCCCTGAGCCCTCGGGGGTGATACCCTACCCTGATTCCCGTCAATAATCCTTAGTGTAGCCGGCGCTAGAGCCTCCGTCGTCCTGGCAGTGAGTTGTGGACAGTTGGTCTTCATGTGACCAACCTGATGGTAGTGGTAGTGGATCCTCATATCCTGAACCGGGGTTTTCTGGTGACAGTCCTTCACAAAATGCCCCTGCCACATATATTGCACGCGTTCCTTATCTACAAACCCCCGAGTGACCCTTCCCGCACTTGCTACAAGTGCGGCACTGGTGTCTTCTCCTCCTGGAATTAGTGGTCTTAGACCGCTTTGGCACCGGCTGTGACTGCGTCGGGGCCTACCTCTGCTCTCTCAACTGTAACTCAATCTCAAGCTCCCGCCTCCTAGCAGCCTCCTATAACTCCAACAAAATACCACATCGTTGGGTACCAACAAACTGACGGATGTTAGTTTTGAGCATGCTCAGATAACGTGTCATCTAAGCCTGCTCAGAAGCAAACTCTGGGCAGAACATCGCCCTCTCCGTATGTTTACAGAGAGGGCGATGTTTTGCCTAGAGTTTGCTTCCGAGCAAGCTTAGATGACTCGTTATCTGAGCATGCTCAATACTGACATCTGTCAGTTTGTGTCGACTCAACGATGTGGTACTCTGTTGGAGTTGCAGGAGGCTGCTAGGCAGCATGAGTTGGAGATCGAGCTACAGTTGAGGGAGCAGCGTATGGCCCCAGCACAGTCCCAGCTGGCGCTTAAGCTGTCTAAGACCATTGATTCTAGGAATGGGGGTCAGTAGAGCCGCACATGTGGGAAGTGCGGTAGGAGTCATTCTGGAGTGTGTCGAGCGGGTAGCGGATGCTACAGGTGTGGCAAGGAGGGGCATTATGCGAAGGGTTGTCGCCAGGGTGCCCTGGTTTCAGGTATGAGGTTATGCTACCACTATGATCAGGTTGGCCATGTGAAGTCCAACTGCCCATTGGTAGCCGCCAAGTCGGCGCAGGTTCTAGCGCCAACTACCTTGAGGATCGCTGATGGGAGGCATGTTAAGGCCAAGCTCCCGAAGGCTTAGGGGCGTGCTTTCCAACTTACAGCAGAGGAGGCCAGAGCAACACTGGATGTGGTTCTAGTATGTTTCTCTCCTTTACCTCTTTTATTATATTTTTGCTATGCTTATATGTGGTACCTGTGCTTAGGTACGTTTTTAGTAAACTCTTTGTCTGCTTTGGTATTATTTGACTCGGGGGCGATTCGGTCTTTCGTTTCGCAGACGTTTAGTAGGGGGTTTGGTGTGCCATTTGACGAGCTAGAGTGTCTATTGTGAGTTTCTATCGCCAATGAACATGGAGTTTCTACTTCTTCGGTCTACCGAGGATGTCGGTTGGAGATCTTCGCAGTGATATTTCCGATGAATTTGATTCAGATTCCCATGGGGGAAGTATGTGTGATTGTGGGTATAGATTGGCTTAGCCATTTCAGTTCCATGATAGATTGCGAGAGCCAATGAGTGGTAGTTCGAACCCCAAGTGGGGGAGACTTGATAGTATATGGCGAGGGCAGTAGAGTGGGGTCGGGGTTTTGTTTAGCTGCCAGGGCTCGGCAGTATATCCAACACGGGTATGCGGGATACCTAGTGTACGTGGTAGATACGCGGGTTGGGGACCAGACTTCAGTTTTCCAGGTTCCAGTGATGAGGGAGTATCTCGACGTGTTTCCGGAGGAGTTTCCTGGGATACCTCCGGAGAGGCAGGTCGATTCCGGATCTACTTGGTGCCGAGTGCGGCTCCTGTTACCATGGCGTCGTACCGTCTGGCGCCACCTGAGATGCAGGAGCTGTCTTTACAGCTATAGGAACTGTTAGGCAAGCATTTCATTCGACCTAGTAGTTCTCCATGGGGAGCACTGATCGTCTTCGTTAGGAAGAATGATGGATCGCACCGGATGTGCATTGACTACAGGGAGTTGAGCAACTTGACGGTGAAGAACCGTTATCCACTCCCGAGGATAGACGATCTCTTTGACCAGTTACAGGGTGCATCCTGGTTCTCCAAGATTGAATTGAGATCGGGATATCATCAGGTTCGGGTTAGAGAGGAGGACGTGGAGAAGACCACGTTGCGGACTCGTTATGGTCACTACGAGTTCGTGGTGATGCCATTTTGTCTCACCAACGCTATTCATGGAACTGATGAATCGTTTTTGTAAACCGAGGATTGATTGCTCGGACATTATGTTCATAGATGATATCTTGGTGTGTTCCAAGACGCCAGAGTAGCACGAGGAGCACCTCAGGGAACTTTTGGAAGTTCTGAGACGAGAACGGTTGTATGCCAAGTTCTCAAAGTTTGATTTTTGTTTACAAGAGGTCCAGTTCCTTGGACATCTCGTTAACCAGGAGAGGATTTTGGTTGACCCCGCCAAAATCGTGGCAGTTATGCGGTGGGAGGTGTCGAGGTCCCCTTTGGATATCAAGAGTTTTCTGGGGTTAGAAGGATATTACTGGAGATTTATTTGAAACTTCTCCAAGATTACAGTACCCTCACTCGTCTGACGAGGAAGTGGGTGGATTTCCCATGGGGCCCCGAGCAACAAAGCGTGTTTGAGACCCTCCGGTGATGTTTGTGTGAAGCTCCAGTTTTGACACTCCCCGACGGAGTAGAGGATTTTGTGGTATTCTGTGATGCATCCATCACAGATTTAGGGGCGGTCCTCATGCAGAGGGAACGAGTAGTAGCCTATACATTGTGGCAGCGGAAGCCCCATGATATGAGATACCCTACACATGATCTGAAGTTATGAGCGGTGGTTTTCGCTCTCAAGATTTGGAGGCGTTACCTATATGGGGTCCGTTGTAACTTATACACATATCACAAGAGTTTGAGACACATCATGGATCAGCCGAACCTGAATATGACACAGGGCAGGTTCTTAGATGTAGTCAAGGACTAATATTGTGAGATCCTTTACCACCCTAGTAAAGTGAATGTGGTTGTGGATGCGTTTAGCCGCAAGTCAGCTAGGTCTTCCACCCCAGGAAAGTGTATGAGGATAGTCGTGGATTCCTCGCTGGTGAGTTTGATAAGAGATGCCCAGGTCGATATCATACGACCAGAGAACTAGAAAGTGGAAAGGATCAAGGGTCAAAGCGCTTGGTTTGTTTATGATAGTCAAGGGTTATTGACCCAATGTGATCGAGTTTGTGTTCCGATGACTGGTGTAGTCAGACAAACAGTGATGGAGGAGGCTCATAAGTCTCATTTTTTCATACACCCGGGGGCCACAAAGATGTACCGAGATCTAAGTTTGAGTTACTGGTTGTCATGTATGAAGCGAGAAATTGCTTGGTATGTCAACAGGTGCTTGACCTATAGAATGGTCAAGGCCGAGCATCAGAGGTTGTATGGTAAGCTACAGCCTCTGGAGATCCCCATGAGGAAATATGAATAGATCACGATGGATTTCATCACAAAGATGCCAAGGACGGCGAAAGGGTTCGACACTATATGGGTCATCATGGACCAATTTACCAAGAGCGCTCATTTTTGGCAATACGAGAGAGCTCTTCGGCCGAGAGGTTGGTCGACATATATGTCTGTGAGATCATTGCTCGCCACGGGATTCCAGTCTCCATTGTTTCACACCGAGATGTTAGATTTACATCTCGTTCCTGGCAGAAGTTCCATGAGGAACTTGGCACACGCTTGCACTTTAGCACATCGTTTCTG
This sequence comes from Lactuca serriola, assembly GCF_051521515.1. Classification (NCBI taxonomy): domain Eukaryota; kingdom Viridiplantae; phylum Streptophyta; class Magnoliopsida; order Asterales; family Asteraceae; genus Lactuca; species Lactuca serriola. Next base: position 240,789,352 of record NC_136408.1, read on the forward strand.
ATGGGTTTTGGTCATAAGAACTGTTGGAATAGTGTCTAAGGCTGCAACTATATTAGGCAAGTATTTGACCCGGTTGTGCATGGTCCTTTTGGGTTGCCTTCACCATAGCAACTTGATAGGATGATTTGTTAAGAGAGAATAAATATTATTAATATATTATGAGAATAATATAAAGAATAATAATATTTTTATTTGATTAATATAAGTCATATAATTAATTAGAATTAATTTGGTGACTGAAAGAGATTAATTAAATAAGAGGGTATAAACTGTCAATTGTTTGATAGTTAAACTTTAGACTGTAAATCCATATTGGATAGGGGTTGGACGAATTCTAGAAGCTAGGGATAGCTTAAAATCGTCCAAGGCTATCTAAGGAATGGATTTGGATTGCTTTAAGAGAAGATTATCCAACTAGGGTTTAGGTTGTAACCCTTAAGGAGTCTACAAGTATAAATAGACCCTATGGCAAAGGGAAATTGGCACTTCATCTCAAGTAGAGAACCCCTGGCCGAATTGCCTCCCCTCTCCTATCTCCCAAATCATCCTCCTTGCTATTTGGTGTTTGTAAGCCATTAGAGGAGTGAAAATTGTGACTCTAGAGCTCCAAGACAACAAGATCAAACAAGAGTTTCAAAGGTATGATTCTAGATCTGATTTAGTATTGTTCTTATACCTAATTAGTCATTAGAAGTCTTGGACTCAAAGCATGTATAATTAGAAAGCCTAGATCCAAGCATTAGGGTTTTGCATGCGCACATAGGAAAGTTCTTATGGCTAAAACCCATCAGTGGTATCAGAGACTAGATTGGTTTCTATTGAATTGATGCATTGGTTGCTTGTTTGATGCCTTCAAAATTCCAATTTTGTGTTTCTGTCTGATGGACTCGGTGAGTCCCATAGTGGACTCGGTGAGTCCATTGGGGTACTCGGCGAGTCCAAGCGTCAGAAAGAGCTAATTTCGGGATTTCTTGTTGTTTATCTTTGATATACTTCCCTTAATCATAGTAGATCAATATAAATCCGATTTTATGATATATATGAGTATATTCTTGATCTAATTGAAGATATTTATCAATTAATAAAATATTTTTTTCCTTATCTTTGAGATACTTGCTTTAAATTGTTGCTTGTTTGTTTGAAACTTAACTGCAAAATTCGATTTTTGTGTTTCTGAGTCATGGACTCGACGAGTTCCATAGTGGACTCGGCGAGTCCCTTGGTGCACTCGGCGAGTCCAAGCGTCAGGAATGGCCAGATTCGAGATTTCTTCATGATTATCTTATGGAAACTTACCTTAATCATATTAGATCAACCCTAATTTGATTTTTTGATATATACGACTATAATCTTGATCTAATTAAAGATATTTATCAACTAATAAAATATTTAATTTCCTTATATGATAATTAATTAATTATTTTGATTAATTTGGTAATTATCTTGCAAGAAATCTTGTATAAATCAAATATAGATAATTAGGAAATTAATTGTTAATTAAAATTATTTGTTATTTGATCCTCCATGTTTTAAATGGTTAAAACTTGTCCTCAAGTTTTGAAATTTATATTTTGTGATTAAAAGTTTTAATTTAGACAATTTAAATTTCAAACCCTAGATTTTTAAAAGGTTTCAAATACAACCCTATACTAATATTATATTTCAAGAATAATATATATATATGTATAACTAAAATGCTTTTCTTACCGTTAGTAGGCCTCATTCACGAAGCCGATCTATAAGGCGGGTATAAGGTTGCGGCCTATAAAATGGGGCTTAATGGGTGTACACTCACACCCACCGCTTGCTTGATCGGTGGAGGGTCGTTAGCCGAACGGGTAGGATAGGGCAACCTCATCCTCTCATTAAAAGTATAATAAGTAATACAAAGTAACTACACATTTTTATAATAAATTCCCAATCTTAGTTACTTTACGAAAACTGAATTAATGAAATCGCATGAAATTACACTTTGCACCCTTGCTAAGAAGTTAGTGGAGCGTGTGTGGTTTACCGGCACACTAATTGGTTCTAAGCAAAGGTGGCAAAGGGTGATTCGTTGTTTATCATAGTTCGATGGAGCGTGTGTGGTTTACCGGCACATCGAATAGGTGATCGTTACAATGAAGGCACCATGTGAATTGGCATGGTAATTCACACCCGCTTTGTGATCCTCAGTATCGCAGCCACAAACAAGAGGGGCATAACGAGATTTAAACATGCCATTGAATAGTTTCAATGAATCTCATCCTAACCAAGGAATTCTCAATACATTTAGGACATATAGTTAGGTTTTTATGGTGGAGAATTAATGAATCGTCATTCACTTACCTTCAATTTATTTGCATGTTAGATTACGACATCCCTTTTCTAATATGTAAATATTGTTGTTGGATCCTAGCCCTAATTTTTCTTATTGGGTGATAATTAGGGATTCATATTCTAATCTATCTTTGTCCTTTCTATTTGTAGATGTCGAACGCAAACAACGTTGCTGCTAGTTCTTTCACATTGATGAGCCTTTGCCAAAAGGTCACTTTCGATGGAACGAACTTTAGTGAATGGATAAGATACATTCGCACCATTGCTCGCTATGAGGATAAGGAGTATGTCCTCGACGAGCAGCTCGAGAAAATCAACCCTGAAATCGCTACTCCGGGTGAAATGACCGCTTTTGAAAGTCACGAGCACGATGCAACGAAGGTACATTGCATCATGATAGCCACCATGAACTCCGCATTCCAAAATTCCTATGAGGACATGTACCCGTACGAGATGCATCAAGACTTATTGGAGAGATACCACCAAAACGCGAGACAAGAGCGTTATGAGATTTTCACTAACAACATTTCCGCTAAGAAGGGTCATGGAGAATCTCTTACCGTGCACCTGCAGAAGATGCAAAGGTATGTCGACCGCCTTCGCAAGTTAAATGTTGACTTTGGGGAAGACTTGGCGATCGACATGGTGCTTCACTCTTTGCCTCCGATGTACAATCAATTTCGGATGACCTACCACATGAACAAAGAGGAGGTCACCCTAAGCAAACTCCAAGGTCTTTTGAGGCTCGCTGAGAGCAACTTCAAACACAAGTCTGTTGCACCAACTCCCAATCCACCCGTTGCTCCTGTCTTGGTTATTGGTCAACGATAGGGAAAGAAGAGGAAGGCTTCGTCTAAGAACTATCGCAAGGTTAAAGCCCGAGATGGTGCCTCTTCTAGTGGGACCAAAGTCGATCCCGCTAAGCCTTGCCCTAACCCTAAGGAGGCAGAGTGTCACCACTGCCATAAGATAGGACATTGGAAGAGAAGCTGCCCAGAGTACCTGCAAGCCAACAAGGAAGGAAAGATCAAGCCGTCTTTCGCAGGTATATACACTATTAAATCTAACGATTCTAATCATGCTATTTCTTGGGTTCTTGATACCAGTTGTGGTTACCACATTTGTTCTAATGTGCAGGGACTAAGAAGAAGTAGGGATGTGGAGCAAGGAAGGATCAATCTAATCATGGGGAACAGAAGATCGTCGCCTGTGACCAAGATTGGAGTGTATTCTTTAGTGCTTAGGAATAATTTATGTTTAGATTTGAACAATTGTTGCTAGTCGCCAGATATGGCTAGAAACATCATTTCATTTCATGGTTTGTTTAGGCCAGGTTTTAGATTTTCTTTTAATAATGAGAATGGTTCTATTTTAGCTTATCTAAATGGTGTCTTTTATTTTGAACCTATACCATGTAATGGAATTTATGAAACTGTCATGATTGTTGATAACTTAGGAAATGATGTTTTGAATATAGATTCTTCAAATAGTATGGATAAGGCATCCTTGTGGCATTGTCGCCTTGGACATGTCAATAAGAAACGCATAGCCCAACTCCAAAAGGATGAAGTGTTGGAGTCATTCGACCTTAGGGAAGATGACACATGTGAATCTTGTTTGCTTGGAAAGATGACTAAGTCACCCTTCACAAGTACGTGTGAAAGGGGTGAGGGTCTATTGGACCTAATACATACCGATGTATGTGGACCGTTTCGATCAACCACGAAGGATGGGAACCGCTTCTATGTGACTTTTACCGATGACTATAGTAGATATGGGTATATCTACTTAATCAAGAAAAAGTCAGAAACTTTTGAAAAATTCAAAGAGTTCAAGAATGAAGTGGAGAATCAATTGGGCAGGAAAATCAAGATGCTTCGATCCGATTGAGGAGGAGAGTACCTAAGTCTTGAATTCCACGATTATCTCAAGGAGTGTGGAATAGTTTCACAATTGACGCCACCTAGGACAACACGATTGAATGGTGTGGCAGAAAGGCGTAATCGAACCTTATTGGATATGGTTCGCTCTATGATGAGTCGTGCTTCACTATCAATCTCTTTTTGGGGGTATGCCTTAGAGACTGCCGCCCATATCCTTAACCGAGTCCCTACTAAGAAGGTTGCCAAAACACCTCATGAGATGTGGACAGGGAAAGCCCCCTCGTTAGCACATATGAAGGTTTGGGGTTGCGAGGCTTTCGTAAGACGAGATACTCACGACAAGCTCGAACCTCGTAGTGAGCGATGTATTTGCATCGGCTACCCGCAAAAATCCTTTGGATATCTCTTCTATAGACCGAAGGACAATATTGTCTTTGTTGCGAGGAGAGGAGTTTTCCGAGAGCGAGAAATCATAGGCGAAGGAGACAGTGGGTGGCAAATCGAGCTTGAAGAGATTCAAGAGTCGATAGATGAAGGAACCTCTACCGCTGGCACTAAACCCGAGGAGGAAACTCCGGTTGAACCGATTGACGAGTCCTTACCTCTTAGACGTTCCGATAGAGTTAGAATTCAACCCCAGTTTTATGGTTTTCATATTACTACCGAAGGGGACACGTATATTAGTGATGGTACACTAATAAACCTTGATGAACCTAATAGCTATAAGGAAGCCATGGCAGGCCCGGAGTCTGTGAAATGGAAAGAGGCAATGGATAGCGAGATCCAATCCATGTATGATAACCAAGTTTGGAATTTGGTTGATAATGTGCCCGGACGTAAGACCGTTGGGTGCAAATGGATCTTCAAGAAGAAGACCGACGTGGATGGGAACGTACATACATATAAAGCGCGATTGGTTGCGAAGGGCTTTACTCAAACTCCCAGATTTGACTATGATGAGACCTTCTCACCAGTTGCGAAGATAAAATCTATTAGAGTGATGCTAGCTATTGCCGCATTTCATGATTATGAGATATGGCAAATGGATGTCAAGACCGCTTTCCTTAATGGGAAGTTGGCTGAGAGGGGTTTGTGGATTCGAAGCATCCGAATAGAGTGTGTAAACTTAAGAAGTCCATTTATGGACTTAAGCAAGAATCTCGCATATGGAATCTTTGCTTCGATGAGAAAGTCAAAGAGTTTGGGTTTGTACGAAGCGAAGATGAGTCGTGTGTATATGTCAAAGCCAGTGGGAGTATAGTAAGCTTTCTCGTTCTATATGTCGATGACATATTACTCATAGGAAACGAAATCCCGACTCTGCAGGAGGTTAAGTCCTAGCTCGGGAAGTGCTTCGCTATGAAGGACCTCGGAGAGGCTTCCTATATTTTAGGAATAAGGATAGTGAGAGAAAGAAGTAAGAGACTAATAGGACTTAGTCAGAACACTTACTTAGAGAAGGTACTAAAATGTTTTAGTATGGAAAACTCGAAGAAGGGAGAATTACCGATACAAAGTAATGCCAAGTTGAGTAAGACTCAAAGTCCGAGTACCGAAGCTGAAATAGCAGAAATCAGTTGAGTACCATACGCTTCCGCAGTTGGCTCAATCATGTACACTATGACTTGTACTCTCCCTGATGTAGCCTTTGCTTTGAGCATGGTTAGCAGATATCAAGGAAATCCTGGTAGAGCCCATTGGATTGCGGTAAAGAATATCCTTATGTACCTTCGGAGGACGAAGGAATGGTTCTTAGTCCTCGGAGGGAGTGATGAATTAAAGGTGTGAGGGTATAGTGACGCCAGCTTTCAGACCGACAGGGAGAACTACCGTTCGCAGTCGGGTTGGGTCTTTACCCTGAATGGAGGAGCAGTGATATCGAAGAGTTCTAAGCAGGAAACCGTAACTGATTCAACGTGCGAATCAGAGTACATTGCAGCGAGCGAAGCGTCGAAGGAGGCAATATGGCTAAAGAACTTCATCACTGATCTTGGAGTTGTACCTGCCATAAAGGAGCCCATGGAGATTTTCTGTGATAATGAAGGAGCGGTTGCCTTGACCAAGGAACCAAGAGATCGTGGTAGATCAAGACATATCGACATAAAATATCACTTTATTAGACATCATGTAGAAGAAGGACAACTCGTAGTGAAGAGGATATCATCAGAAGATAACCCAGTAGACCCAATTACGAAGGGACTGAGTAGGGTTAAGCACTTGCAGCATGCTAGGGGTATTGGGCTGAAGGATGATATTAGCATAGATTAGATAGTATTAGAAATGTGTAATAGATAAATGCAATTAACATTTGATGATTAAATAAAGGAGTTTTATTTATGAGTAATGTTACTATCTTATGTTAATTGTTTAACTATTGTTTCTCTTTGCATGTTTTGACTTCCAGAATAATTGAGTTTATTAAGAATAATCGAATTATTCAAATTGTCCACAATCGTTCATATGTTGGAAGTAGATATGAATGAAGATTGACATGAATTGGTATGTAGACTGTCTGAATGGTGTTAGACATAGCAAAGGGTTGCTGCAATGTTCATGAGTGCTTATGAACTAGTTTTGATCATTGGAAGAAACCCGCGCTTGCTGGAATCAAATTGTGGAATATGATATAAAAGGTTTATCGCAAGACGATAATATCATATAGTCTAAAAACCTAGATATATGGTTTTTTATTTGTTAATTGATTGTACATTGATAATGCGAAAACGCATCAGTAACTCGGTGTTATAAAATGCATTTTTGTGTATAGCTGATTAATGAATAAGTAAATGCATATAAGTCGAAGTTTATGTGTAACTTTTATCCCAAGAGGGTAAAAGCTATATCTCGGCCACTCGATGATTTGATTTAACTTATGTTTCGGGCCCGGTCAGAACTGAATTGATGTGTTCGATTAAGTTCTATGTCGAACAAATCAGAGATCGAGAAACCTAAATACTTGACTAATCATTCCATAGAATTGTCAGCATGATATCTAACAGAGGACTGTACGATCCCTTATCTAAAGGTCAAGATTGATTAGATCAGGGTTTGATAGCCTCTTTGAGAGCTACGATTGCAAACTGAATTATACTTGTGCATATAGTTACTAGACTTATCCAAGTGGGAGACTGTTGGAATAGTGTCTAAGGCTGCAACTATATTAGGCAAGTACTTGACCCGGTTGTGCATGGTCCTTGTGGGTTGCCTTCACCATAGCAACTTGATAGGATGATTTATTAAGAGAGAAAAAATATTATTAATATATTATGAGAATAATATAACGAAAAATAATATATTTATTTGATTAATATAACTCATATAATTAATTAGAATTAATTTGGATACTTAAAGAGATTAATTAAATAAGAGGGTATAAACTGTCAATTGTTTGATAGTTAAACTTTAGACTGTAAATCCATATTGGATAGGGGTTGGATGAATTCTAGAAGCTAGGGATAGCTTAAAATCATCCAAGGCTATCTAAGGAATGGATTTGGATTGCTTTAAGAGAAGATTATCCAACTAGGGTTTAGGTTGTAACCCTTAAGGAGTCTACAAGTATAAATAGACCCTATGGCAAATGGAAATCGGCACTTCATCTCAAGTAGAGAACCCCTGGCCGAATTCCCTCCCCTCTCCTCTCTCCCAAATCATCCTCCTTGCTATTTGGTGTTTGTAAGCCATTAGAGGAGTGACAATTGTGACTCTAGAGCTCCAAGACAAGAAGATCAAACAAGAGTTTCAAAGGTATGATTCTAGATCTGATTTAGTATTGTTCTTATACCTAATTAGTCATTAGAAGTCTTGGATTCAAATCATGTTTAATTAGAAAGCCTAGGTCCAAGCATTAGGGTTTTGCATGCGCACATAGGAAAGTTCTTATGGCTAAAACCCATCAAGAACATCCTATGTGCTCACACAAACCCTAATGCTTGGATCTAGGTTTCTCTATTGTACATGCAATTTATCCCAGACTACAAACCCTAGATCTAGCATATGTAATCAATATAACACATAATTAGGGTTTAGATCATACCTTGATTGTTATGTAGCAATAACAATCCCAATTCCTCCTTGTATTGACTTTAGAAATCTTAGAGTCACAAATCTGACTCCTCTAATGGTTCACAAACACCAAGAGCAAGAGGATGAAGAGGAGAGGGTATGGAGGCTGCCCAAAAACGTGTGAAACCCTAGAAGGATGCTTAGCCACGTTTTTGGGTCATAAGGGTCATATATATATAGGAGGATATTAGGGTTATCTAACAAGGAAACCCTAAATTGGATGCTTAAGCGCTAAGCAACCCATAGATTCCTTTCCTTAAGGCCTTGGACAATTTCTTCTTGTGTTTCCCCCATAGAATTCGTCCACTCCTTAATATAAGGCAATCTATAGCCCAAATTGAAATTATCTTATAATTACAATTCCAGTCCCTTAAGTTTAATAAATCTCTTTTAGTCACAAAACTAATTACCAATTAATTATTGACTAATATTAATTAAACAATATGATTTCTTCTTTAATATATTATTCTCATAATATATTAATAAATCATATTTAATCCTTTCTCTCCATAATTCATCCTATCAAGTTGCTTTGGTGAAGGCAACCCAAAAGGACCATGCACCATCAGGTCAAGTACATACCAAAATAGTTATGGACTTCAGATCCTGATCTGCAATCGTAGCTTTCCAAAGCCGCTGTCAACTTTGATCCTATCAGATACACGTGTCCTTAGATAAGGGATCATATATTCCTCTATTCTAGATATTGTATGAGACATGATTTCTAATCATTCTCTTTGTACTATTTCTCGATTTCCGATTTATGACGACTGACTAATTGAACAAATCAAATTAACCCTAGCTCGGCCGAGCATTTACGTTTGTCATCACTAAATCATCGAGGGGCCCAAAGATATCGCTTTTATCCTTCTTTGGATAAAAGGAACAGATAAACTTTGATTCAATGCTCGCTTGCACTCACTCACCGAATCACACACAACAATATGTTTTGTGGCACCAAGTTACTGGTGCGTTTACGTATTATCAATGTGCAACCGATTTGCAAGATACAATTCACACATCTCGGTTTCAAGAATATAAGATGTTATCGTCTCACCAATCACTTGTGATACAATTCATGGAGTGATCCAAGTGAGCGTGGATTTAATCCAATGCTCAAATCATATTCACAAGCACTCATGAACGTTGCAGCAAAAATTTGCTTATGTCAAATACTCTTTTAGACATTCCACACACCAATTCATGACAGTCTTCATTCATACCTACTTCCAACATATGAACGACTGTGGCCCGTTCGAACAATTTGACTGTTCTTAACCAATTAAATTATTCATGAAGTCAAAACATGCAAAGTGAAACACAAGAATAATACTAATCCCATATGTCCTCAACCCTTTGAGCATAAATAAAACACCTTTTATTTATCACCATATCGATTACTCATTATTTGTCGTTTCGGTTAATCAACTTCTTACTTGAATTATAACACTTGTCCCATGCTCCTAGCATGCACACAATGTTTACCTATGGTTCTTACTTTGTAAAATAGATCACATTGAACCCATTTCCAATCATACTCATTTCACAACTCCAAATCCTTTTTCATAAGTGAAAGAATATCAAATTTTTGCCACTTATAGAATATGCTAGATTCTAATATTTTATGCAATGATCCTTTCGTAATATCACTGCACCAAAGTCACAAAGACTATTGTCAATTATATTACAAAGTCCTCTAGCGGATATTGTTACAATACAATTCCTTAGATATGATGTCTCTCACTCAAAGTACATTTCCTTTGAACATCCTTTTGCATAAAAGTTTCTAATCTAGACATAGATTTTCAATATCCAACTCCCAATATGGAAACATTTCCATATTTTCCATATGACAACTCATTCTTAATGGAATCTTATCTATTCATAATAATGTTGATATGGTCCATCCAATATGGAAACATTTCCATATTTTCCAATACTATACTTCCAACTACTCACAAGCGACCAATCCTCGACGAACTTTAGATTGTCCTTTGATAGTTGTTTAATTATCTTAGTTAAAACCGATTCTTGTCGTTTTCCCTCTACATGCGCTAGACATTTGGAAAATTTTAGAATGGTCAAATATTATAACATTTGCAATCGATCCTATACCCGAAGCGTATGGGATACAATGCATAATGTCTTACATAAAGATTTGATACTTTATCAATCTTCTGCCACAATATTTTAATGTGCTATGTTCTCAAAATTCAAATTGTGAAGAGGAATGCCGTAATCATAATCGAAATTTGAGAACACACTATGTTTCCTTGACTAAATTATTAACATTCCACAACCTAATCCTTTAGATTTGAAATGAAGCATAATATTCTCTCCCTTAATTATAGCAAAACAACTTTACAACTCTTGCGACTTTGCAAAGTATAACTCTGGTTTTCTATAATTAATATTGCTAACTTGCAATACTTGCCATAATCATACAATCATAACATTTATACTCCCACTATCGTGATGATTATTATACACATAACGCTTATGCTCCCACTAGCTTTGACATGCATTCAGAAAGCAGCTTAACTTCTAGAAAATCAATACTTATTGAATTTCTTAAGTTCATGTTTCTAATACTTAATGGTTTGACAATCCTTTATCTAATCTCATACACGCTTCCTTTAGATAGCTCATATATGTGACTAAACAATTGCCAAACCTCATAATTCAAATTATGGAAAGGAATACAGTAACCATAATCGAATTCGAGAATGCAATTTTACAATCACTATCTTCTTAAAATCTTTCTTAGTGAAAGTATTTCCTCACAATCATTTTCATGACGGAGGAAATCTTATGACACTTAGATTTAAACGGTGTATTTGTTCCTATCCATGTGAATTTGTCAAAACCAAAGTTTACGACAAATTCAAACTCATATGGATCGAACTTTCTTAATCTCAATTTCTTGCCTTATGGTAGCACAACTGCCCACCATGTCTTCCAAGTAGTTAAGCAGCTCACCCTTTCCTATCAATGTACCTTTCATTGATTAAGGTGCCTTGCCTTTTATGTGTTTAAATGAGAACTCATAGGACTCACATGCATAATAAACTCAATTGGAATGGCACAGAAACAAAATAGTGTCAACACGATAGGTTGTAAACCTCAACTCGTGTGCTAGTGATGATCAATAAGGTCTATTTTGATTTGTTCTTGAAACCTTCCAAGAGCATTAAGACTCCCACTGACTCCTTGACATATAATATTCTCTTGTCAATAAACCTTTCTTGACAACCAAATATTCAAGAGTTAGTGTAGTTTTTATCAAAACACTTCATAAATTGGTCTTAGTTGGTCTTTGTCTTATCCAAGACATCACAACTTTCCAAATTTGATGAATGTTATAAACCTTCTTAATACTTTTCACTCAATGTCACAATCTTAACTCTAAAACTTGTTTTGGAACGAAGTATGATTGACTTCTTGATTTAACCATTTCTTCAATTCTTTAATCCTCTTGTTAGACATGCAATTGTACTAAGACTCTCTTAGAGAATTAATTGAGATATGGTTCTTAATCATTAAGCCCTATCATAGAGCATAAAAGGTACTATCTCTTCTTCTTAGAATGGAGAAACATTTATCTTTCTTCCTACTTGATTCTTTTTATTCGTTCTGCTATTGATTTAAACCTTTTTTTTAAACAATTCAGAATTACACTTAATCTTATAAGTATAATCATATTTACTAAACCTTTAGTAAATCATGACGAATATCTTTGTTACTCTTATGGTGGACTTGATCAACACGCAACTTTGTGTATTCGATCTCCTAGTCCTTCACTTGACACTTTGTCAATGAATTAGTCTAATTTCCAAATATGAAATTTCTCATTCATCGTGCAACCAAGTTGCATGATTCCAAGTTTCTGTCCAATTGAAACTTGAGCGATGAGAAACTCTCCCTATTTGGTAAATTCTCGACATTTCCACAAACAACATAATTATGAATCAAATCCATTATTGCTAATATTAGAAACATTCAAACATCAATTTTTCATACACGCCATTGCAAGGATAAATAAATAAATAAAAATCAAAATTCATTTTATTGTGGAAAAAATCTGTCCTTACATTGCAATTCATTGAAAAACTATGCTAATACATATTTCTTAGCAATTCAATTCTAACTCTAAGTAGTAGCTCAAGAATCTAATCTTCAAGTAATGCGATCTAAATCCATTTCTTCACGATTAGATTTTGCTCACTTCTTCCCTTAAGCTTCTATTCTTTTCTTCGATCCTACAAAACATCAATTGTAATCTTATCACATTATGTATTAAGAATCTAGAATAGAAGCTTAAAAGAGTTAGTCAATGGATTTTACCTAAAGCAGAGCCATACATTTCGACTCTCCCATCTCTTAGATCTCTTAGGTAAATAGGGCAGCTTCGTCTCCAATGCCCCTTCTCTTAGCAATAAAAGCAAATCGACTCTTTTGGAATAGCACATGGAACTACTTCAGACATTGCCTTTTTCTTATGATCAAACTTTTCGATCATAGCATGTCTTTCATTGTCATTTCCTATATCCATAGAGGTCTGGATGGCAGATTTACCAATCAACTTTGCTTCTCTATTGCGCCAAACCATTGCTGATTCAGCATCAATAAGCATATAGGTGAGATCTATAAGGGTTACGTCATAGTTCATCATATAGTACTCTCTTACGAACTCACTATATGAATTAGGAAGTGACTAAAGAACCCAATCAACAACCATTTTCTCACAGACAACGGATCCCAACATCCTTAACTTATCAATGTGTGACTTCATCCCTAGGACATGTGCACACACCGACTTTCCTTCTTTATGCTTACTTGCCAAAAGGGCTTGAGTGATTTTGAACTTTTAAAGCCTTTGAACTTGTGGGTTAGGGAGAACAATCGGAGGAGGTGGAGGAAGTGAAACATGATTTCTTGTTCCTCAATCAAATCGTGGAATACCATCTTCATGTGGAATGCTTGTTCCACGGGATTTGGGAAGACCATAGTTGTCGAACTTTGACATCTACAAAACGGGAGAAAACGAATTCAAGTTAGTTGATTTATTCAGTCCTTCGTAAATCACCCAAATGAGATACTAAGGCTAGGACCCAACACAATATTCTACAAATCGGGAGAGGGATGTCGTAACCCAAATTGCAGAACATTTGAAGGTAAGTGAATGACGATTCACTAATTTCCACCATGAAAAACAAAAAAAAAATTAAGTTTTAAATTTATGAAAACTCCTAGATCCTATGAGACTCGTTGAACATTTCAATGGAATGTTTAAATCTCGATATGCCCCTCTTGTTTGTGACTGGGATGCCGAGGATCACAAAGCAGGTGTGAATAACCATGCAAACTTACATGGTGCTCTCACATGTTACAGTCACCTATTCGATGTCCCGATAAACCACACACGCTCCACCGAACTATGACAAACATTGAGTCACCCTTTGCTACGTTTGCTTAGAACCATTTAGAGTGCCGGTAAACCACACACGCTCCACTAACGTCTTCGCAAGGGCACAAAGTGTAATTTCATGGAATTGCATCAATTCACTTTACCTAAGTAACTATGATTGGGAATTTGAAAAACATTTAGTTACTTTTATACTTCACTATACTTATAATGGAAGGTTTCGTCCTATCCTACCCGTTCGGCTAACGACCATCCACTAGTCAAGAGTGCGGTGTGTAAGAGTGGATACCCATTCAATCGCCATTTTATAGGCAATTTCCTTAAACACCCCTTATATACCAGCTTCGTGAATAAGGCCTACTAACGGTAAGACTGACTTTTACTGACACATATATATATATATAATGTTAGACTTTTAATGTTATATATAGTATAGGGTATATTTTACACTTTTAAAATACTAGATGGTTAAATTTAATAATTATACCTTTAATTCAACTAAATTGTAAACCAAAACTTTTATGGATTTGTTAAACCTTTTTTAATTATACACCTTAATTAATTAATAAAACCATAAGGGTGTGATTTGAACTTTCTCATAACAATACTAGGGTTTCAGAATTTAACATTCCTAATTAAACTTTTAATCAACTTTTAAATTCCAAAACTTGGGGGCAAGTTTTGAAACATTTCAAAACAATAGGGTTTAGAATTTAAATATACATCAAAATTAAACTATTAATCAAAATTTAAATTCCAAAACTTGAGGGCAAGTTTTGAAACCTTTTTCAAAACATTAGGGTTTCAACTATTTAAATTTCAAAACAACCAAACTTTTGAGGTCAAATTTAAACTATAAAACTTAAAGGGGAAAATGTGAAACTTTTCATAACACAAGGATCAAATAACAAATAATCTTAATTAACAATTAATCACATAATTATCCATATTTGATTTATTTAATGATTTCTTGCAAAACAATTTACCAATTTAATGAAATTAATTAATCAATTATCACATAAGGAAACAAATATTTTATTAATTGATAAATATCTTGAATTAGATCAAGAATATAGTCATATATATCAAAAAATCGGATTTATATTGATCTAATATGATAAGGCAAGTATCCTCAAGCAAAAACAGCAAGAAATCCCGGTTTTCCCTCCTTCTGATCAGCTCATTCGTCGAGCCAGGCATGGACTCCTCGAGTCAGCATGGACTCGACGAGTTCATCTAGACACTCAGCGAGTTCAGAAAGCAGAACCACAAAAAACGAATTTTTTCAACATACAAGGCATCAATACAATAGAAACCAATCTAGGCTCTGATACCATTGATGGGTTTTGGTCATAAGAACATCCTATGTTCTCATACAAACCCTAATGCTTGGATCTAGGTTTCTCTATTGTACATGCAATTTATCCAAGACTACGAACCCTAGATCTAGCATATGATAATCAATATAACATATAATTAGGGTTTAGATCATACCTTGATTGTTATGTAGCAATAACAATCCCAATTCCTCCTTGTATTGACTTTAGAAAGCTTAGAGTCTCATATGTCACTCCTCTAACGGTTCACAAACACCAAGAGCAAGAGGATGAAGAGGAGAGAGGATGGAGGCTGCCCAAAAACGTGTGAAACCCTAGAAGGATGCTTAGCCACGTTTTTGGGTCATAAGGGTCATATATATATAGGAGGCTATTAGGGTTATCTAACAAGCAAACCCTAAATTGAATGCTTAAGCCCTAAGCAACCCTTAGATTCCTTTCCTTAAGGCCTTGGACGATTTCTTCTTCGGTTTCCCCATAGAATTCGTCCACTCCTTAATATAAGGCAATCTATAGCCCAAATTGAAATTATCTTATAATTACAATTCCAGTCCCTTAAGTTTAATTAATCTCTTTAAGTCACAAAACCAATTACCAATTAATTATTGACTAATATTAATTAAAAAATATGATTTCTCCTTTAATATATTATTCTCATAATATATTAATAAATCATATTTAATCCTTTCTCTCCATAATTCATCCTATCAAGTTGCTTTGGTGAAGGCAACCCAAAAGGACCATGCACCATCGGGTCAAGTACATACCAAAATAGTTATGGACTTAGACACTAATCCAATAGTTTCATCCGCAGACAGACGGTCAGAGCGAGCGGACCATTCAGACCCTCGAGAATATGTTTAGGGCGTATTTCATTGATTTCAGTGGGAGTTGGGATTCCCACCTACCTCTTTCATAGTTTGTTGGGGTGAGGTTGGGTACCGAGTGATCGGGCGGATGGAGGTAGTCATGCACTCTACCGAGAAGATCCAACAGATTAGACAGTGGCTGCAGACAACTCAGAGTCGACAGAAGAGTTACGCCAATAGGCGTCGATCTGAGTTAGAATTTTAGGTGGCTGATATGGTGCTCCTGAAGGTCTCACCCTGGAAAGATGTGATTCGATTCAGGAAGCGGGGGAAATTGGGTCCCCGATACATTGGATTGTTTAGGGTCATTTCCAGGGTCGACAAGGTGGCGTACATGCTAGAGCTCTCAGAGGAGCTTAGTCGGATCCACAACACTTTTGACATTTTGCAGCTGCGAAAGTGCATTGTGGATCAGGAGGCAGTGGTGCCATTGGATGATATTCAGGTAGATGAGCACCTGAATTACATAGAGAGGCCTGTGGCCATACTTGAAAGGAAGACGAAAGTTTTGTGGAATAAGGAGATACCTTTAGTGATGGTACAGTAGGAGCATCGGAAGGGATCTAAGTGGATGTGGGAGCTAGAGGCACAGATGCGAGAGCATTACCCGACATTGTTCATCGCACCAGACTTCGAGGGCGAAATCTAATTCAAGTGGGGGAGACTTGTAATGCCCTGATTTTCAGGTACTGGATGATGTTGAATCTTTTTGGTCTTTGGGTCTACTCGACGAGTTGGCTTCCCTACTCGTCGAGTAGCAGCGGGTTGATCCACGTGTTTTAGTGACCTACTTGCCGAGTCTAAGAAAGGAATCGACAAGTAGGAGCAGGCAGATGAAACCCTAAATATCGTGGTTTTGGACCCTATTTAAAGAATCATAAGCCTTCTTTGGCCTCTTTACAGCCCCTTGAAAGTCCAGAAAACCCTAATCCGTGTGGTAATTCATTTTTGTGTGTTTTAAGATTTGGAAATTGAATCCCTGGAAAGAAGAACTTGGAAGGAAAGAGGCTAGAAGCCAGGAAAGTGTGGGGAATCAAAAATCTACCTCTATTAGCATCATTTAAAGGTATCAAGTCGATACCTTTAACTCATTTCTTTTTAGACCTCTTTTGGGTGAGATTTAGGGTTATTTTGGCATGTGTATGATGATATTGTGGTGTATGAGCTAGATCTTAAGTTGTAACTTCAGATCTGGACCCTTCTTGGGTTTTAGGTTCATAAAGTTCGAGCTTGTTCACGTATGAAGCCTCACATGAGTGTAAAGATCCATTGTAATATTGGATTTGTCATTTAGAGCCTTTTTAGCCATGCATGCATGTAAAGTTTGCAACTTTACGTGAAAAGCAAGCCTAGTGAAGTTGGATTTGCAATTTGGGGCCTTGGCATGGCCTAAAAAGTGTCTGCATGGTTAAAGGACAGAAGGGACTTGGCGAGTCGCATAGTCGACTCGACGAGTCATATGAAGATAGGCATCGAACTCGATGGGTTGGATGAACAACTCGACAACTCCGATGAATATTGTTATAGACTCGATGAGTTGGATGAACAAATCGGCGAGTCGGTTATGCTTTCCCCAATGGAAGGCTGCGAGTTAACGTTTCACGTTGCAAGGAGGAAAATCCAACGAGTGGCCTTAGAGCTGCAAATGTGAACCTTAGGAACTCGACGATTCACTCTGGTGACTCGGCGAGTGGACGGGTATCTCAAGGAACTCGACGAGTAGTCGAGGATACTTGGCGAGTCAAGGTCAACATGGATTGTTGACCTTGACTGTTGACTTTGACGTTGACTAGGGGTTGACTAGTTGACTTATGGGGTACCTTGAAAGGTTGGGAATTTACGAGTAAAGTTATATTATGATAATAGGTGGTGGAGTTTGTGGCAGTGATCCGAGAGTTTGGGTTCATCTACCTAGTTGACATTTGCAAGGTCAGTTATCCTTACTATACTAAGGGGTCTAAAGCCTCAAGGCCGGTCCTTTTGGATATGTTATCCTAGCAGTATTAGATGTTGAGTGTGATTTAGCGTTGCATGCTAGTGGTTATACCAGTTAGGTAGGTCTGTAGGACTACCTGTGTTATTATACGTTATCCACATGCTCAGTAGTTATGTCATTATATGTTGATATGTTGTGTGGGGTGGTTTGAGGTGAGACTGCTTCGTGCGATAATCCAACAAACCCGAGAGCATTCCAGTTACACGCTAAGGGAGACTCGTAATGTGGGCTCGATGGCATGCCAGATGTGAGTTGTGGGCCGAAAGCAAACCAGACTCACACTGTGGGTCCAGGGGGTAATCCAGTCTGTAAAGTTATGGACCCATTACATATGGTTCAGCTGTGATGTTATGATGTTGCTGACATGGTTACGTGGATTGTATATGTATTGTTATTTTGGGGAACTCACTAAGATTTCGGGCTTACAGTTTCAGTTTATTATTTCAGGTACATCAGGGGATCGTGTAAGGTCCAAATAAGGATCTTTACCAGCAATCAAGCAACAAACAATCACATAACAAGAGCAAGATGAAAAGAAACCAAGATTGCACATGTTTATATTATATAAATCGTCAGGTACAACTCGATGGGTTCAGGGGGTAATCCAGTCTGTAAAGTTATGGACCCATTACATGTTATTCAGCTGTGATGTTATGATGTTGCTGACATGGTTACATGCATTGTATGTGTATTGTTATTTTGGGGGAACTAACTAAGCTTTCGGGCTTATAGTTTCAGTTTATTGTTTCAGGTACATCAGGGGATCGTTTACGGTCCAAATAAGGATCTTTACCAACAATCAAGCAACAAACAATCACAGAACAAAAGCAAGATGAAAAGAAACCAAGCTTGCACATGTTTATATTCAATAAATCGTCAGGTACAACTCGATGGACTGCTCTGTAATCTCTATGGAATCAACAACAAACAAAAGACCTACTCCTCCACTATTTATACTCAACTAGATCGGAAAATATGTTAGCAACCGTAAACAGGGTTTACGGCCGTAAACGTGTTTACGGTCGTGAACACACTAAATGACCAAAATCGAATAAGCAACTCATAAACTGTATTACAGACTCATGCTAAATAAAATGCACTGAAAGCCTAGACCAAACCATTAACTGGACTCTTCAATCTCCCACCTGGTTTGGTGCTAGCTTGGACTCAGCTCTTGTCAACCACTAGTACATTGGACTTTCCCATCGCTCCGTTCCACATTTTCTTCTCTATAATTTCAGCCACCATCGAAGTGTATTCTTTTGCAGCGGGCTCAAAGAGATCTTCAGCCACCACAATCTGATAAGCAGCGAGATGATGTATGTCCCACTTGCCAAATTGAAGCAAATCCCTTTTGTCATACAGACGGATGCAATCTTCCTTAAGCTTGATGACAACAACATCTGTGGATTCATAATACACCCAATATAGCATGGATGCGAGAGAACCATCTGAATAATTTTGAGGAACAAGAACTTGCTTAACTTGAGCAGTAGCAGGCCACATCACTAACCAAAATGGCTGACTTGTTTTGGGATCAATGACTTTTGAGTGGACCATGACAAAAGACTCTGCAGTCTTCATTGACAGGAAGCCCTTGGCCACTTGATCTTCCAAAAAGGATTTGAATTGACTCGCCCTGGGATTGCTTGATGGATTTGAGAAAGGCGCTTTAGACAGCTCAATAAGATCAATCTTAGTAAAAGAATGAAAGTCGTGAACATCTTTATATAGTTCATTATTGCCGCTCTTTCTCCTCACCATAAACATATTCATGGTGTCATGGAATCCCCACGAGATGATTCCTGACCTATCACCATAGATGTCTCTGAAACGATGCTCGCCCAGATCCGTAACGCTGATCTATGGTTTATCCTATGGTGCCTTATGATCTGAGCTCCTTTTGAATAGCAATTTACCTTTGTCAGTAGACTTGTCCAATTTGGCGCGTTTTAATGCTGCTGCACTTGGTGCTTGAGCCGGTTCCTTTCCAAAACGGTTCATGACGGTTGTGGTTCTGGTAGGTTGAGCAGCAATGGGAGCATCTTGGTTGGGAAGATAAATATGTGGCTCGTCAACGGATGACTTGAATTCGTCGCCAAATTTATCTTCCATCTTTTTCTTCAAATCAAAGTAGATGGCGGTCAACAGGCCAAAATGTGTCTAAAGATCTGTAATCTGCTTTGTCTTCAGAACTTTATCTTCATTAAGTTTGGCCACTTGAATATTGAGCTTTGTGTTTTCAATTTGAAGGTCTGCGACCTTGATATCCAGCTCAATATTTCTCTGATCAAGATCAACATTCTTTTGATTCAGAGCGTCGATGTATTTCTGAAGTCCAAGAAGTGAGGGAATCTCTTCTCCTGAGCTGTCACCCCCAATAAAAATTCCTTTGCCGCGTGGTGGTGGCATAGAAAATTGTTATTCTGCAAAGAGCCTAGCTAGCCTAACCAAGGCAACATCATCCTCTGGCCTTGGAGGAGAGAAACCCGTTGGGAATGAAGAGCCACCAGCTTCATAGAAGGTACTAGGACCTTCACTGACCGGTTCAGCTGAGACTATGACTGATGTGGTTGTTGGTGGAGCTGTAACACTTTGAGTCACCAGTCTAGAACCGAATCTACGTCTTTTACTTGGAGGAGGAGAGGCTTGTGTAGTGGTGTGATCACTTTCCACTGGCTCAGATGTAGGTAAGACAACATCAAGGGGAGGAATCTCTGACACTGTCACAATATGAATTGCTATTTCTGCCGATGGATTGGTAGGAGGAGGTGCGGCTTCAAGAACATCTTCTTCTTCCCTTGTCTTTGTTGCCGGATGAGAAACTTCATCGACATTTTCAATCAACTTGTCGAGGCTTTCTCCGGTCATAAAATCTTTACTTCTACTAAAGTTCAAGGGAATTTCATCGTTATCGAATCCTGTGAGGTCGAGATCTTCGTACAACTCAGTCTCAGTCCTCGACCCCTCATTGTAATCCCTTTGAACCTGTACAGACTGTAATTTGTGTTCCTCAGCAACTTGGGCATTTGCAACTGGAGTTTCGTCGTCATCATGATCTGAAATTGTGATGACATCTTCAGAAACAACCCTTTCAAAGGAAGTGGGCTTAGGTGATGCTTTATCAGATGTTCCATGAGACACGGAAGATTCATCAAGCTTAACAAATTTCCCGAACTTCACTAAAGGATGTAATCCTTGAAAAATGACCTTGCCCTTCCGATTTTGTTTAATAAGACTAACAGTGTGAGGACCCAAGGATTTTATATACAGCTTGTCAACATCCTTGACCATCTCTAGGAATTGATTGTTGATGAACACTTGAATAAACCTCGGATATAGCAAAAATACATCTCTGGTTCCCCGAGTTATGGCATTTATGTTCACCAAGAACTCATCAAGAATAAACTTTGAGAAGTTGAATTTTATGCCAGCAGCCAAAGAGACAATCGCCCCTGTGTTCCTGAGAGAGATTTCATCAACTCCTGATCTCCTGCCAGAGATGCAGCTCACGAACACGTGCGCTAGGACTCACTAGTAAGGATGCAAGAGCTTTTTCACTTTGGGAGGGTAGGTACCCTCGTATCCCATCTTCTCAAGAATGCGTTGTACGTCACCAATCCCAATTTCAGTAGGAAAATTGGATTCATCATTGATCAGCAGAGTATCTCTGATGTACTTCTCCGTGATTTTGATCTTGCAACCTTTAACTACAGCTTCAGTTGTCATCTCTCCATTGACTTTTGACATCTTAGCCGTCTGCTAGAACTCTCGGACAATGTTTTGATAAATGACAGGATTCATAGTAATTGCACAAGCTAAGCAACATTCTCTTAGTCTGTAGATCATTGATTTGAAGTCTCCATGAGCAACCGTAGGTTCATCCAACCGAATCGCCAGGTTGTGCATGTCTGCAAAGTTAAGATTCGCCATTGATCTACACTAAACAAGCCAAGTAATAAAACAAAGTATTTAACAATTTAAAGCTTTAAGATGAGTTTACGGTCAAACATAGTCAAACATAGAGTTTACGGTCAACAAAGGTCAAACTGAGTTTACAGTCAAAACTGGGTTTATGACCGTAAACCCATGGTAATGGTCAACTGACCGTAAACTGAGTTTACGGTCGTAAACCCAAGGGAGTTTACGGTCGTAAGTCCAAAAGGGGTGTTTACGGTTGTAAGACCAAAAAAGGAGTTTACGGTTTATGAATCTTCCCAAACCGTAAACCCTTCAAGAACCGTAAACGCCGACGAAATCTTAAAACCCCGATTACTCCTCCAGTTTAAGTCGAATCGATGAAAAAATAGCATATCTCCAGTCGGTTTTAGTGTACCTTCGAAGTGGACTAGTCGATTTCACAAAAAGCTCTAATTTTTTTTTCGAGGAGAGAGAGTAAAGAGAGAAAGGAAGCTTGCGGCTGTAAAAAGGCAGAAGTGGGAGAGGAAAGGAGTTACAGCAGTAAGCTCTTCCTTTTATACTCCCTTAACTTTTACCTATCTCCCACACAGTTAAAATCTCAGTCCTAATCCCGATTAAATTTTAAAAATAAAACTTTTTGAGGATATTAAAAATAAAAGTAAAATAAGATTAACATAAAACTAAAAATAAAAAATAAACTAATTTCTAATAATTTAAGAATTAAAATATTTAAAAATTAAATTTTTGACAATTATAAAAATAAATAAAAATAAACTTAAAAATAAAAATAAAAGAGAAATTTAAATTTTGAATAAGCATAGACAAAATTTATCTCAACATTACTAACAAAATATTGTGCCACTGGGATCAAAGTTCTTAGACAGCCTTAATCCACTTGTCGGTACCGTTCATCTTCACGTCTTTGTCTGGTCGATCGTCGGTATTGTGGTCCACTTAAACACGAAAAATTGTGACAGATTTAGGACATGCTATTAGTTACAAGACAAAGTGATCCTAAGTTACTAGATACTATATCTTAAGGACCATTCGGCTGACGACGACTTGGGATATTGTTGTCCACCTATATTGAGCAACGACATCTATAGACAATCTTTGAGTTTTCAATTTTAATTGTACTGGAACATGTTTCCCGCTTCCTGATATGCCCCAGTAATCAAAGACTTCCAGAATACTCCTTACACCGGGTGAGAAGACAATCATTAAGAGAGAATAGATTTAGATTATTATCAATTATAGTTTTTAGAGGGATTGAGAAGTAGAAGGTTGCATATGTTATGTACCAGGTCGGATTGTTAATCACACAAAGGAGACATCATATGGATAATAGATAAGCAGAATTTCATAGATATAATATATAGAGAAATGGATTTGCATATGTTGCACTCCAGGTCGGATCTCTTCCAATAACGTAAAGCAGGCAACATATGACTAAAAGACAAATAGAGAGAGAAAAAAATTTTCTACAGACATAATTCATCGGAATTTACCAGTCGCCCCATCAATACCGGAATTAAGGACAGAATCCGCACATCGAGGAAAAGTTAATCCACAGTTCCAGATATGGGTTCATTTAATGTGACGAGTAGATTCCATATATATCTCCCTTCTCAATCTATCCAAGCGTCATATTGTTAGGCTAAACGGATCTAACTAGGTCAAGATTTGTCAAGTCTATAAATTTCCAAAGTTCAACTCTGCCTAGTCATGTCCATTTAGAATCTTTCGTGCCCACCGACACATCAAACCCAGAGCATAGACACTTCAACTTTGGGTACGTTACTCAAAATTAGATTCCCTGTTATCACTTGATAATATCACTTCCCATTCCTTCATCAACAAGCAAAACTTTATGCAACAATCTTTTTGATTTATCTTATTTTTTTTAATATTTTTGGATTTTTGAATGGTTTCCGAAAAAAAAAAAACAGAAGTAGAATTTTTTTGGATTTTTTTCAATTATTGTTTGCTTTTGTTTATTTTCTCCCCCTAAATTTGTGCATGAGAGAGAATGAAATTACTAAAATGCTCAAATTTAAACTAACCTAATTAATAACAAAAATTAATCCTCAAAACGAATCATTTTCAAAAATCCCACAAACACATCGAATCGAGCTTTGTTAAAAGGCTTAGTGAATAGATCCGCCACATTATTGGCAGTGGGAACTTGTTCTAGCCGGATGAGCGAACGCTCATAACAATCTCTGATAAAGTGAATTTTGATGTCAATATGCTTGGTTTTGGAATGTTGGACCGGATTTTTAGTGATTTAAATAGCACCCTCATTATCACAGTGAATTGGGGTTTCTAGATAATTCAATTCATAGTCCAACAGCTGATGTTGGATCCAGATAACTTGAGAACAGCAAGCAGATGCAGCAACGTATTCCACTTCTGTATTTGAGGTAGAGACGGTAGGTTGTTTCTTGCACTGCCATGACACCAGCCTATCACCAAGGAATTGGCACCCTCCTGACGTGGATTTCCTGTCAAGCTCACAGCCTACATAATTACTATCAGCAAAAGCATATAAATCAAATTCAGAATTCTTTAGATACCAAAGACCCAATTTTGGGTTGCCTTTGATATACCAAAAAATCCTTTTGACAGCAATAAAATGTGAAAGTTTAGGATTAGCCTGATAGCGAGCACATTCACACACTACAAACATGATGTTGGGACGGCTTCCAGTGAGATACATTAGGGAACCGATCATCGATCTATAGTGAATCTGATCTACGGATTCGCCAACAATATCTTGATTCAGTAGGGGTCTTTCAGCCATTCGTGTCGTTGCAGGCTTTGCGTCTTCAAACCCGAACTTCTCAAGAATATCCTCCACATACTTAGCTTGATGTAGCAGGATTCCGGTTGAATTTTGTTTGACCTGAAGCCCCAAAAACATGGTCAATTCACCTAGAGAACTCATCTCGAAGCGCTTCTTCATCATGCCTGCAAACTCTTTGCAAAGCTTTGGATAGGTAAACCCGAAGATAATGTCATCAACATAGATCTGAACTAGTATCTGATCATTACCCATATGCTTGATGAATAAAGTTTGATCAATAGTGCTGCGAGAGTATCCATGCTCGAGCAAGTGCTTTGTTAGAGTCGCATACCATGCTCGAGGAGCTTGATGTAGCCCATACAATGCTTTGTCCAACTTGTAGACACGATTCGGGAACTTTGAGTTAACAAACCCAAGGGGTTGATCAACATAAATTTCTTTCTTCATTTTGCCATACAAGAAGGCAGTCTTGACATCCATTTGGTAGACGGTGAATTTCATGTAAGAAGCGTATGCGAGAAAGGTACGAATAGCCTCCAAACAAGCCATGGGAGCATACACCTCAGTATAATCAAGACCCTCAACTCGTCGAAACCCGCTAACCACCAACCTTGCTTTATTGCGCACTAATACACCAGAATCATCCTGCTTATTACGATAGACTCAATGCGTGTCAAGAGACCTTTTGCCCTTTGGTAACTCAACCAATTTCCTAACCCCGAGCTTTTCAAACTGATTTAGCTCTTCATGCATTGCATCTACCAAGTTGGGCTCATTCAAAGCCATTTCAACGTTTTTGGGCTCTATTTGAGATATAAAGCAAGAGTAGAAACATGCATTAACATCTCCACTTTGACTTCTAGTTTTAACTCCATCACCCAGCTGGCCATTGACGTTATCGATTGGATGATCGCGTTGAATTCTTAAAGGTATGTCTTGGCTGATATCATTGAGTGAAACAGGAAGAGTATGTATGTTGAAACCTCCATCTTCTACTGATTGATTCACATTAGATGTATTTGCTACAAACCCATTCACAATTTCTTCAGGAAAGAGTAGTTCCATACAAGTTGGATTGACAGCGGAAGCATCTCTAGACATGAACTCTCTCTCAACAAGTGTAAGAGGTGTAGAATCAGCATCAGCAGTTTCATTTGGATCCTTAGACTCTAGACTATTTGGTTGATCAGATGACTCCCCCTCAGGTGGAGTAGAGGACGCCCCCTCAGATCGAGCAGAGGACTCCCCCTCAACCGTTGGAGGTCTGTAGACAACTTCTTCGTCTTCGCCTTCAGAAAAAATCTTCGAACCTGAAGAGGATCCACTTAAACTATCTGAAGACACATTTAAAGATTTAAAAAGC
Source organism: Lactuca serriola (assembly GCF_051521515.1). Taxonomy (NCBI): domain Eukaryota; kingdom Viridiplantae; phylum Streptophyta; class Magnoliopsida; order Asterales; family Asteraceae; genus Lactuca; species Lactuca serriola. Next base: position 240,815,339 of record NC_136408.1, read on the forward strand.
GATGTGTAATTAAATAACCAGTTGGGACCCACTCGAGCATCTGTTTCATTCTCCTCCAACCAGCGTACGTCATAGGATTCTACTATCTGCTTAGTATTTTTGTTGTAAACTCTATACATGGTGCGCACAGCATACCCTACAAAGTAACAATGATCGGCTTTGGCATTGAATTTAGGGTTGGATTCCAAGAAGGGTGCAACATAGAAATGGCTGACAAAATGCTTGTGTCCATAAAGAATCTCGTACGGTGTCTTCATATGTGCTTTGTTGATTAGAACACGATTATGCACGTAGTAAACAGTGTTAATCGCCTCGGCCCAAAAGAAAACAGGTACTTTGGAATCACAAAGCATTGTCCTTGTGGTGTCTTTCAATGTTCTATTTCTCCTTTCAGCAACACCATTTTGTTGAGGCGTATGAACAGAGATAAATTGACGCACTATCCCTGTTTTTGTGCAAAAATGGTCAAGAACTACATTCTTGAACTCAGTTCCATTGTCAGTAAGAAGCGCCTTCACATGGTTGTTGGTTTGCTTCTCAATCATCATAACGAACTTCTTTATCAAATCAGCAAACCCCCCCCCCTTTGTTGGATAAGAAGAAGACCCACGTAAACCAAGAGAAATCATCGATCACAACGAGACAACACGAGCTTCTATTGATGCTTAGGACGTTGACCGGACCAAATAAGTCCATATGCAATACTTGGAGCACTTGACTGATTGGGTTGACTTGCTTGGGTAGGTGTGGTTTCTGATGATGTTTGCCTTGAGCACAGGAAACACACTTCTCAAATGTAATAAAGTATCTGACGGGTAGGCCTCAGACCATCTCATTCTTAGCAAGGTGATTCAGGTTTTTGACGTTAGTATGACCGAGCCTTCGGTCCCACAGCATTGCGTTTTGTTCGGAGACTTTTGAGAATAGGCAAGTGATTTGTTCAGGTTGGTTACTGTTCATATAAATAATATAAGCATTCCCATCCCGTTTAGATTTGACTAGGATGCACTCTTTCGGGATGACAACGCCTGGCTTGAGAATCATACATTCTTTATCGGTAAAATGGGTAGAATAGCCTTTGTTGCTGATTTGGGAAACACTCAAAAAGCTGTGCTTTAACTCGGGAGTGAAGTTGACATTCTCAAAGCTTAGCACTCCATTTGTAGTGGTTCATGTCTGTGTGATTTTGCCACCATCTCCGCCCACGAAGGAAGCATAACCACCATTAAAATATTGAATTTCGCTAAGTTGGGAGATGTCTCCTGTCATATGCCGGGAGCAGCCAATGTCGACGTACCAAGGACGAACGACATTCCTCGGCAACTGTCCCTACAAAATGAGCGGAATCATTTAGATTTAGGAACCCGGTTCATCACTGTCCTGGGTTTCCTTTTCGCTTTCTCTGATTTGTCCTTCAATATTTTCAAAATGGGATCCTCATTCTTAATCACTTCAAAAGATGCTAATGATGGATTAGAAAGTGATTTGGGCTTCCATTGATATTTAGGTTTTACAACATTCTCAGGTGGTTTTGAAATATGTTTCTTAGGAGTTTGCACTGAGCCTCTAGATTTTCTACCAGAAGTGGTTGAAGAGCCAGAATTGCTTTTTGAGCTTTGTTAGTAAAAACTTTTTTTTCTTTTGAAAAACAGCCCTTTTCCACTTCGATCATCTTTCCAATCATCATTTTGAGAACGATTTCTTGAGGATTTTCTAATTAAGGACCTTCCACGAGATTCATTCTCTCCTCTTGGTGACAAGTAGTTTACAAAGATCCTATTTTGACAATTCCTAGGAATATCACCACCAACACCACAATTAAAACAAATATGTTTATTATTTGAACTTGTACTGCATTTTTCAGATTTATTTTCTTGACAGACACTCTAACTCTTCTCAGAAGAAGATGCATGAGGGATAGATTGAGAGATAAGTGAGGGTGTATCGGTTGTTGTGACTTGTGGAATTGATGGTGTTTCATGAGTATCACAAGCATCAGAATTACAAAACAGTTCATCAAACATATCAAAAAAATTAAATACAACAGAATCAGATGTGGAAGCATCACACGAAACATTATCAGTCTTAACATCAAAAACATAAATGTTTTCATTTGAAACAGAAAATTTAGAATTAGAAACAAAAACAAAAATAGGTCCTCCGACTCCATGCTTTTCCTGGTCTAAGGTTTGATCTGCAGGGGGAGTAGAAATGTTAGTACTTTCAACGTTAATAAATCCGCCTGAAACGAAACCAGATGGCTTTCCATAAACCACAAATTGTTCGTTAGCAATCTCATCCTTGGATAGGGGTTGATACTGATATATATGATTATAAGGAGGAGGTACACTATCATATCCTAAACCCTTAGACTGATTTCATTTAAATTGCATGCAATGATCAATCATGGTGGCAACTGATGGGTTTTAGGTAAAACAAATAAACTAGAAAAACAATTCCTAAGTTCACATGCAACCTACTTTGGATCTATGTTTTGTCTATTGAACATACAACTTTGAATTGCAAAACAACAACCCTAGAGGAGAGAGGCTAATATCAAAATTAACAAACTAGGGTTTAGTAATTACATACCTTTCAATTGTTATAGTAAACAATTGATAATTCCCTTGATCATGATCTTGATCTTCTTGGAAGCTTAGCACCACAAGTGTAATGCCTCTAATGGAATCACACTCAAACTAGCAAGAAGGAAAGTAGAAGGAGAGAGAGGGAGTACGAAATTTTCGGCCCTAAGGGTTTCTTCCAAAGAAAGAGTCACCAAAATGTGAACCAGGAGGCTCCTTATATAGTTGAGGGATCTAGGGTTTAGGAAAAACCCTAATGCTCCTTGCTTAGGGCCTAAGCAAAGCCAAAGGCCTTATCCAAGCCCCCTTCGACGAAATCCTTAGGGTTTCCCCTATAGATTTCGTCCACCTCCTTCCAAGGAGGTTCTGGAGCCTTCCACTCAACTATTAGATAATTGCAAACTAGTCCCTGCACTTTATAATTAATTCTTTTAACCCCAAAATTAATTCTAATTAATTTCTGGCTAACAGTTAATTAAACAAAATGATTTCTTATTAATATATTCATCTTTTAACATATTAATAAATTCATTTATATTAGTTTATTAATCTTATAATAAATTAATATCTCTCCTTTCATAATTTCCTTGTCCGGTTGCTAGGTTTGAGGGCAACCCAAAAGGACTGTGCTGCTATCAATTCAAGTACATACCAATTATAGTTATGGGCTTAGACACCTAATCCGATAGTCTCCCACTTGGATAAGTCTATAACTATAATTGCTAGTATGCCTTCTAAATTTGACCAGCAAATTGTAGCTTCCAAAAAGCTGCTGCCGAACTCTGACCCAGTCAGTTACGAGTCTTAAGATAAGTGATCATATAATCCTTCGTTCTGCAAGATATCCCCAGACATAAGACATGGAATACAATCAATCTCTTTGTCCAGAATCTATGTTTCCCGATTTCTGATTTGTGATGATATAGGACTTCTAATTGAACACATCAATTAGTCCTGGTTGGGCCCAGCACATAAGTCAACACCAAATCATCGAGGGGCCCACATCTATCGCTTTTCCGGTTAGGGCAAAAGGAACGAATAAACATTGACTCATATGCTTGTATCTTTTACTCATCAAACCATACATGACAATACGTTTTATAACACCAAGTTACTGATGCGTTTTCGTATCACCAATGTATAGCCGACTTGCAAATTACAACTCATATATCTCTGTTTCAAGATCATAGATATTATCGTCTCAGTATTACTCGTGATGAATTCCATGAAGTAATACTCTGAGCGTGGGTTTATCCAATACTCAAATCTCAATTTCTGAGTACTCATGAACGTTGCAGCAAATCTATTGCCATGTCTATCCTTAGACAATTCTACAATCCAGTTCATGACAGTCTTGATTCACTACTTACTTCCAAAAGTATGAGCGACTGTGGAGTTTGAATAATCTTATTATTCGGGAAGTCAAAACATGCAAAGTGAAACGCAATAATAATATTAATCCTATATGGCCCCAAAGCTTTTGAGCGTAAATAAAAACACTTTTATTTAAACACCATATTGATTACTCATTATTAATTGCTTACAGTTTCAGAAAATCAACTTATTACTTGAATTATAACCACAATTGTCCCATGCTCCAAGCATGCACACTTTGGTTTCCTATGGTCCATACTTTGTGAAATAAATCAATTGAAAAACCTTTCCAATGATGCTCATTTCACAATTCCCAATCCCTATTATTAGTGTTAGAACACAAGGTTCTTGCAACTACTAGAATATGCTAGATTCCGACATTTTATGCAACGATCCTTTCGCAAAGTCACAGCACAAAATTTACCAAGACTTGGCAAATGAAATTACAAAGTACTCTATCGGAAATTGTTACAAGATAATTCCATAGACGTGAAGTCTCACATTCAAAGTAAATTCCTTTGAACATCCTTCTTGCACAAAAGTTTCTAATCTAGACACAGACTCTCAACATCCAACTCCCAATATGGAGACATTTCCATATTTGCCATATGACAGCTTATAGAATCTTATCTATTCATAATAATGTCAATATAGCCCATTCAGTACTATACTTCTAACTACTCACAAGCGACAAATCCTCAGTGAACCTCAGATTTTCCTTTGGTAGTTGTTTAATTATTTTAGTCAAAAACCGATTCTATTTCCTTTTTCCCTCTTAATGCCCTAGGCATTTGGAAAATTTTAGAATGGTAAAATATTACAGCATATGCAATCAATCCTATACCTGAAGCGTATTGGACACAATGCATAATGTCTCACATAAAGACGTGATACTTTACCATCCTTCTGCCATAATATTTTATGTGTCCTGTTCCCACAATTCGATCTATGAAGAGGGATGCCGTGATTATAATCGAATTTGAGAATGCACTAAATATCCTTGACTAAATTTATTAATGTTTCTCGATCTAAGCTTTAGAATTTTTGAAACGAAATATAATATTCTCTCCCTTAATTATAGCAAAACGACTTTTCAAACACTACAACTTTGCAAAGTGAATCTTTGTTTTCTATAATTAATATTGCTAACTCGCAATACTTTACCATAATAATCATGCTCCCACTAACATGATGATTATTTTCTTACAAGCATAACACTTATGCTCCCACTAGCTTTGACATGTATTTAGAAAACAATTAAACTTCCAGAGAACAATGCTTATTGAATTCCTTAAGTTCATATTTCTAATACCTAATGCTTTGATAAGCCTTTATCAAAGCTTCTTAAAATCATACACCTTTTCCTTAGAAAGCTCATATGTGTGTCTAGACAAATTCAGAACTTATGTCACTAAGTCCCAAATGTTCAGACTAATTGTCAAATCTCATAATTCGAACTATGGAAAGGGATGCCGTAAGCATAATCGAATTTGAGAATACAATTTCCACAATTGCTATCTTCTTAAAATCTCTCTTAGTGAAAGCATTTCCTCACAGTCATTTTCATGAAGGAGGTAATCTTATGACACTTAGATTTTGTGGTGTATAAGTTCCTATCCATGTGAATTTGTCAAAACCAAAGTTTGTGACAAATCCAAACTCATATGGACTGAACTTTCTCAATCTCGATTTCTTGCCTCATGGTAACACGAGTGCCCACCATGTCTTCCAAGTGGTTTATCAACTCATCCTTACTTATCAATGTACTTTCAATTGATCAAGGTGCTATGTCTTTATGCATTCACATGAGAACTCATAGAACTCACTTGCATAATTAATTCAATTGGAATGACATAGAAAAGGAGTATGTCATCCACGATAGGCTATAAACCTCAAGTCGTGTGCTAGTGATGATCGATAAGGTTTATTCTTGATTAGTTCTTGAAACCTTTTTCAAGATCATTAAAACTCCCACTGACCTCTTCACATATACGATTCTCTTGTCAGGAAACTTTCCTCGACAAAACAAATATTCAAGAGTTAGTGTGGTTCTTATCAAGACAAAACACTTCACAAAATTTGTCCTAGTTGGTCTTTGTCTTATCCAAGACATCACAACTTACAAATTTTAAATGTGCAAGAATAAGAAAACTTTTCCAAATTCCACATTTGATGAGTGTTATAAACCTTCTTGAGACTTGTCACCCAATTCACAATCTTGGAGTATAACTCTAAGACTTGATGTTGGAACGAAGTATGATTGACTTCTTGATTTTAACCATTTCCACAATTCTCGATTCCTCTTCTTATACATGCAAATGTACTAACACTTACTTAGAGGATCAATTGAGATATGGTTCCTAATCATTAAGACTTGTCATAAAACACAATAAAAGTTACTCTCCCTTCTTCTTAGAATAGAGAAACTTTTATCCTTCTGCCTACTTGATTCTTCTTATTCGTTCTGCCATTGATTGAAACTCTTTCAATCAACTCAGAATTATATTTAATCTTATAAGCATAACCATATTCACTAAACTTTAGTAAATTATGACGAATATCTTTATCACTCTCATGGTGGACTTGATCAATGTACAACCTAGTGTACTTGATCTCCTAGTCCTTCTCCTGACACTTTGTCAAAGAATTAGTCTAATTTCCAAATATGAAGTTTCTCATTCATCACGCAATCAAGTTGCATGACTCCAAGTTTATGTCCAGTTGAAGCTTGGGCGATGAGAATCTTTCCTCATTTGCCAAATTCTCGACATTTCCACAAATGACATAATTAAGAATCAAATCCATTATTGATAACAATACATCAATTTTTCATAACGACTTCATTGCAAGGATATAAAATTATTCAAACCAAAAATTTTATTTTATTCATAAAAGCAACGGAAAACTTGTCCTTACAATGCAAAATCAACTGAAAAACTATATATTTATTCCTAACAAATCTATCATAACTTTCTAAGCTCAAAATCTAATCTTCGAATCCATGCGACGGTGATCCATTTATTCGTGATCAGACTCATCTTGCTTTTCCATTAAGCTTCCTCTCTTTTCACTGTTCCTGAAAAACATTTAAATGTAATCTTGTCACATTATGTATTAAGAATCAATGAATAGGAACTTGATGGAGTTAGATAGTGGATTTTATACCCAAGGAGGAGTCATAACACTAGACTCTCCCATCTCTTAGATCTCTCAGGTAGATAGGGCGGCTTCGTCTCCAATGCCCCTTCTCTTGGCAATAAAAGCAAATGGACTCTTTTGGAATGACACAAGGAACAATCTCAGAGTTTACCTTTTCTGGATCTCCAATGTCATCATTTTCAATGCCCCTTGAAGTTTGGGAGTTTGATTCACCAGACAAATTTGCTTGATCAGCACGCTAAATCATTGCTGATTCAACAACTATAAGTAAATAGGTGAGATCAATGAGGGTCACGTCGTGATCCATCATATAGTACTCTCTAACGAACTCACTATATGATTCAGGAAGTGACTGAAGAACCCAGTCAACAACCAACTCACTTGAAATCTCGACACCAAACATGCTTAACCTATCAATGTGTGACTTTATCTCTAAGACGTGTGCACACACAGGTTTCCCATCTTCGTGTTTACTTGCCAAAAGGGCTTGAGTGAGCTTGAACTTTTCAAGCCTTCGAATTTGTAGGTTTGGGAGAACAACGGGGGGAGGTGGAGGAAGTGGAATCAAGTTAGTCCACATGGTAGGGATTGATCTTTCACCTTCATAGTGGAACAAACCTTGAGCAGGAATACTTTTTCCTTTAGATTTGTGAAGACCATGGTTAGATTCAGACATCTACAAAAATGGGAGAAAATTCAAGTTAGTTGATAAGAATCCTTGATGTAACACCCAAAAGAAACATCAAGGCTAGGATCCAACACAACATTAATTGGAAGAGGGATGCCGTAATCCAATTTGCAGAATATTTGAAGGTAGGTAAATGACGATTTACCAATTTCCACCATGAAAAACGAAAAAGTGAAGTTTTAAATGTATTGGAAACTCCTAGATCCTTTGAGACACATTGAAACTATTCAATGGCATGTTTTAGTCTCGGATTATGCTCTTCTATTTGTGACTGGGATGCCGAGGATCACAAACAAGATGTGAATAACCATGCAAATGTGCTTGGTAACCTCATTGTCTTTATCATTAACTATTGATGTGCCGGTAAACCACACACGCTCCATCAAAATGACAATTATAAGATACCCATTACTACTCTTTATTAGTGCCTTTTAGTGTGCCGGTTAACCACACACGCTCCACTAACGACCAATAAAGCATAATGTGCAATTTCATGGATTAGCATACTTTTCACATTTTTCCTAAAGTAACTAGAGTTGGGATTTTGAAAAATAGTGTTCTAGTACTTTCTTTAATAACATTATACTTTTAATGAGATGTAGTTGTCCTATCAAATCCGTTCTGCTAACGACCCTCCACTAATCAAGGAAGCGGTGGGTGAGAGTGGACACCCATTCAACTACCATTTTATAGGCAGTTTCCTTATACCCCCCTTATAGATTAGCTTCGTGAATGAGGCATACTAGCGATTTGACTGACCATATTTTTATACATACATAATATTTAACTTTTAATTATAATATATATATAAGGTGTGTTTTAAAACATTTTAAAACTCCAAGGGTTTATATAAATTTTTCGAAATTTAAACTATTAAATTTTAAATTTAAGTAAACCAATTAATTAGATTTAATATTTATCTATTAATTATCTTTTAATTAATTTATTAAATCTTTTAAGGATTATCTAATTAAATTAAACAATTAACTTAATCCTAATCCATATCCCTTCTAGATTTCGAAAATATGGGGATAGGATAATTTCCTTATTTATCTCAATAATACAATAAGGCAACTATTATCCAAAACAAAGAAACCCTAAAAGAGGGAGCATATTTCGAAATTACAAGGGGAGGAGGCTAGGGTTTTGGAAACCCTAACCCTAATTTCGACTAGGGCTCATGGAGGCTAGGGTTTTCGAAAACCCTTTGCACCAAAACCCTAAAATCGAAAATTTTGGCCTTTAGGGTTTAATGGCTATAAACCCTAATTTGCAATTCAACTATTATAGCAATTCAATTTAAAACAACAATGGCTCTGATACCACCGATGGGTTTTAGGTAAAACAAATAAACTAGAAAAACAATTCCTAAGCTCACATGCAACCTACTTTCGATCTATGTTTTATCTATTGAACATACAACTTTGAATTGCAAAACAAGAACCCTAGAGGAGAGAGGCTAATATCAAAATTAACAAACTAGGGTTTAGTAATTACATACCTTTCAATTGTTATAGTAAACAATTGATAATTCCCTTGATCATGATCTTGATCTTCTTGGAAGCTTAGCACCACAAGTGTAATGCCTCTAATGGAATCACACCCAAACTAGCAAGAAGGAAAGTAGAAGGAGAGAGAGGGAGTATGCAATTTTCTGCCCTAAGGGTTTCTTCCAAAGAAAGAGTCACCAAAATGTGAACCAGGAGGCTCCTTATATAGTTGAGGGATCTAGGGTTTAAGAAAAACCCTAATGCTCCTTGCTTAGGGCCTAAGCAAAGCCAAAGGCCTTATCCAAGCCCCCTTGGACGAAATCCTTAGGGTTTCCCCTATAGATTTCGTCCACCTCCTTCCAAGGAGGTTCTGGAGCCTTCCACTCAACTATTAGATAATTGCAAACTAGTCCCTGCACTTTATAATTAATTCTTTTAACCCCAAAATTAATTCTAATTAATTTCTGGGTAACAATTAATTAAACAAAATGATTTCGTATTAATATATTAATCTTTTAACATATTAATAAATTCATTTATATTAATTTATTAATCTTATAATAAATTAATATCTCTCCTTTCATAATTTCCTTGTCCGGTTGCTAGGTTTGAGGGCAACCCAAAAGGACTGTGCTGCTATCAATTCAAGTACATACCAATTATAGTTATGGGCTTAGACACCTAATCCGTCAGTCTCCCACTTGGATAAGTCTATAACTATAATTGCTAGTATGCCTTCTAAATTTGACCAGCAAATTGTAGCTTCCAAAAAGCTGCTGCCGAACTCTGACCCAGTCAGTTACGAGTCCTAAGATAAGTGATCATATAATCCTTCGTTCTGCAAGATATCCCCAGACATAAGACATGGAATACAATCAATCTCTTTGTCCAGAATCTATGTTTCCCGATTTCTGATTTGTGATGATATAGGACTTCTAATTGAACACATCAATTAGTCCTGGCTGGGCCCAGCACATAAGTCAACACCAAATCATCGAGGGGCCCAAGTTACTGATGCGTTTTCGTATCACCAATGTATAGCCGACTTGCAAATTACAACTCATATATCTCTGTTTCAAGATCATAGATATTATTGTCTCAGTATTACTCGTGATGAATTCCATGAAGTAATACTCTGAGCGTGGGTTTATCCAATACTCAAATCTCAATTTCTGAGTACTCATGAACGTTGCAGCAAATCTATTGCCATGTCTATCCTTAGACAATTCTACAATCCAGTTCATGACAGTCTTGATTCACTACTTACTTCCAAAAGTATGAGCGACTGTGGAGTTTGAATAATCTTATTATTCGGGAAGTCAAAACATGCAAAGTGAAACGCAATAATAATATTAATCCTATATGGCCCCAAAGCTTTTGAGCGTAAATAAAAACACTTTTATTTAAACACCATATTGATTACTCATTATTCATTGCTTACAGTTTCAGAAAATCAACTTATTACTTGAATTATAACCACAATTGTCCCATGCTCCAAGCATGCACACTTTGGTTTCCTATGGTCCATACTTTGTGAAATAAATCAATTGAAAAACCTTTCTAATGATGCTCATTTCACAATTCCCAATCCCTATTATTAGTGTTAGAACACAAGGTTCTTGCAACTACTAGAATATGCTAGATTCTGACATTTTATGCAACGATCCATTCGCAAAGTCACAGCACAAAAGTCACCAAGACTTGGCAAATGAAATTACAAAGTACTCTATCGGAAATTGTTACAAGATAATTCCATAGACGTGAAGTCTCACATTCAAAGTACATTCCTTTGAACATCCTTCTTGCACAAAAGTTTCTAATCTAGACACAGACTCTCAACATCCAACTCCCAATATGGAGACATTTCCATATTTGCCATATGACAGCTTATAGAATTTTATCTATTCATAATAATGTCAATATAGCCCATTCAGTACTATACTTCTAACTACTCACAAGCGACAAATCCTCAGTGAACCTCAGATTTTCCTTTGATAGTTGTTTAATTATTTTAGTCAAAAACCGATTCTATTTCCTTTTTCCCTCTTAATGCCCTAGGCATTTGGAAAATTTTAGAATGGTAAAATATTACAGCATATGCAATCAATCCTATACCTGAAGCGTATTGGACACAATGCATAATGTCTCACATAAAGACGTGATACTTTATCATCCTTCTGCCATAATATTTTATGTGTCATGTTCCCACAATTCGATCTATGAAGAGGGATGCCGTGATTATAATCGAATTTGAGAATGCACTAAATATCCTTGACTAAATTTATTAATGTTTCTCGATCTAAGCTTTAGAATTTTTGAAACGAAGTATAATATTCTCTCCCTTAATTATAGCAAAACAACTTTTCAAACACTACAACTTTGCAAAGTGAATCTTTGTTTTCTATAATTAATATTGCTAACTCGCAATACTTTACCATAATAATCATGCTCCCACTAACATGATGATTATTTTCTTACAAGCATAACACTTATGCTCCCACTAGCTTTGACATGTATTTAGAAAACAATTAAACTTCCAGAGAACAATGCTTATTAAATTCCTTAAGTTCATATTTCTAATACCTAATGCTTTGATAAGCCTTTATCAAAGCTTCTTAAAATCATACACCTTTTCCTTAGATAGCTCATATGTGTGTCTAGACAAATTCAGAACTTATGTCACTAAGTCCCAAATGTTCAGACTAATTGTCAAATCTCATAATTCGAACTATGGAAAGGGATGCCGTAAGCATAATCGAATTTGAGAATACAATTTCCACAATTGCTATCTTCTTAAAATCTCTCTTAGTGAAAGCATTTCCTCACAGTCATTTTCATGAAGGATGTAATCTTATGACACTTAGATTTTGTGGTGTATAAGTTCCTATCCATGTGAATTTGTCAAAACCAAAGTTTGTGACAAATCCAAACTCATATGGACTGAACTTTCTCAATCTCGATTTCTTGCCTCATGGTAACACGAGTGCCCACCATGTCTTCCAAGTGGTTTATCAACTCATCCTTACTTATCAATGTACTTTCCATTGATCAAGGTGCTATGTCTTTATGCATTCACATGAGAACTCATAGAACTCACTTGCATAATTAATTCAATTGGAATGACATAGAAAAGGAGTATGTCATCCACGATAGGCTATAAACCTCAAGTCGTGTGCTAGTGATGATCGATAAGGTTTATTATTGATTAGTTCTTGAAACCTTTTTCAAGATCATTAAAACTCCCACTGACCTCTTCACATATACGATTCTCTTGTCAGGAAACTTTCCTCGACAAAACAAATATTCAAGAGTTAGTGTGGTTCTTATCAAGACAAAACACTTCACAAAATTTGTCCTAGTTGGTCTTTGTCTTATCCAAGACATCACAACTTACAAATTTTAAATGTGCAAGAATAAGAAAACTTTTCCAAATTCCACATTTGATGAGTGTTATAAACCTTCTTGAGACTTGTCACTCAATTCACAATCTTGGAGTATAACTCTAAGACTTGATGTTGGAACGAAGTATGATTGACTTCTTGATTTTAACCATTTCCACAATTCTCGATTCCTCTTCTTATACATGCAAATGTACTAACACTTACTTAGAGGATCAATTGAGATATGGTTCCTAATCACTAAGACTTGTCATAAAACACAATAAAAGTTACTCTCCCTTCTTCTTAGAATAGAGAAACTTTTATCTTTCTGCCTACTTGATTCTTCTTATTCGTTCTGCCATTGATTGAAACTCTTTCAATCAACTCAGAATTATATTTAATCTTATAAGCATAACCATATTCACTAAACTTTAGTAAATTATGACGAATATCTTTATCACTCTCGTGGTGGACTTGATCAATGTACAACCTAGTGTACTTGATCTCCTAGTCCTTCTCCTGACACTTTGTCAAAGAATTAGTCTAATTTCCAAATATGAAGTTTCTCATTCATCACGCAATCAAGTTGCATGACTCCAAGTTTCTGTCCAATTGAAGCTTGGGCGATGAGAATCTTTCCTCATTTGGCAAATTCTCGACATTTCCACAAATGACATAATTAAGAATCAAATCCATTATTGATAACAATACATCAATTTTTCATAACGACTTCATTGCAAGGATATAAAATTATTCAAACCAAAAATTTTATTTTATTCATAACAGCAGCAGAAAACTTGTCCTTACAATGCAAAATCAACTGAAAAACTATGTATTTATTCCTAACAAATCTATCATAACTTTCTAAGCTCAAAATCTGATCTTCGAATCCATGCGACGGTGATCCATTTCTTCGTGATCAGACTCATCTTGCTTTTCCATTAAGCTTCCTCTCTTTTCACTGTTCCTGAAAAACATTTAAATGTAATCTTGTCACATTATGTATTAAGAATCAATGAATAGGAACTTGATGGAGTTAGATAGTGGATTTTATACCCAAGGAAGAGTCATAACACTAGACTCTCCCATCTCTTAGATCTCTCAGGTAGATAGGGCAGCTTCGTCTCCAATGCCCCTTCTCTTGGCAATAAAAGCAAATGGACTCTTTTGGAATGACACAAGGAACAATCTCAGAGTTTACCTTTTCTGGATCTCCAATGTCATCATTTTCAATGCCCCTTGAAGTTTGGGAGTTTGATTCACCAGACAAATTTGCTTGATCAGCACGCTAAATCATTGCTGATTCAACAGCTATAAGTAAATAGGTGAGATCAATGAGGGTCACGTCGTGATCCATCATATAGTACTCTCTAACGAACTCACTATATGATTCAGGAAGTGACTGAAGAACCCAGTCAACAACCAACTCACTTGAAATCTCGACACCAAACATGCTTAACCTATCAATGTGTGACTTTATCTCTAAGACGTGTGCACACATAGGTTTCCCATCTTCGTGTTTACTTGCCAAAAGGGCTTGAGTGAGCTTGAACTTTTCAAGCCTTCGAATTTGTAGGTTTGGGAGAACAACGGGGGGAGGTGGAGGAAGTGGAATCAAGTTAGGGATTGATCTTTCACCTTCATAGTGGAACAAACCTTGAGCAGGAATACTTTTTCCTATAGACTCGTGAAGACCATGGTTAGATTCAGACATCTACAAAAATGGGAGAAAATTCAAGTTAGTTGATAAGAATCCTTGATGTAACACCCAAAAGAAACATCAAGGCTAGGATCCAACACAACATTAATTGGAAGGGGGATGCCGTAATCCAATTTGCAGAATATTTGAAGGTAGGTAAATGACGATTTACCAATTTCCACCATGAAAAACGAAAAAAGTTAAGTTTTAAATGTATTGGAAACTCCTAGATCCTTTGAGACACATTGAAACTATTCAATGGCATGTTTTAGTCTCGGATTATGCTCTTCTATTTGTGACTGGGATGCCGAGGATCACAAACAAGATGTGAATAACCATGCAAATGTGTTTGGTAACCTCTTTGTCTTTATCATTAACTATTGATGTGCCGGTAAACCACACACGCTCCATCAAAATGACAATTATAAGATACCCATTACTACTCTTTATTAGTGTCTTTTAGTGTGTCGGTTAACCACACACGCTCCACTAACGACCAATAAAGCATAATGTGCAATTTCATGGATTAGCATACTTTTCACATTTTTCCTAAAGTAACTAGAGTTGGGATTTTGAAAAATATTGTTCTAGTACTTTCTTTAATAACATTATACTTTTAATGAGATGTAGTTGTCCTATCAAATCCGTTCTGCTAACGACCCTCCACTAATCAAGGAAGCGGTGGGTGAGAGTGGACACCCATTCAACTACCATTTTATAGGCAGTTTCCTTATACCCCCCTTATAGATTAGCTTCGTGAATGAGGCATACTAGCGATTTGACTGACCATATTTTTATACATACATAATATTTAACTTTTAATTATAATATATATAAGGTGTGTTTTAAAACATTTTAAAACTCCAAGGGTTTATATAAATTTTTCGAAATTTAAACTATTAAATTTTAAATTTAAGTAAACCAATTAATTAGATTTAATATTTATCTATTAATTATCTTTTAATTAATTTATTAAATCTTTTAAGGATTATCTAATTAAATTAAACAATTAACTTAATCCTAATCCATATCCCTTCTAGATTTCGAAAATATGGGGATAGGATAATTTCCTTATTTATCTCAATAATACAATAAGGCAACTATTATCCAAAACAAAGAAACCCTAAAAGAGGGAGCATATTTCGAAATTACAAGGGGAGGAGGCTAGGGTTTTGGAAACCCTAACCCTAATTTCGACTAGGGCTCATGGAGGCTAGGGTTTTCGAAAACCCTTTGCACCAAAACCCTAAAATCGAAAATTTTGGCCTTTAGGGTTTAATGGCTATAAACCCTAATTTGCAATTCAACTATTATAGCAATTCAATTTAAAACAACAATGGCTCTGATACCACCGATGGGTTTTAGGTAAAACAAATAAACTAGAAAAACAATTCCTAAGCTCACATGCAACCTACTTTCGATCTATGTTTTATCTATTGAACATACAACTTTGAATTGCAAAACAAGAACCCTAGAGGAGAGAGGCTAATATCAAAATTAACAAACTAGGGTTTAGTAATTACATACCTTTCAATTGTTATAGTAAACAATTGATAATTCCCTTGATCATGATCTTGATCTTCTTGGAAGCTTAGCACCACAAGTGTAATGCCTCTAATGGAATCACACCCAAACTAGCAAGAAGGAAAGTAGAAGGAGAGAGAGGGAGTATGCAATTTTCTGCCCTAAGGGTTTCTTCCAAAGAAAGAGTCACCAAAATGTGAACCAGGAGGCTCCTTATATAGTTGAGGGATCTAGGGTTTAAGAAAAACCCTAATGCTCCTTGCTTAGGGCCTAAGCAAAGCCAAAGGCCTTATCCAAGCCCCCTTGGACGAAATCCTTAGGGTTTCCCCTATAGATTTCGTCCACCTCCTTCCAAGGAGGTTCTGGAGCCTTCCACTCAACTATTAGATAATTGCAAACTAGTCCCTGCACTTTATAATTAATTCTTTTAACCCCAAAATTAATTCTAATTAATTTCTGGGTAACAATTAATTAAACAAAATGATTTCTTATTAATATATTAATCTTTTAACATATTAATAAATTCATTTATATTAATTTATTAATCTTATAATAAATTAATATCTCTCCTTTCATAATTTCCTTGTCCGGTTGCTAGGTTTGAGGGCAACCCAAAAGGACTGTGCTGCTATCAATTTAAGTACATACCAATTATAGTTATGGGCTTAGACACCTAATCCGACAGTCTCCCACTTGGATAAGTCTATAACTATAATTGCTAGTATGCCTTCTAAATTTGACCAGCAAATTGTAGCTTCCAAAAAGCTGCTGCCGAACTCTGACCCAGTCAGTTACGAGTCCTAAGATAAGTGATCATATAATCCTTCGTTTTGCAAGATATCCCCAGACATAAGACATGGAATACAATCAATCTCTTTGTCCAGAATCTATGTTTCCCG
This sequence comes from Lactuca serriola, assembly GCF_051521515.1. NCBI lineage: Eukaryota > Viridiplantae > Streptophyta > Magnoliopsida > Asterales > Asteraceae > Lactuca > Lactuca serriola. Next base: position 240,832,137 of record NC_136408.1, read on the forward strand.
ATTTCTGATTTGTGATGATATAGGACTTCTAATTGATCACATCAATTAGTCCTGGCTGGGCCCAGCACATAAGTCAACACCAAATCATCGAGGGGCCCACATATATCGCTTTTCCGGTTAGGGCAAAAGGAACGAATAAACATTGAATCATATGCTTGTATCTTTTACTCATCAAACCATACATGACAATACGTTTTATAACACCAAGTTACTGATGCGTTTTCGTATCACCAATGTATAGCCGACTTGCAAATTACAACTCATATATCTCTGTTTCAAGATCATAGATATTATCGTCTCAGTATTATTCGTGATGAATTCCATGAAGTAATACTCTGAGCGTGGGTTTATCCAATACTCAAATCTCAATTTCTGAGTACTCATGAACGTTGCAGCAAATCTATTGCCATGCCTATCCTTAGACAATTCTACAATCCAGTTCATGACAGTCTTGATTCACTACTTACTTCCAAAAGTATGAGCGACTGTGCAGTTTGAATAATCTTATTATTCGGGAAGTCAAAACATGCAAAGTGAAACGCAATAATAATATTAATCCTATATGGCCCCAAAGTTTTTGAGCGTAAATAAAAACACTTTTATTTAAACACCATATTGATTACTCATTATTCATTGCTTACAGTTTCAGAAAATCAACTTATTACTTGAATTATAACCACAATTGTCCCATGCTCCAAGCATGCACACTTTGGTTTCCTATGGTCCATACTTTGTGAAATAAATCAATTGAAAAACCTTTCCAATGATGCTCATTTCACAATTCCCAATCCCTATTATTAGTGTTAGAACACAAGGTTCTTGCAACTACTAGAATATGCTAGATTCTGACATTTTATGCAACGATCCTTTCGCAAAGTCACAGCACAAAAGTCACCAAGACTTGGCAAATGAAATTACAAAGTACTCTATCGAAAATTGTTACAAGATAATTCCATAGACGTGAAGTCTCACATTCAAAGTACATTCCTTTGAACATCCTTCTTGCACAAAAGTTTCTAATCTAGACACAGACTCTCAACATCCAACTCCCAATATGGAGACATTTCCATATTTGCCATATGACAGCTTATAGAATCTTATCTATTCATAATAATGTCAATATAGCCCATTCAGTACTATACTTCTAACTACTCACAAGCGACAAATCCTCAGTGAACCTCAGATTTTCCTTTGATAGTTGTTTAATTATTTTAGTCAAAAACCGATTCTATTTCCTTTTTCCCTCTTAATGCCCTAGGCATTTGGAAAATTTTAGAATGGTAAAATATTACAGCATATGCAATCAATCCTATACCTGAAGCGTATTGGACACAATGCATAATGTCTCACATAAAGACGTGATACTTTATCATCCTTCTGCCATAATATTTTATGTGTCCTGTTCCCACAATTCGATCTATGAAGAGGGATGCCGTGATCATAATCGAATTTGAGAATGCACTAAATATCCTTGACTAAATTTATTAATGTTTCTCGATCTAAGCATTAGAATTTTTGAAACGAAGTATAATATTCTCTCCCTTAATTATAGCAAAACAACTTTTCAAACACTACAACTTTGCAAAGTGAATCTTTGTTTTCTATAATTAATATTGCTAACTCGCAATACTTTACCATAATAATCATGCTCCCACTAACATGATGATTATTTTCTTACAAGCATAACACTTATGCTCCCACTAGCTTTGACATGTATTTAGAAAACAATTAAACTTCCAGAGAACAATGCTTATTGAATTCCTTAAGTTCATATTTCGAATACCTAATGCTTTGATAAGCCTTTATCAAAGCTTCTTAAAATCATACACCTTTTCCTTAGAAAGCTCATATGTGTGTCTAGACAAATTCAGAACTTATGTCACTAAGTCCCAAATGTTCAGACTAATTGTCAAATCTCATAATTCGAACTATGGAAAGGGATGCCGTAAGCATAATCGAATTTGAGAATACAATTTCCACAATTGCTATCTTCTTAAAATCTCTCTTAGTGAAAGCATTTCCTTACAGTCATTTTCATGAAGGAGGTAATCTTATGACACTTAGATTTTGTGGTGTATAAGTTCCTATCCATGTGAATTTGTCAAAACCAAAGTTTGTGACAAATCCAAACTCATATGGACTGAACTTTCTCAATCTCGATTTCTTGCCTCATGGTAACACGAGTGCCCACCATGTCTTCCAAGTGGTTTATCAACTCATCCTTACTTATCAATGTACTTTCCATTGATCAAGGTGCTATGTCTTTATGCATTCACATGAGAACTCATAGAACTCACTTGCATAATTAATTCAATTGGAATGACATAGAAAAGGAGTATGTCATCCACGATAGGCTATAAACCTCAAGTCGTGTGCTAGTGATGATCGATAAGGTTTATTCTTGATTAGTTCTTGAAACCTTTTTCAAGATCATTAAAACTCCCACTGACCTCTTCACATATACGATTCTCTTGTCAGGAAACTTTCCTCGACAAAACAAATATTCAAGAGTTAGTGTGGTTCTTATCAAGACAAAACACTTCACAAAATTTGTCCTAGTTGGTCTTTGTCTTATCCAAGACATCACAACTTACAAATTTTAAATGTGCAAGAATAAGAAAACTTTTCCAAATTCCACATTTGATGAGTGTTATAAACCTTCTTGAGACTTGTCACTCAATTCACAATCTTGGAGTATAACTCTAAGACTTGATGTTGGAACGAAGTATGATTGACTTCTTGATTTTAACCATTTCCACAATTCTCGATTCCTCTTCTTATACATGCAAATGTACTAACACTTACTTAGAGGATCAATTGAGATATGGTTCCTAATCATTAAGACTTATCATAAAACACAATAAAAGTTACTCTCCCTTCTTCTTAGAATAGAGAAACTTTTATCTTTCTGCCTACTTGATTCTTCTTATTCGTTCTGCCATTGATTGAAACTCTTTCAATCAACTCAGAATTATATTTAATCTTATAAGCATAACCATATTCACTAAACTTTAGTAAATTATGACGAATATCTTTATCACTCTCGTGGTGGACTTGATCAATGTACAACCTAGTGTACTTGATCTCCTAGTCCTTCTCTTGACACTTTGTCAAAGAATTAGTCTAATTTCCAAATATGAAGTTTCTCATTCATCACGCAATCAAGTTGCATGACTCCAAGTTTTTGTCCAATTGAAGCTTGGGCGATGAGAATCTTTCCTCATTTGGCAAATTCTCGACATTTCCACAAATGACATAATTAAGAATCAAATCCATTATTGATAACAATACATCAATTTTTCATAACGACTTCATTGCAAGGATATAAAATTATTCAAACCAAAAATTTTATTTTATTCATAAAAGCAGCGGAAAACTTGTCCTTACAATGCAAAATCAACTGAAAAACTATGTATTTATTCCTAACAAATCTATCATAACTTTCTAAGCTCAAAATCTGATCTTCAAATCCATGCAACGGTGATCCATTTCTTCGTGATCAGACTCATCTTGCTTTTCCATTAAGCTTCCTCTCTTTTCACTGTTCCTGAAAAACATTTAAATGTAATCTTATCACATTATGTATTAAGAATCAATGAATAGGAAATTGATGGAGTTAGATAGTGGATTTTAACCAAGGAGGAGTCATAACACTAGACTCTCCCATCTCTTAGATCCCTCAGGTAGATAGGGCAACTTCGTCTCCAATGCCCCTTCTCTTGGCAATAAAAGCAAATGGACTCTTTTGGAATGACACAAGGAACAATCTCAGAGTTTACCTTTTCTGGATCTCCAATGTCATCATTTTCAATGCCCCTTGAAGTTTGGGAGTTTGATTCACCAGACAAATTTGCTTGATCAGCATGCCAAATCATTGCTGATTCAACAGCTATAAGCAAGTAGGTGAGATCAATGAGGGTCACGTCGTGATCCATCATATAGTACTCTCTAACGAACTCACTATATGATTCAGGAAGTGACTGAAGAACCCAGTCAACAGCCAACTCACTTGAAATCTCGACACCAAACATGCTTAACCTATCAATGTGTGACTTTATGTCTAAGACGTGTGCACACACAGGTTTCCCATCTTCGTGTTTACTTGCCAAAAGGGCTTGAGTGAGCTTGAACTTTTCAAGCCTTCGAATTTGTAGGTTTGGGAGAACAACGGGAGGAGGTGGAGTAAGTGGAATCAAGTTAGTCCACATGGTAGGGATTGATCTTTCACCTTCATAGTGGAACAAACCTTGAGCAGGAATACTTTTTCCTTTAGATTCGGGAAGACCATGGTTAGATTCAGACATCCACAAAAATGGGAGAAAATTCAAGTTAGTTGATAAGAATCCTTGATGTAACACCAAAAAGAAACATCAAGGCTAGGATCCAACACAACATTAATTGGAAGAGGGATGCCGTAATCCAATTTGCAGAATATTTGAAGGTAGGTAAATGACGATTTACCAATTTCCACCATGTAAAACGAAAAAAGTTAAGTTTTAAATGTATTGGAAACTCCTAGATCCTTTGAGACACATTGAAACTATTCAATGGCATGTTTTAATCTTGGATTATGCTCTTCTATTTGTGACTGGGATGCCGAGGATCACAAACAAGATGTGAATAACCATGCAAATGTGCTTGGTAACCTCATTGTCTTTATCATTAACTATTGATGTGCCGGTAAACCACACACGCTCCATCAAAATGACAATTATAAGATACCCATTACTACTCTTTATTAGTGCCTTTTAGTGTGCCGGTTAACCACACACGCTCCACTAACGACCAATAAAGCATAATGTGCAATTTCATGGATTAGCATACTTTTCACATTTTTCCTAAAGTAACTAGAGTTGGGATTTTGAAAAATAGTGTTCTAGTACTTTCTTTAATAACATTATACTTTTAATGAGATGTAGTTGTCCTATCAAATCCGTTCTGCTAACGACCCTCCACTAATCAAGGAAGCGGTGGGTGAGAGTGGACACCCATTCAACTACCATTTTATAGGCAGTTTCCTTATACCCCCCTTATAGATTAGCTTCGTGAATGAGGCATACTAGCGATTTGACTGACCATATTCTTATACATATATAATATTTAACTTTTAATTATAATATATATATATAAGGTGTGTTTTAAAACATTTTAAAACTCCAAGGGTTTATATAAATTTTTCGAAATTTAAACTATTAAATTTTAAATTTAAGTAAACCAATTAATTAGATTTAATATTTATCTATTAATTAACTTTTAATTAATTTATTAAATCTTTTAAGGATTATCTAATTAAATTAAACAATTAACTTAATCCTAATCCATATCCCTTCTAGATTTCGAAAATATGGGGATGGGATAATTTCCTTATTTATCTCAATAATACAATAAGGCAACTATTATCCAAAACAAAGAAACCCTAAAAGAGGGAGCATATTTCGAAATTACAAGGGGAGGAGGCTAGGGTTTTGGAAACCCTAACCCTAATTTCGACTAGGGCTCATGGAGGCTAGGGTTTTCGAAAACCCTTTGCACCAAAACCCTAAAATCAAAAATTTTGGCATTTAGGGTTTAATGGCTATAAACCCTAATTTGCAATTCAACTATTATAGCAATTCAATTTAAAACAACAATGGCTCTGATACCACTGATGTGTTTTAGGTAAAACAAATAAACTAGAAAAACAATTCCTAAGCTCACATGAACCTACTTTCGATCTATGTTTTATCTATTGAACATACAACTTTGAATTGCAAAACAAGAACCCTAGAGGAGAGAGGCTAATATCAAAATTAACAAACTAGGGTTTAGTAATTACATACCTTTCAATTGTTATAGTAAACAATTGATAATTCCCTTGATCATGATCTTGATCTTCTTGGAAGCTTAGCACCACAAGTGTAATGCCTCTAATGGAATCACACCCAAACTAGCAAGAAGGAAAGTTGAAGGAGAGAGAGGGAGTATGCAATTTTCGGCCCTAAGGGTTTCTTCCAAAGAAAGAGTCACCAAAATGTGAACTAGGAGGCTCCTTATATAGTTGAGGGATCTAGGGTTTAGGAAAAACCCTAATGCTCCTTCCAAGGAGTTTCTGGCTAACAATTAATTAAACAAAATGATTTCTTATTAATATATTAATCTTTTAACATATTAATAAATTCATTTATATTAATTTATTTATCTTATAATAAATTAATATCTCTCCTTTCATAATTTCCTTGTCCGGTTGCTAGGTTTGAGGGCAACCCAAAAGGACTGTGCTGCTATCAATTCAAGTACATACCAATTATAGTTATGGGCTTAGACACCTAATCCAACAGCAACTACCTCGCTTGATCCATCAAATTTTTTAAAAGCAAAGTTTGCAGAATCAAACTCTCTTTTTAATGTATCAAGCTCAGTAATTAGCTCATCATTTTGTCTTTTAACATAATCATACAATTCACATTTTTCACTGTATTCTATTTGAATCCTTCTGAAATCTTTTATTTTAGTTTCTAACTAGTCCTTAAGGGTTTTTGTCCTTTCCTAAGTTGGTAGCCCTCATATCTAAGGTCCTGTACTTCTCTACGTAATAATTGGATTTCATCACGAAGAACTTTAACATATTCTTTACATTCATGAGAACAAGATGGTAGGTTTACCTCGCTTTTCTTGTGCTCGGAAGAAGTAGACACCATTAGAGCAAGCTGCAACTCCATCATCTCTGCTTCGGGATCAACATCATCATTCTTCAAGGTAGCATCATCAATCTGAGCTAGGTGAGCATTTTCTGGCTCTGAGATATTCAAAGCCTGAATATGGTCCTCCCAGTCAAAGGATTGAGTGACCATAACAGTCTCACCATTAGCTGCAACACCTGCATGGTTGATTCCCACTGCTACCATTGTCTTGTTGTTGTAGATCCTACGATCTGGCTTAGGACATTCAAGAGAAAAATAACCCGGCTCGTGCCAGTTGAAACATCTCAGCATGCCCTTGTTAAATCCCACCTTCTTATCAGCATTCACGCCCCAGTTGCTCTTCCCCGTCTTCTTAGCTAACTGCTTCGCCCTGAAAACAGCCATAGCAATCTGCCATGTAATGTCCATCTCTTCTACTTCTTCAGGATGAATCTGATCCAAATCAACAAATGACAACAGAGGTGGAAGATCTCCAGCTACAAGAGCATTGTAGCAGTTAACTAGCCCAGTAGCTAGAGCCAGATTTTCATCAGAGTCTTTAGAGCTTGAGGAAGAGGCGACAGCTGGCATATTTGGAGCAGGGACAGCTTGTGGAGTAACAAATGGCTGATTTTGATAGTGAGGGATGGATGATGTAGCAGCGAAGGTCTGAATCTGAGGTTATTGAGCTGCAAAGGCTTGACCTGAGGAATACATGATTGATGAGGGAGCATTGTTGGATGAGATTCCAAGTTTTGTAGTAGAGTATGAGTGCACATGCTTAATCTCTCTCTGTTTGTCATCGATGTCAAAAGCTTTGATGATCGCCATGATTTCAGCAAGAGTGAGGCGATTTAAATCCTTAGTTTTCTTAATCACAGCAACATTCATATCCCATCATCAAGGAAGAGCATTCAGAAGCTTCTTGTTGATTTTTGACTTGGTCAAGAAAATCCCCGATGTTCATGTCAGTTGTGAGAGTTGTGAACCGTTGCAGCTAAGCCTTAAGAGTATCTCCTGGAATGTAGTTGAACATATTGAAGTTTTGTCTCAACATGTCCTACCGACTCTCCTTCATATCTTCATTGCCCTCATAAACTTCAATTAGGGCTTTCCATAGATCTTTAGCTGAGGTGTACTCACGTAAACCTTGAGAAATATCGGGAGATAATGCCATGGTTAAAGTGGCTGAAGCTTTCCTGTTCCTCAACATTCTCAAACTCCTCATCAGTGTAGTTCTCAATAGCCTTGTCAATTACATGTCCTCCAACTGTAATAGTGATCCTGACAGGTCCTCTAAGAATGCTTCGCCAGACCTTAAAGTCCTTCATTTTGATGTATCTTTCAATTCTATACTTCCACTTAGGGAACCATCCACAGACATTAATCTTGGAATACACATGGTAGTGCCCATGACAGTGTCAAGTTCATGGAAATGATTTTGAATTTGAGATTCTATTTGAAATTGAAGCAAAATAAGCAAATTAAGTTGAAAAAGGTGTTTATGGTTGATGACGTTTACGACCGTAAACTGTGTTTACGGATGAGCAGTTTACGGTTTATACGTTTCCGGTTTATGTGTTTACGGTTAAGAAGATTGGTTTACGGTTTTTGAAGATTCAGAGTTTACGGTTCTTCAAGATCTTGATTTAACAACCGTAAATAGAGTTTACGGTTGGTAGTAAATTCCCAGAAAGCCTTCAGAAACACGTTTTTTGCAGTTGATTTAATTCCCTTGACCACGAAAACACTTTAAACAGGCTCGAACAATAAGAATATCGGTTGAAACAACCCAAAATTTGATTGAATGAAGCTTTAACATCGGTTTTATGCTTTGATACCAATTGTAAGGCCCAAATAAGGATCTTTACCAGCAATCAAGCAACAAACAATCACAGAATAAGAACATGATGAAAAGAAACCGAGCTTGCGCACGTTTATATTCAATAAATTGTCAGGTACAACTCGATGAACTCCTCTGTAATCTCTATGGAATCAACAACAAAAAAAAGACCTACTCCTCCACTATTTATACCCGACTAGACCACAAATTGTGGTTGCGACCGTAAACAGGGTTTACGGCCGTAAACGTGTTTACGGCCGTAAACTCTGTTTACGGTCGTGAACACACAAAATGACCAAAATCGAATAAATAACTCATAAACTGTATTACAGACTCATGCTAAACAAAATGCACTGAAATCCTAGATGAAACCATTAACTGGACTCTTCAGATCGTGGCAAGGAAAAGGCGTGATCGTACCACTCCTCGTTTTGATGATTTTGTTTCTGGGATACTCTGATATATATGTTTTGGAAACATGTTTTGTAATAACTATTGAATTTTGGAAGCATTTTAAAAGTTTAAATTGGCTTGATTTTTTCATGGGTGTTACATGTTGAATGGTCTATACCGCCATGACATGTGCCTGGAATGGCGGTTGTGTCTCCATTGGTTATTGTCCTGCTTTTCTTGTTAAAACGGGCTCGGCCGGGGCGCCATTTCCTCCTGGTTGAGATAGGTGTTCGCCACGGCTTTGTTATTGGCCTCTTTTCATTCTTCTCCCTCGATTGGCATAAGTACTTTTCCATACAAAACTTGAGTTCGTCCCTGGATCGAGGGACTGTTCCTTGCATCTTTCTTGATAAGGGTCCAAGATGCAGACCTTGGGCAATGGCGCCTGTCACTAGTAGCTCTTTATGTTTCGGGACATTTAGGGTAGCTAGTGTGATCCGGTCATAGTACTCACGGATCGATTCTTCTTCTTTTTGTTTTCACGCCATCACGGAGTTGGCGTCTCCTTTTCCTTTTCTCAATTACATGAAGTTGTTGAGGAAAAGGTGTTTTAGCTGCTCAAAGCTTTAGATACTGCCTGGCCTTAGAGACTTGAACCACTTGTACGCATTTCCAGTTCAGTTATAGGGGAAATACATGCAAGTGAAGCAGTGATCCATCTTAAGAGATGTCATCATCCACTCATAGTTGTCAATGTGGTCATTTGTGTCTGTAGTGTCGTCATACTTTGGCATGTTTGGAATCATCGCAGTGTGCGAGATCTCGTGCTGCAGGAGTTCATGGCAGAAGGTGGAACTTGCGCTTCGCATGGGGTTTTCCATGTATGAGTATGGCATACCACCGTAAGCCATGTGTTGTTGCGTCTGATAGGGGCTCGCACACATATGGTTATGTATGGCCACCTGCGAGATATACGGTTGATACCGCTGTAGGTTTGGCTATGATCCAAAGGCCTTGATTGCACATTGCCCAGTTGGGGGAACTAGATACGGGCTTGCTCCAATGTAATATTGTGTATATGGGTTGAACGGTTGACCTACTGTCATAAAGGGGTTGAATTCAAATGCTACCGAGAGCTGGACGCCGGATCCATAAGGGCCAGGTCCCTGGCTGGATGAAGTCTGCATGCATGGAACTTGTGGCTGGGATAGTGCAGGGGGTGCACTTGGCATCTGTTGTACAAGCTTATTGAAGCTTGACAGTTGTTGTGCCAATATCGGCACATGATAAAAACCTGGCATGGTGGTGTATGGATGAACCATCGAGGTATATTGTGGTTGTGGTTGAATGGTTGGAGGGATCCAGGTTCCAATGTTAGAAACGTGCAGGAATGATTGTTGTTGCGATGCAGGGATCTCTATTTGTTGCGTTGCGATGATTTATGGAGTTGTGGTTACAATTGCTATTTGTGGGGCCGTGCTGGTTGTTGGGCGCTATAGATTGGTGACGTAAGTTGCCATTGTTTCGAGTGCAGAACTGGACGGTGTCTATGAGACCGGTATGCGGTTTGAGGCGTACTTCTCCTGAACAGAGGTTTGCCCTCCATCAAGTGGCAGCATTAGGTGCAACAGGCTTTTTGTTGCGGCTCCTAATGTCATTGGGATATCGCCTGTCGGTGTTGCTTTTTGGTTTTGTTTTGTGGATGTGTCGTTCTAAAGATACGCCCGGATGGCGCCAAATGTTGTGATATGATTGAGAGGATCGAATCATAACTTCATAAGGGATCCGTATGAGTATCGTCTCTTGTTATCACGGTGCAACAGAGACAAATGAACGTTAGTGAACGTCCGAGAGGAGTTCCCGGGACGAAGTTGTGATGATCAAGTCAATACGAGATCAAAGAAATATGGTAGAAGATTACAGGAAAGAGAGAATTGTGTCCTCTTCTGTAACACCCAAAAAACATTTTGGGTCAAAAATATGGTTTATACTTTGCTTTTCTAGGATATTCTATTTTTATGTAATGTTTATGAGTTTACGGTCAGATGGTCTGTTTACGGCCATAAACCCATTTACGACCATAAACCCATTAGGCCCATATTCCCCTTGTGTGTGTGTGTGTGTATATATATATATATATATATATATATATATATATATATATATAGGTGTTAGAGGTGAGGAGTATGGATTGATGAACAAAAAAAGGAGTGTACGACCTAGAGAGAGGGAAGAGAGGAGTTTTAGTGTGTGTTAGTGTTTGTGAATCTTGTATCCGGATCTTTATTCTAAGCAATACATACAAGATTCATCATCTTCTTCTTCTCCTTCTCTTCTATTTTATCTGACATCATCCGTTCGATTGGGATTCCACACCATCAAACGGATCTGATTGATACACATACATTTTTGGGGACTTATAATTGGTAACAGAGCTTTGTTTGTATCAGTAAATTTTGTTAGATCTCGAGCTTATTTGATCTTATTTTCGAAAGATTTTGTGTTTTTGGATAGATCTCTGAAAAATAAGGGGTGAAAAACGTCGTTCTTTTTTTTGTTTACAACCATTGAACGCTTCTCGGCCGTAATAAGTTTACGGCTAGGGTTTCTCGGCGGCGACGACGTTTACGGCTAGGGTTTCCAGAGTTTACGGCCCTGGAGTTTGCGGCCTCGGAAGTTTACGCCTGGCCTCGCACCTGGTCAGCAACCTTCTTCCTTGTGACAAGCCAAATTTTATTCCGTTATATTACCCCGTTTTCATTAACGTAATATTCCTTTTTATAATAGTTCCGTTAATTTGAGGTCGGAAAATAAATAAATGTTTTGTTTATTTATTTTTACCTTATGTCGTTATCGTCGTGATAGAATAAATAAAGACAAGTATCTTACATTTCCATTTGATTGGAAAAAGTTAATTTTTATTACGACCATTTAACCCGGGTAAAATGTTTAAACCTCGTTAAACACTAGTATCTGGTAGTCGTATACCGGGTGCAACACTTAGGGCATATATATAGGGAGTTGAAAACTCCCTAGAACCCTTTTACCACCCTAAACCCATACCCTCCCTCTACCCTCTCTCTCAAACTCAATTTCGCCTCAAATCCGCGAGTTTCCGCCTCCAAATCGTAAGTTCTTGCACCCTAGCTTGTTTTACAACCCATTGCATGTCATGATAGCTCAAAAATTGACCAAGAAGGCAAGGAGTAAGGAGTTTACGGCCCAAGAACACTCTAGGGCCGTAAACCCCTAAAATGATGCCAAACTTGCCCTAAAACTCCTCCTTAGGCTTGGAAACTAATTGGGGATTTAACCTAGGAGTGTTTAATCCATAAAATACAATTTTTGGGGCATAAATGAGGGTTTATGGCCCAAGCACATGCTTAGGCCGTAAACACCCTCTAAACTTGTAAAATCAAGTCGAAAACACTCCCAAACGACCCTCAGAATTAAGATATGAATTAGGGACTTGCTATTTCGGGTTTGGAGCAATTAAACACAAAGATTTGAGGGATAAAATAGAGTTCACGGCCCAAGCATATGCTTAGACTGTAAACTCCCCCAAACCATGTCAAATGAGAGTTTAAGTCCCCTAAATGTCCTTATACCTTCACTAGAATTTACTAAAAATGAGCTAAGGACTTTAACATCAAATATTGGAGGGTGTATGAGAGTTCACGGCCTAAGCCATGGTGCTTACGGCCGTAAACTCCCAAGGAGTGGTCATTTCGACCGTAAACTCCAAGGGAGTGCACTCTTGGAAACCTAATCACCCCTAAAGCCTTGTATACTACCTTAAAACCATTTCTAGAACCACAATAAGGCTTGAAACCGTTCAAAAACACTCCTCCCATGAGTTTACGGTCGTAAACTCATGGGGGATTTGGCCTTCCAACTGCGAACTCACATAAAGTGAGTTTTAGGAGAGTAAACTCGTTATTCGAGCCATACACACCCTTAAATGTTACCCGTAACGTCCCTAGCACTTAGTCATAGTGTTTCCGCACTTTAGGATGCGTATACTTGTTAAATTAGTATTATATGTACTAATTGTATGTAAACATATGTTATCATATGTTAATAGGTCACTAAGTGTGTTCAAGTCCTTACTTGACACCGAGCACCCAACCGACACCTTCATCGCATCCACTTACATCAGGTGAGTTCATACCCCTGAATGAACCTTTTAAATGTTTCTACATGTTTTAATGGGGGAATACAAGTTAAACATGCCAGTTATCATATCAATCACATGTGATTGATAACCCGCATGCACAAGAAATTACTACACAGTAAACTATTTTACCGAGTAAGATACTATAAATGGTTTTCTAAAATGTCTTCACTTGTTCAAATCTCTTACTATTATTGTTTTACCAAATTTCATTTAAAACTTATTTATGAAAGGTTTCGAAAGGATTTCAAAAGGTTTTCAAGCTTATTTTATAAAAGAGTACCAGGTCGTGATTTTCTTAAGTTATAAGGGTTTTCTAAAGTTTACATCAAAGTTTTCTTCCATGTTTTATTACTTCTACTTAGTTAAATGCTATTACTTTATTAACGCTTCTACTTCGAGATACGCTTATACTTTTTTATGCTTTTACTTCATGATACACTCTTACTTAGTAAGATGCTCCTACTCCACGATACGCTTATACGTCACGATACGCTTATACTTCACGATACGCTTATACTTCATGATACGCTTATACTTCACAATACGCTTATACTTCGTGATACGTTTATACTTCACGATACGCTTATACTTCACGATACGCTTCTACTTCACAATAAGCTCCTACTTGTTAACACTTATACTTTGGCAAACACTTCTACCTCGTTAAACACTTAAACTTCATTAAATGCTCCTACTTAGTTAAAATGTATGCCTGTGCTTGTATAGATATATATAAGTAATGTTTAAAGGACTTAGAAAGGCTTGTTCGCCCTATTTCCTTTTCTTTGTTGAGATGTGGTCTGGTAGGATCGGATGTCCATCCGAAGGTCGTTTGATCATTAGTTATATATTATGTATACAAGCATAGACATATAGGTTTTACATTAGTCAGTTCAGTTGCGAGTCTCTATCATTAGTCCAGTATTTTACATCAGATCTCACTACACGAGATACATCTACAGTACACGGCCTTCTCCATTGTCACGTTGGTAACCAGAGTCTCTTGTAGGGAGAGCGGACATTGTGTGTATAGATCTATATGGGATTGACACCCCCGCACCCTGACTGCTAGCTACAGTCTACGGCCTACCAAGCCAAGGGGTGACAAATGTCATACTTACACAGACGCCTGTAGGGCGTCTAGTTCTCTAGTGTCTATCAGTATGGTTACGAGTATCTCAGGGTTACCTCATAATTCATGTTCTTAAGGTAACGGGTTTTAACATTGTATTCACTGTACCCACTGTTTTTAGACCTCGCTAGACATATCATTCAGTTGATACTGTCTGGGGTTTGTCTCCACTATTTTGGACCTTACTAGCTGTATCTTTCATTTGATACTATCTGGGGTCTGTCTCCACTATTTTGGACCTTACTAGCTGTAGCTTTCATTTGATATTGTCTGTGGTCTGTCTCCACTATTTTGGACCTTACTAGCTGTATCTTTCATTTGATACTGTCTGAGGTCTGTCTCCACTATTTTGGACCTTACTAGTTGTATCTTTCATTTGATATTGTCTGGGGTCTGTCTCCACTGTTTTGGACCTTATTAGCTGTATCTTTCATTTGATATTGTCTAGGGTCTGTCACCACTGTTTTGGACCTTACTAGCTGTATCTTTCATTTGATACTGTCTAGGGTCTGTTTCCACTGTTTTAGGCCTTGCGTGTTGTGTCTTTCATTTGATACAATCTGGGGTATGTGTCTCCTTTTGTTAGACTGAGCCTGGCGTATCGTTCATTCATTGCTCTCTTGGAGTCTATGATTCCTTTTGCCTTAGTCAGCAGTCTTCACTACTGAGGCAAATGTTATTTTCCTTGATATTCTCCTACTTTCTTTAAAATCAAATCTCGTATTTTGATAATGATAGTGTTTAAGGGAAAACTACTTTTTACAACATAACTCTGACAGGTTTTGGTAGAAGACTACTTTTATTTAAGAAAATATAGGATTTTCTGGAAAGGACTCTAATGCACCATTGAATCTAAACTACTACTACTTATATAAAGTTATTTGACTAAAACGACACTAAATACTTATGAACTCACCAGCATTTGTAAAAATGTTGATACTCGCTTTTCAAATAACTTGTATTCTCAGGTCAGCATTAGACAGGTATATTCCAGGAGCTTCTGTTGAAGATAGTTTAGTACCAATCTACACCTATATTATCACTTGTGTTACTTTGATGTTCTATGTAATGTAAACCATGTAAAACTATTACTATTAATGCAATGGTTGTTTTACTTTGATTACTACACTACATATGTTGTGATACTTGACATGACGTCATCCACCCCAAAACGTTTCCGCCGTTCCGGTTTTGGGGTGTGACAGATTGGTATCAGAGCATTGTTTATAGTGAGCTAAGTATATCAATTCATAAAAGATGTACAGCCTATAAATACATAGGGATAAAACACTCTGACCAAGAACTATACTTTAAAATATAACCATATTTTAGCAAAGTATAAGAACATCCAGAATCTAAAAACTCGAACACAAGTATCACAAGAAGAACAAGAATAAAAGTCTTCGGATGTTGAGCATTACCGTCAATCCTTGGCAGTTATGTAATTGTAAGTTGGAATACATGTAACCTGATCAACTACATTTATTCGAGATGCGATGAACGTGTTCTTGGGAGTGATAGTGGTGTTGCAACAGGTCTGAAACCTACCAACTAGGAATGCTAGAGCCAAACATAAAGTTTAAAATACTATGGGAGTATTTTGGAATACTAAAAGACTCACATTAATCCTGGAATCAAATTCAAAAGATAAGAAACAAACAATAAATTAAAATACCATAGGGGTATTTTAGGATCCATAGACAACCTTGTGTGAAGAACTAAAAAGATCCGTATTGATATACCTACAATTACAGATAGTATACTCCCAAGGTTATATATAATATGGATCCCATAGGCTAAGAATCTGTGGTTTCGCTCTATTTCCTTTTCCTTGTTGGGATGTGGATCTAGAGTAGTATCACATATTCGAAGGCCTATCGGATCTAAGTTATATATGATTTGTATACCCTGTGTAATCATAGCAGGACTCGATATGGATCATCCAGTGAAATGTTAATAATCTCTTAGGATTCTTTAGACATTTCCATTCTCGCACGAACCCTGTAGAAAACCCTATCCACTTCAGTACTCGACAGAAGAGTTAAATTAAGACCCCGAAGAGGTTCATTGGGAATATTGAAATCACCAAGTGCCTATATCTTTTTAGGGACAACGGTGAGAAATTTGCCTAAACTTACGAGATTTCCAGTAATCCATCCAGAAGCGATGATGCCTAGAGTCGGAATCAGAAGGAAAGCGGAGTAGAGATTCAATATGTCCATACGAGGAGAGAACCCTAGGTAACTACCCAAAGGAAACCAACGCCAGTCACGGTCAAAGATACGAGGTAGACAGAGGGAGCCAGTACATGGAACTCGAGAAGTGTCTTTTCCTCGTGTTCGTCACGCTAATACACCTATAAAATAATACAATTTAGTGAGTTAGTGATTACGCTACTCACGCTATGTGTTAGGTAAATCTCCTTTTTCCCATTGCCAGTTACACGATTAGAGCGGATTCCCACACCTCTATTGAAAATGTTTAGCCATAAGCCTTAATGAGCCTCTCTTCCCGCAGTGTTCATTCCGAACTATTCTCAAATCTTTCCAGGCCGGAGAGTGAAACCTTTCCCAGTATAAAGGTAACTTAGTAGGAACGACTCCCATTTTATGGCCTTTTCCGATACTCACACTCCTACCTTGAATACCAGGACTACATCATAGGGATGTAAGTCGACACTCAGACAACCAACATCCGAGGCACGGGAAAATTTTAGGCCTAACATAGTAAGGATAGATATGTCCAGGGTTAACCATCGTCTCTCATCCGCTTGAGTTCCTTTCCGTATAGGAAAAACCATGCCTCCGAGCAAGCGTAACCAATCCACTAGCAAGGAACCTACTCTCCTACTCGATGAAGCTGCTATCCATACTGCAATCTCGGCAGCCGTAGTAGCTGTCCTGGCTCAACTGAATGCTATCAACGCCAATGTTAGCAAGAGACCTATCGGAAATTCCGATCCTAGTAATGGACAGCAACAACCAACCTTTGCATACCCAGCCACCCAAGAACCTCACTCAAATCCACTGAAGAGGAAGATCAAGATCGAGGAGGGAAGTACGTCGGCTCAAGGACCTTCCGAAGGGCAACGAGCTGAGACGGTCAAATTACCTGCCAACCCTTCCATTCCTACACTTAGGAGACCATACCTAGGAAACTTTCCCCACTGCAGCAAGTGTAGCTACCATCATCATGGTGTACGCCGGGAGCTCTATGGTGCTAGGTGCCATATGAAGGGCCATGCTGCTCGTGTCTGCAAAACTCCGGTTGAGTCTATTACATCAACCACTAATGTGGCAGACAACCCAATTTACCACCTATGTGGTGAGATTGGACACTCCAAGAAAGACTGTCCAACCGGAGGAAACAACAAAGACTCGAGAGGAGTCTGACTCTAATGCTTAGGGAGAAGCATCAAGGAACTCGGTAGATTTTGGTACGTCCCTCAATCTCAGATAACTAACTGAAAACATTAAAAAGGCTAATTTTAAATGTAATTATTTCCCCCATTTAGGCGAAAGTCGCAACACTGTTATAAAATTTAAAAGTTAATTAGGTAAAACTATAATGGCAGAGTATATATGTTACGGCCATGTATAATTGAGATGGATAGACCTTGAAGGAGTGAATGCCGCCTCATTTCCTGTTCCTCGTTTGGTTGTGGATTTAAGGTGGAGTCGCTCAGTCAACAGTCATCCCCACCTTAATTACACATGACTAGTATATGTGAGGCGATTATAGAAATGCCTCATGAGAATCCATTCATAAAAAGGTACTTTACTCAGAAACACTTAGGACTCTCTATAGTTCCGCGTCAACTCTATCAGTCCACGTATCCGCGACAGTGATACACGGGACGAAACCCGAGACGCCTAGACCCGCGACAGTGCTCGTTCGGCACATGACTCTATCGACCCTCCTACTATATCATGTCGAAGTGTGCCAACTTCGACGACTCTATCAATCATGGTTTGACGTAGGGCAACCATGTGTAAAATCCCTAGTGCTGTGTAAAAAGAACTTTCCCCGTAGCCATTTCAGCAATTAAAGGTTCTTCCGAACCTAAACAAAATAAAGATAATAAAACCTAATGCGATCCGCCATGTCGTCCCTCTTACCTCGAACCTTCCGAAGTACCTAGGAGAGGGGTACCACGCCCTGTTAACCAACCCTCCTTAGAAAGATAGAGACCGAAGCGAAAGACACTGCAGGTATTCCAGAAGACGATAACCACCCGAAGCATACTCCGTAGGTCCCCCAGAAAGACCCTTCATCCTATCCCATGGAACGGGAGCTAGAGTCAAGAGAACCCTTGTGGGTTGAGCCACTATAATGACCACAAGTCTGAAATTTGTTGTCATCCTGGTTAAGCCAGCATAGTAGCCAACACCCTCGGTTGGTAACGAAATCTAAGTCGTAAGAGTCAAGGACATTGACTACGACCATCCATTCACGCTTAATCCCCTAAATTAAGCATCTCAGCGGATATTACGGAAATCCAAAAGTTGCGATGTGTTAAACTCTTAGAGGAGTGGATGAAGAGATTAAAGTTCTGAGTAATGGAACCACATACTTACTAGATTTAACCTAGACCGAGGAAACACAGAACTTTCGGAAGAGTAGTTGCAGAAGATACTCACACTACTCAGGCTCTTCGTCCACCCTGTTACCGACGAGTAGCGCCTAGAACCCTACGCCCCTTACATGGAGGAAATCGATGTCGCCCTGTAGACGATCGACTTCATTCTCCGAAGTGAACACTAGGATACCGAGAACCACAGGATGACCTCTGCAACCAAGAATACTTGGTCAAAATGTGGAAGTAGTTATGTTAAGCCTTATAACCCAGATCTCAAAGAGATTATAGACTTGACACCAGTCTAGGTGTTAGTCGATGGGTTATACAAGAGTACGCACTTTCTGCACTAGAATAAACCAACGCCTTGCAGATTAGAACATGTCTTACAAGATTCATTGGACTATCAGGTGTTCCACGAATACTATCTCGCGCAGAAATAGTAGAACCACCTCCCGAGGTAGTCCAACACTCGTCTGGTGAAACCCCATTTCCCCAACCTTGAGGGTTTCCGTTAGAAATATCTCAAGAATCAGAAGTGCAGGTTCATTTTGCACAAGATTGAGATAGAAGCTCTACAGCAAACAGATAACCGTAGACACGCAACCCATCCGATGATCTAGAAAGTCCCTAAAAGCCAATTGACAGGAAACGCGAAACCAAGGACTACCCGAGCTTCCTAAGAACCAACCTAAAGGACTACGCTCTCAGTATGAGAGAGAACATTTGGAAACTTCGGAATGGCGATCACACCAGTGATGATCTCACCATAGAAGTACACTATGTTCTAAGTATTGAAAAGCTCTACCATTTCGAGAGCTTAGGACCATCCGAATTCTTTACGGAGATTGGTCCAACCCTCGTCAGACCACTACTACTTTCGGAAATTCCACAAGCTTCACCCCAGATCGATCCACTCCTTAGACTTGATAAGTGTTTGCCCGACGCCACTCTTCATATCCCACTCATCTTGATAGAAACCATTGAGAACCCTAACTTCGTAGACATACCTGTATGAAATCGCTAACTGAACAAGACGAAATCCGCATCACGTAGGTGAAGGTTTGTTGGAATGACAAACATAGGCCAGAGTTCACTTGGGAGTGCGTGGACAAACCGAATAGGAAGTACTCTCCTGCCTCTACTCGGTCATTCATACCTACTTCCTAGCCTAAACCTGAATTTCGGGACGAAATTCCCTCTAGCGGGGGAATGATGTGACAACCCAAAGTTTATTCCGTTATATTACCCTATTTCTGTTAACGGAATATTCCATTTTATAATAGTTCCGTTAATTTGAGGTCGGCAAATAAATCTTTTGTTTATTTATTTTTACCTTATGTCGTTATCGTCGTGATAGAATAAATAAAGACAAGTAACTTACATTTCCATTTGATTGGACAAAGTTAACTTTTATTACGACCATTTAACCCGGGTAAAAAGTTTAAACCTCGTTAAACACTAGTATTGGGTAGTCGTATACCGGGTGCAACACTTAGGGCATATATATAGGGAGTTGAACACTCCTTAGAACCCATTTACCACCCTAAACCCATAACCTCCCTCTACCCCCTCTCTCAAGCTCCATTTCGCCTCAAATCCGCGAGTTTCTGCCTCCAAATCGTATGTTCTTTCCCCCTAGCTTGTTTTACAACCCATTGCATGTCATTATAGCTCAAAAATCGACCAAGAAGGCAAGGAGTAAGCAGTTTACAGCCCAAGAACACTCTAGGGCCTTAAACCCCTAAAATGATGCCAAACTTGCCCTAAAACTCCTCCTTAGGCTTGGAAACTAATTGGGGATTTAACCTAGGAGTGTTTAATTCATAAAACAACAATTTTTGGGGCATAAATGAGGGTTTACGGCCCAAGCACATGCTTAGGCCGTAAACACCCTCTAAACTTGTAAAATCAAGTCCAAAACACTCCAAAACCACCCTTAGACTTAAGATATGAATTAGGGAGTTGCTATTTCGGGTTTGGAGCAATTAAACACAAAGATTTGAGGGATAAAATAGAGTTTATGGCCTAAGCATATGCTTTGACCGTAAACTCCCCCAAACCATGTCAAATGAGAGTTTAAGTCCCCTAAATGGCCTTATACCTTCACTAGAATTTACTAGAAATGAGCTAAGGACTTTAACATCAAATATTGGAGGGTGTATGAGAGTTCACGGCCTAAGCCATGGTGCTTACGGTCGTAAACTCCCAAGGAGTGGTCATTTGGACCGTAAAGTCCAAGGGAGTGCACTCTTGGAAACCTAATCACCCCTAAAGCCTTGTATACTACTTTAAAACCATTTCTAGAACCACAATAAGGCTTGAAACCATTCAAAAACACTCCTCCCATGAGTTTACGGCCGTAAACTCATGGGGGATGTGGCCTCCCAACCGTGAACTCACATAAAGTGAGTTTTAGGAGAGTAAACTCGTTATCCGAGCCATACACACCCTTAAATGTTACCCGGGACGCCCCTAGCACTTAATCAAAGTGTTTTCCGCACTTTAGGATGCGTGTACTTGTTAAATTATTATTATATGTACTAATTGTATGTAAACATATGTTATCATATGTTAATAGGTCACTAAGTGTGTTCAAGTCCTTACTTGACACCGAGCACCCAACCGGCACCTTCGTCGGATCCACTTACATCAGGTGAGTTCATACCCCTGAATGAACCTTTTAAATGTTTTTACATGTTTTAATGGGGGGAATACAAGTTAAATAATCTAGTTATCATATCAATCACATGTGATTGATAACCCGCATGCACAAGAAATTACTACACAGTAAGCTGTTTTACCGAGTATGATACTATAAATGGTTTTCTAAAATGTCTTCACTTGTTCAAATCTCTTACTATTATTGTTTTACCAAATTTCATTTAAAATTTATTTATGAAAGGTTTCCAAAGGTTTTCAAGCTTATTTTATAAAAGACTACCAGGTCGTGATTTTCTTAAGTTATAAGGGTTTTCTAAAGTTTACATCAAAGTTTTCTTCCATGTTTTATTACTCCTACTTAGTTAAAGTCTATTACTTTATTAATGCTTCTACTTCGAGATACGCTTATACTTGTTTACGCTTTTACTTCGTGATACACTCTTACTTAGTGAGATGCTCCTACTCCACGATACACTTATACTTCACGATACACTTATACTTCACGATACGCTTATACTTCACGATACGCTTATCCTTCGCGATACGTTTATGCTTCACGATACGCTTATACTTCACGATATGTATGCATGTGCTTGTATAGATATATATAAGTAATGTTTAAAGGACTTAGGAAGGCTTGTTCGCCCTATTTCCTTTTCTTCGTGGAGATGTTGTCTGGTGGGATCGGATGTCCATGCGAAGGTCGTTTGATTATTAGTTATATATTATGTATACAAGCATAGACATATAGGTTTTACATTAGTCAGTTCAGTTGCGAGTCTCTATCATTAGTCTAGTATTTTACATCAGATCTCACTACACGAGATACATCTTCAGTACACGACCTTCTCCGTTGTCAAGTTGGTAACCAGAGTCTCTTGTAGGGAGAGCGGACATTGTGTGTATAGATCTATACGGGATTGACACCCCGCACCCTGACTGCTAGCTACATTCTACGACCTACCAAGCCAAGGGTTGAAAAATGTCATACTTACACAGACGCTTGTAGGGCATCCAGTTCTCTAGTGTCTATCAGTATGGTTACGAGTATCTCGGGGTTACCTTATAATTCATGTTCTTAAGGTAACGGGTTTTAACACTGTATTCACTGTGTTCACTGTATCCACTGTTTTTAGGCCTTGCTAGACGTATTATTTAGTTGATACTGTCTGGGGTCTGTCTCCACTATTTTGGACCTTACTAGCTGTATCTTTCATTTGATACTGTTCGGGGTCTGTCTCCACTATTTTGGACCTTACTAGCTGTATCTTTCATTTGATAATGTATGGGGTCTGTCTCCTCTATTTTGGACATTACTAGCTGTATCTTTCATTTCATACTGTCTGGGGTCTCTC
This sequence comes from Lactuca serriola, assembly GCF_051521515.1. NCBI lineage: Eukaryota > Viridiplantae > Streptophyta > Magnoliopsida > Asterales > Asteraceae > Lactuca > Lactuca serriola. The sequence continues at coordinate 240,854,936 of NC_136408.1, forward strand.
TCCACTGTTTTGGACCTTATTAGTTGTATCTTTCATTTGTTACTGTCTAGGGTCTGTCTCCACTGTTTTGGACCTTACTAGGTGTATCTTTCATTTTATACTGTCTAGGGTCTGTTTCCACTGTTTTAGGCCTTGTGTGCTGTGTCTTTAATTTGATACAGTCTGGGGTCTGTGTCTCCTTTTGTTAGACTGAGCCAGGCGTATCGTTCATTCGATGCTCTCCTGGAGTCTATGATTCCTTTTGCCTTAGTCAGCAGTCTTCACTGTTGAGGCAGATGTTATTTTCCCTGATATTCTCCTACTTTCTTTAAAATCAAATCTCGTATTTTGATAATGATAGTGTTTAACGGAAAACTACTTTTTACAACATAATTCTGACAGCTCTTGGTAGAAGACTACTTTTATTTAAGAAAATATAGGATTTTCTGGAAAGGACTCTAATGCACCATTGAATCTAAACTACTACTACTTATATAAAGTTATTTGAATAAAACGACACTAAATACTTATGAACTCACCAGCATTTGTAAAAATGTTGATACTCGCTTTTCAAATAACTTGTATTCTCAGGTCAGCATTAGACAGGTATATTCCGTGAGCTTCTGTTGAAGACAGTTTAGTAACAAGATGCACCTATATTATTACTTGTATTACTTTGATGTTCTATGTAATGTAAACCATGTAAAACTATTACTATTAATGCAATGGTTGTTGTACTTTGATTACTATACTACATATGTTGTGATACTTGACATGACGTCATCCACCCCAAAACCTTTCCGCCGTTTCGGTTTTGGGGTGTGACAGTCCTCGCATAAGCTTCATACAAAAAAAAAAGCAATTGGGTTTTTGGAGGCGCTGGGGATCGAACCCAGGTCTCTTGCCTCAGCATCACACGCGTATTACCAATTGCTCTAGGTTGTTACTTGTTGTTTGTCTTCCGAATTTAATTCATAAAGCGTCTTTCTCGGTTCTAACTTTCGAATTTTGATACTTTTAACCCAAAATTCAATTTCGTTTTAAATTCTTTTTCATCCAAAATATAAAAAAACGATAATAATAATAATAATAATCATAATAATAATAATAATAATAATAATAATAAATAAATAAATAAAATAATAATAAATAATAAATAACTATAAATAAAATAAAATAAAATCTAGTTTTTTATTTTTGATTTTTTTTCTTAGAATCTCATGTTTGACCTTTGACTTTAAACCTTGACCTTTTCGTTTGGGTTTTTTAAAATTTTCAAATTTAGCTTTTCGTTTTGACCTTTAAAGTTCACTTTTGAGGTTTATAGTCAAAGGGCATTTTTAAATTTTATTTTGACGTTTAAGTATTTTAGCTTCGAGTTGTGCTTTTAATGGCTTTTGAGGTTAACAAGGGAATTAAATACATGAAAGAGAATCGTCAGGATATGTTAAAACAAGATTTCAACATGTTCAACTACGTTCCCGGAAAAACCCTGGAGGCTCAGCTGCAGCGATTCACCACTCTCACTAATGAAATGAATATATTTGGGGTCTTGTTGACCAAATCTGAGATAAACAAAACGCTAACGAATTCACATCCGAAATCATGGGATATGAACGTAGCTGTCATCAAGAAGACAAAAGATCTCAATCGTCTTAGTATTGCTGATGTAATTGACGAGCCTGATGCTTTGAAATGTGGAAAAAAAATGAGTTCCACAAACATCCCGACCAATGAAGTTTCATGTACTCCATCTTGTGAAGATACGGTTGACATTCTTCGTGAACATAATGATTTGCTAAAAAGGGAAGTCGAGGACCTAAAATACAAAGGATATCAACTTAGGAAAGGACAGAAACCCATGAAGGTTGAATTAGAAGCAAAAACCAAAGACTTTAGGAAGCTTAAGGAAGAGTATAGCAACAAGTGTGAAAATTATGACTATATTAAGAGACAACTTGCTGCTGTAACTGAAGAACTTGACACTTTGAAAATTAAGTGTGGAAAAACATATGTTAGTTTCAAAAATTATACTGCGTCAAGTCATATAGTTGAGTCCTTCTTTGAAACCCAATTAAAATTCAAAGATAATCAAAACAAGGGTCTAGGGTATGATAGTGTTCCTCCACCTTTCAATCATAACTACACATCCATCCCTATGACACAGGAAAAAATTGACAGGGAGGTACATCTTCAATATGGAAAACCAGTTGGATTTGTGTCAGGAGGTATTCAGGTTGAAAATACTAATGTTTATACTTCATGTGCAGGTAAAGTAGCAGAATATGAGAACAAGGAGAACACTACTGAACAAACCAATGACTCCTTGAACTCAGAATCTATTGCTTCGAATTCTGTTACTCCTAACAAACCTGCTGTTGAGAAATATAGGCCACCAATTTCAGCACAACAGAGTGCTTGTTGCAAGTGTGCATGTGGGAACAATAAGAGACAAGGCAAGGATACGCCACCAGGGGCAGGAAGAAACAACTTCACAGTGAAGAAAAAGACATGTTTTCACTGTAGAACACCTGGACATATTACCCGAAACTATCCAAATTGTGCATATGTTCCCTACTACGCACAAGGCTGGTAAAACACGCCAAGAGGGAGATACTTCAAAAGAAACCCCTCAAGGTCACGTTCAGACCATGGTGACTGGAACGAGCAGAAGGCCAAGAATCCGAATCCAAAGGGTAAGAAGGAAATTCCGGCCAAGAAGCCCAATCCAAGAGATGCTACAATGAAACAAAGACCGATCAGGTCAAAGTCATCTCAACGGCCGACATCAAGATCAAAGGCAAGTATCGAGGCACCCATCAGATCCAACAAGAAATGGGTTAAACCCAACTACAAATGGGTACCAAAGGTTCAATCTCCCAAATCAATTAATGATTCTAATATTTCTAGATCTTCTGTTTGTGATAAGCAGGATCTGTCATGGGAGAGAGTATCATGCGTTGATGACAAAGCTCGACCCAGTTTTAAAATGGACTGGGTTCTAAAGACCAAATGATCCCGCTCTGTGTCAAAGTAGCTATGAAGGCATATCATCAGACTTCGGTTTGTTGCTAGTGGCTGCTCGTGGCATATGATAACGGGCATCTCTCAACTATACAACACTCAGAAATTTGTTCGAGAGTATGTGTCCTTTGCGGGAAAGGAAAGAAAGGAGGAAAGGAAGAGATCACAAATGGGGTTAGTGCGTAATGACATGAAGAATTTATGGATCTGTTATGAGATTATACATGTTGTTCTCAGACCTTCTGGATGCAAATTCAATCGGTGAATATGGTTTGCGTTTTCTTCTCTATAGTCCTGAGTTTATCTTACTATGATTCGTTTTAAAGACAAATTTTCATTTTCTTAATAGTTTTTCATTAGTAGTTATTATCGGAAAATGATATTATCAAGTGATAACAGGCAATCTGAATCTGCGTAACGTACAAAAATTGAACTGTCTACACTCTGTGCTTGATGCGCTGGTAGGCACGAAAGATTTTAAATGGACTTGACTAGGAAGAGTTGAACTCATGGAATTCAAGGACTTGACAAACATTGAACAAGTTAGATCTGTTTAGCCTAACAATATGACGCTCGGATAGGTTGAGCAGGGAGATATACATTAGAATCTACCGGTCACATTAAAAGAACCTGTATCTAGAACTGTGGATTAACTTTTCCTCGATGTGCGGATTCTATCCTTAATTCTGGTTTTGATGGGGTGACTGGGGAATTCCGGTAAACTAGGTCTGTAGAAGGTTATTTTCTTGCTTTCTGTCTGTTAGTTATATGTTGCCTCCTCTGCGTGATCGAGAGATCCGACCTGGACTGTGACATATGCAATTCTATCTCTCTGCATCTTCTCTCTATGCAATTCTTTCTATCTGTTAGCCACATACGGTCTCCTCTGCGTGACTCATAATACGACCTGGTACACAGTATATGCAACATTCTCTTCTCAATCCCTCTAAATTTCAGTTAGTCATATGTTTCATCCTTTGCGTGATTGGAAGAGATCCGACCAAGATATACAACATATGCATTCTAAATCTATCTTCTCTCTTAATAATTGTATGCTCACCCGGTGTAAGGAGTATTTTGGAAGTCCTTGATGGCTGGGGCATATCAGGAAGTGGGAAACACGTTCTAGTACAAGTAAAATTAAACAAATATAGATTGTCTGTAGATCTCGTTGCACAATTTAGGTGGACAACAATATCTCTGGTTGTAGTCAGCTAAATGGTCCCAAGGAAATTTATTTAAGAATAAGGGCTAAAAATGTTGTGTCATTCGTAAATTGTCCAAATTCTATCACAAATGTTTCGTGCTTAAGTGGACCACAATACTGACGATCGATCAGATGAAGACATGAAAATAAGGGTACCGACAACTTTGATCCCAAATATTTTTTTGTTGTTTTTGTTAAATTCGTTCATAGTTTTCCTCTATGCACAAATTTAGGGGGAGGATTAAAAAAAATTCAGAAATCAAACAAAAATCAGAAAATTCAAAATCCAAAAATATTTTTATTTCTATTTTATTTCTTGTTCAGAAAAATCAAAAATCCAAAAATATTTTTGTTTCTGTTTTAATTTTTGTGCTAAGTTTTCTTTAATTTTGTTGTCTTGAAAAGTTAATTCAGGTGTAGATGAGACTCATGGAGTTTGTGTCGAAGATTTTTGAGCCAAGGCTTCATCCGTGAGCATCAAATTCAATCTTTCAACCCCATAAGCAAGGTGAAGCTGAAAATGAAGATTATGTGACGGATTGCATTGAAGCCTTCTCAATCAGTCTGCTGCTATCTTAAACCTGCTGAAGTGATCCCAAAGATTTGTTCTCTCTGATGTTCTCTCTGAAGGTTCTCAAGCTGAAATCGCTATCTTTCAAGAATCAGTACGTCAAGCCTCTTCACTCAATGTGTGTTCAATGCCAAATTCTAAAAAAAAAAAGAAAATCAAGTGCTCAAGATGAAGTCATTCATTGAAGATTCATCAAGTTCATTATGAAGTTGTTAAGAATTTGAAGATAAATGCTGAAGCTAATCTCTCAATGAAGATTAACAAGAATAGCTAGCTACTTTTTAGGGGAGCTTGTTGGATCAATTTAGAAAAGAAAGTTATAAACCAAGGGGGAGATTCTTGGGTCAAAAATAGTGTTAGTGTGTTAGTATGTGTGAATCTTGGATCCGGATCTTTATTCTAATCAATACATACAAGATTCATCATCTTCTTCTTCTCCTTCTCTTTTATTTGATCTGACATCATCCGTGTGATTGGGATTCCGCACCATCAAATGTATTTGATTGATACACAGACATTTTAGGGGACTTACAATTTTTCACAATTTCAAAAACATACTTTCATTCATAAATATTATAAAATGTCATTGTATCACATATCAATCCATAGAAACACATCCCAAGATCATAATATATAAAAACTCCTCATGTGTGTACTGATCATGTCGGCGCCTTCCCGTGATCCTCATTGGTACTTGAAACACATAACACAAAACTGTAAGCAATAATGCTTAGTGAGTTCCCCAAAATACTACATATAACACATAATAGCCACTCGAGGCTATAACTCTGTGGACCCTCCGGTCCTAACTCTATGGACCCTCTGGTCCTAACTCTGTGAACCTTCCGGTTCTAACTCTATGAACCTTCCGGTTCTAAATCTGTAAACTCTAGAACATTCACGGCATGAATCACCTAGAAATAATGCAGTGCATCACAATTACATAAATAACATACAAGATACTTTGTCATATACTCTAATCACCACTCTAGTTATGTAAAGTGAGAAGCCTCACCTTGGGTAACTCGGTAATCTCGAACTTGGTAAAATCTAGTCTAGCCTCCACCTAATCACAAGGAATAAGCACTCTAATCAATACAACTCTCAGGGCAAGCCTATTCCCTCCCTTAGCACTCTCAGATGGGTAAAAGAACATTTTACCCCTCTCATGACTCAAAGACCCTAGCATTGACCAAACCCTAAAAGTCAACAAAATTCAACTCTCCGGGTTACGCTGCACATACCAACTCTGTACGCTGGGCGTACCCGGCGACTTCACAGAAACAGGGAACGTGACCCCCTATGCCGAGTAACTCCTAGTTTTAGACTCCTTAGCTTTTGGGGTCTTAAACAGTTAAGACACACGTCCAACTCTCAGATCTGACCATCCCTAAGCCTCTTAATCCATTAAGTTGGAGACTTTAAGCCTTTGCATGGATGTAAAAGTCACCCACACCCATAATATTCAATTTCCAACCCTTGAAAAGCTCATAACTCAATCATGACCCCATATCCACGACCAAGTTGGGATTTTTATGGATCTACAAAACATATATCACTGAAATGGGATAGATCTAGGTCCATGGAGTCCTTTATGCTCATAAAGTCTCCACCTTTGGGACTTTAACCCTAGAAATGGTCCTTGCAACACCAAACCAAAATAAAGAGGAATATTTTGAGCTTTTTACCTCTAGATGAAGCTCCTCCCTCTAAAGAACTCAGATCCAAACTTGAACTTCAAACTCTAGCCTCCATAAGCTCCTCTCCTTCTTCTCACTAACACACAAAGGCACTTTTTGCTCAAAACACTCACACACAAGCGTAAGGATGAAGGAAATGCTCTCTTCAGGTTTCACTCTCTGATATAGTGGCTGAGGATAAATCCATAGCATTCCTTATATAGTGCACAAGCCGAATATTAGGGTTTGCATCTGGGCCGACTACGCCCAGCGTAACCCTGGGTACGCCCAGCATACCTAGGCGTGCCCGCGTCCAAATTAAGCGTATGAGTATGCGCTGCGTACTCTCCAGTATGACCAGCATACTCATTTGCTACAATTTCCACTCAAGGGCTAATCTTGATAATTTGACAAAAGAGAAGGGTTAAATAGCTTTACCTGACTTTCGGGATGTTACAATTCTCCCCTACCAGAACCACACTTTGCCCTCGAAGTCTCATGCCGAAAACAACTCCAAATGCTGCTCCCGCATCTCCGACTCCGGCTCCCAAGTCAGCTCGGACCCCTTCCGATGTTGCCACTGGACCTGAACCCCGGGCACCTCCTTATTCCTCAGAACCTTGACCTTCTGGTCCAAGATCGTGATCGGTCTCTCAACATAACTCAGACTCGCGTCCACCTGGATATCCTCCAACGGCACCACTGTCAACTTATCGGCTATACACTTCCTCAGCTGAGACACGTAGAAGGTATCATGAATCTAGCTCAACTCCGCTGGTAGCTCCAAACGATATGCTACCCTGCCCAACCTAGCGATCTCTCTAAACAGCACAATATACCGGGGCCCTAGCTTGCCCCTCTTCCTGAATTGAATCACTCCTTTCCAAGGAGACACTTTTAGGAGCACAAGGTCTCCCACCTGAAACTCAAGCTTGGATCGTCGCCTATCTGCATAACTCTTCTGGCGACTCTGAGCCGTCAACAACCTCTGCCTAACCTGTTGTATCTACTATGTCATCTGAAACAATATCTCAGTGTTGTCCATCACTCACTGCCCTACCTCTCCCCAACAGATGGGATTCTGACACCTCCTCCCATACAACAACTCGGAGGCAGGCATACCAATGCTCGAATGGTGATTGTTGTTATAGGAAAACTCAGCCAATGGAAAATACGGGTCCCAACTCGCTCCGAAGTCCAATACACATACCCGATGCATGTCCTCGAGCGTCTGAATCGTCCGCTCACTCTGTCCGTCCGTCTGTGGGTGGTAAGTAGTACTGAAATGTAGCCTAGTACCCAACTCCTCATGGAACTTCTTCCAGAACCTGGAAGTGAAACGCACATCTCGATCTGACACAATCGAGATCGGTACACCAAGCCGCGATACCACCTCCCTCACATACACCTCTGCCAGCCTCTCTGCGGAAGAGCTCTCACTGATAGCAAGAAAATGAGCACTCTTTGTCAGCCGGTCAACGATCACCCAAATTGCATCAACACCTCTCGTAGTCCTCGGCAATTAGGTGATGAAACCCATTGAAATCTGATCCCACTTCCATTGGGGAACCTCAAGTGGTTGCAACTTTCCATGTGGACACTAGTGCTCGGCCTTAACCCTACGACAGGTCAAGCACCTCTCTACAAACCACGCCACATCCCTCTTCATACAGGGCCACCAATAGTCTCTCTTCAGGTCCAAATACATCTTAGTCGCCCCGGGATGGATCGAAAACCTCGACCTGTGGGCCTCCTCCATCAAAATGGCACGTGCCCCGCCCTCAAATGGCACCCAAAACCGGCCCTAGAAGGTCAAAAGCCCTCGGCTATCGGCAATGAACTCAGATACATGCCCGATCACCCGCTCTCTCTTGTGGTTCTTCGATCTCATGGCCTCTACCTGGGACTCCCGAATGGTGTCCAACACCGGAGTCATCACTGTCAACCTCATACAAACATCCCGTATCGGGGCAATCTCTGCCCTACGACTCAAGGCATCAGTTACAACTTTAGCCTTTCCTAGATCGTACAGGATCTCACACTCATAATCCTTCACCACATCCAACCATCTCCTCTGGCGCATGTTCAAGTTGGGCTGATCCATCAGATACTTCAAACTCTTGTGGTTCGTGTATATGGTACACCGAACCCCATACAAATAGTGACGCAAGATCATGAGGGCGAACACCACAGCCCCCAACTCCAGATCGTGAGTAGGATACCTCGTCTCATGAGGCTTCAGCTGCCTCGATGCGTATGCTATCACATGCCCTCTCTGCATCAGCACCGCACCCAATCCCGATATCGACGCGTCATAATATAGCACAAAATCCTCCATCCCCTCCGGAAGGGCTAACACTGGGGCTTCGTATAATCTCTGGCGAAGTTTTTCGAATGAGGCCTGCTGCTCTGGGCCCCAACTGAAATTCACGCCTTTTCTAGTCAGCCTGGTGTGAGGAACAGCAATCCTGGAAAAATCCTTGATAAATCTCCTATAATAAGCGGCCAACCCCAGAAAACTCCTGATGTTTTGAAGGGTATCTCGGCACCTCCCAACTCATCACCGCCTCAATCTGGGTCGGATCGACCAATATCCCATTCTGGTTGACAAGGTGTCCTAGGAACTGGACCTCTCGTAACCAGAAATCACACTTGGAGAATTTAGCGTAAAGCCTCTCCAATCTCAGAACTTCGAGAATCTCTCTCAAATGCTCCTCATGCTGCTCTCTGGATCTCGAATACACCAATATATCATCAATGAAAACAATCACCAAACGATCCAACATCGGCCTGCACACCCTGTTCATGAGATCCATGAACGCCGCCAGTGCATTGGTGAGTCCGAAAGGCATCACCATGAACTTGTAATGCCCATAACAAGTCCTGAACGTTGTCTTTTGGATATCCTCCTCACGCACCCTCATCTGATGATATCCAGACCTCTGATCAATCTTAGAGAACCAAGACGCTCCCTGCAACTGATCGAATAAATCGTCAATCCTCGGTAAGGGGTAATGGTTCTTGACCGTCAGCTTGTTCAACTCCCGGTAATCAATGCACATCTGGTGTGAACCATCCTTTTTCTTGACAAAAAAGGATTGGTGCTCCCCACGACGAGCTACTGGGCCATATAAACCCCTTTCCCAGCAGCTCCTAAAGCTGCGAGGATAACTCCTGCATCTTTGGAGACGCAAGGAGATAGGGCGCCTTGGCGATAGGCGCTGCCCCCGGAACAAAATCAATGCGGAACTCCACCTGCCTCTCGGGAGGCACACCCGGTAACTCCTCGGGGAAAACATCCAGAAACTCACGCACTATCGGGATCTCATCGATCAACCTCGGTCTCGCTGCACCTACTCTCGTATCCACCACATAAGCCACAAACCCGCTACAGACCTGCTGTAAACTCTACCTCGCCTTAGCAGTCGAACAAAAAGCTGACTCAGAACGGGTACCCTCGCCATAAACCGTAAGAACTCCCCCACTAGGGTCTCATATGGTCACCAGTTTCTGCTCGCAGTCGATAACCGCTCCAAATCTGCTCAACCATTCCATGACCATGATGACACAGACATCTCCCATCGCAATCATGATGAAATCAATCGGAACTCAATGCCGAAGATCTCGAGTACATATCCTCGAATCACATTAGTGGCATACACTGCTCTCTCGTCAGCTATGGAAACTCGCAAAGGTCGACTCAATGCCTCTCGACAGATACTGATGTGCTGACTAAAGGCTAACGACACAAAAGACCGACTCGCACCCGAGTCACATAACACCAAAGCAGGTAATGAACTCATAAGAAATGTACCCGCCACAACATCGGGCGTTGCGCGGACCTCCTCCGCTGTCAACTGGAAGGCTCTCCCACTAGCCTTTGGCGCCTCGACTTTCACTGGCCGAATCTCCGTAGCTCGTACTGCAGCTGGGGCAGATCTCTATAATGCACCCTGTGTTGATCCTCGCATCTGCGGACACTCGACCTTCCGATGTCCGTTCTGGTTGAAGTGAAAACAGACTGCAAACCCCTTTGGGCAATCCTTGGCCATGTGCCCCTGCTTTCCACACTTGTAGCAAGACCGTGCTCTACAAACCCCTTCATGACTCTTGCTACACTTGCCACAAGTGCGCCCCTTCTGGTTCCCTGATCTCGCATCGACGGGCTTCGCCCGCTTGGCAGCCGACTAGGACTGTGCCGGTCGCCGATCCCTTCCATGAGACCCCGCCTCCTCCCTGGCCTGGGCCTCGAGCTCAATCTCCCTCTTCCGGGCATTTGCTGAAGCTCATCAAATGTCCGGTACGATGAGTTCGCCACGAACTTGCAGATGTCTCTCCTCAAAATGCTCAAATATCGACTCATGCGTGCCTGCTCAGAAGACACGTGCTTAGGGCAGAACATTGCCCTCTTATGGAACATGTTGGTGATCACTGTAATAGACTCGGTACCCTGCTTAAGGGTCAAGAACTCCTGGAATAAACGTTCCCTTTCCATCGGGGGAATGTACTCATCACGAAACATAGCGATGAACCTCTCCCAGGTCACCACGGCAAGCTCTGTAGAAGAATAGTGCGCTGTCACAAACTTCCACTAGTCCTTCGCTCCCAAGCGAAGCTGGTTCAGCGCGAACCGAACTCTCAGATGCTCAGGACAAGAACACATATAGAAGCATCCCTTAATATCAGAAATCCATCTCATCGCAGTGATCGGACCCTGCTTCCCGTCAAACTCTAGTGGCTTCGTTTTGCTAAACTCTCGGTACAACAACGAGCTACCCCCCTGTGGCCTCGTAGCAGCGACGGTTGCGGTGGCCGCAGCAATTTAGCATTTGTAAGAGCAGCGTAATGCTCGTCAAAAGTCTCGATCAAGGTGGTCTTCATAGACCCAAACATCTCTGGTATCTCGGCTCGGATGGCAGCAACCAACTCCTCGTTAATCCACCTGCGGATCTCCTCGTCACTAACACCACTGCTCTCAGGTGTATGGCATGTCCCAACCATGATGTCTCTGAAATACATCATAAAATATCAGAGACTCACTCGAGCATACTCGCACTCGATAACACAACCCTACTTGTTCCCTAGTACCCTAAGGATTCTTACTTGGACTGCGCACTGATACGGTGTCTTCGGTAGTACGGGCCCTTATACTACCGTCCACATCGTATCAGTATTCACCCCATGTCCTCCTCCTTGGATCCCAGATCACAAGTACTCTACATCTCGCTATCATAGGCTACCCTTTAGTAGACCTCTCATAAGCTCCTCACTGCTACCTACTCACTCTCAAGCATCTAATAGCAGCATAAATTCTCCTAGTCTAAGGCATCACAAATCAGGCCACTCTAGACCTAATATGAATACCTAGCCTACTCTAGTATGCATATCATATCATAACATATCTCATAACTCATAATGTAAGGGTATTTTGGGAAATCACCGTCCGGGCGCTGGCTGATCGTACACACTTATCTGCTTTACTCTTTCAAGAAAAAACTTTTTACTCTTTGAGAATAATTTTGTGATTTTATTTTGAATATCTCTCAAACCTCAGTTTGAGTTCAGATATGCCCGAAGGTGCACCCAAATCCTTCAAACCAAGGCTCTGATACCAACTTGTAACACCCAATATTTTCAAACAATTTTTCACAATTTCAAAAACATACTTTCATTCATAAATATTATAAAATGTCATTATATCACATATCAATCTATAGAAGCACATCCCAAGATCATAATATATAAAAAGTCCTCATGTGTATACTGATCGTGCCGGAGCCTTCCCGCGATCCTCACTGGTACCTGAAACACATAACACAACACTATAAGCTATAATGCTTAGTGAGTTGCCCAAAATACCTCATATAACACATAATAGCCACTTGAGGCTATAACTCTGTGGACCCTCTAGTCCTAACTTTGTGGACCCTCTGGTCCTAACTTTGTGAACCTTCCGATTCTAACTCTGTGAACCTTCCGTTTCTAACTCTATAAACTCTGGAACATACACGGCATGAATCACATAGAAATAATGCAGTGCATCACAATCACATAAATAACATACAAGATACTCTATCATCTACTCTAATTACCATTCTAGGTAAGTATAGTGAGAAGACTCACCTCGGGTAACTCGGTAATCTCGAATTTGGTAAAATCAGGTCTAGCCTCCGCCTAATCACAAGGAATAAGCACTCTAATCAATACAACTCTCAAGGCTAGCCTATTCCCTCCCTTAGCACTCTCAGAAGGGTAAAAGACCATTTTACCCCTATCATGGCTCAAAGACCCTAACATTGACCGAACCCTAAAAGTTAACAAAATTCAACTCTCCATGTTACGTTGCGTGTACCAACTCTATACGATGGGCGTACCCAGCGACCTCACAGAAATGGGGAACACGACCACCTACGACGCGCGCACTGGTATTAGACCCCGCGTAACTCCCAGTTTCAGAATCCTTAGCTTTTGGGGTCTTAAACAGTTAAGACACACGTCCAACTTTCAGATCTGACCATCCCTAAGCCTCTTAATCCATAAAGTTGGTGAATTTAAGCTTTTGCATGGTTGTAAAAGTCACCCACACCCATAACATTCCATTACCAACCCTTGAAGAGCACATAACTCAAGCATCACCCCATATCCACGACCAAGTTGGGATTTTTATGGATCTACAACACATATATCACTGAAATGGGACAGATCTAGGTCCATGGAGTCCTTTATGCTCGTAAAGTCTCCAGCTTTGGGACTTTAACCCTAGAAATGGTCCTTGCAACACCAAACCAAAATATAGAGGAAAGTTTTGAGATTTTTACCTCTAGATGAAGCTTCTCCCTCTAAAGAACTCAGATCCAAACTTGAACTTCAAACTCTAGCCTCTACAAGCTCCTCTCCTTCTTCTTCACTAACACACAAAGGCAATTTTAGCTCAAAACACTCACACACAAGCTTAAGGAGGAAGGAAATGCTCTCTTAGGGTTTCACTCTCTAATATGGTGGCTGGGGATAAAGCCTTAGCATTCCTTATATAGTGCACAAGCCAAATATTAGGGTTTGCATTGGGCTCGCTACGCCCAGCGTAACCCTGGGTATGCCCAGCGTACCTAGGCGAGTCCGCGTCCAAATTAAACGCATGAGTACGCGCAGCGTACTCTCTAGTAAGCCCAGCATACTCATTTGCTACAAATTTCCACTCAAGGGCTAATCTTGACAATTTGACAAAAGAGAAGGGATAAATAGCTTTACATGACTTTCAGGATGTTACACCTTCCTTATCATGAAGATGGATCCTTTTATACTTATATTCGAGGTGTATCCCTCAACTGATGTTGTTGAGGGTTCCCTTGTGAGGTGCGACGTGGTGGGATGTAACTTCCTTAAATAGGGTTTAAGGCGCGGTTAAGTGCCTTAACCGCCATATCAACGTTCTTCGTGTTGGGGAAGGACCGGACTTGGCTTTAGACTAGGTTCTAACTAGGCCAAGCCCGGTGTCAGTTTGACTTCATTCTTGATGTTCCCCAGAGAGATATGTTAACAGTAATTTTCAACTTGTATTGGAGAATTCGTTGTGGACTGTGAAACATCTTCATCCTATGTTATAGTTGAATCATCAGAATGATTTGATTCTCCAAGAATTTGATTATCTGTTGCATGAACTTCTGCATCAATTACCCTTTCAGGAACACCAAAAAATAATTCATAATAAAAAAACAAAAGAATTTGAAATAGATGACTCAACAGAAGATCCATTAAGAATGGGTTCTGTTCGAAAGTCTTTTCGACACATTTCACAAAATAATCATCAAAAGTTGGATTGAATGTTTCTTCAATCTTCCTTGTTCATTTGTTCAACACCCTATATGCAACTGAATTATGTGAATATCCCAAGAATATCCCCTCATTAGCTTTTGACTGAAATTTCAAAAGGCTATCCTTAAGATTCATAATAAAGCACCTGTAACCAAAAACATGGAAAAAATTACATTTGGTTTTCGATTGTTAATGATTTCGTAAGGTGTGATGTTAAAACGATGATGAATGAAATATCTGTTTTGAGTAAAACAGGTTGTAGAAACTGCCTCTGCCTGTAGATATTGAGGTAGATTTGCATATGTGATCATAGTCCTCGCTATTTCGCATAGTGATCTGTTTCTCCTTTCGACGACACTGTTTTGTTGTGGTGTGTAAGGAGATGAAAAATTATAAGCAATTCCTAGATTAGTCTAAAATTTATCAATAACATGATTCTTGAATTCTGTCCATTATCACTATTTATTTTTCTCACTTTCTTGCGCAAACTTAGTTTGACATGCTTAATGAAATCAATCATTACTTGAGCAGCTTTAGACTTCTGCCGAAGAAAGTATACCCAAGTGAACCCATAAAAATCATCAACAATGACCAATATGTACCATTTCTTGTTGAGAGTCTCAACAGTCGAAGGTCCACAAAGATCAATGTGAAGTAATTCAATAGGTTCAATGATCATCGGAACAATGACTATTGGATGACTTTGACGATGTTGCTTCCCTTGTTCACACGCTGCACATAACGAATTGTCATCAAATTTTAAAATAGGTAAGCCATGTACAAGATCATTTACCACCAATTTGTTTAGATTTTTGAAGTTCAAGTGAGAAAGACTTCAATGCCACAACCAGCTTAGATCTGAAGAAGCCTTTGAAAGAAAACATACTGAGGGAACACCAACAATTGGCTTGATATCAAGAGTGAACATATCTCCTTTTCTTTTCGACTTGAGAAACACTTCTTTAGTTTCTTTTTTCGAAATGACACTTCCTTTTTCATCGAAGACTACTTGATTGTCAATGCCCACAACAAGTTACGAGACACTTATCAAGTTGTGTTGAAGACCTTTGACATATGCTACTCGATTAACTGTGAACTTCCCATTCCTTACTTTGTCATATCCCTTGACTTTTCACTTATTATTGTTCCCAAACATCACTACTCCAGCATTTTCCAGGCTCCGATAATCTCTTAAATTTTCCTTCTTACCAATCATGTGACTAGAGCAACCACTATCAATGTACCAATGTTTGTCGTATTGTTCATCATAAAAAATGTGGAATCAGTGGAAAATTTTAGGTCCCCAAGGCTTTTTGGGTCCTTGGTGATTAGATTGAAATGCATTATGAAACGAAGATCCTAAAACCCAATTACGAACTATAGATTTCAAACCATCGATTAATTCAACTTTAATAGACTTCGGAATCGAAATGAAATCATCTATTGGTTTGGAATCAACATTGACTTTCCCTTTTTCTTTCATAGTTCATTTGACATCAACATTTTCTTTTGGAACAACTTTCTACTTTTGAACTGATGAATTTGATTCCATTGGTGATGTACTTCCATTTTGGATTCGTTCAAGTAGCTTTCATAAGCATTCCTGATTTCCTCTTATGAGAACTTTCCTGACTGAAATATTTTTCCTTTTCCTTCAAGCCAATGATTTATGCTCTTCATGTCAGTTTTTCCTTTGGAGAATGAAGCGTTGACTTTTTTTTTCGAATCATGATTGTGAAATAGAGTTTGTGTGGGTTTGAAGGGTTTTTTTCTTGTCCTAATCACATTCAGCTTATCGAAGTGGTGTTTTTTAAATGATGAATGTGCATGGGGTTGGGAACGATTTTGAAAAACTTTATTATAACACACATTATTTCAATTAAAAACTTGTTGTCTATTCGAAAACCTTCGTTGACTGTGAAATTGTTCAAATTTCCTCTTGTTTTGAAAACTATTCCTTCGGAAATTTTGTGGAGAAAACCTTACATTTTGATGATTCGGAACATAATTCATTTGAGATTGGTTTTGAACAAAATTTGCACCTTTTGGTTTCTAAACACCCTAGGTTTGATTCAGTTGTTGAACTTTTGATTGAACTTTTGAAAAATTTTGTTTTATGAGTGGGTTTGTTCTGAATAAAAGACTTATTGAGAGAAGAAGTCTTAACTTGTTCAGTCTTTTTCTCTTCAAATGATTTTGTTAACAAAACTTTTTGTTTCTTACGAGGCTCAACGTTTTGCCAATAAACTTTTGTTCTTGCTTTAGACATTGAAATTCCTTCATCTTTTGAAATCTTTTGAATTTGTTCATAAAACATTTGTGCCTTTGTGGGTTGATTTGGAGAATCTGATACATTCGAAGGTTTTTCATCATTTACTTTGTCCTTCTTAAGCTCCAATACTCTTTTTGGCTTTTGATTCTTAAATGTTGATGAATTTTCATTAAGATTGTTTTAGATGGTGCTTTGAGTTGAGAGAAATCCTTCTTTCGAAACTGCTTTGTTATCCTCAACAACAATTTTGTTGATCTTTGATTTTACTTTGTCACCATTTCCTGAGGTGACAAATACCTGATTTGGAAAGACAACATCATCAGTACATTAGAAATTCAGATACACCACAAAATTTGATTCGAGATATTGAGGAACTTTTTCCTTCATTACCTTGTTGAATTTCTCTGTTTCCTCATACAATTGGTTAACAACAACTCTTGGGATAGTTGAGTCACCATAGTCAAATTCGTCATCTTCATCACTGTTAGTTTGACTGTCTTTGATAATTACACAGTCACGATCATGAACTTTCGAAGTCGAGGGTTGATCAGTGTTATTCTTAACCAAAGATTTATCACATTTTTCTTTACCCTTCTTTATGGAAGTGACATTATTTACATATAACTTTGAACAACCAACAACTTCCTCCTCCTTAATTTCTCTGATATTTTCATAATTATCTTCAATATCAACAAAATTGGTTTGTGAGTCAGATGTCGAAGTCTCAGTTCTTTTCAAAATTTTCATTTGTTCATTTTTTGGTCAATGTCTTATTTACAATATCAACAAGATCATTTTCATCTAAACATTCATTAATCTTAAAAATACCATATGCATATGAATCATTTGGGACCTTGTCAAACTCTGATATCTTTTTCTTAGTCATAGGAAGTTGAATCAATTTTCTCCCTTTCGTAAGCTAAAAAAGCTAAAACCTTCTATATTTTTCTTTACTAATGTCGGACGAATGATGCAAATTAGTCAATTTACCTTAAAGTCGTTTGGATGAATTACAATAGATGTTTCACTGTTTTAGCAAAATACAGTTATCCATAAGTAGACTATCTCTATCACTCATAACATTTGTAAATTGTAATTCAATGTTATCTATCCTACTACGCTTCAAATCCAGTGTTTTCTGACAATCTAGTAGTAAGGATTTTGATTTTTCAGCATCACTACTAACAAAGATAAGCATGTAATTAAAGCAAAATTGAGTATTATCGAAATCAGACAAAATAGCATCATATGAACTAAAAGGAATTTCAAAGGATTCGAGAAGAGTGTGTACCTTAGACGTAACGACCCGAGTTCCTTTCGTTAGTTAAATTAGTGTTCCTTTATATAGTATTAAGTTTTATGTGTATTTTGATGGGTTTTATAAAAACAATCCTATATGTGCATGCAACCCCAAATTCAGATCTATGTTTTCACTATTAGATACACACCATTATGAACACATGAAGAACCGTACCATGTTCCTAGGTATTTTGAAATTTAGATAGTAGAAGGGATTACATACCTCTTGTTGGTATATTGTAATAACGACTCAGATCTTCAATCTTCTTGTCTTTGAAAGCAGGTACCACAAGTGTAGTACCTCTAATGGCTCACCAGCACCAAGAGCAAATGGAGAGGCAAAAGAGAGAGAGAGAGAGAGAGAGAGAGAGAGAGAGGAGAGGCAAAAAAATCGGCTCTATGAGGTTCTGGGATCAAGTGGCCGATTTTCCTAGGCTAAGGGGTCCTTATATAGATGTAGGGATTAGGGTTTCAGTCCATATCCTTATCTGACTGCTTGCCCACCAAGCAGTCCAAATGATAAGTCCATAATCCTCATCTTAGACGAATTCTAGGGCCTTATCCCCTTGAATTCGTCCACCCTATCCATAGGGAATCCATTGCCCTACTTTGCAACTATCACATAATTACAATTCAGCCCCCTAGTTTAGTTAACTTCTTTTAATCACAAAATTAATTCTTAATTAATTATTGACCAATATCAACTAAATAAATATAATTTCTCTTTTAAAATATTTTTCTTATAATATATTAATAAACTATAATAACCTCTTTCTCTATCATTTCTCTAGTCAAGTGGCTGTGGTGAAGGCAACACAAAAGGACCATACACAATCGGGTCAAATACTTACCAAATATGGTTACGGGCTTAGACACTAATCCAACAGTCTCCCACTTGGATAAGTATAGTAATAATAAATGCTAGCACAACTCGATTAGCAATCGTAGCTCTTAAAGACGTTGTCGAACTCTGATCTTATCAGTAACCTGTCCTTTAGATAAGGGATCGTATAATCCTCTGTTCTAGATATTGTGTGGACAATCACATGGAACATAGTCATGCTTATTTTCCAACAATTTTTTTCCCGGTCCTAGATTCGTTTAACATAGAACTTAAATGAACTCATCAATTCAGTCCTGACCGGGCCCGACACATAAGTCATACCAAGTCATCAAGGGGCCCTGATATCGCTTTTACCCTCTTAGGATAAATGGAACAGATAAACTTCGACTTATATGCATTTACTATTCACTAATCAAATCATACAAAACAATGTGTTTTATGACATCAAGTTGCTGATGCGTTTTCGCATTATCAATGCATAATCAATCAACAAAAAAAACCATATATCTAGGTTTCAAGACCATATGATATTATCGTCTTGCGATCACTCGAGATAATTCCAATGGTCAAAACTTGTTCATAAGTACTCATGAACATTGATGATACGTTTTCGCATTATCAATGCAAAATCAATCAGCAAGCATGAGTTTATTCCAATGCTCAAAACTTGTTCATAAGTACTCATGAACGTTGCAACAAACCTTTGCTATTTCTAATACACTTTAGACAATCTACACACCAATTCATGACAGTCTTCTTTCATACCTACTTCCAACATATGAACGACTGTGGACCATTCGAATAATTCAATTATTCTAAATAACTCAATTAGTTAGGAAGTCAAAACATGCAAGATGAAACAATAGTTAAACAATTAACATAAGACATTAACCTTACTTAAAAATAATAATCCTTTATTTAATCATCCAATTTCAATTACATTTATCTATTACATGTTTCTAAACTATCTAATCTAAACTAATATCGTCCTTCAGCCCAATGCTCCTAGCATGTTGCAAGTGCTTCACCCTACTCAGTCCCTTCGTAAGCGGATCTGCTGGGTTATCCTCTGACGATACCCTCTTACTATGAGGAGTCCTTCTTCTACCTGGTGTCGAATAAAGTGATATTTTATGTTGATATGTCGATATCTACCATGATCCCTCGGTTCCTTGGTCAAGGCAACCGCTCCTTCATTATCACAGAAAATTTCCATGGGCTCTTGTATGGCCGGCACAACTCCAAGGTCTCTAATGAAATTCTTTAGCCATATTGCTTTTTTGATGCTTCGCTCGCTACAATGTACTCTGATTCGCACGTTGAATCAGCTACGGTGTCCAGCTTGGAACTTTTTCAAGTCACTACTCCTCCATTAAGGGTAAAGACCCAGCCTGACTGCGAATGGTACTTGTCCCTGTCGGTCTAAAAGCTAGTGTCACTATACCCTCGCACCTTTAAGTCATCACTCCTACCGAGGACTAGAAACCATTCCTTGGTCCTCCAAAGGTACTTAAGAATATTCTTGACTACGGTCCAATGTGCTTTGCCAGGGTTCCCTAGATATCAGCTGACCATGCTCAAAGTGAAGGCCACATTAGGGCAAGTACAAGTCATAGCATACATGATTGAGCCAACTGCGGAAGCATAAGGTAATCAGCTTATCTCTGCTATCTCGGCTTCGGTTCTCGGACTTTGAATCTTACTCAGCTTGGCAGTACTTTGGATTGGTAACTCCCCATTCTTAGAATTCTCCATACTAAAATGTTTTAGTACCTTGTCCAAGTAAGTATTCTGACTAAGTCCTATTAGTCTTTTACTCCTGTTTCTCACTATCCTTATTCCCAAAACAAAGGAAGCTTCTCCGAGATCCTTCACACTTCCCGAGCCAGGACTTAACTTCATGCAGTGTCGGGATGCCGTTTCCTATGAGTAGTATGTCATCGACATACAATACGAGGAAGATTACTACAATCCCACTGGCTTTGACATATACACATGATTTATCTTCGCTTCGTAGAAACTCAAACTCTTTGTCTTTCTCATCGAAACAAATATTCCATCTGCGAGACGTTTGCTTAAGTCCATAAAAGGACTTCTTAAGCTTACACAATCTATTAGGATGCTTTGCATTGACAAAATCCTCTGGTTGAGCCATATAAACATCCTCAACCAACTTCCCATTAAGGAAAGCGGTGTTCACATCCACTTTCCATATTTCATAATCATGAAATGCAGCAATGGCAAGCATCACTCTAATAGACTTTATCTTCGCAATTGGTGAGAAGGTCTCATCGTAGTCCACTACGAGAGTTTGAGTAAAGCCCTTCGCAATCAATCGTGCCTTATAAGTGTGCATATTCCCATCCATGTGGGTCTTCTTCTTGAAGATTCATTTGTACCCGACCGTCTTACGACCCAGTACATGATCAACTAAGCTCCAAACTTGGTTATCGTACACGGACTGAATCTCGTTGTTCATTGTCTCTTTCCATTTTGTAGACTCTGGGCCTGTCATGGCTTCCTTGTAGCTGTTAGGTTCGTCCAAATTTATTAGTGTACTATCACTAATATACGTATCACCCTCGGTGGTCATATGAAAACCTACAACACAGGTGGGACACTAACTCTAATGGAACATTTAAGAGGTAATGATTTGTCAATCGGTTGAACCAGAGTTTCCTCCTTGAGTTGAACGCCAGTGTTAGAGGTTCCTTCATCGCTCGACTCTTGAATCTGTAACAACGTAAATTTTCAAACCAAAATTTTCATTTCTTAAAAACATGTTTTCATCCAAAACAAGTCATAAAGATAAATGTATCATATCATAATACAAATCATATAAATCCCAAGATCATAAAATCCCCATCAGTGTGTACAGATCATGTTGGCGCCTTCCCACGGTCCTCGCTAGCACCTGAAACACATAACACAACAACTGTAAGTATAAATGCTTAGTGAGTTCCCCAAAATACTCCTTACGCACATGCGCCTTTCTAGGCCATGGCCTTCCGGTCCATGTGTCTCAGGGGACTTCCGTCCCAACCCGGTAAACCTTCCGGTCTTACCCGCGTCGACCTTCCGGTCCACACCACAATGCCTTCCGACCCATAACATAAATGACTTCCGGCCCATAACATAATGCCTTCCGGCCCATACATAAATGCCTTCTGGCCCACATCAAGCATAGCATACATAGCACATATAAATGGCTAACTTAATCACATACAATGCATACAACTCATAACATACCCGACCTTTTGGTCACACAATAAAACCCTTCCGAGTACAGTATAGTGAGAAAACTCACCTCGTGGAAAGTCTAGAATCTCACGTGCTTGCTATCTCCAAATCCCAAATGAAGACTCAACCTCGCCTAATCATAATGAATATCATTTTAATTAATATAGACTTCCACCACTAGACTTTACCCCTTATTAACATTCCTCAGAGGGGTAAAAGACCATTTTACCCTCCCTTGACTCAAAGTCCACATGTTGACCAAAACCCTAAGAGTCAGCAAAAGTCAACATCTTCAGTACGCGGGGCGTACAGACTGATGTACACAGGGCGTACATCGCCAACTCAAGAATCAGGGTCTCCACCCAGTACGCTGCACGTACTGGGAGTTACGCCCAGCTTAATAGTCAGATCTAGACACACTTCATTTCAGGTCTTAATCGGTTAAGCCACTACCTCAACTTCTAGATCTGGCCTTATTTAAGAATCCTTACTCATAAACTCGGAACCTTTAACCCTTGTCATGGCTGTAAAGGCTCTTATACTTCTTAACACTTTTCCATTTCAACTCAAGGATCTAGATCTCATGCATGGCTAATTATTCACGTCCAAGATTACATTTTTATGGATCTACAACTCAAATGGACCAGAAATATGATGGATCTAAGCTAATGGAGACCACTTGCTCATAAAGTCTCCACCTTTGGGACCAAAACCCTAGAAAATGGTCCATAAAGCATACCACAAGATCTAGAAGTCAAGATCCGAACTTTTTACCTTAGAAAGAAGCTCGAACCTTTGCTAAGCCCGGATCTACACTTGAACACCAGCTTCTAGCCTTCACAATAGATTCTTCTTCTCCTTTGCTACCTTGAAATGACACCACCAAGTTTAAAACAATCACAAAAAGGGCTAGGAACGAAGGGACACTCTCTTAGGGTTTCTTTCTGAAGGGTGGTGGCTGAGGAACCAAGCCATCTCATTCCTTTTATAGCCAACAACTCAAATTAGGGTTTTGGGTCTGGACCGGTTACGCCCAGCATAGCCTTAGGTACGCCCAGCGTACCCGGGTGGCAACGCGTTCAATTTAAGCGCACGAGTACGCGCAGCGTACTCTTTGTACGCCCAGCGTACTCGCCCCAACACAAAAGGGCCAACATGACATTTATGAAAAGATGAAGGGCTAAAGGGTTATACCTGAATTCCAGGTTGTTACAATTCTCCCCCACTAGAACCATACTTCGTCCCCAAAGTCTTATACCGAAAACAGCCCCGGATACTGCTCCCGCATCTCCGACTCGGGCTCCCTTGTCAGCTCGGACCCTTTCCGATGCTGCCACTGCACTTGCACCAAGGGCACTTCCTTGTTCCTCAAAACCTTAACCTTTCGATCCCTAATTGCCATCGGTCTCTCAATATAGTTCAGGCCCCTATCCACTTGAATATCCTCTAATGGTACCACTTGCTCATAAAGTCTCCACCTTTGCGACCAAAACCCTAGAAAATGGTCCATAAAGCACACCACAAGATCTACAAGTCAAGATCCGAACTTTTTATCTTAGAAAGAAGCTCCAACTTTTGCTAAGCCCGGATCTACACTTGAACACCAGCTTCTAGCCTTCACAATGGATTCTTCTTCTCCTTTTCTACCTTGAAATGACACCACCAAGCTTAGAACACTCACAAAAAGGGCTAGGAACGAAGGGACACTCTCTTAGGGTTTCTTTCTGAAGGGTGGTGGGTGAGGAACCAAGCCATCTCATTCCTTTTATAGCCAACAACTCAAATTAGGGTTTTGGGTCTGGACCGGTTACTCCCAGCGTAGCCTTAGGTACGCTCAGCATACCTGGGTGGCAACGCGTTCAATTTAAGCGCGCGAGTACGCGCAGCGTACTCTTTGTACGCCCAGCGTACTCGCCCCAACACAAAAGGGTCAACATGACATTTACGAAAAGATGAAGGGCTAAAGGGTTATACCTGAATTCCGGGCTGTTACAATTCTCCCCTACTAGAACCATACTTCGTCCCCGAAGTCTTATACCGAAAAAAGCCCTGGATACTGCTCCCGCATCTCCGACTCGGACTCCCATGTCAGCTCGGACCCCTTCCGATGCTGCCACTGCACTTGCACCAAGGGCACTTCCTTGTTCCTCAAAACCTTAACCTTTAGATCCCTAATTGCCACCGGTCTCTCAATATAGTTCAGGCCCGCATCCACTTGAATATCCTCTAATGGTACCTTTGCCGACTCGTCGGCAATACATTTCCTCAACTGCGACACATGGAAGGTGTCGTGAATCTGTCCCAGCTCCGCAGGTAAATCTAAACGGTAGGCTACCCTGCCTATCCTCGCGATTACCCCGAAAGGTCCAATATATCGAGGCCCCAATTTTCCCCTCTTCCTGAATCGAATCACTCCTTTCCAAGGAGAGACCTTTAAGAGTACAAGGTCACCAACCTGAAACTCGAGCTCGGACCGACGCCTGACCGCATAACTCTTCTGGAGACTCTAAGCGGTCAACAATCTCTGCCTGACCTATTGTATCTGCTCTGTCGTCTGAAGCACAATCTCTGTACTACCCATTACCCGATGCCCCACCTCTCCCCAGCAGATGGGGGTCCGACACCTTCTCCCATACAACAGCTCAAAGGGTGGCATACCAATGCTCGAATGATGGCTGTTGTTGTACAAAAACTCTGCCAAGGGTAAATAGGTGTCCCAACTCCCTCCAAAATCCAAAACACATGCTCGGAGCATATCCTCGAGCGTCTGAATCGTCCTCTCACTCTGCCCGTCCGTCTGTGGGTGGTATGCGGTACTGAAATGCAGTCTTGTACCCAACTCCTCGTGAAACTTCTTCCAAAATCTGGAAGTAAATCGCACGTCTTGATCTGAAACAATCGACATCGGAACCCCATGCCGCGATACCACCTCTCTCACATACAATTCCGCCAAGTTCTCAGCAGAAAAGCTCTCACTGATAGCAAGAAAATGAGCGCTCTTCGTTAACCTGTCCACAATCACCCAAATTGCATCGAATCCTCTCGCAGTCCTTGGCAATTTGGTGATAAAATCCATGGTAATCTATTCCCACTTCCACTCGAGAATCTCCAGCGGTTGCAGCTTACCATGTGGATGCTGGTGCTCGGCCTTAACTTGGCGACAAGTTAGGCACCTCTCGACGAAACATGCAACATCCCTCTTCATACAGGGCCACCAATACTCCTTCTTTAGGTCCAAATACATCTTAGTAGCCCCGGGATGGATCGAGAACTTCGATCAATGTGCCTCCTCCATCAAAATGGTACGCGCACCGCCCATAAATGGTACCCAAATCTGACCCTGAAATGTCATAAGTCCCCGACTATCGGTAACGAACTCCGACACCTGCCCAACAACCCGCTCCCGCTTTCGGTTGTCTGGTCTCGCAGCCTCAACCTAGGCCCCTCAGATGGTGTCCAATACCGGAGTTATCACCGTCAACCTCATACAAATGTCTCGGATCGGGGCACCCTCCGACCTACGGCTCAAAGCATCGGCTACGACATTAGCCTTGCCCGGGTGGTACAAGATCTCACAATCATAATCCTTCACCACATCCAACCATCTCCTCTGGCGCATATTCAGGTTTGGCTATTCCATCAAGTACTTCAGACTCTTGTGGTCCGTGTATATGGTACATCGAACCCCATATAGATAGTGCCGCCAGATCTTGAGGGCAAACACCACAGCCCCCAACTCCAGATCGTGGGTGGGATATCTTGACTCATGAGGCTTCAGCTGACTTGATGCATACGGTATAACGTGCCCCCTCTGCATAAGCACTGCCCCTAACCCAGATATAGATGCATCACAATATACCACAAAATCCTCCATCCCTTCCGGGAGTGCGAGCACCAGGGCCTCGCACAACTTCTGACGAAGGGTCTCAAATGAGGACTGCTGCCCCGGACCCCAAGAAAATGCAACACCCTTCCGGGTCATCTTGGTAAGTGGCACGGAGAACTTGGAGAAATCCCTAATAAACCTCCGATAATAGCCGGTCAATCCCAGAAAGCTCCTGATCTCAGTTGGTGATCTCAGCACCTCCCATCTCATCACTGCCTCAATCTTGGCCTGATCGACCAATATCCCTTCCTGGTTAACAAGATGTCCTAGGAACTGGACCTCTCGTAACCAGAACTCACACTTGGAGAATTTGGCATATAGTCTCTCCGATCTCAGAACTCCAATGATCTCCCTCAAATGCTCCTCATGCTGCTCTCTAGACCTCGAATATACCAAAATATCATCAATGAATATGATCACCGACCGATCCAGCATCGGCCTGCACACCCTGTTCATGAGATCCATGAACGCAGCTGGGGCATTGGTGAGCCCAAAAGGCATCACCACAAACTCGTAATGTCAATAACGAGTTCTGAATGCAGTCTTCTGGATATCTTCATCCCGAACCCTCATCTGATGATAACCCGACCTCAAGACTATCTTAGAGAACCAAGATGCCCCCTGCAACTGATCGAATAGATCATCGATCCTAGGTAACGGATACCGGTTCTTGACCGTCAACTTGTTCAACTCCCGGTAATCGATACATATCCGGTGTGAACAATCTTTCTTCTTGACAAAAAGGATCGGTGCTCCCCAAGGCGAGCTACTCGGTCGAATAAACCCCTTCCCCAACAGCTCCTGAAGCTGCGAGGATAACTCATGCATCTCCGGCGGCGCGAGGCGATAAGGCGCCTTGGCGAAAGGTGCTGCTCCTGGAATCAAGTCAATACGAAACTCCACTTGTCTTTCCGGAGGCACATCCGGCAGTTCCTCAGGAAAAACATCCGAGAACTCGCGCACTACCAGAACCTCGTCAACTGAACTTGGCCTCCCAGTGGCCACTCATGCGTCCATCACATAGGCTATGAATCCACTGCATCCTTGTTGCAAACTCTGCCTCGCCCTGGCAGCCGAACAGAATGCTGACCCACACCGGGTCCCCTCACCATACATAGTAAGCACTCCCCCACTAGGGTCTCGCATAGTCACCAGCTGTCTCTCGCAGTCAATGACCTCTCCAAACTTACTCAACCAGTCTATGCCCACGATGACACAGACATCTCCCATAGCGATAGGAACTAGGTCTATAGGAAAATCGACACCAAAAATCTCGATTACACATCCTCGAATCATGTCGGTGACATATACCGCTTTCTCATCAGCTATGGAAACCCTCAGAGGTCGACTCATCACCTCTCGCTCAATACCAAGATGCTAACTAAAAGCCAGAGATACAAAAGACCGACTCGCACCCGAGTCAAACAATACCAAGGCAGGTACATAATTCACAAGAAAAGTACCTACACATATCATAAAATAAGCACAACATCTCAGCATAAGAATAAATACACGAAAGAATACATACCAGCCACGACATCGGGCGCCGCACGGACCTCCTCCGCAGTCAACTGAAAAGCTCTCCCACGAGCCTTCGGAACCTTGGCCTTCGCCGGT
Organism: Lactuca serriola; assembly: GCF_051521515.1. Classification (NCBI taxonomy): domain Eukaryota; kingdom Viridiplantae; phylum Streptophyta; class Magnoliopsida; order Asterales; family Asteraceae; genus Lactuca; species Lactuca serriola. The sequence goes on from NC_136408.1 coordinate 240,882,366, forward strand.
CAAGCCTCAGCAATCCTAGCAGCCGGTGCAGATCCCTGCGCTAATCCCTGGTGTAGCTGAAGGCACTCGGCCTTCCGATGGCCAGTCTGGTTGCAATGGAAGCAAATCATAAATCCCTTGGGGCAATCCCTGGCGATATGCCCCTCCTTGCCACATTTGTAGAAAGCACCCGATCGACAGGTCCCCTCATGACCTTTGCCGCACTTCCCGCAAGTGCGGCCCTTCTGGCCTCCAGTCCTCGAATCAGCGGACTTGGTCTGCTTCGCTGCCGGCTGAGACAGAGCCGGCCGCCGATCCATCCTCTGAGACTCGGCCTCCTCCCTGGCCTGAGTCTCCAACTCAATCTCCCTCTTCCTGGCATTTGCCTGGAGCTCAGCAAATGTATGGTACGTCGAGTTCGACACGAACTCCCGGATGTCCCTCCTCAGAATACCCAGATAGCGGCTCATCCGAGCCTGCTCAGTAGCCACCTGCTCAGGGCAGAACATCGCCCTCTCATGAAACTTCCGGGTGACCATAGTAACCGAATCATTACCCTGCTTGAGCGTCAAGAACTCCTGAACCAACCGTTCCCTCTCCACTGGGGGAACATACTCGTCTCTGAACATGGTGGTGAACCTCTCCCAGGTCACCGCTGAAATCTCTACAAGAGTGAAGTTCACCGTAACGAACTTCCACCAATCCTTCACTCCCAAGCGGAGCTGGTTCAAAGCGAACCGTACCATCAGATGCTCCGGACATGAACAAGTATAGAAGCATCCCTCAATGTCAGCAATCCATCTCATCGCAGTGATCGGATCTTGCGTCCCATTAAACTCGGGTGGCTTCGTGTTGCTGAACTCTCGGAACAGCAACGAGTCACCTCCCTGAGGCCTGGCAGCAGCCACGGTTGCCGTAGCTGTAGCGGCTGCAGCCTCAGTCACCACGGCGTACCGCTCATCAAAAGTCTCCAACAGAGTGGTCTTGACAGACCCAAACATCTCCGGAATCTCGGCCCGGATTGCCGCAGCCACCTTATCGTGGATCATCTAACGAATCTCCTCGTCACTCACACCGCTCGTCTCAGGTCTATGGCGTGTCCCAACCATGATGCCTCTGAAATACAACATAAAAATATCAAAGACCCAATCGATCATACTCGCACTCAATAACGCAACCCTACTTGACCTCGGATACCCAAAGGATTCTTACTTGGAATGCCCACTGATCCGGTGTCTTCAGTAGTACGGGCCCTATACTACTGACTACACTACATCAGCGTTCACCCCAAGTCCTCCTCCTTGGACCCCGAATCACGAGTACTCTATTCTTGCTATGCACTGATTACCTACTTGCTCTCAAAGCATCTCATAGCAGCAGGTTTCCCCCTAGACTAAGGCATCACAAATCAGGCCAATATAGTCCTAATATGAATACCTAGTCTACTCTAGCATGCATAACACATCGCAACACATCTGATAACACATATTGTAAGGGTATTTTGTGGATTTTACCGTTCGGGCACTGGCTGACCGTACACACTGCTTCTCCTTTGGTTATTACAAAATCTCTTATAAAAATTTTATGCCTTTATTAATTGAGAAATTCCTCAAATCCTCGGTTTGAGTTCAGTTACGCCCGAAGGTGCATCCGAATCCCTCAAACCAAGGCTCTGATACCAACTTGTAACAACGTAAATTTTCAAAACAAAATTTTTCTTGGGATTAAAACCCTAATTGTGATTTGATGAACAAGATGCGGAAAATAAAAACAAACACAAATAATGAAGATTATGTTGAATGATCACTCGATTTATTGAATTGTGAGGAACGAATTACACTTAAGAAATAAGAATCTAACTTTACAAGAAACCTCACGTGGCGGCTACATTTTGCCTCACACTCTTAACCCTAATAATGAATAATACATGACTATTTATAGGGAAAAGACAAGTCTTGGGCTTTTAACCTAGAATTCATCAAAGGGGCCCATTGCCATCATCCATGGAGTGCTTTGAAACCCTACAATCTCCCCCTCAAAGTATGGAATGGATGACAATGCTTTAACTTCCAAAACAAGCATCTAGCAAATAAAAAGATCTGCAACGAGGAATATATGAAGCAATCCACGAATCTTGATTCTTCAATAGTCTTCAAACACAGGCTCTAGGATATATAAATCAAGCACTGAAGTAATGTCTTTAAACTTCATTTTCGAATGTAATCCCAAAGAATCTTCATGAAAACCAAACCCGCCATAAAACCCATTTTAGAACAAAGAAACTGAATCACTTCTTGTCTTTGAAGAGCTCCCCCTCCAAGTCACAACGATCTTCAAATAAGCTAATGATATAAGCCATCAAAAAATATCATGTAACAACCCAAACTTTAAGATTCGTAACGCCACTTGATCGAGAAAATACAAGAAGTCGGAGATATAACAAGTCCTTAGCAGAGCTCGATGAAGAACTCTTGCTGTAAAGGATACTTCTCTGTAAAAACCTTAGTAGAGCTCGATGAAGAACTTCTGTAAAAAAGCTAGCTTCATAATTCTCCCACAAGCTTTATCAAAAATCTTCGACTTTGAAAAGTCACAAATCCAATTTCGAATGGCCATACCAAATTCTCCCCCGATTTATAATCAAAAACATGATTATAAAGCCTTCAAATGGTCATGAGATTGATCTTGAATGGATAAAAATTTACTATGCTCCCCCGCGACAAAAAGATATATAAAAAAAATCCGAAAAAATCGTGAAAACTTGACGTTAAAAAAAACGACTTTCCGAACCGCCAAGACTTGATGGAATCTTTATTTTTCTGTTCACAAAAAAATATGAGCGTTAAAGAATCCAAAACTGTTCACCGGCCCTCAATGTAGTAATTTTTCTGAATATTGGGCCGAAACTGTCACTTTCTGAAAGACAGGGGCTGGAATGGTAATTCAGCATCAACAAACCCTTTTATATGTAACAAAATCTGCAAGTGGTCCAAAACTGCCAAGGCATGAAAAGTATAGGGACCAGATCGTTAAATTCTTGAAGTGGCAGGGACCAAGTATGAAACATTAAGTCATCTTCCCCAATTTAAAGAACACGACTGGAAGAGATGCTCGACCCCAAAATTTAAAACACGCAGATCACACTTTCGTTTCAAGCACAACCAACCGAACCAAGGTTCGTTTCAAGATCGCCATCTATTCACGCGAACCGAACGTTCGGTTCGTTTCTTATTCCAAATCAAGCTTCATCAGGCGAAACTCCTTTCGCTTTCGGTTCATCCTTCGATCGCTCCAACCATTAACAACCGAACCCAGTTTCAAAAGCAAAACCGAGCATCCCGATTAGAATAAGGAGCGAAACCTTAGCCAAACCGAATCACAGGTTCGCTTTCGGTTCATTTCCTATTTCAGTCCCAACACAAACACGCGAATCCAAGATGGATTCGAGGTTCGTTCCAATTCCGTTGATTATACCCCAAGGCGAGTGTTCACAGGAACGACTTTTAAGGCAATTTTGACTTTTCGTTTGACCTGCAAGAACAAATGCTCAATCATTCCGATAAGTTCCAATTCCAATTTTGTTTTGATGTGTACCGATTCCGAATGCAATTTCCATTCAGAATGCGTCCAGATTCCCTAGCATAAATCCGAAGGCAAGTTCCAGTTCAACTATGATATTAGTTCTGATTCCTCAAACATTTGTTCGATTGCGAGTGAAAAATGCGAAACATAATTTGCAATTACAACAGCCTTCATTCCGATGTCAGGTCCCTTCCAAAATCAATTCCGAAATCACTCTCCCATTTACTTCCGAAATCTCATCTAATTATCAGATTTGGCTAAGATAATGAGATCACGATCAGAATCAGAAATCCAAGAATACCGATTTTGACTTTTCTGCTTTGACAACCAAAATCAATTAACGCCAAACAACAAAATCAATGTTTCTCAACTTAATCTCCGCGCTAAACAGGTTGATTTTGGAACATGATAGATGAACAAAATCAAAATCGATTTTGATAATGATATTTTTCAGAAATCTCAACTCAGGACAGAACTATTAGTGAGTTAAATAAAAATCGAGAATTGTGAAATCCAAAAAGAATGCTTAATCGTCATGAAGTTAAACCCATGAATCGAATAAGAATATTGACATTCGAGATTCCGAATTTTGTGATTTCAAACACCGATGAACGATAGATGAACAATAAACAACAGTTGAAACTATTGGGCTTTGAAGAAATAGGATGAACAGTAACGAATAACTCTTTGGGCTAAATCGAAAGGGATTGATCCACAAAGCAATGTATTAATTTCGGACTAAACAATTTATTAGATCAGAAAAAATACGAATCAGGTCGAGAAAAAAATAGCCAGATGAACAGTGCAGTAACATAATTCTCCATGAACAGTTGATTGAAAAAATCTTGATTCCATACCACCAAAACACCAAAAATCTTCAATATATGTGCAGAAAATCATCAAATCAAGAACCGATTCTTCAAAAATCAATAGATCTTCAAAGACCCGCTCTGATACCACTTGTTGGGATTAAAACCCTAATTGTGATTTGATGAACAAGATGCGGAAAATAAAAACAAACACAAATAATGAAGACTATGTCGAATGATCACTCGATTTATTGAATTGTGAGGAACGAATTACACTTAAGAAATAAGAATCTAACTCTACAAGAAACCTCACGTGGCGGCTACATTTTGCCTCACACTCTTAACCCTAATAATTAATAATACATGACTATTTATAGGGAAAAGACAAGTCTTGGGCTTTTAACCTAGAATTCATCAAAGGGGCCCATTGCCATCATCCATGGAGTGCTTTGAAACCCTACAATTTTCATTTCTTAAAAACATGTTTTCATCCAAAACAAGTCATAGAGATCAATGTATCATATCATAATAGAAATCATATAAATCCCAAGATCATAAATCCCCCATTATTGTGTACAGATCATGCCGGCACCTTCCCACGGTCCTCGCTAGTACCTGAAACACATAACACAACAACTGTAAGCATAAATACTTAGTGAGTTCCCCAAAATACTTCTTACGCACATACGCCTTTCCAGGCCATGACCTTCCAGTCCATGTGTCTCAGGAGACTTCCGTCCCAACCCGGTAAACCTTTCGGTCTTACCCGCGTCGACCTTCCGGTCCACACCACAATGCCTTCCGGCCCATAACATAAATGACTTTCGGCCCATAACATAATGCCTTCCGGCCCATACATAAATGCCTTCTGGCCCACATCAAGCATATCATACACAGCACATATAAATAGCTAACTTAATCAGATACAATTCACACAACTCATAACGTACCCGACCTTCTGGTCACACAATAAAACCCTTCCAGGTACAATATAGTGAGAAAACTCACCTCGTGGAAATTCTAGAATCTTACGTGCTCGCTATCTCCGAATCCCAAATGAAGACTCAACCTCGCCTAATCATAACGAATATCATTTTAATTAATATAGATTTCCACCACTAGACTTTACCCCTTATTAACATTCCTCAGAGGGGTAAAAGACCATTTTACCCTCCCTTGACTCAAAGTCCACATGTTGACCAAAACCCTAAAAGTCAGCAAAAGTCAACATCTTCAGTACGCGGGGCGTACAGACTGATGTACGCGGGGCGTACATCGCCAACTCAAGAATCGGGGTCTCCACCCAGTACGTTGTGCGTACCGGGAGTTACGCCCAGCGTAATAGTCAGATCTAGACACACTTCATTTCTGGTCTTAATCGGTTAAGCCACTACTTCAACTTCTAGATCCGGCCTTATTTAAGTATCCTTACTCATAAAGTCGGAACCTTTAAGCCTTGGCATGGCTGTAAAGGCTCTTATACTTCTTAACACTTTTCCATTTCAACTCAAGGATCTAGATCTCATGCATGGCTAATCATTCACGTCTAAGATTACATTTTTATGGATCTACAACTCAAATGGACCAGAAATATGATGGATCTAAGCTAATGGAGACCACTTGCTCATAAAGTCTCCACCTTTGGGACCAAAACCCTAGAAAATGGTCCATAAAGCATACCACAAGATCTACAAGTCAAGATCTGAACTTTTTACCTTAGAAAGAAGCTCCAACCTTTGCTAAGCCCGGATCTACACTTGAACACCAGCTTCTAGCCTTCACTATGGACTCTTCTTCTCCTTTGCTACCATGGAACGACGCCACCAAGCTTAGAACACTCACAAAAAGGACTAGGAACGAAGGGACACTCTCTTAGGGTTTCTTTCTGAAGGGTGGTGGGTGAGGAACCAAGCCATCTCATTCCTTTTATAGCCAACAACTCAAATTAGGGTTTTGGGTCTGGACCGGTTACGCCCAGCGTAGCCTTAGGTACGCCCAGCGGACCTGGGTGGCAACGCGTTCAATTTAAGCGCGCGAGTACGTGCAGCGTACTCGCCCCAACACAAAAGGGCCAACATGACATTTATGAAAAGATGAAGGGCTAAAGGGTTATACCTGAATTCCGGGTTGTTACAGAATCTCTTCAAGATTGATTTTCCTCGCACTATCCCCTTGGCTTATGAGTTCTATCTCTCTCGGAAAACCCCTCTCCTCGCAGCGAAGACAACATTGTCACTAAGTCTATAGAAGAGATATCCATAGGACTTCTACGAGTAGCCGATGAAAATACATCGCTCACTACGAAGTTTAATCTTGTCGTGAGTCTCTCTTCTTACGAAAGCCTCGCAACCCCAAACCTTGATATGTGCTAATGAGGGAGCCTTCCTTGTCCATGTCTCGTGAGTTGTTTTGGAAACCTTCTTCGTAGGGACTAAGTTAAGGATATGAGCGGCAGTCTCTAAGGCATACCCCCAGAATGAGATAGGTTGTGAAGCACGACTCATCATGGAATGAACCATGTCGAGCAAGGTTCGATTACGCCTCTCCGCCACACGATTCAACTACGGTGTCCTACATGGTGTCAATTATGAAACAATTCTTCATTCCTTGAGGTAGTCCTGGAATTAAAGACTTAGGTACTCTCCTCCTCGATCGGATCGAAGCATCTTGATTTTCCTGCTCAATTGATTCTCCACTTCTTTTTTGAACTCTTTGAACTTTTCAAAGGTTTTTGACTTGTGCTTGATTAAGTAGATATACCCATATCTGCTATAATCATCGGTGAAAGTCACATAGAAGCGGTTCACATCCCTTGTGGTGGATCTAAAGGGCCCACACACATCGGTGTGTATGAGATCCAATAAACCCTCACCCCTCTCACAAGTGCCAGTGAAGGGTGACTTGGTAATCTTTCCAAGTAAACAAGACTCGCACACGTCATCATCTCTAAGGTCGAATGACTCCAATACTCCATCCTTTTGGAGTTGGGCTATGCGTTTCTTGTTGACATGTCCAAGATGACAATGCCACAAGCATGCTTTATCCATAATATTGGAAGAATCCACACACAACACATCATTTCCTAAGTTATCTATAACCATCACAGTTTCATATATTCCATTACAAGCCAATGCTTCAAAATATAAAACACCATTTAGATAAGCATAAATAGAACCTTTCTCGTTATCAAATGAATATCTAAATCCTTGTCTAAACAAAGCATGAAAAGAAATGATGTTTCTTGCCATATCTGGAGAATAGAAACAATTGTTCAAATCTAAACCTAATCCATTACTAAGCACTAAGGAATAAACTCCAATCTTGGTGACAGGAGACGATCTTCTATTTCCCATGATTAGATTTATCCTTCCTTGCTCTACATCCCTATTTCTTCTTAGTCCCTGCAAATCAGAACATATGTGAAAACCACATCCTGTATAAAGAACCCAAGAAATAACATGCGATGAATCATTTGATTTAATTGTGTAAATACCTGCGAAAGATGGCTTGATCTTTCCCTCCTTTATGTCTTGCAGGTATTCTGGGTAGCTTCTCTTCTAATGCCCTATCTTGTGGCGGTGGTAGCACTCTGCCTCCTTAGGGTTACAGTTGGGCTTAGCAGAGCCAGCTTTGTTTCCACTAGAAGAGGTGGCATTTTGGTACTTTCCCTTGTGGTGGCTCTTTGAAGGAGCCTTCCTATTCTTGCCCTTCCCTTGACCTATTGCCAAGATAGGCGCAGCAGTGGGAGTGGGAGTCGGTGCAATAGACTTATCCTTGAGATTGCTCTCAGCAGTCCTTAGCAAGCCTTAAAGCTTGCTCAAGGTGACCTCTTCCTTGTTCATGTGGCGGGTCATGTGGAACTGGTTGTAGCATGGAGGCAAGGAGTGAAGGATGATGTCAATTACCAGCTCTTCGTCGAAGTTAACATTTAACTTCAGCAGACGATCAACATATCTCTGCATCTTTTGCAGATGAACGGTAAGGGACTCTCCATTACTCATTTTGGCAGTGATCATCGAAGTGATGATCTCATACCTTTCTTGCCTTGCAATTTGGTGGTACCAATGCAACAAGTCTTGATGCATTTCGTAGGGATACATGTCCTCATAGGACTTCTGCAGTTCTGCAGTCATGGTCGCTACCATGATGCAATGGACTTTCGTGGCATCATGCTCATGGGCCTCAAAGGCAACGATTTCTTCAGCAGTGGCAGTGTTGAGGTTGATTTCCTTCAGCTTTACATCAAGTACATACTCTTTTTCCTCATAGCGAGTGACCATTTGGATGTTGCAGATCCAATCATTGAAGTTGGACCCGTTAAAGATCACTCTCCCACACAAATTTATGAGTGAGAATGAGTCGGAGGAGTTTGAGATGAAAGCACTGTTGTTGACATGCGACATCTGAAATAGAAAAGGACAAAGTTTGATTAGCAAATGAATCCCCAATTAAATACCCAAATGAAAAATTAGGGCTAGGATCCAACAACATTATTTACAAATTAGACGAGGGATGCTGTAATTTAACAAGCAAAAAATTTGAAGGCAAGTGAATGACGATTCATTAATTCTCCACCATGAAAAACGAAAAAGAGATTAAGTTTTAAATGTATTGAAAACTCCTATATTCCTTTGAGATTCATTGAACTTTTCAATGGCATGTTTAAATCTCGATGTTCCCCTCTAGTTTGTGACTGGGATGTCGATGATCATAAAGCGGGTGTGAATAACCATGCAAATGTACATGGTGTCCTGATTGTTACAGTCACCTATTTGATGTGCCGGTTAGCCACACACGCTCCATCGAACTATGACAAACAATGAGTCACCCTTCTCCACCTATACGTAGAGTCTAATTAGTGTGTCGGTTAACCACACGCGCTCCACTAACATCTTAGCAAGGGTGCAAAGTGTAATTTCATGGAATTGCACCAATTCACTTTTCCTAAAGTAACTAAGATTGGGAATTGTTGTAAAAACATTTAATTAATGAGGAAGGGTTTTCCTTATCCTACCCGTTCGGCTAACGACCCTCCACCAATCAAGGAAGCGGTGGGTAAGAGTGGACAACCATTAAACGACCATTTTATAGGCCGTAATCTTAAACCCCCCCCCCCCACCCCTTATAGATCGGCTTCGTGAATGAGGCCTAGTAACGATAAGACTAGCATTTTAGTTATACACACATATATATACATATATACATATATATATATATATATATATATATATATATATATATATATATATATTAATCTTGTAATAATATAATAGTATAGGGTGTATTTTAAACATTTCAAAATACTAGGATTTTAATTTCAATTTTAAAATTTTAAAATTTAAAACTTTTAAAATTTAAAAATTTAAATATTAAAACTATTTATTTAATAATTATCCTAAAATTAAACAATTAATTTTAATTATCAAATCTTCAAGGATTATCTTTTAAACTAAACAATTTAATTTATTCTAAACCCTTAAATCCCCTAAAATTCGAAAATGTGGGATGAGATAATTCAAAATATTTAATTACCATATTTAAACCATTAAAAGATAATTACAACATATGGGATTATCCAAATCCCTAAAATTTAGGATCTTATCTTAGGCAGGAGGCAAATTTCGAAAACTCTAGGGTTTGCAAACCCTAGATTTCGAAATCTTGGGGGCTAAGGAAAGGGTTTGAAAAACCCTTATCAAATTTCGAAAATCAGGGTTCAAGAACCCTAATTTTGAAATCCTTGCATTTAGGGTTTATTGGCCATAAACCCTAAAGTGTCAAATTCATACAATTGTATAATTCTAATTGAAAACAAAAAATATACGCTCTAATACCACTGATGGGTTTTATACAAATAATTCTATGTGTGAATGCAACCCTAAATTTGGATATATGTTTTCACTATTAGATACACAACATTATGAGCACATGAAGAACCCTAGCATGCTCCTAGCTATTTCAAAATTTAGATCGTGGAAGGCATTACATACCTCTTGTTGTTATATTCTAATAACAACTCAAATCTTCAATCTTCTTGTCTTTGAAAGTAAGTACCACATGTGCAGTACCTCTAATGGCTCCTAAACACCAACAACAAATGGAGAGGCAAGAGAGAGAGAGAGAGAGAGAGAGATAAGAGGCAGAAAATCGGCTCTAGGAGGTTCTGGGATGAAGTGGCCGATTATCCTTAGCTGAAGGGTCCTTATATAGGTGTAGGGATTAGGGTTTCAGTCCTTATCCTTATCTGATTGCTTGCCCACCAAGCAGTCCAAAGCATAAGTCCATAATCCTCATCTTGGACGAATTATAGGGCCTTATACCCTTGAATTCGTCCACCCTATCCATAGGGCATCCATTGCGCTACTTTGCAATTACCACATAATTACAATTCAGCCCCCTAGTTTAGTTAACCTCTTTTAATCACAAAATTAATTCTTGACCAATGTCAACTAAATAAATATGATTTCTCTTTTAATATATTATTCTTATAATAGATTAATAAACCATAATAACCTCTTTCTCTATCATTTCTCCACTCAAGTTGCTTTGGTGAAGGCAACCCAAAGGACCATGCACAACCGGATTAAATACCTACCAAATATGGTTACGGGTTTAGACACTAATCTAACATATTTATCATTTAAGATTATGCCGATTGTATGTTCGATAATAATAATAATAATAATAATAATAATAATAATAATAATTAAATAAATGTGTATATATAAGATACGAAGGTAGTAAATAATTCAAACCAAATTGAATGATGGTTTTTGAACAAAGATATAAAGCATAAGGGTTAATATTGTAAGTTGATTTAAAACCAATTCAATTTGTACGATTAAATTCAAATAATGCTTCATGTGGTAAAAAACTAGTTGTGAAACCCGTATATTATACGGGTTGATTAAAACAAAATTTTAAATAGAAATGATTAAATGAGAAGCTTATTTGAATTTGAAATTTGAAATAAATAAAAATTATGAGAAAAAGAACATGCAAAAAATATATAAATTAAAATTATTGTTTAGTTATTAGACCCGTATACTAAACAGGTTAATTATAACAAAATGTTAAACACAAAGGTTTAAACTGTAAATTTATTTGAAATTGAAATTGAAATTTAAAATTTAAAATTTGAAATTAAGATCATTATGGTAGGTTTAATTTATGGAAACTAATTAATAATATATTAGAAATAGAAAATGAAATAAATGACAAGTGGAAAATAAATATATCTCTAAATTATGACAAAATGACATGTGGCAAATTGAATGAGAGAAGGACATGTGGCAAAATCGTTCTTATTTATTAGGGTAGATAATAGACAACCGTCGCTATATATATTAATCATACACATGATGAAGTGAGCCTCCTTACGATCAATCTTCAACATTACATATATTCAAAAATATATCGTACGTCTAGGGTTAAGGTGGAAGCAGTACATGGCTGAAATTTGAGGACTACAAGGATAACATCGCATTAAATCTTCCTGGGGTTACGTCCGATGGGATTATGAGGATCGATTAGGTTTCATAGGTTTCTTTATGGGCTTATACATTCGATCAAGAGAAGTTGTCGATCTTTGAGGGGGGTATTGGAGTTGTGCAACCGATTCTTCTTTCTTGGTAAGCCTTGGTTTGGTTTTATTTATCCAATTCTTTCGTCAATTGGTGAGAATTGGTTGATATCATTTTCAATTTCTTTCTTTTGGTGATATCGATCATATTTTTCTTTCTTCTTAAAATTCTTGAGTGTTCATATGATTGAATACTAGTTTTAATGGAGCAATTTGATGTTTTATTGCTGTCAATTTTGTGTATGAACAATCACAAGAATACTAAGCTTCATGTTCTTGAAAAAACTCCAAGTTTTTTAGAACATTGTATTCTTTGGTGATTGATAAAATTTATATTATTTCCACCTTGATTCAAGCGGGTAATTTTTCTGTAAAAGACCATGTTTTGAGCCACTCAAAAGGTCTTCAAAACAGCCTTGGAAAGTCTTTCCATGAAACTTTAAGGTGGATCAAACTTAAGCTTTGGTGAAGTACTCTTTTTAGCAAAGTACTTTTTTCCCATACAAGCAATGTACTTTGAATCATGGATTGAGGTTGGAATTGTTAATTTAAATTCTTGACATGTTTCTACTGTTAAGAACTCAATTTCCATCTTATTAGTTGATTTTGGTGATGGCTTAATAGGTTAAGTGGTCAAAAAGTCCTTGAAATTCAAGGCTGGAAAATTCAGTAAAAATTACCAATCTGTCCTTGTATTGGAAAAATTATACAAACATCATCAGGAGTGCAATTAATGATCCGTAAATTCTGGAAGTTTTCATTTTGAGTCTAGTTTTCCATGAATTTTTCCAGGACCTTTTGTTCCCTCCAACATAGGTGAAAAATCGCCTTTTTTATCAGCAGATCAGAATTTAGCTGCATTGATAGATAGTTTTGTAAAAATCATATAAAATTGTAGAAATATATTTTGGACCTTCAAATGTAATTTATGAAAAGCTAAAAGTCTGAAATTCTGGAGTATGAAATAAAAACGAAAGTTCTACAGGTTCCAAGTGTGTTAAAGCAGCTCTAAACAGGTGGTTGTTTTGGGTCCAAAACTGAGAATTTTACTTGTTTGTTGATTTATATGTTTGGGTTATGAATTTGTCATCTTTGGCACTGTAGAACTCCAATAACTTTTTTATTTGAAATGTAATAGGGAAAAGGTGATACTTCCACCAATACAAGACTTGAAGTGTGAATTGGTCACATCTTTGGCAAAGGTGAGTCAACTTTGTGGTTTTTAAAAGTACATTGTTAGAAGTATCCCATATCTTAGATGGAATGGGATGAACCTAGTTATCTAGGATGTATGTGCCCCTTTTGATGAATGAGTATTGTCTCATGATGTTGAAATACTTTATGTGCAATTGTATCTAGGATTTTGCATCCTAGACTCCTTTTTGTTTGGTGTGAGATGTGAGCTAGGGTTATGCTAGGTTGAGTGATGTGTATGAACATTATGTGATGTGAGCATGTTAATTCTTGTTTGAAAATTACATGTTTGCATGGCAATGAACCCTTAAAGAGGTAATGAGCTAATAAAAGTAAATTCATAAAACTTACACGATTACTTGATGAGGGAATAAAGTGTAACTCCTTAATAAATTAATTAATATTATATTAAAAGTGGAATACACTAGCGGGGTGAAGGGAAGTGTTGGCTCCAAGAGGAAAGCCAATTAGTGTTGGCTCCTTGGGGTAGCCAACTAGGGTTGGCTCTACGAGGAAAGCCAATAGGTGTTGGTTATACGAGGAAATCCAAGTAGTGTCGGATCAACGAGGATAGCCGGTTAGGGATGACTCTACCAGGAAAGTCAGTTATTATTGGCTCTACTATGAAAGCCAGTCGGATGGTTATTCTAGGCGACTAGTCTAACGCATGGTTCACCTAAAGATAGGTGAACTGCAGTGATGTTGGCTCTACGAGGAAAGCCAGCACAAAACATCACGTGGGAATTGGGAGGTGTATCTATTGGAATTTGCACCGCTCGTACCAATCCTTAACGACAACACATCTATACGTATGTGCAGAGTCGGAGTAGCGAACGCAGCGCACTGGGAGTAATGATTACAGGTGAGAGTCGCGCCTCACTTAGTGCATTGGGTCGTGTTGGTCACGTTAGTAGCGAATAGGGTCTTGCTTTGGGGGTTTTTACGGTGAATAAATAGACCCTAACTAGGAGGTAATACTTTAATAATTACAGCGGTGAACGGTGAGTAATTATTAATGTAAAGCGGAGAAACAAAATATTGTATATTAACATTTAAGTGGTGAATCGATAAGACTAAATTAGTTACATCGGCGTTGAAGAGAATAACAAATAAAACAAGATCTAAAAAATGAAATAAAAAACTTGAGCTAAACATGTTCTTGTTATGTGGTGTGATTTTGTATGTCCTGCTAGTGAGTCTTTGACTGTGTGTGGATGTTTTGTGTTAATCTATCTATGACATGTGTGTTCTCTCAACACTGTACTACAATGACTCACTTAGCTTATGCTAACACTTGTTCTTTGGTTGTTGGTTCTCTTTGTGTGTTGGAATAGGTAGCTTGACATGATGCCTTAGTGAGGATGGGAGCTTTTGTGTAGTCTTAGTTAGTATCTTTAGTTATGACACCATTTGAACATGTTGGGTTCATCATTATGTTTTTGTGAACTTTAAATTTTGATGGGTTTGTTTTGACATGAAAGTAACTTTGGTGATGTTTTTGAAATAAAATAAGTCTTCCTCAATGTATTCTGTTAAATAAATGTATTAAAAATAAAAAAAAATTGGGTGAAAAATTCACGATGTTACATTTGAAGTCATAGGAGACTTGTCAGCACCAGTAGTAACAAAGCATTTTCCAGTCACAATCTCTTCTTCACTTCCTTCTTTGAAATTGGCATATACATAGCACCATGTGTGGGATTTCGCATCTCCTCATCGTCTGATCCAGATGACCAAATCTAATATGTGTCATCCTCTTCACCACTTCTTTTATCAACCAAAGACACACCTTTCATGTTTGCTCGAACCTGTTCAAGCCTCTCCACATAGTAGGCTTCGTCTTTCACCCTATTCTTCTTATCTTCTCGTTTTCTTAACATACAATCACAAGCCATGTGGTGCGCACCATTGAAATAATGACAATCGAACCCAGAGTCACCCTTTAGCTTCTTCTCTATCTTCGCATCCTCAGACTTATCGTCCTTCTTCTCCACTTTCTTCTCCTCTCTCACACTCTTCCCAGAAAAAATTCCTTTTGATTCACTTGTTTTAGACTTCAAATTGAAAGGCTTTTTGAAAAATTTATTCACTTTATTGTTTGAGTAAAAAGCCACAACTTCGTCATCAAAATTAACAATCATGCCTTCATCTTCTGATCCTTCATTCTCAGTTGCCTCGATCCCAGCTTCTCCACTTGTAACCTTCGACATCAAAGCTAGAGGACCACCCAAACTTAATCTCTTTTCCTCAGCTATCTCGTTGACTTCGCTTTCACGAGCCTTCAACTCATTGTAAAGATCACTAAAAGAAAAGTTGTCGAAGCATTGTTGGGTTTTTATCATCAAACTGATATTGCACCACTCCTTATGAATCCCCATTATGAAAGTCAAGTGGTATTGAATTGTCGATCTATTGACTCCATATCTACTAAACTTGAAAATTAATTCATTAAGACGATTTTAGTAAAGCTCAATATTCTCACCTTCTTTCTACTTGAATTCACCTAACTCAAGAAGACATTGCTTAACAGAACTCTTTTTGTTTTCTCACTTCTTTGGTACTTCTCCTTCAATGTGTCCCAAATTTCTTTGGCAATAGAACATCTATGGACATACTTATACACAACAGGTGGAAGAGCACCTCTCAATTCCCACATGCATCTCTTATCATTTGCTTTAAACTTGTTAGTTTGAGTAGTAACATCAATGGATGAACCACAACTTCTGACATCAAAAGCATCGATGGATGAAAGTTATCGCTCTATACACATCTCCATAAATCTTCATTTAACCCTGTGAGATAATCCTCCATCATGTTAGCCTATTGCTCATAGTATTAGGGGATTAACATAAGAATTTTGGTTGAAGAAACCAAAAGATGAGGATACCCTGACATCATGTTCATATTGAAGTTAGCCTTTATTCTAAGGAACATTCTGTGAGAGCATTAGTTTTAGAGAGAGAAATAGCAAGACCCATTTGTACTCTTTCTATCAAAAACTAATAAGAGCTTAAATCCGAATATATTTACTCTCTTGTGTTCTTCATGTTCATGATTCTTACAATGATTCATTAGATCTTTCATATTTTGTATTTGTCATCATAATCAACACCACTACAATTGGTATCAAAGCTCATAATTTCTACTACACGAACATTATGATTTTTGAAATCCATTTCGGCATCAATTTGTAATAGCTTGATTTTTCAACAAAACTGTGTTTTTTTAAATTTTATGAAAATCAAAAACTTTCTGTAAATTCTGATTTTGTTTTTAAGGGATAAAGCCAACTAAAGAGTGAAAAATCTTCCACAAACAATGCATAAAATTGATAACCATCGACCGATGTAACCAAAGATAGACCTCATAAATCAAAGTCATTGGAGTCTAATGGGTGCAATGCTTTGTATTTATTAATTTTAAATGGTCAACAGTTGTAACAACCCAAAATTTCATATCACTTCTTGTAATCCAATTTGATCAACCAAACGTTGTTTCCAATTTCGTTTCCGATTTCACCATTTTAATTAAGTCATTAACTTGTATGTATCTAAAATGAATTAATGGGTGTCTTAATGTCATTAAAAATCATTTTAACACCCCATTATAACTATCAGAATAATTCTAGAATCGACCATATCGGGTCACGGCAATTTGGTCGGGTATGACCAAAAGCCCCACTTAACGTCGGTATTGGGTAGAATTCAGTCGTGTCCAATTCCCGAACACTATATAAATGGTTCTAAGCTTTCATTTGAAGCTTTTGGCCATTTCTTCCATAAACACTTCCAACCTCTCTCCTCATCCATAATCAAAGGTCCAAAATAAAGATTTAGGGCCTCAAATCAAAGAGGTATCATCTCTAACTTGTTATTCAACCTCTTTAGCCTTCAATTTGATGATTAAATTAAGTTTTGGGACCAAGAACATGAGTTTACGGCCAAGGAGCAAGCTTGGGCCGTAAACTCCTCAAAATGGGGTTTTTAAGCCAAATTTACCCTTCCAAATCATAGTTGGGACTTAGATGTGACCTTGAGGCTTGCAAATCTAAACTTAAAACAATTAAAACATGAATTTTATGGGACAAAAGAGAGTTTACGGCCAAGGTTTGTTCTTGGGTCGTAAACTCCTCTTAAATGGGGATTAAGTGCCTTTAAACATGTCCAAATGCCTTGTAACTTAACCAATAGCCTTGTGGTAAATCCTAGAATCATCTAAAAATGGTTTGGAGACCTTAAACACATCAAATGTCATACATATTGGAGTTTACGGCCTAAGCACATAGCCTTTGGCCGTAAACTCATAAAGTGATGCCAAAAATGCTCCTAATTTACCCTTAAGGCTTGGAAAAATTCCTAGAATTACATATCAGTGTTTTAAACATCAAAATCTAATTTTTCTCAACCATACTACAGTTTACGGACAGAGAGTATGTATCTGGGCCGTAAACTCATACAAAGGTGTTAATTGAAGCCAAAAATTGATACCAAGCCTTGGAAAATTAGTTAGAATCACATGTGATTGTCCTTTGTAGCTCAAATTAATCATTCTTGGCCATGGGTGAGTTTACTGCCATAAACTCCAAGTGGGTGGCCGTAAACTCCCTTTTAAATGGTATAATTACATTTAATCCATTCCAAGGCATTTTAGAAATCCATTCTAGCAATCCCCATGTCCAAACAAGCCATTAAACACCCAAATTCACACCAACATGAGTTTACGGCGGTAAACTCATGTATGGGTGTGTTTTGTGGTTGTAAACTCATTTAAATGTTTACTCTTGGGGAGTAAACTCAAGTCCCAAGTCCCTAGTGCCATTACACGTCTGTAGATGCCACCCGGGTCACTCCAAACGCTCGTTTTGAGGTGTTTAACCTCGTTGGAGTGTAATGTCCCATATAATTAGTAGTTGTAAATCTAATTAGTATTATATGGACTTTATTACATTTTACATAGGGACATCGCGAGTAAACAATCCCTGAACCAACGTCTAGTATCCAAAACTGTCGCATTTCCGAGTCTGGTGAGTTCATACCCCTACCCTTTTTCACTGTTTTTCACTGTTTTCAGGGGGGAACACAAGCAGAGTACAAGGATTTTCTTGTACTCAAAACTTATTTTCGTATGTGTGTTTCACATTTCATATGCTTTTAATACTGATATACACAACTGATAACCAGTAGAACATACAGATTACGTAAACATTTATTTGTGAAATGAGTATTATAAACTGTTATGTTTTATATATTTCACAAATGGTTTCCACATTTTATCAGTTAAAAGCATGACATTAGAACACATGAACAATATAATTTGTACACTGTCTTGTCCTCGGTAACATTCCACAGAGATACGCGAATGGAGGATTATCCTATTATTACTAGTAAATTTGTTATTCCTGTATGATTGGAGACACGTCCTCGGCGAACACTCCATAGAGATACGCGAGTGGAGGACTACACCCGTAACCAGAATCTCTGGGATTTAGAGAGCGTGACTTGAGTGTATAGATCTATACGGGGCTGACTACCCCACACCTGGCTGCTAGCTACAGCCGAACCGAAATGGTTCAAGGGTGACGAAAGTCATAAGGTTGTGGACTACTTATTGCCACAGGTTCAGTCTTTAGTATGGTTATGGAACTCGCAACTAGGATAACAGAGATTTACTTATAGTAATAATGAACCACTTATTACATTTTACAGATAACCAGGTTTCGGTTACATCTTTTACATCTTTTACATCTTTTACATCTTTTACAATGATATCCAACATTTAGGAAGGTATGAGACCTTCCTGGGAAACTTTGTACATAACCAGGTCTAGCAGAATACATCTTTCACATCGAAAACCAACATACAGGAAAGCATGGGGCATTCCTAGGTAACATATACATAACCAGAAAAGTGTAACAAACTGAATAACATTACATCTTTTACAATAACTAACATTCAGGAAAGTATGGGACTTTCCTGGGAATACACTGGTACACAAACGGAATAGAACAACGAATTGGATAACCAAACTATACTTTACTTTTGTGAAACAACAACCAACTTTTAAGAAAATGTGGGATTTTCTTGGCGTGTGTTACATTTTCAGAAACAGAAAGGAAACATAAACATTTTCACAAAACAAAACTACTTATGAACTCACTAGCGTTATGCTGATTTTCAAACCGCTTGTGTTCTCAAGTCAACGATAGTACAGGTACCCGAAGACTTACTTAATCCAGGTCGGTGTGCATGCAAGGCTCGTTCGTTTTGTTCATATCTATATTATGTATCACAACTATATAAACAGTGTCTTTTGAAACAAATTGTAAAACTTTTAATATGTAATGTAATGTTTGTTTCACTTTACTTACTATGTACATTGGATTTGATACCCAACGTGGAGTCAACCCCAGAAATGTTTCCGCCTTCGGTTTTCGGGGTGTGACAACAGTGTCCCTTGGACATTTGACAAGATGAACATAGCCCTAGTTTTGGTAAAAAAGAGGTAACAGATGAACAACCAGTTTATTTAAAAGAAAAATGGTGTCAAAAGGCACATAACCTAATCGTAATTGCCAAAGTTCAAAAGATGCCATCAACTATGATTCGGAAACAAAAGCTTCAAATCCAGAAGTCAAAACATATAGTTCATTTTCACATTTTCCATTTGGTAGCATCTTTTACATCCACGTTATTATTAGATGTTAACTTGCTAATTTATAAAAGCCTTTTTGCAAGGTAAGGAATCACCAACACATCATTCAAGATAATATGATCTAAAGTTGTAGTGTGACAATTATAGGAGACTGAAAGTTTATTACCATTACCAAACGTGACATGTGTCATGCCAGTATACATAGTAGCTTGTGGGATATTGACTTTAGACGGGGTCATATGATTTGTGGCTCGTAAATCTAAAAACCAATCGGGACCCGAGGAGGTGACATGGCGTCGAGTATAAATGGTTTAGTGAAATCATCATCAGTGGAGACAAGTTCAGAAGCAAACTAATCAAATTAGGAAAATGATTGGCATAATGATGTACAGTGCAACAAAATCAACAATTGAGTGGTCATCTATCCCTTCCTTCACCACTGTAATTGCCACCTATTTGAAATTTACCACCATCACGACTATAAGACTGACCCGAACGAGATGATTGTATGGCTGAAAACGCCACAAGAGCAGGAGTCACACCATGAAGGGAGCACATAAGAAGTTCATGTGACTCAACCTGAATAAAAAGATCTCAAAATAGAGGGGTTAGACGAGTGGTATAAAAAACATTAGAGAAACCTTTAAATAGCGGACCTAACCCACACAAAAACTAATGAAGCTTATTATGGGTTTTGAGCATAACTACAATTCTTATGTGTGCATGCAACCCTAATTCTTGGGATCTAGGTTTTCTCTAATGAACATGAAAACTTGAACACAAATGGAGAAACCCTAGGAAGCAACTACAATTTTCGAATCTATATAAAACTAGGGTTTGGTTACATACCTTGATTAATAACAATGATTCCCTTGTAGATCTTGAAGCTTGAGAACTTAGTGTCACAAATGTAACACATCTAAGGGCTCACAAACACAAAATGCTAGAGAATGATATGAGAGAGGAGGAAGATATATTTTTCGGTTTCTACTTCTTCTTAAGAGTGGCCGAAATTCCACGGGTTTTGAACCCTTTATGTAGTGCACCAAGGATGCTATGGATAAGCTTAATCTCAAATATGGTAATTATCCACCTCCTTTGATTATTCACATAAATGATTTCGACCACCCCTTTCCCTAGGAAGCTTCTGGACTGTTTTGCTCAACTATTGAACAAATGCACTTTTAGTCCATGCACTTTCAATTAATTCCATTAATCCAAAAACTAATTCAAAATTAATTTCTAATTAAATATTAATTAATAATATGATTACTAATTAATATATTATTTCCATAACATATTAATAAACAATTTATTCCAATTTATTAATTAAAATAATAAATTCTTCATGCTCCTCAATTAGTCATCCTGTCTAGTTGCAAGTGTGAAGGCAACCCAAAAGTAGAATGTCACTATCAATTCAAGTATATACCAATTATAGTTATGGGATTAGACACTTAATTCAACAACTTATCAGAATCATCAACCGGTTACTCAACGGCAGTGAGTTGATTGCATACTCCCTTAAATTTTCGGCTAAATTATGAGACCAACATGGATCCATTGGAAATTTGACATAGTTTGTCTCACAGGTTTTGAATATGCTCCATTGAGGAATTATTTTAAGCAGATTCAAGATTCAACCAGATTTGGAGAGTAGTGGGAAAGCCGGTGATTTATGTAATAGTTTCTTCGGTTAACGATGGGTGTAGTATGATTATCACCATGTTGGTCAACAATGACCGTAAAGGGTATTGACTACTTGTTTGCCATCAACGAGGACTTCTGATGCAAGGGCATAGATAGATCCATCAATATGAGGCAGAAGGTTTTGATAAAAAAAATAGGGGTAGCATTTGATTCTTCCATACAAGATAAAATAATTGGAAGATGAGAGCTTGATTGTTATCATGCCTAAGATCATATTCATTGACAATGATTTATCAGAGGATGTAGACATGGTGAAAAAGAATCATGGAACAAGAAGAAGAAACGAGACAAAAGGGGAAAAGAAAAATCAGAGGAAAAGAGAATCGACACTAGGCATATGATACAATGAGTGGATTAAATCTATGTGTCCCACAAGAGGAAATATGTAAGCCTTTAATAAATAAGAAAAGTTACACATTACATACATCAATAATAGGATAAGTAGATAAATGGCATAATAAATAAATGAAACTAATAATTATAAGGGTATAGAAGCACTAAACCATGATGTTCTTAATGAAAACTTGTATTAATGGCCCTTTGCACTACTAACATAACCATCTGCCACAACCCCTTTTCATAAAATAAGTAGCAAAAACAACTAAATTTTCGGCAAGGAAATGAGAATGTCAATTCTGGAGTGTAAACCATGGTGAAGATGGTCACCAGAAAAAATTGAATCTATTTGTTTCTTCCTTTTGTAATAAAACACATGGTTCATATTTCTAAACAATGTTGTTTCACTAGGTTTTTAGAAATAATTAATGAACTTTATACTTTTGTAAATACTTTTCAAACGTACGACCCTTTAACATAAAACTCAAGGATGGATTCCCTAATTCATCTTAATATTTATAATTGCAATTAAGAGACACATTTCATGTTCTTATTCCATCCTAAGTACACATAAGCCTAATAATAAAAAATATATACATGAAACGGAAACATAAGTAATTTTTGAATACGTTTTACACAATAAAAAGATTCTAAGATCCGCTTTGAAAATTATTACTAGTTCTACATGGCTATTCTACGGCTTGCCAAGTAGAATAGGAATAAATACAACAAAAACAATATTTAATAGTGTGAATACATTATGAAAGGTTCGATATCCTTCTACTAAATATTTCTATTTATCATTCTACTCATTGGATTATGACAAGTATTACAATCAAAGGATTATATATAAGATAAGATAAATAGTACATGACAAATGTCAATCATCAAATATGTAAGATTAAAAGGGAGGAGGATGAAATATTAGGATAAACTAGTAGACAATTTTATTTTCCATATATTACATGCATCATGGATCTAGCGATGCTATTGATGATGATCATTTCCTATTCCTCACAAATTATTTTTCAATAGCATCACAAGCGACCAAGATTTTTAAGATTGTTCATCTTCTCCATTGATTTTTCATGAATGTACCACGATTTGTGATGAGTCTTCTTATGATTTTATTCATTGTTTCACCCTTTTTATGTTGAAAGGAACTTGCATTTGGCAGACATACATTTTGGTGACATATAATTAACTAAGATATATTAATTTTAGTTTCATAACCCATGCTTCTTTTTTATAATTCTTAACTAGTATCTATTAATTCTTTCTAACACTTATATATCATATACTAAATATGTTTTAGAGAGTGGTGATAGAATATATGTATGGAGTTTTAGGTCTATATGTTTGGTTTAAATGAAAAACCTGGGAAGCCCTATTTTGTAACCATGTATCCTGACATCTTCTTGAACCTGTTCTCTGAATTCTCCAAAACTAAATTCTCTATAAACTGAATTCTCAAAGCAACTTTGTATCATTGTTTCATAAGATGGACAGAAGAAATAAGCAGTTGAGAACCTCTCCACATTCTTATTAGCGACAACACGATGCTCAACACTCTTATAAATATTGTTACTCCAAGCCTAAAACAAAAAGGAACAACTTAATACAAACTGATACTTAGATCAATGATAATGGTTACCATTTAAAAATAATATATAAAATGTATACCTGAAAAAGATCTCCGATATTAATGATTAGAGCTTCTGGATTTGGTTTAATAGAAATCCATCTCCCATCTTTTACTAACTGTAATCCTCCAATTTGATCTTGATGTAAGATGGTCAGGAAATCACTGTCAGTGTGTGGCATCAATCCAAACACTTCTGGAGAAATAGGGCAAGCAGGATATCGATTCAGTCGAAGATAGCAACTGGTAGTAGAACAATCTCTCTCAAAGAAATTTGGTTTATGGCCTAATTGCTTGGCCAAAATTCCAGCTATTTTTTGTGCTAGATTAGAAATCTTGGTTGCAACTTGTTTTGTTGTCATGCTGTATTACAATAATAATATGAGGTTAAAAAATGTATCCAAAATATAAATATTATTATCAAATTGGTGATTTATCATTAAAGTCATGTCTTTTCTTTTTTACCCATCACAAATTTTATGGAGAGTGCTCTATACACAATAAATTTAGGTCATACATAAAAATTTATGCTTTATAAAATTGTAGAATTTGTATATTTTTATATTGTACAACCATATAAAACATAAATTTGTGTGTAGTAAAAAATTGTTGTATACATGTGAACTCTCGAATCCTAACTCTCCATTAGTTTCATTTATGAGTATGATGTATCATGATTAATGCAATAAAATGTTTTAAACATTCGTAAATATTGAAAGTCCTTCAAAAATTCATTTTATGTACATAGTTACTCTACATAATAATCAATAAAAATTATATATATATATATATATATATATATATATATATATATATATATATATATAAAAGACATAATTATATAAATGGTACTTATGTTTTACAAAATGTCACAATTTCAGTCGATGCTAACTTTTTCTTATGTACATGGTCCCCCTAGTTTCAAAAGTTGCTTTTTTGGTCCTTAGTAAAAAGACTGTTATACCCTTTCTATTTTATTTTGTATGTTTCAGTAACTTTGACTTAAGTAAAAAAGGATATAAAAGCTCCTCACCCTAACCCTATTCCTTTTCTTAACATCCTTCACCCTTTCCTAACTTCGCCAACATCGCCATCAGGTTATCATTGTCAAATATTTACATCCACTACATGCATCATCATCTTCATAAGGCTTTGTCACTAAGCCATGTTCACCAAAATTCCATCTTCACATCCACCTTACACTACTCGCACTTCCACTACTAAATCTACCGAAACAACCTTCTTCACACATATATAAAATATATGAAGAAGAACACCATTTGCTTTTCAATTGCTTTAGAGAGAGAAAAAATTGGTGTTATTGAAAACCCACACCATTGGACCATTATCTTTACGATAGCTTTCATATGATTGACTCCATCTTAAACCACAATCTGCTTAAAAAAATCATGTTAATAGGGAGAAAAAGAACCAACAACGATCAATGGTGGAGAATGGGATTTTTTGATGTAGGTGATGTAATGGTGACGCTAAAGAAGCATTCAATTAGGCTTCTTTGGAATGTTGTTGACGGTGAGTGTAACAAACCACCAGTGGCCAACTATGAAGGTTGTCGTATTATGTTACTGGAGGAGGGCACCATCATTATCGTCACAAGCCACTAGAGCATCATCATGTCGCCTCCCATTTGATGAAGATGACATGCCATCTCTTCTCCTCAATTTCTCTATCTTGTTCTTTATTTCTTGTCGTATGTTTGTCTCTCTTTCTGATCTCCGGCAAGATAGTCAATTACCGGCCAAGGGTTCCAACCCAATTATTTTTTTCTCTTACTATCTCTCTTAACTCTAATGTTAAAAAGCAAGAGGAAGGGGAGAGAGGTTGGTAAATGGGGATGACTTAAGTTTATTTATTTTTTATTTGTAATAATTTAAATTTAGTTTTAAAGAAAAGAAATTGGAACTTGAAAAAGGGCGTATTTTTATTTAGCTCAATTCATTAATGCTTTAGAAACCACAATGAGGATTCGTGTATGTTTAGAAACCATGGGACCATTTGTATCTAAAATAAATTAGTAAGTACTACAATTGTGGTATTTTGTAAATCACAAAGATTATTATATAATTCTTTTGAAATATAATTAATTTATACACAAGTCCCGTATACTATTGAGAAGAAATGAAAGGTTCAACTTTATATAGAAAATAACAGAAAGCAAGATGGTGCTAAGTCGATATCATTAATAGGGGTTGGTTAATAAATAATGCACGATTCATGTTGGATATATCTATATACTTTTCTCGAAAAATTGTATTTTAACTATTTATCACATGAGTTTCTTTTTACAAGCTCGCGTTGTACCCCATAGTACAGACATAATTTACCTAGTTCAAAAATCTGATATCAATGAGATTAAGGTTCAAGATATTCATTTATGTTATATATGAATATGTATCAAGTTAGATATGAATATATGTGAATGTGTATCAGTTAGATATGACTTAGATTTATGTGGCAAGAGTTATTTACCTGGAGAATAACATACAGATTTATTTTAGTATATTTTAGTGTCTGTAGAAGAAAAACTTAATTTTCCAACCCCATATGTGACCTAATTAAAAGAACTCTTCTTGTTTCAAAAAATAAACATAATCGATTGGTAGAAAAACCTACTAACACAATAACAAACCCCAATTACAACCATCATTGTTGTGAGTATTCATGATGCAAAGTTGATTGACTATGACACGGCAATTGAGAATATAAGTGGTGTTGAGTCTAAGAGTATCTTCAATGGCTAACCATTAATGCATGTTATTACTTAAAAACATTATCAACTCATCTTTCTTATAACATTAAACTATAATTAAATAACATCTCTAATAGTCAACCCCTTTCAATATTTTTTTTCTTAAATTAACTAATATATCTTCATTTATCTAAAATATTCTATAACTCTCCTCAGTTAATTATTCATTTTCTAAAGTAAAATATGAAGAAAAAGATCACTTCAAAGCTATAAAAATTAAAAAACTTTTTAAAAAGATTATATAGGCGATATAAAATATGTATTTCATAAATAAATTTATATTATATATAATAGAATGAGTTATTTAATAAATAAATAACAAATATTTAAAACTAAAATCAATTTATTTATAAAATGAAAACTATTAAAGAATAATGACGGCCACTTAGCTAAAGGGATAAAATGAAATAATCTGTATCAATATATATTATCAATATATATTGAATGATTAATAATAAAAACAAATAAACTATCGTCTTTAATGGTGTTGAGCGCTTAATTAAAAATAAAATAGTAATACGTTTGAAATAAAGCTTCCATTAAAGATACTTTAAAACAATATTTTAATGAATTTTTAAAAAAGTTAATAAATAAAACAAAAAATTTACCATTTGATTAAGAAAAAGTAACTTCTTAAAAAACATTTCAGTAAATTATAATTTGTAACTATTATAAATTACTTAAAACTTTTTCCATTGTGAAAAACAAATTTCCTTAAAATATGTATAAAAATATATAAAAAAAACAAGACAAGTATTTTTTAATACAAAATAATCATAAAAAGCAATTGGCAAACATGCAATCATAGGATACCTTCCTTTTTATTAAAATGCAAAATGACAAAAATTATATTAAAAATCAAGAAGTAATCGGACCCCAGTGGTAAAAAAATAAATAAACATTGGCAATTATGATTATGGCGTCAGTTCATGTGATTTTAAAAAAAGGATAATCATTTATAACCCCGAAAATATATAATATTGTAACGATTTTTTCTTTATACATTTTTTATAATCTTGTATACCAATTATATTCAATACAAATATTTATCTACAAATATTGTATCAAACATTTCTTGCATCAACATTTTTTGACATACTAATGACACAATTGATAAGTAATTAAAGCCAAAACTTAAATAAATGTACGAAAAAATCAAATCTGTATAAGCCATATGAAGTCATCATAAAATATCCAATCTCTTAACATTTAAGCACAAATTACATTTGACAATTGATATATATATATATATATATATATATATATATATATATATATATATATATATATATATATATATATAAAATCGAGAAAACAAAATTTCCGCGTGAAATGAACCATTTAGATGTTTATTGACCAACCAAGTAATGAATATTTAGATAATACCAAAACAATCTGATTTAGATAAAATAAGCAGGAATAAACACTTCGAGGGTTTATTTTTTTTAATGACAAACCCATAATTATCATTTTAGACAATTTTAATGAATAATAAAAAAATGAATATTTGAACCGGTTTTTCGGAATATTTTCTTATAATTATAAGTATTTTATATTATAATAAATGATTATAAAAATATTAAAAAATAGTATTTGGGCAAATATAATGTTTGGATTTAAGAAAGGCATATACAAAATTATTCCAAATAAAATATATATTAAAAACTTTGCTTTTTAAGTCTCTACAAATGGGGAGGCTGTTTTTGTTCCTGCGAAAAATGGTTGGTCCTCGGAGTCGAGTAACGGTGATGATTTTACAGTCAAAGAAACAAGGATGTTCATAGATTATTATGCTGCGACTCAAGCTAATAACCAAACTTTATGAAATGCTTTAATTTCTATTAAAGTTAATCTTTTCTTGAGCCCTCTCACATCTAAAGATAATCTTCTTTTGCGTGGTTTGATATTCCTTGTGTTTTTTTTTTCTTTCATTCTTTATTTAGCTTTTCATCATTTTATTATGTATCATTGTATAGATAAATTCTTCTACTAAAATATTCTGTTTTGCGCTGATTCTTGTTGTCATGGTATATTCGTCTAAGACGAAAGACCATTTTTTCAACTTCATAACTAACTAGAAAAAGCATATCCCATGATGAGGAAATGTTGATATATAGATGTATTTGAATAGTTTATACGTAGCAAGCTCAGTTTAAAACCTAAAGATAAATAATGAATTGAAGGATCGTGTATTACATGAAAATTTTACCTGAGAGTAGAGATATCATTATCACCCGTTGTAGAAATGCCGGCAAGTGGTACATGAAAAGCTTCGGACCATGACAGTTGCCTGAGGCAGGTGGCCGAAGGAGTCCCCCACTGGTAACTCCCCGCAAGAAAATTAAACTTTTCGCTTCCCTCTTTGATCTTCTCATGAAAAGGTCTATGGAACAACCTCACCTGTTCACATCTCATCTTCTCCAAAACATCCAACGAGACCCCATGATTAATCACTTGAAAAAATCCCCATTCTTGCGAGGCTTTGGCTATCTCCATCTTGCATTTTTCCTCCTCCAGACCAAGATCGATCATTGGAAGTTCTCTTTCTTCTGCTACATCGAAAATCTTGAAATCGTTCTTATTCCTTGCATGGCTGTCAAATAATTTCTTGTAGAACTCCTGAAATGGTGGATCGGACGATTCCATGGATATCAACTGCGAAAAAGTTGTAGAACGTGTTATACTTGTATATGTTTTACTTATGCTTTTCAAATTTAAAATATTTCTTTAACTGTAATTCTAGAAAATAACAAAGCTTGACGTTTTTTAAATTTGGATTTTTAACATTCAGTAATTAATGAATAATACATAGATAGGGTCAAACCACACAAGCAAGAAAAGCTAGATTTCTTGTTATGGTGGTGTTAAATTGGATGATTACAGCGTAGGATCCAATAAATGCTTAGTTTGGAGAGCTTGGTACCAAAAACTTCATAAGTATTCATACATATATGAAGATGACCCTAACAACTAAACCTTCTTCGTGAATCTTAAGATGCACGACTAAATCTAATAATGCATGAATGCTTAATATAGGGAGATGATCTTTTCATCTTGGAACTTAATCACTTCTTCAAAATTAAGAAGGAAAAGTGGATATCATGACATTCGTGTTGCTAATCGCCTTAAGTGAGGGTGATTCTAAGAGATTTGTGGTTAATTAAGGAAATGGTTTTGCAAATAAAGAAACGTGCCATATATGTTTACCTATAACTTCACCATGTAAGATTCGAGCATATATACTACACTGATGAAAGAACTTAAAATCCGTTGAGAAAAACTGAGAATCATTTGGGGTGTGGACCAAAAACTTGTACAGAAGATAGTTCTCCTACAGCACGTCTGACGAATTTTTGAAGATATGCCGAGAGAAAGTACAGAAGTTCTTCCGAACTTTTGTGTTTTTCATCTGCTTCCGATAGAAAGGTCGAATCTTTTTCTCGACATAAAAAAGAATATTATGTGGCTCCAGATATGAGTTTCAAAGCTAAGTTAGAATAATAAATAGGGTTTTTGTCCATGTTCAGATCATGAACACGATTCGCTAGAAAAGAACTTCGAGAGAACAGATAAAGGAGGATGCAAGTGACAAAGATTGGGAAAAAGCTTAATTTGTAGGGTTCTGTGGTTTGATGGATGGTGCTTTGGGGATTGAAAAAAAAGACAAAAAAATGTTGCTCGTCAATTCTAGTTGTACATTTTAGGACGATTGGGCGGAAAACATGAACCTTCTTGCAGGTTATCATTTGAGATATAGCTATATGTAAAACCACTATATTTTGCATTTACTTCTGTACAATTTTTGTTTGTGATAAAAAAAAACTTTTCAATAATGTTTTATTGCATGTAAATAACGGTCAAACAAGCAATCTCTTAGGCTACTCGGTACGGACAACCCCGTTCAACGGTCCACATCAGCAAACGGTCCACATTAGCGTAGAAGGATGAAGAGGTGAAGAGAGAAGAAAATGACGTTACACGTTGTTATTGTAGTTGTAAAATTGTAAAAGTCGAATATAGTGTTTTGTATAGTTTCGCATTTTATGTTATTTTATTAAGTCATCTTTGTGCGAAGTGAAATGTCTAGACTTAGTATATTTTTTGTACACTTATGTTCTCTATAAATAAGGGACTGAGGTTAGAAGTAGAGAGAGACTTTTCGTAACTGATATCTCTTTTCTGCTTATGTTGTAATTAGTCTTTGTCAATATGAGATCTGATTAATATTTACTCTTCGTGTTCTAAATCTTCAATTACTCAAATCAAACTTTGCTTTCTCAAATCTCGAAAACAATTCTCATCAATTGGTATTAGAGCAGGATTCAAACTGCTTCGATCTGATTTTCGTGTTAGAATCATTTGCTTTTTGAGTTGCAACTTTACTCAAAATTTTCCACGCATTTTGGTTTTGAAAATCACATTTGATCTTCAGATTTGAATTGATTCTGTCTTTGAATTGTTAAGTCGAGTAATCGATTAGTGATTTGTGATCAATTCAATTGATCAAATTCTCTATTTCATCAAGTTTTTCAAGCTTTCTGAAAATTTCTGTGTTCATCAATGGCGAATTTCAACATGAATACAATGACTTCCTTCTCTCACTTGCTTGGTTCTTCAACCAAAATTCCGATGTTAATCCCAGAATACTATGATCAGTGGCCTGATAGAATGGAAGATTACTTAAATGGAATTGATGAAGAACTTTGGAATTGTATCGATGGAACAGTGCAAGCTCCTGTTAATGTTCAACCAATTGGTTCATCTACTACATCTACTGAAGTTGCTGATCAAGAAAAACAGTTGAAGAATAATGAAAAGACATGCATGAGGGAACTAAAAGGTGCTCTACCTCCTGTGGTTTACAATTACATCAGTAGTTGTAAAACAGCCAAGGAGATCCGGAACACTCTAAAAGAGAAGTATTAAGGTAGCGAAAAGACGAAGATCAACTATGTGAAGCAATGTCTAGTTGAACTGAAGGAATTCAGACAAAAGGATGCAGAAACTCTTGAAAACTACTATGATCGTCTGAATGAGCTTATGTTTCGCTGCAATAGGTATGGAATCACTAGGTCTCTCATGGAGTTCAATTTAACTTTCATTATGGGTCTTCGCAAGGAATGGCGAAGTGTGAGCATGATGATTAAGAATCAACAGAGTTTTGATACAACTAAATTGAATGATCTCTACAATCAACTGAAAACACATGAATGTGAGGTTTCAGAAATGTATGAAGAATCAAAACAAAGTATTGGAGGTCCTTTGGCTCTTGTTTCAAAGGTATCAGAAACTGATGTTAATGAAAAAGATAGTTCAGATGAAGAAGGATTTTTGATGAACTCTGATGATGAAGCTGTGGCATTCTATTCAAACAACAGAGTTAAGAAGTTTTTCAAAAAGCCTTTTAATCCAAAAGGAAAGGCTAGTGATGTGAAGAATGCAGTCATAAGAACTGGAGGGGAGGAGAGGAAGAAATTGGAGAAAGCTGATGAGAAACAAAAAGATGCGAAAGAAGAGAAGAAGTTGAAAGGTGATTCAGGAATTTACTGTCATTACTGCAATGGTGCGAATCACTTCGCAGCCGATTGCATGTTGCAAAGAAAGAAGAAAAGAAAGAAAAAGTTAAAGATGAAGCATACTATTCTGAAAAGATTGAAGAGTTGTGCGCCAAGACAAAAGGAATGTCTCTAGTTGCGAAGGGTGAATCTGTTGATGAAGAGAGTGGAACGTATCAGATCTGGTCATCAGGATCTGATGATGAAGAAATGAGGCATCCCACACATGGAGCAATGTTCGCAAGTTTTGAAGATTGCGAAGAGGACATTTCAGGGAGATGCTTCGTATCTAAATCCACGGACAAATCACCCATGACAACCAAGGTACGTGCAATACTTGAATCTTTTAATATTCCTTTATCTGCTTATGATGCTGAAATTGTTTCATTTGATGATACTGTGGCTTATTTTGATTCTGTTATTGTGTCTGCTAGTATTGAAGCTCAAAAATTAAATATGCAACTAGGTGAGACACGAAGAGAATTAGAAATAAAAAGGAGCAGAGTAGAAAAACTTGAAATGCAGATCAAAAATATAGATTGTGATAGGAATAATCTTACAAATGATGTTAGGTTGTTGCTAGCACAAAGGAACATATATTGTAATTCTGCCAAACGATTGTATGCAAAATTAACTGTTTTACATCATTCTTCTGACTTAGCAAAGAACAACATAGGAAACTTTTACCTTTTCTTGAGTATGAACGTGAAAAAGTTGATGTTGTTTCTTATGATTGCGAAAGTACAATTGCTCAATTTGACAAAATACCTGATGATAGATATCCATACGGTATTGTCAAAATTGATGAATTTCTGAATGCTGATGAGTTGGTTAACATTGTCAATGAAAGTTTGACAAAGAGTGAACAAGTGAAAATCTTAAAGAAAACAGAAACTTCAACTCTTGCCTCTCAATTCAATTATGCTGATATTGATGACAATTCAGATAATGTGAGTGAAATCAGTGAGATAGAAGAGGAAGAAGAGGTTGATTGTTCTCAATTGTCAATCATTAATATCACATCTAAGATCAAAGGTAAAGAAATAATAGTTGATTTGATAGTAGAGGATGAAATTGATAAACCTTCAACTTCGCAACACTGTAAGTTTGATAATGTGGAAGTTGAAAGCTGGAAATCTGATGATACTGATGAGAACAAAGAAGAAGTGAAAGATTCACAGGAAATACCTCCAATAGTTGTGGTTGATCAAGTGTTTGAGAATACAAAAGAATTTGACAAAATATTAAATGACAAAGGCGCACATTATTTGGAAACGAACACTGTGGTATATGCAAATTTTGTATGCACTGATAAAACTATTTTTCCAAATCAAGTTTTTGTCACTACTGGAAATGCTGAGAAAATTCATCCTGAATTCAACAAAATGATTGAAGAAGATAATCTAAAGTCAACCACAGAAGGTTTTTTCGCAAATCTAAACACAGAAGCAAACACTTTAACTCAAAATTCTTATGTGTTTCAAAAACAAAAATCATTACAAAAATGGGTGGTTAAAGGTGAAAAACCAAACAAAATTTTTGAAAAAGTGGAAAAACCAAAGTCTGAAGTAAAATTAAATTCTCATGAATTCAAATTGATGGTTGGAAATTATTCAACAGAAAATAATGTTTCAAAAAGAAAAGCAAGAAAAGCAATTTTCTGGCAAGTTGTGTCTAATGACAAACCAAGAGCTGAAAAAGAACAAATTTCAAAAACAACATCATCAAAATTTCAAAGCAAAAATAAACAAACAGATTCAAGTTTTCATAAACCAATAAATTTTGTTGACAAAATTCCATATGTTCGCAAATATGACAACAATCGAAAATTTGAGAATTCGCAAAAATTTGCAAATAATCAAAATTTTCAAAATGTTGGCAAATTCACGAATACTTCATCAAGTTTGAAAAATTCAACTCAAGCAAAAGTGAAATTTTTACCAAAACAACAAAATTTTCCAAATCCTTCAGTCTCAAAACCGACCAAAGTTTCATATACAAAAGGAAAATCTGATGTAAGTACGATCAATCGTTGGTTTGAAGGGAAAGGAAGAAAATATCAAAGTGGGAAGTTTTCAGAGCAACAAATCAAGAATGCATTTGAGAAGTTCGCAAATAACTCTTCCACTGCTAGTTTAACATCTCATAATTCGCAAGTTCGGGTTCAAAAATGGAAACCAGTTATCAAAAATGCGAATGTTGTGAAGGATGAGATTACAATCAATGGAAATCCAAAACTATTGAACGACTATATTTCAATATCTAGATTTGATGATGTTGATATAATGGATTCTGTCACAAACAAAGTGAAAACATGGTTTTTAAATTCAAAGAATTTGTTTCATTATACTAATGATGGACCCAACAAGTCTTGGGTTCCTAAATTCTTTAAATAAATGCAGGTGATGTGTGACGAGCAATATGATTCTAAATGGTATATTAATAGTGGTTGCTCTCGTCATATGACTGGAAGAAAGGAAAACTTGCGAGATTATAGAAGTTTGGAAAATGCTGGAGTAGTCAAATTTGCGAATAATCACAAGTGTCAAGTGAAAGGCTATGGGAAAGTCACAAATGGAAAATTCACTGTGAACAGAGTTGCTTATGTTGAAGGACTTCAACATAATTTGATAAGCGTGTCACAACTTGTTGTTGGTACTGGAAATCAAGTTGTATTTAATGAAGAAGGAAGTATCATTTCAAATGCGAAGTCAAATGAAATACTTCTCAAATCCAAAAGATATGGTGATATTTTTACACTGGACATCAAACCAATTGTGGGAAAACCTGCTGTGTGTTTACTATCAAAAGCATCTAATGATCTCAGCTGGTTTTGGCATAGAAGATTGTCACACTTGAACTTTCGAAATATTAATAAACTTGTCACTGAAGATTTAGTTCGAGGGTTACCAGTACTAAAATTTGACAATGATTCTTTGTGTGCAGCTTGCGAACAAGGAAAACAACACCGAAAAGGTCATCCAATTGTGATAGATTCAAAAATTGTAGAACCATTGAAACTTCTTCACATTGACTTATGTGGACCGTCGACTGTTGCAACAATCAATAAAAAGCGGTATATTTTAGTTGTTGTAGATGATTTCTCTCGATTCACATGGGTGTTTTTTCTCAGGTTGAAATCTGAAGTTGCTCAAACGATGATTGATTTTATCAAAAAGATTGAACTTAGTCTGAAGAAGAATGTACGAAAAATTAAAAGTGATAATGGTTCTGAGTTTAAAAATCAAACTCTTGATATTTTTCTCACAAGCAAAGACATTTCGCATAATTTCTCACCACCATATACTCCACAACAAAATGGTGTTGTTGAAAGAAGAAATCGATCTCTATGCGAAGCAGCCAAAACAATGTTAACATATGCGAATCTACCTCAATATCTTTGGGCAGAAGCAGTGTCCACTACATGTTTTACTCAAAATCGATCATTCATTCATCGAAGATTCAATGTTACTCCATATGAAATAATCAATAATCGGAAACCTAATGTAAAATTCTTTCATGTTTTTGGTTGCAGGTGCTTTATCATGAATCTCAAAGATAATTTGTCCAAGTTCCAAGCTAAAGCTGATGAAGGCATATTCTTAGGATATTCACAGAATTCAGTTGCATACAGAGTGCTTAATAAAAGAACAAGAAAAGTTAAAGAAACTTTCAATTTAACGTTTGATGATTACTATCTTAAACAAATGGATAGTAAATTTGAAAATAAATCAATACTTGTGGATTCAAATACTCCAATTGATAATTCTGAAATAAATGATTTTGATTATGACTTAATTTTCGGCATTCCTGACAGGGCAATTGACGCAGAAAATAATGCTCCAGATAATCAAACATCAGAATCCTCAAAACATACTGATGATTCAACAATAAATACAACAACCATATCTTGTGAAAGTACGACTGATATTCGTATGGAGGAGGAACATACGAGTATTCATGAAGATACTCAGCCAACTCTCGAGGGGGAGAATGAAATTATGAATCATCAAGTTGAGGGGGAGCATTCACAAAATCAACAGGAACATCAAGTTGAGGGGGAGCATTCGCAGAATCAACAGGAACATCATTTTGAGGGGGAGCATCAAGATGGAGATCATGTTGAGGGGGAGCATGATGAAACAGAGACAATTAATCTTGATGAAAATGATGAGTTTCATGAACTAAATGATAACTTTTCTGTTGCAGGATCTGAAAATGAAGATATGTATGAAGATGCACCATTAGAATTTGATCCTAATTTTCCACCACTTGAGAAATGGACAAGAAATCATCCAAAAGAACAGGTAATTGGTAATCCACAAGATGGTGTGTTGACTAGAGCTCAAATTCGTGCGAAAAATGAGGTACTGAATGCGAACCAAGAACTATGTATGTTTAATGTCTTTATTTCGAAAATAGAGCCAAAGACAGTAAAAGATGCTATGGAACACTCAGATTGGGTTGTTGCTATGCAATCTGAACTGACTGAATTTGAACGAAACAAGGTTTGGAGATTAGTTTCTAAACCTTCTGATGTTTCAATTGTTGGATTAAAATGGATTTTTAAAAACAAAACCGACAAAGATGGCAATATTATTCAAAATAAAGCTAGACTAGTGGTTAAAGGTTATTCGCAACATGAAGAGATTGACTATGAAGAAACATTTGCACCTGTTGCAAGACTTGAAGCAGTTCGCATATTTTTAGCCTATGCAGCTCACAAAGACTTTGATGTTTATCAAATGGATGTTAAATGTGCATTCTTAAATGGAGAGCTAGAAGAAACAGTGTATGTTGAACAACCACCAGGATTTATAAGCAATGAACATCCTAATCATGTTAACATCCTAGATAAGGCTGTATATGGATTAAAACAAGCACCAAGAGCCTGGTACGCAACACTTACAAATTTCTTAAAACAATCTAAATTTAAACAAGGATCAGTTGACCCCACATTATTTCGCAAGAAAGTTGGGTGTCATCTAATGCTTGTTCAAATTTATGTTGATGATATTATCTTTGGCTCAACTGATCCAACATTGTCAATTGAATTTGAAAATCTAATGAAAAGTCAGTTTGAAATGAGCATGATGGGAGAAATTCATAATTTTCTTGGCGTAAACATAATACAGAACAGGGATGGAATCTTAATCAATCAAGAAAAATATACGAAGAACTTGCTTGAAAAGTTTGGAATGTCTAATAGCACGAAACTCAGAGTACCAATGGCAGTAGGAACAAGACTAACTCCTTCGTTAGATGCTCCTGCTGTTGATTTAACACTTTATCGAAACATGATAGGGTCTTTATTGTACTTAACTGCAAGTAGACCTGATATTATGCTTTCGGTTTCCAATTGTGCTAGATATCAAGCTAATCCCAGAGAACCTCATTTGACTGCAGTGAAAAATATTTTTCGCTATCTTAAGGGAACAGTTTCTTTAGGACTTTGGTATCCTACGAAAACGGGGTTTTTCATTCAAGCTTTTTCAGATTCTGATCTAGGAGGATGTACTTTGGATAGGAAAAGTACGAGTGGTGGGTGTCAACTATTGGATGGGAAGTTGGTTAGTTGGCAATCAAAGAAACAAACTTGTGTGGCTATATCAACCGCTAAGGCAGAATACATTGCTGCTGCTGCTTGCACTTCGCAAATTATTTGGATTCAGAGTCAACTTCGTGACTATGAAATAAACATGAAAAAGATTCCTTTGTATTGTGATTCGCAAAGTGCAATTCGCATTTGTCATAATCCAGTACAACATTCAAAGACAAAACACATTGCTCTTCGATATCATTTTATCAAAGATCATGTGGAAGATGGGAATATTGAAATTCATTTTGTTAAAACAACTGAACAACTTGCTGATATTTTTATAAAACCTCTTGATGAAAAATCATTTGTTAGAATTTTAGCAGGTTTGGGGATGATTAATGCGAATTCAATTTCAAAAACTCATGCCTAAAAGTCTGGTTTAGCAGTTATGAGTCAAATTTGTTCAGGGGTTACTGTTCATTCAGAGGCTTCGCATTCACATCTTTTCACATTTGAGATCATAACAACTAAGGTAAGGTTTACGACTAATATTGAATTTTTTTAAACTTTTGAAAAATCAAAAATCCAAAAAGATTTTATTTTGTTATGTTCTTAATTTTGAAAATCAAAAATCCAAAAAGATTTTATTTTGTTCTGTTCATTAATTTTGAAAAATTAAAAATCTAAAAAGATTTTATTTTGTTATGTTTTTAATTTTGAAAAATTCAAAAATCACAAAAATATTTTTGTTTTCTTTGTTCTTTAAACTTTGTGTGTTGAGAATTTAATACAAGGCTAAAATGCGAAGATGTCATACTTATGTGTTTCTACGGGAAGGTATCAAATTTCTTTTAAAAACTAGTTAGGATGTCCCTAGAAGCATGCTGTTGTATGTAGACCAAAAGCCTCAACAAGACTCTATCTGTGAAAACAAAAGCCTTAATGAAATTATCACATGAAAATTTCTTCCCAAAAAAGGCTTATATTCGTATAAGTCAACAGAGCTACCTTACTCTTCTCAAATGAGTTAAGAGTTTTCTGTTTTGTCCATTATAACAGAGGTATACTTCGATTCTTATCCAATCTTTTTATACCAAACAATTCTTACACTCCAAATTTTTGAAGAGATTTGTCCTTGAGGTCTTTGATCAAACCAATCAAAACCTAGACAAATCACAAGTCTGTATTTATGATCTAACATCATGAGTCCGTGATGGAAGTGAAACCCAAAAATCATAAACCTTAAGGAATTGACTGGGAACTTTGTTCCAAATTTTTACGAAACCTTTGTTTCAATATCAAAAATTTCGAAACTTCAAATCATATTCAATTCGCATGTGTGGTCTTGATCAAATATTCACAACCAACAATGTTTGTTACCCAACAAGATCCAGAACAATTTTTTTTTTGAATATGATTTATGTGTAAGTTTCATTCGCAAATCCTAGTCATGATAAATATTTTCACAAGCCAACTTGTCACTGACTACACTGGTCAAACAAGTAATTTCATTTACAATTTCTCACC
Organism: Lactuca serriola; assembly: GCF_051521515.1. Classification (NCBI taxonomy): domain Eukaryota; kingdom Viridiplantae; phylum Streptophyta; class Magnoliopsida; order Asterales; family Asteraceae; genus Lactuca; species Lactuca serriola. The sequence continues at coordinate 240,921,242 of NC_136408.1, forward strand.
TTATGTTAAGGCTGATATGTAATGAAATTTAACACCAATCCAAAATGTCTTTTAAAAGAAGCCCTTCGATACTTCTCTACAAGTATTCGATTGTAATTCACGGGAAACTACACAAGCTGTTGATTATCTCTCTTGATGATTAACGAAGCAACCTTTGCCTGGGGTTTCACTGCATTAATGTCAAATTAAATTTTTGACATCACAAAATTCCAAATTTTTTGATTCTCATCTTATTCTGTTGACACAATGCACACACGAAATCCTTAAGGTTCTGAGTAAAACCAACTCAGACTGATGATTTCACAAATCTGGCATATAACTTCACTTTATATCCCAAAAGTGAAAGATCCTTGACTCCATGCGAAGGGTTTTAACGGTTCAGATTCTATAACGGGAAACTTGACAGGCTGTGTACTCAAGATGGTTGGTATTCTATCCGGTTTTCAAGGAGATGTGACAGTTACTTTTTGAAGCATGGTTATCTTTTGCACTCATGATCCGATTTTCAAGGTGCCACATCAGATAACATTAAATGCATCCCGCTTTAATTTCAAATCAATTTGAGTAACCTATAAAAGGGGGATCAAGAACACTATGTACGGTTACGCAAACAGAAATCTCACAAACCTCCAAAGTTTCAACCTTGATCAAACTTCATCTTTTTCAAACCCTAAAAATGGAAGCCACTCAATCCAACACTGATGAAGTTCTTTCTCAATCCCTGATGAAAATCCAAAGCACAAACTACCAAGTTGATCTAAATGTATCTTCTTATCCTGAAGGCTTGAAGATGCTTATTGTTGCCCTGAAACGATCACCTCTGTCAACTGCCATGTTTAGTTCCTTCTCTGTTTCGATGACATGGTTATCCTTGGCAGCTTTAACGACATCATACAATCATACAACGGATGTGATAACATTCAACTTAACCAACAACAAACGGGTCAAACTGTCCAAGAAGATGTTTGTTGAATTCTTGCAGATTCCAAACAACCCTCCATTTGTCAAACATGTTAACTCTCAAATCATTCACATGTTCAACGAGATGGGTCATCAACCAGAGCTTGAGAAGATCAATGACTTTCGAAAGTTTGGGTTGCCGTGCATATGGAATTTCTTATTTTGAATTTTTCTCAGATGTCTTACAGGAAGATCAGTTGGACTGGATAGAGGACAAATGGAAGTATATGCTATGGTTATGGGTATATACTATGATATAAACGTTGATTATGCAACCCAATTATGGATGGAATTTGTTAAGAGTCTTGAAAACACAAATTCGGAAAAGGGGATTTCGTGTGCAAGATATTGGAGCCTGATTCTGGAGATGGTCTATGAAAAAGAAGCAATTCCAGTAATGGAGGATGTTGAAGTTGCAGAATTTTCTTTGTATCAGTTTCCAAAGACAGTAGAAGATGATGAAGCAATCTTTACTCATGTGGCTCGCATTCCAGATGCGATGCTTCGCAAGGTATCTCAAACTCACAAAGTCTTGGTGAGATATTTGCGAACAATTGATCAATCAGAGCAGACTGGAGTATTATTGGATGTTGCTGCTCCATCAAAGAAGAAGAAGCTCATAAAGAAGGATACGAAAGGTTCATCTTCACAACAAGTTCAAGATGAAGATATTCAGATTGAAGAAACTTCATCGAAGTCAAAGAAAGAAATAATACCTTCTAAGTCTGGGGTATTGAAGAAAATTCGCAAGGCTGAGGTGAGCAGTAAAGGCGTTACTATTCGCAATATTCCAGCTCCGGTTTCTCCAGGAAAGAAAAGGCAAAGAGCTGAAGATGTTGCCAAGAACATGCAACGTACTCTCGTCAAAAGAAGGAAGATGGTGATTCGTAATGAATCATCTGATGAAGAAATAGTACCAGAAACTCCACCAGTGACATCTATGGTAAATGTTTCGTTACCTATCATCCATACTTCGCAAATCTCTACCACCTTACCACTCACTAAACCACTCGAAATAGTCACTACCAAATCAGCTTTTGAGGAGGTACCTATTTCTGATACGGTTGTCAACGTATCTGATATGGGGGCACCTATCCTGAGTGTTGCAACCACAATCCCAATCTCCTTACCTATTTCATTACCAATTGTTTCAATTCCGGTTACAACTTTATCCACCACCTTATCAATTTTTGATCGTGCTCTTCAAAACCCATTTACAACACTTTTTCCATCTCAATCACCCGAAAATCCTCAACCTTCGCAACCTTTATCTGATAATGAAGCTGAAGGAGGTGCATTTGGAGGGATAATTGAAGACATTTATTTTGATTCAGAAGAGGAGGATATTCCTAATCATATGCTTATGACAGGAAAACAATTTAAAATCCTGAATCAGAAATTGAATGGTATTATTCAGTCGCAAGCTGATTCTGGCAGGATGTCTTCTATTTTAGCTATGGAGGTTGATGTAATGATCAAAGGTGCTGAGAAGCGTATTATGAAGAAGGTTGATCAATCCGACAAGAATAATGAGCTTCGCATTCAAGCACAAGGGAGCAATTTTTCTTCAGAGGTCAAGGATTTGAAAGCTGCTGCAAAAGAACGTCATGTTCTTTTTGTACAAGATGTGAAGAAAGTTCGGGAAGATGTCAACTATAAGCTTCAAGAGTTGAAATCTGAACTTGCGAAGGTTTCTTCAAGAGTACAAAAGTTTGTTGATGTCCCTATTCTTGAAGCCCATACTGAAGAAACAAAGGAGAAGCTTGATCAGCTAACCAAGTTGGTGTCTGAGCTTAAAATGGTGGTTTCGCAATCTTCAACTACACAAATTCTCACTCACCAATTTTACTTCTTTACTACCAAGGAGTGCCCCACCTGCTTTCACAGGGGTGCAAGGGGGAGAGAAAATCTTAAGTAAAGAAGAGGATGCGAAGACAGTTGGGAAAGTTATATCTACTCAACTTATAACTACTCTTCCCATACTTACAAAGCCAATTTCCTCAACCACAGTAACCACAAAAACGATTGCCAAAGGAATCGTTATTGGAGAAAAAGAAGGAGGTTCAAGTTCAAAACCTCAAACAGATATGGTGGGAAAAGGAAAAGGGATTTTATATGAAAAATCAAAAGAGGAGAAGAAAGCTGAGGCTGAAGCAGAGTTGGAAAGGATGAGGCAAGTACAAAGCATTATGAGGCAGAGGGCAAGTGATCCTCCCACGATGAACAAAGGAGATCATGCGAAGATTTACTCTTACGAAACTATAGAGTCAAAAGTTGTCGGGAGGGAAATGTACGAATTCGAGAAGAAGCCAAAGAGAAGTTATGATATTGCGAATTCAGACAATTGTCAGCTGGATTTTCCAATAAATGAAATGCTATTCATCACTTCTCAATACAAGATTAGTGAGAAGTTTGATAATCCTGATGATTATATACACATGAAAATCAGATTTCATGCTGTCTTCGGGAAGAATCCAGATGAAGTTTGGTCTTTAATGAAGATCAAAAAGGTGCTGACAATCAAGAAAGAAGTATTGTTTGAAGACATGCATCAAAATTTTTGTTATTTTGTTATCCGAGCAGACAACAAGCAGTATGACTTCATGGTAGCTGATTTTCCTTTGATGAACTGCAATGATTTAATTCAAGTGGCTCTGATTTTGAAGCATATGGAAGAAAATAATCTCAAAGGCTCTGAGACTGAAGTGTTCAAGATAGGTTTCGCACATGTGAAGACATTCATCGACAACTACTTTGATTGTTTGGCCCTTACTGATGAAAAACTGGCTAATGTGTTGGGAAGAGAAGTGAACGTTCCTTGGGAAGAAACTTTATCTCAATCAGCATTATCGAAATATGTTGTTGGGGAAATATGCCTGAAACCGTTCGGCATGGTGTTTTCTGGAAGAGATACAAAAGGGAAACCTAAGAAGTTCTTGTTTAAAGTCTCAGAGATTGAAAGATATAATTCTTCGCAATATACACACTTTATTGTTCGTATGAACAATTGCAAGAAGAACAATGAAAGAGACAAGAAAGATCTCAAGATAGTGATCTCCTGGTCTGGAGAAGTGCGAAAGACAATACACTCAGCTATTCAAAAGCTTATGGGATGAATAGCTTCGACTGTTTACAAAGGGGGAGAATGTAGATGTAAAATTGTAAAAGTCGAATATAGTGTTTTGTATAGTTTCGTATTTTATGTTATTGTACTAAGTCATCTTTGTGCGAAGTGAAATGTCTAGAGTTAGTATATTTTTTGTACACTCATGTTCCCTATAAATAAGGGACCGAGGTTAGAATAGAGAGAGAGACTTTTCGTAACTGATATCTCTTTTCTGCTTATGTTGTAATCAGTCTTTGTCAATATGAGATCTGATTAATATTTACTCTTTGTGTTCTAAATCTTCAATTACTCAAATCAAACTTTGCTTTCTCAAATCTCGAAAACAATTCTCATCAGTTATGGAGGCAACGGAGGGAAACGAAAACGAAGATAATAGACGAAAACAAAATAAGGGGCGGTGTTTTGGCATGGTCACGACATTTTTGTAATGCCACCTCACAAAAAGGAAAGTGGACGTTGCCCACACGGAACCTCTGCCACCCACCGGAACCACGACTGTCACTGCCATCATGACCTCTATCTCCAACTACCATATTCATACATGAATAATCACGATTGAATAAACATAGACTTACTCATAGATGAATATACTTATATATTCATATATGAATATATGAATATATGAATATACTTACATATTCATACATGATTATCACTATTCATTTATGAATACTACCTTCTCCGTCTTTCGCTTAAGCGGTTAATTTGAAATATGTGGCCCAATGGTGGTTGTGGTGGTTTATATTCATATATGAATATTACAGTCCTCCGTTGTGCCGGTACGCATGAGGGTTTTGCAGACAAAAAATGTGGTATAGATTTGTTCTCGGGTTATCAATTTCATAATTTTTTTCATTTGAATCTTCATATATATATATATATATATATATATATATATATATATATATATATATATATATATATATATATATATATATATATATATATTTATATATATATTGTAACACCGAAATTTTCAAAACAAAATTTTCATTTAAAATCGCTTATCTCTTTAACAGTTTTCATAAAAATCCCATTTTTGTTTAAAGTACAATACATGACTATTTTGTTCATTCAATTAATAAGCCAGGATCCTCAAAACAAACGCCTCCTCTGGTGTGTACAATCGAGCCGGTGCCGTCCCGTGATCCTGAGAAAACCTGAAACACATAACACAAACACTGTAAGCACGTAGCTTAGTGAGTTCCCCAAAATGCCACTCTAATACATATTAGCCACTTGGGGCTATAATCTATGTTGACCCTCTGGTCAGTGTGTCTCAGTGGGACCCTCTAGTCCCAACTCTCTGTGGGCCCTCTGTCACTGACTCTAATGACCAAAAGGCCCTAACTCTGATAACTCTGAATCATGCATATCACATATCATAATAAATCTCAACACATAAATAGCATACAAATTCACTGGCACATAATCCTACATATAGCACATATTAGCCATTCGAGGCTATAACTCTGTGGGCCCTTAGGCCCTAACTCTGCGGACCGTCTGGTCCTAGCTCTGTGGACCTTCCGGTCCTAACTCTGATATACACATAACATAAATCACATAGAAATAATGCAGTGCCACACTTCACATAGATAGAATATAATATATCTAACACATAACTCTGTTACCACTCTAGGTAAAGTATAGTGAGAAGAATCACCTTTGGTAACTCGGTAAATCTCTGACTCAGTAAACTCTGGTCTAGCCTCCTCCTAATCACATGAAATAAGTACCTTATTTAATATAACTTTCAAAGGCTAGACCTGCTCATGGTAGATCATTTCCTGCTTATGGTAGATCATTTCCTCGCGGCAGACACGCTGCCTGATACTCTAATGGAAAACATCAACATCAATGTGACCCTGTAGGGTTTACTCCTAAACCCAAAAATAATATCTCACGCCTCTCCTACTCCCACAGGAAACATAAATAACACCCAAAAAGTCACAGAAGGTGACATCTCCTCCTTCGGATGATTGCTCACTCAGTCCGCAATCCCTCATAAATGCCTTCTCTACCAATCCCTGAGTCTTGCGACTACATCTGACATCCAAGATACTCTGAAATGCTCCCGACCTCCCTCTCAAGGGATGCCTCTTTGAACTCAATCATGGCCCTCAGGCCTAAAACCCCATCGCGTCCAAATTCCACCAATCAATCCTGATCGGATAACCGGAGAATCACAAGCATCATTTGCTAAGAACCATGGTACTAAGCCCCTGACGTCTCTTCTCAATCTGCTACAATGCATGGTACACGACCCATAGCATCATTCCTCAATCTACTCCGACGTATGGTACTCGAACCATAACATCACTCCCCAATCTACTCCGATGTATGGTACTCGAACCATAACATCACTCCTCAATCTGCTCTGATGTATGGTACTCGAACCATAACATCACTCCTCAATCTGCTACTTAGAACCTTCAGAATACTCCCAGTATCGAGTATGGGTCCTCTTCTTTCGGTAGTACGGGCCCATACTACCTGCCACATCTACCCATACTTTCCACACGGACCATTCCAGAGCTCCTAAGTAGCTGCTCAACCTTCTCGTTTACTAATTCCGCCACATGTGCTCGCTCCTCAGCGAAATGCACCACTCCGCCAGTGTACTCATCTGGCTAAGGTCACTCCCTAGGCTCTGCCTTGGTCCTCCCACTTCTCCGCCATTAGCTGCTGAAGAGCTCCTAATGATGCCAGTCATCTACCTCCTGAATATCGTCATATTCATTTGGTAGTTGACTCCCATCATCAAGAGTTCCACAAAGCACGAAGCAAGTAGCATTTGGGCATCAAAGAATACATAGAACTCACTCTAAGTGATAACTCCGCTTACTCTGCTCATTCTCAAAAGTACCACCGAACTCTGCAACTCTACCCCTCGCGGGTTCTAACTATTCTTTCGATAAGCACCACTACTCTCATCTAGGCGTCTCTCCTAGATTACTCATCTACTCAAATCCCTAAAAGGATTTCAACTGAATATTCTCAATAATACTCAAAATCACATCACATATAAAATCAACTCCTAGGCTAAGGAATCACAAATCAGGCCACTCTAGTCCTAAGATATGAAGTACCTAGCATGTCTCTAGCATGCATAATATCTCATAAAGTGCGTCATAAATATCTCATAACACAAAAGTAAAGGTATTTTGGGAAATCACCGTTTGGGCTCTGGCTGATTGTACACACTGCTCTTTCTCGCTTTCTCTTTGAACTCTTATTCACTTATAGGAAATCATTTCTTTGAAAACTTTTCTTACTCCCTCAGTTTGAGTCCAGATTTACCCGAAGGTGCATCCGAATCCCTCAAACCAAGGCTTTGATACCAACTTGTAACACCGAAATTTTAAAAACAAACTTTTCATTTAAAATCGCTTATCTCTTTAACACTTTTCATAAAAATCCCATTTTTGTTTAAAGTACAATACATGACTATTTTGTTCATTCAATTAATAAACTAGGATCCTCAAAACAAACGCTTCCTCTGGTGTGTACAATCGAGCCGGTGCCGTCCCGAGATCCTGAGAAAACGTGAAACACATAACACAAACACTGTAAGCACGGAGCTTATTGAGTTCCCCAAAATACCAATCTAGTACATATTAGCCACTCGGGGCTATAATCTCTGTTGACCCTCTAGTCAGTGTGTCTCAGTGGGACCCTCTAGTCCCAACTCTCTGTGGGCCCTTTGGCCCTGACTCTATGGACCCAAAGGCCCTAACTCTGATAACTCTGAATCATGCATATCACATATCACAATAAATCTCAACACATAAATAGCATACAAATTCACTGGCACGTAATCCTAAAAATACCACATATAGCACATATTAGCCACTCGAGGCTATAACTCTGTGGGCCCTTGGGCCCTAACTCTGCGGACCCTCTGGTCCTAGCTCTGTGGACCTTCCGGTCCTAACTCTAATATACACACAGCATAAATCACATAGAAATAATGCAGTGCCACACTTCACATAGATAACATATAATATCTCTAACACATAACTCTGTTACCACTCTAGGTAAAGTATAGTGACAAGGCTCACCTCTGGTAACTCGATAAATCTCTAACTCGGTAAACTCTGGTCTAGCCTCCGCCTAATCACATTAAATAAGTACCTTATTTAATATAACTTTTGAAAGGCTATATTATGTCCTCTTATGACACTCTCAGAAGGGTAAAAGACCATTTTACCCCTCTCATAACTCAAAAGGCCCCACTATAGAGCATACCCTAGAAGTCAACCAAAAGTCAACTTTCCGGGTTACGCTGCGCGTACCAGATGTGTATGCTGAGCATACCCGGCTGCCTCTCAGAATCGGGGAATACCACCCAGTACGCGACGCGTACTGGGATTACGCCCGACGTACTCTCCTGCTTCAGCCCTTTAGCTCTCGAGGTCTTAAATAGTTAAGACCCACGTCCAACTTCTAGATCTGACCACTTCTAAGCCTCTTAATCCATAAAGTTGATGACTTTAAGCCTTTGCATGGCTGAACAAGTCACCAACTCTCATAATATCCCATTCTCTAACTCTAGAAGGCTTATTACTCAAGCATAACCTCATATCAACAACCAAGATGGAAACTTTATGGATCTAAACCACTAATACCACTGAAAAGGGACAGATCTCGGACCATGGAGCACCTTACACTCATAAAGTCTCCACCTTAGGGGGTTTTAGCCCTAGAAATGACACATGCAAAAACCAACCAAAAAGGAGAGGAAAGTTTTGAACTTTATACCACTAAGTGTAGCCCTTTTCTCTATAGATCTCGGATCCAAACTTGCACTTCAAGCTTTAGCCTCCAAAAGCTCCTTTCCTTCTTCTTCACTAAGCCACCGATGCATAATTAGCTCCAACAACACTCACACACACTAAGAACGATGGGAGGCTCTTTCTTAGGGTTTCACTCACTGATATGGAGGCTGAGAAATGAGCCTTCGCACCCTTTAAATGGTGCACAAGCCAGATTAGGGTTTTGCACCTGGGCCGGGTACGCCCGGCGTAACTCTGGGTACGCCCAGTGTACTCATTTGCCACATTTTCCAATAAAGGGCTAAACTTGACCACAATACAAAAGAAGGGGGTTGAATAGCTGCACCTGAACCTTGGGATGTTACATATATATATATATATATATATATATATATATATATATATATATATTATACACAAAAACCTTATGGGTTGAGATTATTTTATGTTCTTCATGCATAGTGTTTTTTGGCGCGTCTGGATTTGTTTTTCTTCTTCTTATGCGAGTTGGGATGGAGATTTTCAGAATAAAATGGAAAGCTTCTACCAAGTGAGTCATCCGCTCTACAAATTTAGATGGAAGACATGTTTCATTGATGAGCCTTTCCTCTTTCCCAAAACAACCCTACATATAATCACCTCATTGTCTTTTAGCCTCTTTATTTCTCTTATATTCCTATTCATTTTCCCTTCTTGGTTCCGTAATTGTTTGTGTCTTCGATCTACTCCATAATCAGTCCCTACTAGTTCATGAGTCGTGCTTCAAGCCTTGTCACTACTTTCTTCAACCGTCACCAGTTGTTCTCTCTATACCAACACGCACTCTCTCAATCTCGATGTAATATTTTTAATCGGTGTGCCTCTGAATGTAACAATTTCTTCTAAAGACATTAGGCGGCTTTAATAATACACTCTCTTCTTCATCAATACATTTATTTAACTTTTTTCTTTCTATTTTTCTCTACAAACTCCAACGGTCCCCAGAAGAAGGAGAGACCAATAACCTTTATTACTTTACTATTGGGTTTCTTAGTCCTAATTCGAACTTGGGTGTCATTGATTCACCTCTAATTGCACAATACAAAGTGAAGATAAACACTACTATTATTTTTACGTATCACCATGAATCAAGGTTCTATTGTTTTTGTTTTTTGGAACAAAAATTAGATGAATTTGTGTCACAACTAGCATTTTTGATAGGAAATTCTATTCTCATGAAAACATCATCTATTGTAAGGCTTGTACTCTAAGTGAATATCATACTCTATGTTCAATCAACGTCGTCCATTTGAATCCAAACTCATGAATGAAGGTCAAAACCAAATACAATACATCTCATATGTTCATTATGGACTAGGAATCCAAACTCTATGTTCAACTATGGGTTGAAAACCCTAGAAATCTCGGTTCAAGTTCATTATAGACTAGGATCCTCTTATTGGGCCTTTTGGACCAATAAACCTTCAATTTGACTATTTTGGGTCTAGGAATCTTATTTGAGCTCTAATTGGACCCACAATCATGAAACTAGAGTATTTTGGGCCATGTGGGTTTAAAATAATCCATTTTATCTCTAATATACCTTGTTGGGCCATAAATGATCCCAATTGCCTTAATGGGTCGTAAACCCTTTTAATTGGGCTTCATAGATTCGAACAAGTCAAGAGAAGGCCCAAATTTCTTCAATCCCTTCTTCCTAGCCCAATTTTTGGCCCAAACAAACAAAACAAAAATAAATAAAGAAATGGAAGAAGTTTTGATTAAAACTTGACAACACATAATTATCTATCATGTAATCACATACTTCAAGGAAATCTATTATCCTTCATCCAAAGAAAGCCTCTCAACTTCCTCACTAAAAATCGTGTGTACATGTGTGTATGTCCAAGAATCCTTCCACAAGATCACCTCTAAGTAAGTTGTTATCACATTCAAATGATTTTTTTCCATTTCATGCTAGGATTCTCACCCATAAACACTTTACTTCACGTTCTAGCTTCCTAGAAACATTCAAGTTTCAAAAACTCTCCCTAAGAAGCACTCAAAGATCCGAAATCAACATCATCTACTCGCTTCCTTCACCAAAAACTGAAACAACAAAGCAAGGTGAGTTCATACCCCCTATTTTCGGTTTTTACTAAGTTTTGGGGGAGAATACAAGTTGCTTGGTGTAGATCTATGTGTATATGCATGAATATGTGTGTTTTTCATGATTTATTTGGTGAATATATGTTATTAACTTCATAAATCTAAAAGTATGTAAAGAATATGAAGTTTATTGTAACATCCGGGTTCCCAGGTATTATATTTTGTTCTTTTATTTTTGGTTATTATGGGGGGACTCGGCGAGTTGGCGTCTAAACTCGCCGAGTATGGTCGCGGATTCGTATGCGAGTTCACAGCTGGACTCGGCGAGTTCTCGAGTGGACTCGGCGAGTCCATGCTGTTTAATGAAACCCAAATATCCACGGTTTGAGGCCTATTTTAGGGGCCATGTGGCCGTCATTTGCGGCCACCAACCCCCAGAGAGAAACCCTAAATAGATCTAGAGCGTTTGTGAGGAAGGAGAGGCCAATCTTGAACTTTTGTGGGTGTTTTTGCAAGAAGGAAGTGTTCAAGGCAGGAGGAGGCTGAAGGAGGTGCGATTTTGGTGGTTTTTGAGCTCTTAGAGATTGTATTGAGGTGGAGGCTAGATCACATTTCTTCCGAGTCAAATACTTACCGAGACATCGAGGTGAGTCTCCTCACTATACGTTACCTAGAGTGGTATTATGCGATGACCAGAGGGCCTTATGCGTTATGTATGTGATTATGTGCTATGTGATATTTGTATGTTGTATGATGATATAGACCGGACCGGAGGGTCCAACGAGCTATGACCGGACCAAAGGGTCCAACGAGCTACGGGACTGGAGGGTCCCACTGAGACACATCGACCGGAGGGTCGTATTATAGCCTCGAGTGGCGTATGTGCTGTATGTGGTATTTTGGGGAACTCACTAAGCATTTATGCTTATAGTTGTTGTGTTATGTGTTTTAGGTACTAGTGATGAGCACGGGAAGGGGCCAGTATGATGCATACACACACGCATTGGAGTTTTTGTAGAGATTCTGGGAAGACGTTTTGTGACAATAACATTTGATACAATGTGTTTGATATTATTTTATGAATGAATGAATATTTTAAAAATGAAAAATTATTTTGAAAATTTACGTCCTTACATTTACGACTTGGATCCACATGAAAACCTAGAGAAAAGTATGTGTTATCACATATATTATATGTAAACTAGTAGATCTGGGATTTATACACTTAAAATAGCAAAAATAAGTGTTGTGTACAAACATGGACAACTTAAACTCAAAAATCAGCCCTTGACAAAAACGTTTTGGTCCAATATCGACCTGTTTTTCCCGCCTTAATAATAATATTTTTCAAAACTGTTTTATATGCTAAATATTCAGGTTTATACCTTTAAAATGACAACTCTCACGTTTCATACGCTTTTTCTACAATTTTTGGCGAATTTTACAGAACTGCCTATCAGATTTTAAATAATTTCGGACCAGCCTGTGAAGGTGAGCAATTTCACACATGTTAGAAGCCATTAAAAATTATGGGAAAATTTTTGAACAAAGTAGACAAAATTTCCAAACTTCCAGAGTTTACGGATCCAAATTTCAACTTACGATGATTTTTCTACAAATTTTCCAACAACCAGGTCAGAAAAGTCAAATAGCAGAAAAATATGTATTTTCACAAAAATCAAGCCAAAATGGGTTAAAAATGTCATTTTTACCAACAACTAGCTATAAATACAAGTTTTGAACAAAATGGGGACTAAAATGTTATTTATACTAAAACTGGGCCTTAAGTGTAAATTTTTTTGCTTAATGGGCCAAGAGTGTTATTTTTACAAAAAGTGGTCGTTTTACATCATTGTAGTAAATAATTGAGCTAAACTAGCAATACAATAATAAACGGGCTAATTTTTGCCATTTTTCATGTTATTGGGCCTTAGTGGCCATTTGTATGTTAGATAGGTTCTGAATACTATTTATATGTTTATTGGGCCTTATTGACCCATTAACATACACGACGGACCTTGTATACTATTTGCGTGCTCTTTGGACCTATAAATATCTTACATGTAAAATGGGCCTTAGTTGTCCTTTAAAATATATTTTGGGCCCATGTTATATAATCTCATTCCTATCGGGCCTTGAAATGACTTACATGTTTAGCGATGCCTTAGTGGTTCACTTACATGGTTCATTGCGCCTGGGAATGAGATTTATATGTTTTTCTTCACGTAAATTCGATTAAGGATCTAGTGAGATTTGTCGGTTGACACCTATTGAGTGTAAGATGGTAGCCTGTAGTTATAATCAGATTCTCTTGGAGGGAGAGCAGGGTTTTGTGTATAGATCTATACAGGATGACACCCCACACCTGAGTTGTTCGCTATAGTTAGACTACATCAGTCTAGGGTGACGACAACCTTATTCTATTTTTCCGTCGGTGTTCACAAATGCCAAGATAGACGAAATTGTCATTATTTAGTATGGTTATGACGACCCACTTAGAGGAATTAACATTATGAAGTTTGCGGAAGACCATTCTCTTTTCTCTTGGATTACTCGGAAACTTACTCACACTAGTACTCAACCTCGGGGTTGGTACGATAGCTTTCTCTTTTCTTCTTTTACAGGCAACATCGGGTTGTCTGGGACATTCTATTTACATTTCTCTTTTGGCATTCTATTAATCAATAACACACATGCATTAATACAAGATCGCACACAAACATACTAAGCTATTTAAGAAAATACAGGATTTTCTTGTAATTACAAAGTTATACAAATAATTTTCTCAAACATGCTTATGAAGTCACCAACATTCTTATGTTGACCTTTTTAAATTAACTTGTATTCTCAGGAAACCGTTGAAGGAAGTTGGGACGAACAAACTAATGGATGTTTTGTTATATTTCTATTTCAACAGAGTTTAATTATTTTGGCATGTAATATTCAAATACAATACTCGATGTAAACAACGAATGTTGTTATATTACATGTGTGATGGTGATGATGATGATGATGATGTTATGTTTCAATTATATACTCTGTGATGATACAACAAAAATGGAGTCACGCTCAAGCCCCCAGACGTTTCCGCTATCTGGTTCGGGGGTGTGACAATTTGTCCTCAAAATTGAGTATGTTTTTCTTTGATTATCAATTTATGTGGATCATTTAACGAGTTTCGACTCTTAACAAGATCTGGAATATGGTGATGATACAACATGTAACACCCAAAATCAGGAAGGCCAAGAAAGGAAAGAAAACCCTAAGTCAAAGGGTCATCTCGTCGAGTCCAGGGAGGAACTCGACGAGTCGGAGCGGGATCCGGGGGATCGATTAAGTAACCGACTCGGCAAGTCGGCTAAGGGGACTCGGCGAGTCGGCTAAGGGGACTCAGCGAGTCTGGTCTGAACAAGGAAAACCCTAATCTCGGGAGTTGTATCCTATATAAAGGGTGTTATGTCCCTTCCTCAGCCTCCATATCATCCTAGAGAGCCTGTAAACCCTAGATTTCGTGTGAGCTTCCATCAGTTGAGAGAAATAACCTTGGAGGAGGGAACCTTTGAAAGGAACTTGAAGATCAAGAGGGTTGCTTCAAAGGAGAGGTGTAGATCTGAGATCTACTTCAGTTTGTGTTCATCTTGGAGGTAATAAGCTGGTATCTTCCCTCCGTTGCATCTAGATCTATTTTGTTATGAGATTTGGGGGTTTTACGGTTGTTGAGACTCAATTCGGGTTTAGGGCCTAGATATGTGGTTGCCACTTCAGATCTAGTGTTGGGATGGTCCAATATGTCGTAAAGCATCAGATATTGAGTAGTTGGTGAAGCCCTTTTGTCCTAAAACCTAGCCCTAGAGTGTTTTGAGCCTAGATCTCTTTAGTTATACGTAAAGTTTGCAACTTTACATAAGGATTGAGCTTTGGAAGTATGGATCTATGATTTGGAGCCCCTGCCAGGCTCGAAAAGCCACTGAATGGATTAAGAACTGGAGCGACTCAGCGAGTCACAAGGGTGGACTCGGCGAGTTGAATGAAGTTGGGCAGGAACTCGGCGAGTTGGAAGAACAACTCGGCGAGTCTGTTGAAGATTGCCTTGGACTCGGCGAGTCGGTTCTTGGACTCGGCGAGTCATGTTGCGAAACCCCAAACCCTTCAAGTTAAGACTTGGATCAGTGAGTCAAGTGGGGACTCAGTGAGTTGGACAGGTCAGGACTCGGAAATCAGTAGACTCGGCGAGTCGAGTCGCAAATGAAAGGATTATGAGCTAATGAACTCGGCGAGTCAGTAGGCAGACTCGGGGAGTAGGGTTGACCTGGAAGGTTGACTTTGACCAGGACTTTGACTTTGACCAGAGTTGACTTTCGGAGATCAGTTAAGCTAAGTGATATATGTTTTGATATTGGTAGCTCAGGGAGCTAGTGGAGCAGCGGTTCAGGGAATTGTCGGTCAGCATCCAGAGGGGTTATCAACAAGTTCAACAGTACCAGGTGAGTTTCCCTTTGTGTGAATGGGTGTAAGGCCACAATGTCGGCCCATGTAATTATGAGTAGAAGACCCGGGGGTTAGCCCTAGGCACAGTATGCTAGATTGATATTCAAGACGAGGTCCAATGATAGCGGGCGGGTGCCCAAGGAAGAGTTTATGTGATAGTTTATACTTGTTGTCTGTGTAATACTTGTATGTGCCTGGTAGGGAGGTGAGTGTGGGCGAGGTCCCGTATCTCACCAATAGCAGAGTGTGGATGGTGTTCCAAATCTCATTAGTTGCAGATCAGGGGCGAGGCCCAAGTTAGGGAAAGAGTGAGTGTGGGCTGGGCCCGAATCTCACTACCACTAGGAGCATGGACAGGGTTCCATGACTCATCAGTAGCAGGACAAGGGCGAGGCCCAGGATAGGCGAGGCCTTAGGGCAGAACCCATTAGTATATGTTTAGCTTATGTGTTGTGATATGTTTATGTGCTATTATATGTTAGCGGGCGAGGCCCTGTGACAGGCGAGGCCTAAGTGAAACAGATCTGTATCCGAGCGGGGCTCGAAGCCAGGAGCGGCCTGGAGCGGCGGGGCCGTTGTAGCGGGCGAGGCCCGAGGTAGGGGGCGAGGCCCAGAATAGCGGGAGTGGCCCAGTATGTGCATTATGTGGTTATGCATGGTGTGTGGTAGGTTGGGGAACTCACTAAGCTTCGTGCTTACGATTTTCAGTTTTGGTTTCAGGTACTTCCGGTAGCAGAGGGAAGAGCTCGGGGTGATCGCATGGCACACACCATAGATTAGTCAGCCTGGGAATGTTTTACTCTGATAATGAACATATGTTTTGGAAATTAACACACGGATTGTGTTTTGGATTGATGATTATGTGACAACGCGAAGTTTATCCCGTCTTTGTAACCCGTTCCGTTATTAAAATTCATCTTTTTCGAATTGTTTCCGCTTACATTTTTTAAATTAAGTCATTTATTTCGAGACTTCTATTACGACTTAATGGGTGTCCAAACACCTTAGAAACCTATGAAAACACCCCAATTTACTAATTGGAAAACTTTTAGTTTCGACCATATCGGGTTACGACAACTTAACCGGGTGCGACCAAAAGCCTAGCTCAACATCAGTATCGGGTAGAATTCCACCGTGTCTCAAACTCAACCCATATATAAAGTTCAAAGGACTTCATTTGAAACCTTTTTCAGTCTCTCTCTACTCTCTCTCCTCAAAACCAAGCCCTTGGTCCAAAATAATCCAATTCAAGCCTCAAATCGTTAAGGTAACTACCCTAACTCATAGATTAGCATCCTTAGCCTTCAAATTCATGTTAAAATCATGGAATAGGACCAACATCATGTGTTTATGGCTCTAGAACAGTCTTGGGCCGCTAACACACATAAAAGGGGTTTTTGAGCCCCAAAACCCTCCCAAATCACTTTTGGAGCTTGGAAATGACTTAAGGACTTATTTGAATGGACTAGGAACACCATAAACTCATCATTTAAGGGGTAAACATGAGTTTACGGCCCAAGATCATGATTGGACCGTAAACCCCTTTTCTTAGGCCGTAAACACCATTTTAAGTGTTAAGATGCCCCTTAAACACCTCCTAAGCCTTGGAATAAAGTCTAGAAGCAACCACAAGTGTGTTAGGGACCTTAATCATCAAGAAAACTACCCCCTTAGGAGTTCACGGCCGTAAACCCTCCAAGGAAAGGTTCCTGGGCCGTAAACTCCTATAACATGGTCAAATGGTACCCTAATTTCATTCTATAGCTTGTATAATGACTTAGAATCACATGTGATTAACCTAGGATCATCAAAACACATAAGGATTGAGTAGGTGAGAGTTTACGGCCGTAAACTCCTAGTTTACTGCCGTAAACTCATCAAATGGTCCATATGATTGGTTTAATCCCTTTCCAATGCCCTAGAACCAAACTTAGCATCATCCCTCAAGTGTTTTAAGGCCAATTAGCACCCAAGAGCACCAGCCATGAGTTTACGGCTGTAAACTCATGGGGATGTGGTCTTTACGGCTAAAAACTCCTCTAAGAGTTTACTCTTGAAGAGTAAACTCCATGCCTAAGTCATACATACCTTTAGATGCTACCCGGGTCACTCCAAACACTTGTAATGAAGTGTTTTCTCGTCTCAAAGTGTTTATTAATATTCGATTAGTAGTCCAAAGCCTAATTAGATACAAATGTGTATCTCTTCATATTACATAGGAACCTCACACGTTTTCAAGCCTCGAACTGACGTTTAGCATCTAAACCGACACATTTCTCGACTGGTGAGTTCATACCCCTACACCTTTTCCATGTTTTTCAATGTTTTCAGGGGGAATACAAAGCAAAAGTAAAGGATATCTTGTACTCCAACTTATTATTTCATTTGAAATGTTTTATATTCCACATACTTTTAACAATCAAAACCGTATTAAACAACAGTTTGACTTGTAGAGTTAGTTTTCAAATCTTATTATATATTGTTATAATATATGTTTCTCACATGATTTTCCAATTTATTATTTTTGAAGGCATTAGTTTAGTAATTTTGACTTGTCCTCTGTAACACTCCACAGAGATACGCGAGTGGAGGACCACCCTTTGTAATTAGAATCTAAAACAGGATTTTCCGCATTATTACTTGTAAATTCGTTAATCTTAATAATTGGAGACACGTCCTCTATAAAACTCCACAGAGATACGCGAGTGGAGGACCGCCCCCATAACCAGAATCTCCTGGAGGGAGAGCGTGACTTGAGTGTATAGATCTATACGGGGCTGACTACCCCGCACCTGGCTGCTAGCTACAGCCGAACCGAAAGGTTCAAGGGTGACGAAAGTCATAAAATTATTTGGACTTCTTATTGCCATATCTAGTCTATCGTATGGTTATGGAACTCGCAATTTAGATAACGGAGATTTACTTGTTGGTAATAATGAATTTAGTAAGCTAATAACCTCAAGAATTAGTTTACTTTCCACATAATAGTTTTATATACGTGTTAAAACTAACATACATTTCAAGGATAACCAGGCTTTCAGTAAACTTCACACAAACATTTTAAGTATGGTAGATACTTGTACATTACATTTGGATTCGATAACTAAACACAAACTTTTAGGAAAATAAGGGTTTTTCCTGGGATAACTGAACTGTTTTTAATTAACTAATGGATAACTAAGCTTTACTTATAAGAAAATATGGGATTTTCTTGGATTCATAACTTTTTCAGAAAACCAAAGGAAACTCGTTCATTTTCAGAAAAACAAACCGCTTATGAACTAACCAGCTTTACGGTTATTTTTAAACTGCTTGTATTCTCAGGTCCACATTAGACAGGTAACCTGCGATCTTTTGGAGAAGTCGGAGCGTATAGAAGACCCATCTTAGCTTTGGTTCATATAATACATATATGTATAACACTTGTAACACTTTGTTTTCAGACAATGTAAATATTTCTATGTAATGTAATGTTTTGTGTTTACTATGCTTACTATGTACATTGGTTGCGATACTTCATGACGTCCTCCGCCCCGGAACATTTCCGCCTTCGGTTTCGGGGTGTGACCGATTATGCTTTAAGTAATGTTTTATTAAAAGAAACTTTTAGTCTTAAATTTTCGGACGTTACACAACACACCTGAAGTAATCTTTTTCAGGTGATATTTCTTATTTTCACTCGATGCTATGTTGTTCTTCTCTTCTCAATTTGGTTTTGATTTTATAGTCGGGGGATCAATGTTTGTGATCATGGATATGGCTTTATTTTCCGTTAGAGTGTGGTATGCTAGACTCAAATCATAAGGTAAGAAAGGCGTCATTGTCACTCTTCATGAACGCATTTCCTTTTTATTTCTTGAATTTTATTAGCATTCACAAGTTTTAGCTATTTTAAATGAAGTTTATTCAAATATTTTATGCATCGTATGAAGGTTATTATGTAACAATGTATGCATGATATGAGTGTTCTAATGATAACATTCCACCATTTGTATTTTCTGACTCATTGTTTTTTTAAATTTCTGTTTCTGAATCTCCACAAATTTGTTTTATCAATTTTCGATCCTAGCCCTTTTGGATTTGGTGATGTATTATCTATATATGTTTTACTAAACTTTTTTTTTTATGATAAGTGATTATACATGCAGATAACAATCTTTTAGTTTATATATGTATTTATGTTGTTCAATATCTTACTGGAAATGGTTTGATGATTCCTTGTGAAAACTTTATTGATTTTGAAGCTTATGTTGTTTTTATTTTAATTAAGGATTTCCTTTAGCTATATATAAGATCATAGGTAAAGTTGATTAGGTATAGTTGATTAGTGTTGGAGATAACAAATCAGGAGTTTTAAAAAAATTATTATTTTAAATTTGAAGTGGCTTCATAAGTTTTGTTTGTCCTTATAACACCACTCGTATAGGTCTATTTAAATTGACCTTTAATAAAATATGTCAACATAATTTCACAGTTTTAGTTGGTAGAAAATCAATTTCCAATGTCGGGTCTAATACTTTACAGTGCTCATACGCGGAAAACGGTCCCAAAAAAAAATTTCCAAAACATTTAGTGGTTTTATACAACAAATCATGTGAGAGTGCTACAACAGATATCAAAACAAATGTCTAAGAAGATATTACAAACCAACGATCTTCTAAATAGCCAAAGCTTATGAGTATCCTAAGCTTCTGACAATATCTACTAACCTGCAACAATTTATCAACAAGTGGGTTAGGCTATGGGGAGCCTAGTGAGTACGATCCCAGGGTTAGACATTATGGACGGTGTATGAATGAACCCTAGGGTTCTTACACCAATGTACAAACCCGTACCTTCTAAAAAACGAAAAATCAACAACAAAGGTTAGCTTTGGGGTAAAAAGAGACATAAGACAAAGTACATTGACATTTGTGACAATTCGCGATAACATTCACTATTAAGTAAATAATACCAATTGGGTGTATCCCATGTAGCACCTCTTAATAATCAGAACAAAATACAATAGTCAAACTATTAAATGTTGGAGTGAGTTAAAACATGATAGAAATCCACTTTTTCGAATTCAATGTTTCCACACTACTACAAAGTGAGTCTAATGCGACCTTTTAGATGCAACCTTTGCATAATAGTTGCATTTAGTTGTAAAGAAGGTATTGTCGAACAAAAAGGTTGCACTAGAAGATTTAATGCAACTTTGTTTCAAAAAGTTGACAGTTTTATTAATAATTGCAACTTTGTTTTTAAAAAGTTACAAATGTTGTTAATAATTGCATCTTTTTTTAAAAAAAATTGCAAAATTTATTAAAGTTATAACATTTATTACAATAGTTACATTTTTAATTTTAATTTTGTACCACTATATATATATATATATATATATATATATATATATATATATATATATATATTAATTTTTTTCCTAATAAATTAGAAAATTTTATTCCCCTCTTTATGTTATTAACTTCAAAAAAATGAAAGATGAATTGATTTAAATAAAAATTAAATAACCATAACAAGTGGAGGTGTTGAAGTGGTATTAAGGGAAAATAGAAATGCTAACTAATCTAGAGTTGGGGAAGGAGAGGTTTAAGGATGAAATTTAAGGGACCGATTAGTAAACATTCGTTCATAACCCTAAACCTAGCGATCGACGGGATTTATGAAATACATCTATTTCTTTTGCTTGGGCTAGCATCATAAGCATCAAGAACACTCTCAACTCGTTCCTTTAGCTATTGCATCATGACCATCGTCCATAGAAGGAAGGAAAAAGAAATCAAACAAGGCAACAAGCTTCTACACCAACAACAAAAGAAAAAAAACGAGATATGAGGGAGCGATGAGAGCATTAAAGGAGATAAAGTGGCTCAACATGTCGTCTTGTTGCATTTTTCTCCTATCCAAGTATTCTACTTTCGATTTCTAGCCCTTATAGCATCAATACCACATTGAACCACCACCAAGACCACCTTCGGCAACCTATTGCTGCCAGGAATGAACCACATCACCACCATGGAATGGTGGTCGTGGTGTGGACGGAATTGTGCCCTAGGTTTATCTTTTTATTGCCAATTTCTTCCTGTGAAGCCTAGTTAAAGTACATCCCATGTGTGCTAGGTTAATGAGTGGTGAATTAAGGACATGTCTGTCACTAATTGGTTTTGAAACTCTCTACGCATGATCTTGTCTAGAACTCCATTGCTCAACACTTTGTAACTACAAATTGGAGTTTTCTAATCCTAATGAAATCCAAAAAATTTAATAATAGGTATATATAAAGGTAAACAAATCAATATATGGGTTAACAAAATTTAGTAATGGAAGTTATCGAAAGAAAAGAGAAAATAAAAAAGTATAATGTTATATGGTTTGAGAAGTATGTTAGTATAATAATCTAAACAAAGAATGGGAGAAGGTAGACATGGGGAAGTAATGCTTAAATATGAACATATGAGTATACGTATGCAATTTTATGTATAAGGTAAGTTAACAAAAGTTATGAATGAGTCTGTATATGTATGCAAGAAAAAAAAATAACAACTCAGTAAATCTCGGTATGCATGAAAAAGGTAAATGGCTAAAAATTTAATTATTGAATATGGTAGAGTGTATTATGATGGAATTTTATAATCCTAAACCCCTTTATTAATACTTTAAAGTATAATTGTGATGTTGTCGAATATTAGAATCTATGCTGAATTATTGACCTGTCTTGAAAGGGCTGTAGAGGCTATTTTGTTCGGAATTAGACAAGATCACCACAAGAACAAAGTTGTAGGAAATCGAGTCTAGTTACCAGGGAATTGGATACCAAGTCATTTGGAGTTGTGGATTTTGTTTTATTCTGAAACACTGAATAGAGGTCAAGTTGAGAAATTCTAGAACTCTAACCAAATGAGCATACACCTAATCATAATGTGAACTCTATATGTGTCAAAGCAGTAAACTTGAAAACACATAATAGTGTGGTTGGTTGTGTTGTATTAGGGGAGCTTGCGATAATCTCAATTGTTCATGATACTTAAAGTGGGAAAGAGCCTTTTCGTAACAAAGGTGAGTCAATACTTATTCAAAAATCTAGTACATTGTATTTTGGTGGATAGTTTTAATGATTTTTATGCTTATGGTCTCCTTGATGCTAATGGATGTTGTTGTTTGACCTTGTTGAATTTGATTTCTCTTACTTATTGTTAGTTCCTTCCCGTTATGGTCATAATGTTCGTTTTGTTGCTTACTCTAGAGTTTCCTTCGTTATAGACCATTTTACCCTCATTTACTTCTAAGTAGGATGGTGAAAATTATCGCTATGTAGGCCTTCTATGTGGAAAAAAGATAAGAAGTTATATGGTTAAACTTGAACGATACACTTTTTAAGGGAAAAACATCAAAGGTTGGGATTTCAAGCATTTATCTTGCCATTGTTGTATCTAAAAGTTGAGATGAATGATTTCTTGATTTTTATCTTCAAGGCCGTGAAAAATAATTGAACTTTGTCAATATGATCTTTAACTACTATAGGTAACCATAAAATTGAGATTGATGAATTATATGAGCCAATCATAGATATCGTCGGGTGTGTAGTACTCATGGCACTAGGGTCCATCCAACCAAGGCACTAGGGTCCAATCAACCAAGGCCACATGATGTGTATTGAACCTCTACTCATGCACATGAGGATTATCTATAAATCTACTCACAAAAAAATAATAAACAAAAACAAATGTCCATATGGGTACCCATGACCACAAAGTCACACCCATCATAGCATGAAATGCATGTATGCAACAAGTAGGATGCCAAAAATCTATTTTCTCAAAATAAGCGTTACTAGCTTTATTATAACCAAAAGCATTTATGAAAATGCAATTTCATGAATGCACAAACAATCCCCATAAGGGCAACTAGCAATTAGTACATGTTAAACAGTTTCCAAAACACAAAATCAACAATAAGAGATGTGTACTCCTAGTATTTCACAAGATATTCAAAAGGGAAATTATACCCAAATTACTAGAAAATTAGTTTAACCCCCCACAAATAAATCAATTTCTCAAAACATGTCCTTAATTCAAATGGACTTCCCTGAATAATAAATTATCAAAATGAGAAAACGAAACATATATTTTCAAATAGTATACATATGTATAACATAGCACAAAATGGAAAACATAAGTAGAATATTGATTTTGGGGATAATTGTTCCAAGGTAAGTGTACTCACCTTAAGTCCTAAGCTTGCAACACCAAAGATCTTCTAATCATTATTAATGCCACTTCTAGCTCCAAAATCCTCAAATAAAACAACTAATATCATTACAAGGTGTCAAAAGACTATAATACCCTTTTATGGGTCAACTTAACATTCTAAGTTCAAATTAATCCAAAATGGTCTATTAAGTCACTTATTATGTTCTTAATTCAAAAATTCAATTTTTATTGTTTCAAAACCTTCCTCGGTTAAACTAAGAATGTATGCGAAAACCGTGCGCGATTTCGAATACGAATGAAAACGTTATGACCAAAATAAGTTTTACCATTTGTGATGTTAATTCAGAACACTGTACAAGACCCATGTCAAATCGACACTACCCGTGTCGTGCATAGCATGTCAAAAATGGTCAAAATCTCACTTTTATGCATCGTACTTTGGTCTTAATGGATCCAAACATCTTATAAATTACCCAAATAACTCAAGGAGCTTAAAATACAAGTTAAAAAACTTCAATTGGCATAAGAAAGGATCCCTAATGGTTCATATCCTTGGATTAAAAAGAAATTTACTAATATCATTTCATAACTCAAATTGGAGGACTAAATGGGAAATTAAGAACTCAAGTTATACCAATTCACTATGTGTGAAGGGTAGTTAACCCAACATGGCCATACATGATCTCTGCAACTATAAACATATGGAATTGACATGTCATGAAGATTATTTGCTCATCCATTTAGCTCCAAACTTCACATGAACATCAAAAAAGCTCAACATCTCATAAAGCTTACAAACACCAAGTCAAGCATGAAATCATGGAGTGACTTAGATTTTTTAAATACAATACATCATTTAAAAATGAAAACAACTTTATAACACTAAATGGAGTTTGAAACTATTTCTATGAACATCTATGGTTTGCGCAATCCCCAAACCACACATAGAAGCTAAGATTTCATCAAAACTCCATAATCATCAAAATGAGACTTGAAGTAACAATTGACCCAATGACTTGGAGCTAAATACATAACCAAATCATGAAATCAAGCTCATATCATTGCTTGGAGTCATGAAACTAGATATGTAATATCAAGGGTTAAGAGTTCCCAAATCAACACATAAAAGCTAAATTTTGAATCAAACACCAAGCATCTCACCAAAAGTCAATAATTAACAAATGGATCATTGAACTGATATCACCAAAATCATTGAGCATCAAAGTCAAGATTAAAACTAGATTGTAACAACTAGATTCGGGTTTCACATTCAAGGGTTTCAAAGCCCCATCAAAACAACATTTAATCCCACCAATCCCACATCTACTTACTAGTTGGAGCATAGGTAAGGATCAGGAGATGAAACCCTAACAACAATCTGATAAGAATGACACAATTCAAGTATAAATTCATATTTGGGGCTTTAGGGTTTGAAAAACCATGAAATAATCCTTCAAACTCGAAAATCTTACAACCATTTGTTGGTTGGAGCTTGGAGATGAATGAAAGAGTGAAATTACAACATAAAATTCATGAAAATCATCATAAATGCAATGAGAAACTCATAATTGTAAAATAACCTAAATCCATACATGAATTTAGAAGAAAAAGAGAAGAAGAAACTAAATGTTAGATTGTAAGAGCAATTGACCAATGCCTAAAAAATGGACTTCAAGCATCATTACACCACGGATTTAAGGTCGAAAAACGTTGAAATGGGAGGAAAATGGATTAAAATGTGATTGGGGGAGAATGAAGAAGAAGATGACTTCAAATAGACCATCATTGGTCACTTAAAAAACTTTGATCCTTCCTTGAAAAAGCCTTTTCATAATTACCCCAAACTAACTAAGGAAATAACCAATAACTTTCCAAAATGATCCCTTTCCATCCGAACCTTTACAAACTAAGTCCAAGTCACTAAATTGGTGAACTCTCAAGTCAAAACTATGTCTCACCCTTTTGACGCAAACAAAGCTTTTAACATAATACTTCACTAGACATTAAAATTTTATTATTTTAAAATACCAACTAATGACAAGATTTTTACTACTATTATGGTCATTTCCAAAAAATTACTTTATTTAATTTTTTTCTTTGATTTATTTTATTTCAACTTAATAATATATATATTTTTTATTTTTACCAAAAAGCCAAAAACTTTTAGCCCCTAAAACAGGATGTGACAGTCCTCTTTTTAAGCTACCTCCGTTTCACCTATATTACTCATTAGTTTAATATCCTCGCATAGAATGCATGATCCAATTGTTCTCCTTTCTTTCCGTAGGAAGCATGGTGCGGTTCCTACAATTAACGGGCTTTTAATGAAGGAAATGATTCATAGAAGTGGAATATTGGGATCTAAAGGAATTTACAATCATAGGACCCAAGGGCCTCATCGACATGGTTCGTAAACTATGACATGTAGCTAGCATGATGGAGAGTTTCAATGGGAAGAATTCATATTGTGTCAACTTCGACGTGGTTGAAGTTGGTAAGATAATCACTAAAAACAAATGATTTACATAATTAAAAAAGTTAGTTTATCCAAAGTTGATTTTTTTTGGGGTTTTCATACTTTAGTTGAGGTTAAAAGTGGCCCTGATGGATTTGTGATTAAAATGAGTAATGGGAAGACCATTCGTATAATGGGGCCAATCAACAATGTTGAAAATCCAATGTTAATTATGTTTTCTTTATACATTCAAGTCAATACCTTAATTTTCATGACACTACTTGCAAATAATTATTTATTTTGTCTCCCCTAGTGGTTTCTCTATCTTTTTTGGCGTTGGAGAACCCATCCTTGAGGGTACTGATCTGTACAGGGAAATGATGGAAAGCAGTGTTATTAAGCTAGGTAAATTTTTATATATTTTTCAAGGTTCTAAAAAGCTCGTCATGGCTTTGTCATGGCACGCAATGCCTCCAAGGCTTATACTTGTTGTCAAGCTTTGACAAAATTCCACCTTAAGGGAGGAAGGAGTCATTCCCTACCAACCCACTCAACCCAGTTCCACATTAGTTTTTTTTTCTTTTTTTTCTTCATCTTTCTCAACCTACAACACATGAAAATCTTATCTTTTTCAACCCAATCATTAAAAAAATACAAAACAACTAACGTACAAATCTTAAAACACATGGTACAACAGAAAATGAGAGAGAGAAAGTACAGAGATGATCAAACGAGTTAGTGAAACCAATTAAACAACCCACCACTCCCAACCCACTAAAGAGGGAGTGGTATCTTGAAGGTACCACCTGTAGCTCTATTGCTAATTAAGACTTGTAGCTTAGTTTTTTTGTATTTTTTTAATTTAGTGGGTTCAGTGGGTTGAAAAAGATAGGGTTTCCGTGCATTATGGGTTGGGAAAGATGAAGAAAAAAAAAGAGAGAAAAAGTGATGTGGGAGTGGGTTGAGTGGGTTGGGACGGAATGACTCCCTCCTCCTTAAGTCACATATGTATATAAAAAGGAATAATAGTAGAAAATATATATCAAGTTATTAATTATATGAAAAATTGCCACCTTAAGCCACGCTTTACAAATGACGTGGCTCGCCACAACTCAAAAAAGCTTAAGGTTTGACATTGCCGCCAAGTCATGCCTTACATTATTTAGAACCTTGATATTTTCCATTCCCATTTCCATGGTATTTGTGAATTACTTCAAACTTCTTATTTCAAGAGTGAGATATGATGTCCTATTGTGTATGGTAAATGGAATGCCCATGTATATGTACTCGTTTAGGGATGACTGTGGTTGAACACTTTAGACTTCAAGAGATATTGAAGATCAAGAAATGCTTCTCTTCATTCAATATATTTTTTGTTTCACACATTTATCATTTAATGTTTATTTTATTAATTTACAACTTATTTTTTCTTGATTAAAGTGTGATTGATTATTGTTTTCTTTATATCCACATGCTAATTGTAAAATGTTTTCTCTACTTGGGCGTATTCGATCTAATGTGCGTTATCAACCAACATTGGCAAATGATCTTGGAGGTCTTCAGCAATGTATCACAACAACTAAAATAGGTTCAGTTACTTTTTTTCCAAGCAGTTTATCCTCCTCCCGATGATTTGAGTAATCTTTCCCTACCACAACCTTTTCTCTCATTTAGATTACATAACAATATTATCCCAATAGGTAAGTAAATATTTTTCTAAATGTATATTGACAGTGATTTGATTATATTAACTTATTAATATTTCAAATTTATGAGCTTTAGATTTACTCTATTATTGATACAGATGGTTCTAGCGATGAGTTTTGAGCATAACAAACAATCCTATGTGTGCATGCAACCCTAATTTGACTGATCTATGTTTTCTCTAATTGAACATACAACTATTGAACTTGAAATGGAAAATCCTAATAACCCTTGGCTATTATCGAAATTATACAAATTAGGGTTAGGAATATTTACTTTGATTGTTATTGTTTTAAATAACAATGAACACCTTCTTGAAAACTTTTGGAAGCAAGTGCCACAAGTGTCGCACCTCTAATGGTTCACACTCAAACCCAAACAACTAAGGAGATTGAAGAGAGATAGAGGAAAAGAGTAGAATTTCGGACCTAAGACTTTAATGGAATGTCTTGGATGAAATTCTAAGGCCAAGAGTCTTTTTATAGCTGAGGTAGCTTGGTGCCAAAGCTAGAGTTTAAGAGGAAACCCTAATCCCTTAGCTTTGTGACCAAGCAACACATTCCCCTCTTTCAAGGGGATTAGACGAAATTCCTTGGGCTTTCCCAAGAGATTTTCCTCCACCTCATCCAATGAGGTCCATGGGCTCCTTTCCTCAACTTTCAATAAATAACAAAACAGACTGTGAACTTTTAATTAATCTAATTAATCCCAAAATTAATTCCCATTAATTTCTAATTAATTATTAATTAAACAATATGATTTGCAACTAATATATTATCCTCATAATATATTAAAAAATCATTTATTATGATTTCTAATTAATTTATTAACAATATAATAAATTAATAAATCATTTTCTCTCTTAAAAGGTTATCCTATTCAATTGCTAGGTTTGAGGGCAACCCAAAGGACTGTGCTACCATCAATTAAAGTTTATACTAATTATAATTATGGGTTCAGACACAAATTCCAACAGTATCCCACTTGGATAAGTCTAATAACTATAATTGCCAGTATATCTTCCAAACTGATCAGCAAATTGTAGCTTCCAAAAGCCGTTGTCGAACTCTGACCCAGTTAGTTACGTGTCCTAAGATAAATGATCAAATATTCATCCATTCTACAAGATATCATAGGACATGAGACATGAATTATAATCAATCTCTCTGTACAAGATTTGTTCCCTGATTTCTGATTTATTACGACCGAAATTAGACTACCAATTGAAGACATTAATTCAGTCTAGGCTTGGCCAAGCGCTTTAGATGTCATCATCAAATCATCGTGGGGCCCACATATATCGCTTTTGTCGTTAGGGCAAAAGGAACGGATAAACTATGACTTACATGCTTGCACTATTCACTTATCAAATCACGTACAAAAATACATTTTATAACATCAAGTTACTGATGTGTATACGTATTATCGATGTACAACTGACTCGTAATCAAAAACTCATGTATCTCCGTTTCAAGAATATAATATATTTTTGTCTCAAAGTTACTCGTGATAAAATCCATGAAGTAATTCTCTGAACGTGGGTTAATCCAATACCCAAAATCCCCATTTTCCAAGTACTCATAAACATTGTAACAAGACCATTGCTATGTCTAATCTCCACAAACAATCTAGGATTCAATTTATGATAGTCTTAACGCTACTTACTTCCAAAAGTACGAACAACTGTGGATGTTTCAATAATCCAAATATTCGGGAAGTAAAACATGCAAAGTGAAACACAATAATAAACTGATTAACTTTGGTCTCAAAACTAGTGAGTATATATAAAACCCTTATTATGTGATCACCATATTAATTAGACTTTATCTGTTGTATAATTTTTTGATTAATCAACTAGACACTTGAACTAAATCTCAGTCATGTAATAAATATACATACTATGTTTGTCTATGGTACTTCCTTTGTGAGAAAATCGATTGGACAACATTCCAATGATGCTCATTTCACAATTCCAAATTCTTGTTACTACTAGAATGTGTTAGAGTTCAACCTTACATGCAATGATATTTAGTAATGTCGAGGCCCCAAAGTCATAGAGACTTAGCCAACGATATTACAAAGAATTCCATTGGAGCTTTGATACTAAAAACAATTTCATGGAAACGAAGTCTCAAATTCAAAGTACACTCCTTGAACATCCTTTTTTCATTAAAGTTCCTAACTCACATGTGGATTCTAATCATTAACTCCCATTATGGAAACATTTCTATATTCCCATATGACTATCAATTATGAACAAGAGTCACCTCCATTCAGAATTATATCGATATGGTCTGTCTAAATTAATATTATACTTCCAACTTTGCAAAAGCAACCAATCTTCAGTAACCCTCAGAGTGTCATTGGCAGTCGTGTTAACAACTTTAGTTACACCATGTTCTAGTCGTTTTCCCTTCTCAATACGCAAGGATTTTGGAAAAATATGAACAAGTGAATATTATAACATATGTAAACGAACCTATATCCGAAGCATATAGGACTCGACACATAATGTCTTATATAGAGACATGATGTCTGATCAGTCTCTTGCTATAATATATCCATATATCAAATTTCCTATGTTGAATCATTTCAACATGACATTCATATATGTCCAAGATTGTGATCCATTTAAAATTCAATCTAAACTTTCTGATTTGAAATAAAGTATGAGTGTCCTGTCCATTAAATCTTTATGTAGCGAAATAATTCCCAAACTTTGCAATTTGCAAATTTTGAAATGTTTGTTTCCTACAACTAATATTACGAACTTGCAACACTTAACAGAACAATTATGCTCCCAGTAGCTTTGACATGTATCCATAAATCAACTAAACTTATAGAAATCAATACTATTGACTTTCTTAACAAAGTGCAGATTTCTGATAAGTAGTGCTTCGATAAGTCTTCAGCCAGACTTCTTAGGCTCATACACCTTTCATTAAATAACATATATGTGTGTGTGTTTAATCCCTTTTAGAACTTATAGCTATAATTCCCAAACGTTCAAACTATTTATTGCCATTTCTCATAATTCGAACTATGAAAAGGGATGTTGTAATCATATTGCATATTTGAGAATGCAATTAACACAACCACTAACCAAAATGATATTTATCAAATCTTCAAAATCTGCTAGCGAAAGTGTTTCCTCATAATCATTTTCATGAATTAGAGTGAAAACTTTTGCCACCTAGATTTTATGTTGTATGTGTTCCCATCCATGTGAATGTTATCATTTACAACCTACAATCATAACATATGGTTGAGGACGAAACCAAAATAAAATTTAGTTTTCCTTTCATGGACTGAACTTTTTTGATTCTTAATTTCTTGCTTTTTGGTAGCACAAGGGTCTACCAGTGCTTCCAAGTTGTTAAGCAGTTCACATATATTGATCAATGCACTTTCACTGACCAACATGCTTTGCCTTTTGCAGTAAAATGAAAACCATAGAACTCATAAGCATTTCCAACTTAACTGGAAGATGCATAGAAACAAGAATGTGTCAACTTAACACGATAGGTTATCACCTCGGGTCATGTGCTAGTGATTAGTAAAAGGTTTATTCTTGATTGACTTCTGAAACTCTTCAAGATCAATAAGACTCCGACTGACTTCTTGACCTATAAGTTTCTCTCTCAAGGTACAATCCTTGACAAGAAAAAACACATATTTAAAAGTTAGCGCGGATTCTCGACAAGAAACACTTAATGGAATTGTCCTTAGTTCATACTTTGTTTTAACCAAAACATCGCAACTTCTGGTTCAATTGTGCTAGAGTAAGAAACAATATTAGTCCACATTTCAGGAGGTGTTATAAACCTAATTAGTACGAAACAAGCTTCAAGATACGATTTATAGTTACTAGAGTATGACTCTAAAATTTCAATTGGACACGAAGTATGACTCATCTCATGATTGAACCATTTCAACAATATCCTATTCCTCTTATTAGTCAAAATAATTGTACTAAGATGTTCTTCGAGGATAAATTGTCATATGGTTCCACAATCATTAAGATGATCATAAAACATGATACTAAACTACTATCCTTTCCTTTCATATTGGAGAAACCTTTATCTTTTTGCCTAACAAATTCTTCTTATTCGTTCTGCCACTCTTTGAAAGTTTTCAAAGCATCAGAATTATGCTTAATCTTATAAAGAAAACCATGTTTACTAAAAGCGTCAGTAAATCATGAAGAATAAGGTTTTCATACTTTGTAGCGGACCTGAATAGTCCACACCAATGTGTACAAGATCGTTTAGTTCTTCACTTGATTTACATAAACATGTGATCAACGAATTAGTCATAATCTTCCAACGATCAAGATTCTCATACATCACACTATTCAAATTTCACGACTCCAAGTTTCTATCCAATTGAAACTTAGGTGAAGAGAATTCCTTTTTAGTTGGTCAATGATGAAGCTGATGGGGTTTAAGCATTCTAACACTCCTCAGGTGTACATGTAACCCTAAATACCTTGGATCTATGTTTTCTTTATTATACATGCAAATATCAATTTCCCAAGGTATTACCCTAACTAACATAGAATAATATGTACTAGGATAACAAAACGAGATAGAATACATACCTCTTTGTTGTAGCTTGATTCCATGGAGCTTAAGAGCCTAGTTCCTGTCACACCCCCAAACCGGAACGGCGGAAGCGTTCAGGGGTGGTTGACGTCATGCGTAGTATCACAACAGTTGTATCATAGCAAGCATAGTAAACACAGCCAAACATTGAATACATATATGAATAAGGTTTACATTGTCTTACTACATAGTTTTGTTCATGACAAAAGTAAAATCAAAAGACGTGATTCTAACGCGCCGACTTCTCCAAAAGTCCTGGAAGTACCAGTCTACTAAGTCCCTGAGAATACAAGCAGTTTTGAAAGAATATCAATATAAAGCTGGTGAGTTCATAAGCATTTAGTTTTGATGGAAAATGTTTCCTTGAATCCTTTTGAAAAGTGTTCGTCAATAAAATCATATATTTTCTTATGAAATGCATGTTTGAAAAACCATTCCTTCCATGACATCCAGATTCATACAAGGTATGTACAATCCAAGGAGTCGTGGAATGAATATGAATATCCGTTAGTTATATGTAAAAACAATTCGTTTATGAATAGCCGAGTTATCCCGGGAAAATCGTATATTTTCCCTAAAAGTTGATGGTTGGTTATCTGTTCTAAACTGAGGTGTACAAGTATTTACCATATTTATATCGGTAAACGTAGTTTTCTTTTAAAAAAACCCTGCTTACTCCCAGTGAGGTATATTAGCCCTATTTTATAAATTGAACTAATAAAAGAAAACGTTTTGAACTAAATCCTGAAGGTGCTATTAATACCCTCTAGTAATCAAATTGCTTATTACTTTGAGGTTAGTTCACTTGATTCATTATTACAAAAGTAAATATCTGCTATCTAGGTTTTGAATTTTATAACCATAACCGACTAGATATGGCCCGCAACGGCCGGTATCCTTAATGACTTTGTCATCCGTAGACCTGCCGGTCCGGCTGTAGCTAGCAGCGAGGTGCGGGGTTGTCAGTCCCATATAGATCTGTACACAACAATCACACTTTCCCTACAAGAGATTCTGGTTACAAGTGCTAGTCCTACACTCTGATTCGGTGGGAGTGTTACCAAGGACGTTTCTCCAACTTAGACTAACAAATTTACAAGTAATAATACTGAAAATCCTGTTTTATGATTTGCATGAATCCTTTATAAAATAATACATTTTACTTCATGATTCACAAGTTCGTTACCCTAGTTTAGAAAACTGTTTCTACGAGTTGATTTGTTAATCGTTTGGTAAAACTGTTTTCCGTGTTAAAGCATACTAAAAATATTATTAACTTAAACAAAATAATATAATTTGAGCACAAGTTTCCTTGTACATTTGCTTGTATTACCCCCGTGAAAACATGAAAAACTCGGAAAAGCATAGGGATATGAACTCACCGTTTGATGTTTGATTCGAATGAAAGATCGTTAGGGATGTTGAGTATCAAGTGCAACCTTGAGCACAAACGGACCCTATTTAACATATAACGATGTATGGACATAATTAGGGTATAATATAACTAATCATGACAAACGACACCCTATGGGACTAGGAAACACTTCGTACAAGTGTTACAATCACATATGATTGTATGAAGGGAGTGTAAGGCCACACAAAAGAGTAAGTGGTCGGAGTGTGTGGTCGGATTATGTGGTCGAGGTGTTTGGTCAGAGTGTGTGGTCGGAGTGTGTGGTCAGAGTGTGTGGTCGCAGTGTGTGGTCGGGATGTGTGGTCAGAGTGTGTGGTCGACTTTAAGGTGAATCAAGGCTCAAATCATGAAATCTTTCGAGTATAACAAGCTAAAATGATGGAATACTTACGTTTTTTAAGCCTTAAAAGTGTTTGTGGATGATAAAAGTAGAGAGAGAGGTATACGTTTGAGGAGAGGGGAAGTGAAGTGAAAATGAGCCTCATCTATATATAGATAATAGGTGTGCGGCCACACACTCGGGTGTGCGGCCATACACTCATGTGTGTGGCCACACACTGCTCTAGAGGGAGTGTTTGGCTTTTTTGCAACCCTAGATCTTAAACCAACCCATCCCTAACTCAAACTTTGGTTGTACTAGGCTTTAGATCATCCAAATAGATTTAAAACAATGCTAAAAGATAGCTAAAACGAGTTTAACATTGATAGTATTGAATAGTTGAACAAGGTAAAAGTTTCGGGGTGTCACATCATCCCTCTGTTAAAAGGAATTTCGTCCCGAAATTCTAAATCGATACAATTACGGACTAGGGAAAAGATGTGGATATTTCTGTATCATCTGGTCCTCGCGATCCCAAGTGAATTTGGGTCCCCACTTGGCATTCCAGCGAACTTTCACTATCGGGATGCGACTTTGTTTCGTCCACTTGACTTCCCTATCCATTATTTCGACTAATTCTTCCACGAAATTGAGGTTCTCATCGATCTTGATCTCGTCAATAGGGATCACAAGTGTTTCATCAAATAAACACTTCTTAAGAGTTTACACATGAAAGACAATATGAATGTTACCAAGCTCATGGGGTAACTGGAGTTTGTATGCTACGGGGCCGATCCTAGCGAGGATCTCGAATGGCCCAATGTATCTTGGATTAAGCTTTCCACACTTACCAAAGCGTATCATGCCTTTCCAGGGTGAGACCTTCAACATAACACGCTCACCAACCTAGAACTCCAATGGTTTTCGTCTTCTATCACATAGCTCTTTTGTCTATCTCTGGAGGCTTTTAGTCGTTCTTGAATCTGTACAATCTTTTCGGTGGTTTCTTGAATGATTTCCGGGCCGGTGAGAGTGCTATCAGGGATTTGACCTTTAGCTAGTTGCGTGTCCCCCACCTCAGCCCAGCATAGAGGGGATCTGCACTTACGGCCATAGAGGGCTTCGAACGGCGCAACCTTGATACCGGTATGGTAGTTGTTGTTGTAGGAAAACTCAACTAAGGGAAAATGGGTGTCCCATGACTTGCCAAAATCGATAACACACGCTCTCAACATGTCTTTGAGGGTTTGAATGGTTCTCTCACTCTGCCCGTCGGTTTGTGGATGATAAGCTATATTCATATCCATCTTAGTTCCAATAGCTTTCTATAGTGACTGCCAGAATCTCAAGGTGAATCTGCTATCCCGGTCGGAGATAACGGACACAGGCTCACCATGCTGACGAACTATCTCTTGAATGTAAATTCGTGCAAGTCTTTCCATTTTGAATGTTTCTTTGATTGGCAGGAAGTGGGTAGATTTGGTCAATCGATCGATGATCACACATATGGTGTTGTACCCACTCGGAGATTTGGGCAATATAGTGATAAAATCCATAGTAATCCTCTCCCACTTCCACTAAGGTATTTCTGGCTGCTGGAGTAATCCTAATGGCTTCTGATATTCAACCTTCACCTTAACGCAAGTCAGACACTTGCCCACGAAGGTAGCGATATTTGCTTTCATGTTTGGCCACCAATATAATTTCTTGAGATCCAGGTACATGTTATCCGAACCTGGGTGAACAGAGTATCCAGTCTTGTGAGATCCGGTTCATGAAATAGTGAACTCCTTCTCCCTTGATCTCCATGTTCTGTTCCATTCCCCTTAAGGCTTCATCTGATATTTTCTCCGGTTTTAAGGCTTCCAAGTGAGCCTCTTTGATTTGCGCGGATAAATGGGAATAGATGGTCATTGTCAGTACCTTCACTCTACGACTTGAATACTCTTTCCGGGTGAGGGCATCTGCTACCACATTGGCCTTGCCTAGATGATAGCATATCTCGCACTCATAATCGTTGAGTAGTTCTACCCATCGCTGTTGTCTCATGTTCAACTCTTCTGATTGAAAATATGTTGTACGCTCTTATGATCAGTGAAGACAGTGCACTTGGTTCCGTAGAGATAGTGTCTCCAGATCTTTAATGCGAAGACCACTGCTCCCAACTCTAGATCGTGGGTTGTGTAATTGATCTCGTGTGTTTTCAGCTGCCTTGAGGCATGGGCGATAACCTGTCCTCGCTGTATAAGCACACAACCTAAGCCCTAATTGGTGCATCACAGTAGACTACGAAGTCTTCCGTCCCTTCAGGCAGACACAAGATAGGTGCGCTGCATAGGGCCTGCTTTAAGGTTTGAAACACAGTTTCTTGATTTTCTCCCCAACAAAAAGATACACCTTTCTGAGTCAGGGTGGTTAGAGGCTTGGCGATTCTAGAGAAGTTCTGGATACACCAGCGAGACCCAAGAATTGACAGATTTCCGTGGCTGTCTTTGGTGCTGACCAATTCTAAATCGCTTTAATTTTGGATGGGTCCACGTGTATGCCTTCCTCGCTAACCACGTGACTGAGGAACGTTACCTTCCTGATCCAAAATTCATACTTGGTAAATTTTGCGTATAGCTTATCCGCCCTTAATGTCTCTAAAACTAACCTCAAGTGTTATTTGTGATCTTCCTCACTCCAAGAGTAGACAAGTATATCATCAATGAATACTATCACAAACTTGTCTATGAAAGGGCGGCACACCCGATTCATTAGATCCATGAATATCGCGGGTGCATTGGTTAGACCAAAGGGCATTACTACAAATTCATAGTGACCGTACTGAGTCCGAAATGCGGTTTTCGGAACATCAGGCTCGTGGACTCGTAGCTGATGGTACCCTGATCTCAAGTCTATTTTCGAGAAGTAACTAGCTCCTTGAAGTTGATCGAATAGGTCATCGATTATGGGTAGGGGTAACGGTTCTTGACGGTAAGCTTGTTTAGTTCACGATAATCTATGCACATCCGAAAGGATCCATCCTTCTTTTTCATGAACAGAATCGGGGCTCCCCAAGGTGAGAAACTCGGTTTGATGAATCCTTTTTTGAGTATCTCATTGAGTTGGGCAGATAATTCTTGCTTTTCAGCTGGTGCTAAACGATATGGGGACTAACTCGATACAAAACTCAACTTGGCGCTCAGGAGGTATTCCGGGAAGATCTTCAGGGAAGACATCAGGAAAGTTGCAGAGTTTGGGGATGCTCTCGAGTCTTTAACTTCTTGTTTCTCATTAACAACTTGAGCTAGGAACGCATGGCATTCCTTTCTCAGATAGTTTTTTTCAGACCCCGAAACCGATGGCGGAAACGTTCCGGGGCGGAGGACGCCATGTAGTATCGCAACCAATGTACATAGTAAGCGTAGTAAGCACAACCATTACATTACATAGAAATATTTACAATATTTGAAAAAAAAATGTTACAAGTGTTATACATATATATATATATATATATATATATATATATATATATATATATATATATATATATATATATATATATATATATATATATATATATATATATATATATATATATATATCATATGAACAAAAGTTAAGACGAGTCTTCTATACGCTCCGTCTTCTCCAAAAGATCGCAGGGTACCTGTCTAATGTGGACCTGAGAATACAAGCAGTTTGAAAATCAGCATAAAGCTGGTGAGTTCATAAGCGGTTTATTTTAAAAAAAAAAGTATAAGTTTCCTTTGGTTTTCAAAAAAGTCGTTATCCAAGAAAATCCCATATTTTCTTATAGAGAAAGTTTAGTTATCCATTCGTTACACAGTTTGATTAAGAGCAGTTATGTTATCCTAGGAAAAACCCTTATTTTCCTAAAAGTCGTGGTTAGTTTTTGGTTCGGAATACAATATACTAGTATCTACCATACTTGTCGTATTAGTTAGGTATTCTGATATCCTGGTTATCCTACACTCGAATGTCGAATATCTACTTTACTTATCTGTAA
The DNA here is from genome assembly GCF_051521515.1 of Lactuca serriola. Classification (NCBI taxonomy): domain Eukaryota; kingdom Viridiplantae; phylum Streptophyta; class Magnoliopsida; order Asterales; family Asteraceae; genus Lactuca; species Lactuca serriola. The sequence continues at coordinate 240,959,401 of NC_136408.1, forward strand.
TTTCGAATCTTTGGAGACACTCACAGTCGTACATTAGCTGTATATTCGATGTTCTGGTGACTTCCAAAGGCGTACTTTAGACGTATTTCCGAAGCTCTGTCGACATCCAAAGGCGTATAATTTCGAAACTCTGTCGATATCCAAAGGCGTACTTTCGAATTATTTCTGAAACTCTGGTGGCACTCAAACACATACACTAGTTGTAATTTCGAAGTTTTGTGCCATCCAAAGGCGTGCACTGGCTGTACTTTCGTCATTCTGTTACTATCCGAGGGCATATCTTATTAGTATTAATCCTAGTTTATGATTAGTATGAATCCTTCGCAAATTATAAAATGTAGCATAGATTATAACATTTTATAAAGAAATCCACAATTAGTCTGAAAGCTAACTCTGGAATTCGAACTATTGGTTAATACGGTTTTCGATATTAAAAACATACAAAATATAAACATTTGAACTGAAATAATAAGTTTGAGTACAAGATTTCCTTGTACTTTTGCTTGTATTCCCCCTGAAAACATTTGAAAAACACGGAAAAAGGAGTAGGGGTATGAACTCACCAATCGAGGAATATGTCGTTTTTGGATGCTAAACGTCAGTTCGGGGATTGAACGTGTGCGAGGTTCCTATGCAATATGAAAAGATCCACATTTGTATCTAATTTGTACTACTAATTAATTGAGGATATACACTCTGAGACGCGAAAACACTTCATTCCAAGTGTTTGGAGTGACCCGGGTAGCATCTAAGGGTGTGTATGGCTTGAATATGGAGTTTGCTATTCAAGAGTAAACTCCTAATGGAGTTTTCAGCCTAATGACCAATCCCCATGAGTTTACGGCCATAAACTCATGGTGGGGGTGTTCTTGGGTGCCTAATGGTCTTACAACTCTTGTGGGGTAATGCTAGGCTTGGTTTTTAAGGCATTAGAGTGGAACTTGAAAAACATAAGGACCATTTGAAGAGTTTACGGCTGTAAACTAGGAGTTTATGGCCGTAATCTCTTATGTACCCATTCAAAATGTGTTTTTGTGGTCCTAGGTAAATCATAAGTGTTTCTAGCTCAATATACAAGTCATAGGATGAAGTTAAGGCACCATTTGACCCATTTATAGGAGTTTACGGCCCAGGAACCCATCCTTGGGGGGTTACGGCTGTGAACTCCTAAGGGGAAGTTTTTATGAAGTTTAAGTCCCCTAACTCATTTTTGGTTGCTTCTAGACTTTAATTCAACGCTTAGAAGGTGTTTAAGGGGAATCTTAACACCTTAGAAGGTGTTTTAGGGGAATCTTAACACCTTAGAAGGTGTTTACGGCCTAAGAAATGGAGTTTACGGTCCAAGCATGTGCTTGGGTTGTAAACTCATGTTTACCCCTTAAATGATGAGTTTTTGGTGTTCTAAGTCCAGTCTTGTAAGCCTCTAAGTCATATCTAAGCTCTAAAGGTGGTTTGGAAGGGTTTTAAGGCTCAAAAACCCCACTTGTATGTGTTTGCGGCCTAAGGCTGTTCCAGGGCAATAAACACATGTTTATGGTCCTATTTCATAATCTAAACAGAATTTGAAGGTTAAAGATGTTGATCTATAGGATAGTTATCTTACGAATTTGGAGCTTGAATTGGATGGTTTTTGGATCAACAACTTGGATTTGAGGAGAGAGAGTAGAGAGAGAGTGAAAAGGCTTCAAATGAGGTTCTTTGAACTTTAAATAAGGTTTAAGTTTGAGACACGGTGGAAATCTACCCGATACTGACGTTAAACGGGGCTTTTGGTCGTACCCGATTTAATTGTTTATAACCCAACGGAATAAAACTAAAATTTTTCCAAATAATAATTTGGGGTGTTTTCATGTGTTTTCTTACGGGTTTGGATACATACGTGGTCGTAATAAAAGTCTTCAATTAAATTACTTAATCAAAAAACGTAATTGGGACAATTCGCTAAAGACTAGTTTTACTGACGGAAACGAGTTACGGTGAGGGAACAAACTTCGGGTTGTCACATTATCCCCCCGTTAGAGGGAATTTCGTCCCGAAATTCAAACTTTAGATACAATTCATGGATTTGGAAAGAAATACAGATACTTCTACTTCGTCGGATTTTCGCGCTCTCAAGTGATTTTCGCGCTCTCAATCTATGATTTCGATTTGTTCTCCCATGAGGTTCAGTTTTTTGTTGATTTTGGTCCCATCAAAGGGATTACTAGGGTTTCATCGGATAGTCACTACTTAAGAATGGAGACGTGGAATATCGAATGGATGCTGCTAAGTTCTGAAGGTAGTCGAAGTTTGTAAGCTACGGGATCGATCCTAACGAGGATTTCGAAAGGTCCTACGCTCCTCGGGTTAAGTTTGACGTGCTTTACAAAGCGTATCATGCCTTTCCAGGGGTAAGACTTTCAACAGGATACAATTTCCAGCAAAAGGGTACACCTTTCTGTGTCAGAGTGATTAGGGGTTAGACGATTCTGAATGATTTCTGGATGAACCTGCGATAGTAGCCAGCGAGACCCAAGAATTGATGAATTTCTGTGGGTGTCTTCGATGCCGACTAATTCTCTATCCCTTGGATTTTGGACGGGTCCACGTGTATTCCTTCCTTGCTTACCACGCGACCAGGGAAAGTGGTTAGACCAAAGGGCATCACTACGATCTCGTAGTGACCATATCGAGTACTGAATGCTATTTTGGAAACATCATTCTTATGAACTCAGGGCTGACTGGGTAACTCCTACATTTTTGCTGGAGCATATCGATACGGAGGTTTGGCTACAGGGTTTGCTCCGGGAATTAGGTCAATGCAAAACTCTACTTGGCGTTCGGGAGGAATTCCTGAGAGATCTTCAGAAAAGACATCAGGAAAATTGCAGACTTCGGGGATGCTCTCGAGGTCTTTAACTTCCTGTTCCTCGTTAATCACATAGGCTAGGAATTCATGGCCCTCCTTTTGCAGAAGCTTTTGGGATTTGATGCACGAAACGATGCGAGGGCTGAAACTAAGTTTATTGCTAATGCTCTCTTTCTCACTGTTAACTATCCCGACGTTAAATGCTTCGGTTACTAATTGAGGATTATGATTAAAAGTTGTTCGAACGAATGATTAACATATTTTTTTCAGCACTATAATAAAAAAGGATTGCAAGTATAAGGGCTGTCGAGGAGGAATACACCTGTGGCAATGGTGGGATCGGTGGCTGCCTCATCTTGTCCTATAGCTAGGAGTCTTCCAGTGTTGCCAGTTGTTGCTGTCTTGGGGCAGTTTTGCTTGAAATGCCCGACTTCGCCGCAACCATAGCAGGCCTGACTGATACCCGCACCGAAGACTTGATTGGTTGGTGTTCTGCAGCTTCGCGCAAGGTGACCCTCTTGGCCACAGTTTTTGCAAAATTTCTCACGACAGGGGCCAGGGATACGATGGTGGTAACTGCACCTGTTGCACCACGGAAGAATACCAACATATCCAGTGATAGGTGCTTGGGCTGAGGAACCGACGACAGAAACAGCAGCAGGGGTAGTGGCAGCGTGGACTGCCACTATCTGCTGTTTCTTCGAAGACTCCTGTGAAGGTTGATTCTTCTTCTTCTTCTTATAAAACTTTCTTTTCTCACCACTTCTCTCTATCGGCTCAGGAGTGGTGGTTGCTTCCTCCAGGTCATCACTATGGTCGATCAGGGTTTGCGCTAGGCATTTGGCGCTGTCGTAGGTATCTGCCTTCGCAGCTAAAACGTTCCCTTTGGTTGGCTGGGTCAACCCCCAGATGAACCTCTCAATCTTCTTACTCTCCGGGGTAACCATTCCTGGACAGAGTAATGCCAAGTCATCGATTCTGGAAGTGTAAGCGGCGATATCGGAACCCTTCATCTTCAGGTTCCAGAGTTCATGCTCTAGCTTCTGCATTTCGCCTCGAGTCAGTACTCCGCGAATAGAAGTTCCTTCATGACTTCCCAACCCATAGCATTGGCTACGGGTAGGGTTAAGGATTTGACTCGGCTGTTCCACCAAGTCAGGGCTTTATCGGTGAATGTGCAGGCGACAACTTTCACTTTGTCGGATTTTGAATAGGCACAGATTTCGAAAATTGATTCGATTTTATCTAACCACCGAGTTAGAGTTGTGACACCTCCAGTGCCGTCGAAAGATGTGGGTTTTGTGTTCACAAAGTCTTTATAAGAACATTCCTTCCGGTGTCCCTGGCTACCTTCCTAGTTTTGGGGCTGGGTACCACCTCCTTGCCCACCTAAAACACTGAGGTTCATTTGTGATATGGTAGCAGCCACAGCAACATTAACAGCTGCTTGAAACATGACGGGATCAAATGGAGGGGGAGGTGGTGGTGGAGGAGGGTTGTTTTTCTTTGAGTTGGGTCTTTTCCTTGGGGGCATCTTGATCTAAAATAGCCAGGAAAGAGAGGATCATAAGTCCTCTGAATTGAATCAAGAGATATGGAACATGGGATATCTCATTATGACAGATAAATGATTCTATTAAGCGATAAAGCAGGAAAGAGTTATCAAAGCAGATAAACTATCACTAAAGGAATGATTGAGGAGCAACGCTGGAATGAGGATTTCTATAACGAAGTTGTCACTAGAAATATTCCCATAGTATTTCATGTTTCGTTGCGACGACGGCTCGTTGTTTGGGTATTGGGTAAGTTTTAGGCATGCTGAACACCACAGTCACTCCCAAGCACATGTTGGCCGTGTCTCGAATGAATATAGTTGATCAGGATATATTGACCCTAGACACGACTACATAACTGCCTAGGTTTAACCACAATGTACAACACCCATTTACTTATGTTTTGTTCTACTCGAGGTTATGGATTCCGGCGGTTAGGTATACTTGTATACTTTTGAAAAATACTTTTATTTTAAAGTATACTTTTAGTTCAGAGCACTTCGGCCCCTTAGTGTTTATAGTCTTATACCATGTAAGGTTTGGTATACTAGTTCACTATAAACAAGGGCTCTGATACGAATCTGTCACACCCCGAAACCGATGGCGGGAATGTTCCGGGGCGGAGGACGTCATGTAGTATCGCAACAAATGTACATAGTAAGTAGAGTAAGCACAACCATTACATTACATAGAAATATTTACATTTTCTAAAAACAAAGTGTTACTAGTGTTATACATATATATCATATGAACAAAAGCTAAGACGAGTATTCTATACGCTCCGTCTTCTCCAAAAGATCGCAGGGTACCTGTCTAATGTGGTCCTGAGAATACAAGCAATTTGAAAATCAACATAAAGCTGGTGAGTTCATAAGCGGTTTATTTTCAAAAAAAGTATAAGTTTCCTTTGGTTTTCTGAAAAGTCGTTATCCAAGAAAATCCCATATTTTCTTATAGAGAAAGTTTAGTTATCCATTCGTTACACAGTTTGATTAAGAGCAGTTACGTTATCCTAGGAAAAACCCTTATTTTCCTAAAAGTCGTGGTTAGTTCTTCGTTCGGAATACAATATACTAGTATCTACCATACTTGTCGTATTAGTTAGGTATTCTCATATCCTGGTTATCCTACACTCGAATGTCAAATATCTACTTTACTTATCTGTAATTTCGAATCTTTGGAGACACTCACAGTCGTACATTAGTTGTATATTCGATGTTCTGGTGACTTCCAAAGGCGTACTTTAGACGTATTTCCGAAGCTCTGTCGACATCCAAAGGCATATAATTTTGAAACTCTGAAACTCTGGTGGCACTCAAACACATACACTAGCTGTAATTTCGAAGTTTTGTGCCATCCAAAGGCGTGCATTGGCTGTACTTTCGTCATTCTGTTACTATCCGAGGGCGTATCTTATTAGTATTAATCCTAGTTTATGATTAGTATGAATCCTTCACAAATTATAAAATGTAGCATAGATTATAACATTTTATAAAGAAATCCACAATTAGTCTGAAAGCTAACTCTGGAATTCGAACTATTGGTTAATACGGTTTTCGATATTAAAAACATACAGAATATAAACATTTGAACTTAAATAATAAGTTTTAGTACAAGATTTCCTTGTACTTTTGCTTGTATTCCCCCTGAAAACATTTGAAAAACACGGAAAAAGGAGTAGGGGTATGAACTCACTAATCGAGGAATGTGTCGGTTTTGGATGCTAAATGTCAGTTCAGGGCTTGAACGCGTGCGAGGTTCCTATGTAATATGAAAAGATACACATTTGTATCTAATTAGGCTTTGTACTACTAATTAATTGAGGATATACACTCCGAGACGCGAAAACACTTCATTCCAAGTGTTTGGAGTGACCCGGGTAGCATCTAAGGGTGTGTATGGCTTGAATATGGAGTTTGCTCTTCAAGAATAAACTCCTAATGGAGTTTTCGGCCTAATGACCAACTCTCCATGAGTTTACGGCTGTAAACCCATTGTGGGGGTGTTCTTGGGTGCCTAATGGTCTTACAACTCTTGTGGGGTAATGCTAGGCTTGGTTTTAAGGCATTAGAGTGGAACTTGAAAAACATAAGGACCATTTGAAGAGTTTACGGCTGTAAACTAGGAGTTTATGGCCGTAATCTCTTATGTACCCATTCAAAATGTGTTTTGGTGGTCCTAGGTAAATCATAAGTGTTTCTAGCTCAATATACAAGTCATAGGATGAAGTTAAGGCACCATTTGACCCATTTATAGGAGTTTACGGCCCAGGAACCCATCCTTGGGGGGTTACGGCTGTGAACTCCTAAGGGGTAGTTTTTATGAAGTTTAAGGCCCCTAACTCATTTGTGGTTGCTTCTAGACTTTAATTCAAGGCTTAGAAGGTGTTTAAGGGGAATCTTAACACCTTAGAAGGTGTTTACGGCCTAAGAAATGGAGTTTACGGTCCAAGCATGTGCTTGGGTTGTAAACTCATGTTTACCCCTTAAATGATGAGTTTTTGGTGTTCTAAGTCCAGTCTTGTAAGCCTCTAAGTCATATCTAAGCTCTAAAGGTGGTTTGGAAGGGTTTTAAGGCTCAAAAACCCCACTTGTATGTGTTTGCGGCCTAAGGCTGTTCCAGGGCAATAAACACATGTTTATGGTCCTATTTCATAATCTAAACAGAATTTGAAGGTTAAAGATGTTGATCTATAGGATAGTTATCTTACGAATTTGGAGCTTGAATTGGATGGTTTTTGGATCAACAACTTGGATTTGAGGAGAGAGAGTAGAGAGAGAGTGAAAAGGCTTCAAATGAGGTTCTTTGAACTTTAAATAAGGTTTAAGTTTGAGACACGGTGGAAATCTACCCGATACTGACGTTAAACGGGGCTTTTGGTCGTACCCGATTTAATTGTTTATAACCCAACGGAATAAAACTAAAATTTTTCCAAATAATAATTTGGGGTGTTTTCATGTGTTTTCTTACGGGTTTGGATACATACGTGGTCGTAATAAAAGTCTTCAATTAAATTACTTAATCAAAAAATGTAATTGGGACAATTCGCTAAAGACTAGTTTTACTGACGGAAACGAGTTACGGTGAGGGAACAAACTTCGGGTTGTCACATTATCGCCCCGTTAGAGGGAATTTCTTCCCGAAATTCAAACTTTAGACACAATTCATGGATTCGGAAAGAAATACAGATACTTCTGCTTTGTCGGATTTTCGCGCTCTCAAGTGAATTCGGGTCCAAGCATGGCATTCCAGCGAACCTTCGTTATTGGGATACGGCTTTGTTTCGTACATTTAATCTCTCAATCTATGATTTCGATTGGTTCTCCCATGAGGTTCAGATTTTTTTTGATTTTAGTCCCATCAAAGGGATTACTAGGGTTTCATCGGATAGTCACTACTTAAGAATGGAGACGTGGAATATCGAATGGATGCTGCTAAGTTCTGAAGGTAGTCGAAGTTTGTAAGCTACGGGATCGGTCCTAACAAGGATTTCGAAAGGTCCTACGCTCCTCGGGTTAAGTTTGACGCGCTTTCCAAAGCATATCATGCCTTTCCAGGGGTAAGACTTTCAATAGGATACAATTTCCAACAAAAGGATACACCTTTCAACAGGATACAATCCATGCCAATGATGACATCGAAGCTTTTTATGGAAACGAGCATGAGTTCAATTGAAAACAAATGGTCGTTTAGGGTAAGGATACAACCTATGAATATGTCTCTAGTGCTCTCTTTCTTTCCGTTAGCCATCTCGACGGTGAATGTTTCAGTTAAAGGTTGGGATTTACATTTGTGTAGATGTTTGAATGCGTGAATAGCAAAACTCCTCTCCACACCAGAATCGAAAAGAATGCATGCATAGGAGTTGTCAAGGAGGAACGTACACGTAACAACGGTAGGATCAGAGACTGCTTCCCCTTGGCCCATTGCCATCATGTAACACCGTGAATTTCAAAATAATTTTTCGCATAATATAAAAACATTTTCATTTAATTTTCATAAAAACATCAATGTTTTAAGACTCCAATCCATATCATACAAAAATCCCAAGATCACATATCATAAAAATCCCATGCATGTGTACAGATCAAGTCGACGCCTTCCCACGGTCATCACTAGTACCTGAAACAACAACACTAACACTGTAAGCACAAAGCTTAGTGAGTTCCCCAAAATACCACACATAACACATATTAGCCACTCGAGGCTATAACTCTGTGGGTCCGTAGACCCTACTCTGTGAACCCACTGGTTCTAACTCTGGGAACCTTCCGGTTCCAACTCTATAAACATGCACAACATAAATCACATAGAGATAATGCAGTACAACACATAACATACATATAGCATATAAATACTCTGTCACATAACTCTGATTACCTACTCAAGGTAAAGTATCGTGAGAAGACTCACCTCGCGTATCTCGATAACTCGCAAATCCCGGAAATCACTCGCGCTCGATCCTCCGAGCTATAATCCTCCTATAACACCATATATCTCTAATTAACACTTTCTCAACTAAGGTTGACTACCCCTATCAAGTCAACACTGGTCAAATCTGGTCAACGGTCAACGTTCAACTCTAACCGGACTCGGCGAGTGCACTAGAGCGACTCGGCGAGTCTATACGTGTTCACTGACTCCCTAGGATCCTCTTTTGACACGTCGAGTACTTCCATGACTCGACGAGTTCCACCTGGCATGAATTGCGGTGCCACTACGACTCAACTCGCCGAGTCTCAAGAACAACTCGGCAAGTTCCAGCTCGACTCAGTCCACCTGTCAACCCTCTCTAACTCTCCCTGACTCACTGAGTCAACCCTTAATTCGGCAAGACCACTCGCTGAGTGGTTAGGACAATCTTCATGCTACTCGCCGAGTCTGTTCTTCGGACTCGGCGAGTCCATGCCATGCATCGGCTCAATCTCGCTTCTGAGGTCAGATCCGCTCCAAAAACTCATAGATCTAGCCCTCCCAAGCACACTCATCACGTAAAGTCACGATCTTGGCTACCATGCAACGCCTACAAGGCTTCTTTTGATGAAATGACATCTAAAATGGTAACCTATGTCTACAACTCAAAAGGAAAGGCATAAAGCATAGCATTTGGGACTCTCTGGACCTCCTAAGGTCCAGATCTAGGTACCATTTTCCCATGGGACCTCTCACACTCCAAATACAAGGCAAACAAGGCATGAAGAAACCCTAGATTTGGCCATATCAAGAAAAACACGAGAATAAGCTCTGAATGTTACCTCAAATAGCCTCCTCTGCCGAAATGGGAGTAGATCTAAGCTCCCCAACTCCCCTAGCTTGGCCTTCCTCTTCCTTTCTTGCAAATACACACAAAATTGGTGAATAATGGCCTCTTATCTCACTCACAAGAACTCTCAGCTGCTCTGGTGCTCTCAAGGTCGAAGGTAGCCGCAATGAAGGGCCATAAGGTCCTTTAAATAGGGATCAGGACTGGGAAATTAGGGTTTCAGTAAACAGCGCGGACTCACCGAGTCCATTCCTTGGACTCGCCGAGTCCAGGCGCGAACCCGCGTCCAAAACTGCGATCCTACTCGGCGAGTTTGAGCTCCAACTCGCCGAGTCCCCTCACAAAACACCAAAAATATATGAATAAATAATACTTGGGGTTTCGGGCTATTAAATTCTCCCCTACTAGAACTAGACTTCGCCCTCGAAGTCTCGCTCTGCAAATAACTCCGGATGCTGCTCACGCATCTCATGCTCCGACTCCCAGGTCATCTCGGACCCCTTCCGATGCTGCCACTGAACCAAAACCAAGGGTACCTCCTTGTTCCTCAGAACCTTGATTTTCCTATCTCTGATGGCCACTGGTCTGTCAGCATAATTCAGGCTCGCATCCACCTGAATATCCTCTAATGGAACCACTGCCGACTCGTCGGCTATACACTTCCTCAGCTGCGACACATGCAAAGTGTCGTGAATCTGCCCCAACTCTGCTGGAAAATCCAAACGATAGGCTACCCGGCCTACCCTCGCGATCACTCGGAAAGGACCAATATATCGGGGCCCCAACTTGCCCCTCTTCCTGAATCGAATCACTCCTTTCCAAGGAGAGACCTTCAGGAGTACAAGGTCGCCGACCTGGTACTCAAGCTCGGACCGACGTCTGTCTGCATAACTCTTGTGTCGGCTTTGAGCGGTCAACAACCTCTATCTAACCTGCTGGATCTGCTCTGACGTCTGAAGCACGATCTTTGTACTTCCCATTACCCGCTGTCCAACGTCTCCCCAACAAATGGGGGTCCGACACCTTCTCCCATACAACAGCTCAAAGGGTGGCATACCAACGCTTGAATGATGGCTGTTGTTGTAGGAAAACTCTGCCAAGGGCAAATATGCATCCCAGCTACCCCTGAAATCCAACACACATGCCCAGAGCATGTCCTCGAGCGTCAGAATCGTCCACTCACTCTGACCGTCTGTCTGGGGATGATATGCGGTACTAAAATGCAGTCTAGTACCCAACTCCTCATGAAACTTCTTCCAGAATCTGGAAGTGAAGCGCACATCACGGTATGAAACAATCGAGATCGGCACCCCATGCCGAGATACCACTTCCCTCACATACACCTCCGCCAATTTCTCTGTTGAAGAACTCTCGCTGATAGCAAGGAAGTGAGCGTTCTTCGTCAATCTGTCCACAATCACCCAAATTGCATCAACTCCTCTGGCAGTCCTTGGCAATTTGGTGATGAAATCCATAGTGATCTGTTCCCACTTCCATTCGGGAACCTCTAATGGCTGCAACTTACCATGCGGCCTCTGGTGCTCAGCCTTAACCCTACGGCAGGTCAAGCACCTCTCAACAAAGCAGGCGACATCCCTCTTCATACAGGGCCACCAATACTCCTTTCTCAGATCCAAATACATCTTAGTGGCCCCCGGATGGATCGAGAATTTCGACCGATGAGCCTCCTCCATCAAAATGGTACGCGTTCCTCCCACAAACGACACCCAGATACGCCCCTGAAATGTCATAAGCCCCCGACCATCGGTAACGAAATCTGAAACCAAACCAACAACCCGTTCCCTCTTCTGCATCTCAGGTTGCACAGCCTCGGCCTGTGCCCCACGAATGGCGTCCAACACTGGAGCTATCACGGTCAATCTCAAACATACATCCCGCAGCGGGGTGCTCTCCGCCCTGCGACTCAATGCATCAGCTACAACATTTTCCTTGCCTGGGTGGTACAGGATCTCACAATCATAATCCTTGACCACATCCAACTACCTTCTCTGACACGTATTTAGGTTGGGCTGATCCATCAAATACTTCAAACTCTTATGGTCCGTGTATATCGTACACCGAACCCCATACAAGTAGTGACGCCAAATCTTGAGGGCGAACACCACTGCCCGCAATTCTAGATCATGGGTGGGATATCTCATCTCATGAGGCTTCAGCTGCCTCGATGCATATGCTATCACATGCCCTCTCTGCATCAGCACCGCTCCCAACCCCAAAATCGATGCATCACAGTATACCACAAAGTCCTCCATCCCTTCCGGGAGGGCTAACACCGAGGCTTCGCACAACCTTTGGTGAAGTGTCTCAAAGGAGGCCTGCTGCTCGGGGCCCCATGAAAAAGCAACACCCTTCCGGGTCAATCTGGTGAGTGGCACTGCGATCTTAGAGAAATCCTTGATAAATCTCCGATAATACCCCGCCAACCCTAGGAAACTCCTGATCTCGGAGGGTGACCTCGGCACCTCCCAACTCATCACCGCCTCAACCTTGGCCTAAGAACTGGACCTCCCGCAACCAGAAATCACACTTGGAGAATTTGGCATAAAGCTTCTCCGATCTCAGAACTCCGAGAACCTCTCTCAAATGCTCCTCATGCTGCTCTCTAGATCTCGAATATACCAGAATGTCGTCGATAAATACAATCACCGACCGATCCAGCATCGGCCTGCACACTCGGTTCAGGAGATCCATGAACACTGTCGGGGCGTTGGTGAGCCCGAAAGGCATCACCACAAACTCATAATGCCCATACCGCATCCTGAACGTTGTCTTCTAGACATCCTTATCCCGCACCCTCACCTGATGATATCCAAACCTCAAATCGATCTTGGAGAACCAAGATGCTCCCTGCAACTGATCGAATAAATCGTCGATCCTCAGCAACGGGTAACGGTTCTTGACCGTCAGCTTGTTCAACTCCCGGTAATCAATGCACATCCGGTGTGAACCATCCTTCTTCTTGACGAACAGGATAGGCGCTCCCCACGGCGAGCTGCTCGGCCAAATAAACCCCTTCCCCAACAGCTCCTGAAGCTGCGAGGATAACTCTTGCATCTCTGGAGGTGCAAGGCGATAAGGCACCTTAGCGATAGGCGCAGCCTCCAGAACCAAATCGACACTGAACTACACTTGCCTCACAGGAGGCACACCCGACAACTCCTCAGGAAATACATCCGGGAACTCACGCACTACCGGAACCTCCTCAACTGACCTCGGCCTCTCGGAATCCACCCACGTATCCATCACATACGCCACAAAACCCTTACAACCCTGCTGTAGACACTGCCTCGCCCTAGCGGCCGAACAAAACGCTGATCCTGAACGTGTACCCTCGCCGTACACCGAAGGAACTCCCCCACTAGGGTCTCGTATGGTCACCAGCTGTCGCTTGCAGTCGATAACCGCACCGAATCTGCTCAACCAGTCCATGCCCACAATGACACAGACATCACCCATCGTAATAGGAACCAGATCAATCGGGAACTCAACTCCGTAAATCTCGACTACGCACCCTCGGAGAACCTCCGTGGCATATATCATCCTCTCATCAACTATGGAAACTCTCAGAGGCTGACTCAACGCCTCACGATTAACACTGATATGCTGACTAAAAGCCAAAGATACAAAAGACCGACTCGCACCCGAGTCAAATAACACCAAGGCAGGTACATAATTCACAAGAAAAGTACCTACGCATAACATAATATAAGCATAGTATCTCAACATCAAATTAAATACACGAAAGAATACATACCAGCCACGACATCGGGCGCTGCGCGGACCTCCTCCGCGGTCAGCTGAAAAGCTCTCCCTCGTGCCCTCGGCGCCTCGGCCTTCACTGACCGACTCTAGGTAGCTCTGATGGCGGCAGGGGCAGATCCCTAAGGTGCTCCCTGAGATGATCCTCGCAACTGCGGACACTCTGCCTTCCGGTGTCCGGTCTGATTGCAGTGAAAACACACCGCAAACCCCTTGGGGCAGTGCTTGGCCATGTACCCCTCCTTGCCACACTTGTAGCAAGATCCCGCTCTACAGACTCCATCATGACCCTTGCCACACTTCCCACAAGTGCGGCCCTTCTGGCTCCCTGGTTTGGGATCAGCGGGCTTGGCCCGCTTGGTTGCCAGCTGAGACTGTGCCGGTCGCCGATCCCTCCCTTGAGACTCCGCCTCCTCCCTGGCCTGAGTCTCTACCTCAATCTCCCTCTTTCGGGCATTTGCCTCAAGCTCGGCAAATGTCCGGTACGAGGAGTTCGCCGCGAACTCCCGAATGTCTCTCCTCAAAATACTCAGATACCGGCTCATACGTGCCTGCTCAGTGGTTCCGTGCTCAGGGCAGAACATCGCCCTCTCATGGAACTTCCTGGTAATCGCCGTAACAGACTCAGTACCCTGCTTGAGGGTTAGAAACTCCTGGGCCAAACGCTCCCTCTCCACCTGGGGAACGTACTCATCTCGGAACATCGAAGTGAACCTCTCCCAGGTCACTGCCGCAAGCTCAGAAGGCGTAAAGTGCGTCGTCACAAACTTCCACCAGTCCTTCGCTCCCAAGCGAAGCTGGTTCAGCGCGAACCGAACATTCAAATGATCAGGAGATGAGCAAGTGAAGAAACACCCCTCTATGTCAAAAATCCACCTCATAGCTGCCACCGGGTCCTGGGTCCCATCAAACTCTGGCAGTTTTGTGTTGCTGAATTCCCGGAACAGCAACGCATCACCACCTTGCGGCCTCCCGGCAGCAATAGCTGCGGTGGCCGCTGCAACAGCAGCCTCAGAAAGAGCGGCATAACGCTCGTCAAAGGTCTCAATCAGCGTGGTCTTAATAGATCCGAACATCTCTGGTATCTCTGCCCTGATGGCCGCAGCCACCTCCTCGTGGATGATCCGGCGGATCTCCTCATCACTGGTCTCACTACTCTCAGGCATCAGACGTGTCCTCACCATGATCTACCTCTGAAATACAAGATACGATAAATTAGAATCCATTCGAGCATACTCACACTCGACAACTCATCCCTCCTTGATCCTTGGTATTCCAAAGATTCCTACTTGGGCTGTACTCCGCCCCGGTGCTTTCAGTAGTACGGGCCTAATACTACTATCCGCACCGTATCAGAATACACCCCAAGTCCTCCTCTTCGGATCCCAATTTCCAAGTACTCTATCATGCACAATCCACTCTCTAAAAAATCTCTCATAAGCCTCTCGCTGCTACCTACTCACTCTCAAGCATCTCATAGCAGCTCACCTCTCCCTAGGCTAAGGCATCACAAATCAGGCCACTCTAGTCCTAATAGGAGTACCTAGCCTACTCTAGCATGAGAATACATCATATCAATATTAATATCACATAACATGACGGTATTTTGGGAAATCACCGTTCGGGCGCGGACTGATCATACATACAACTCTGCTCTGCGTTTTTCCAAAAATCTTTTACTCTTTTTGAAAATACTTCTCAAATCCTCAGTTTGAGTTCAAATACGCCCGAAGGTGTACTCGAATCCCTCAAACCAAGGCTCTGATACCAACTTGTAACACCGTGAATTTCAAAATAATTTTTCGCATAATATAAAACCATTTTCATTTAATTTTCATAAAAACATCAATGTTTTAAGACTCTAATCCATATCATACAAAGCATAGTGAGTTCCCCAAAATATCACACATAACACATATTAGCCACTCGAGGCTATAACTCTGTGGGTCCGTAGACCCTACTCTGTGAACCCACTGGTTCTAACTCTGGGAACCTTCCGGTTCCAAATCTATAAACATGCACAACATAAATCACATAGAAATAATGTAGTACAACACATAACATACATATAGCATACAAATACTCTGTCACATAACTCTGATTACCTACTCAAGGTAAAGTATAGTGAGAAGACTCACCTCGCATATCTCGATAACTCGCAAATCCCGGAAATCACTCGCGCTCGATCCTCCGAGCTATAATCCTCCTATAACACCATATATCTCTAATTAACACTTTCTCAACTAAGGTTGACTACCCCTATCAAGTCAGCACTGGTCAACTCTGGTCAACGTGCAACGGTCAACTCTGACCGGACTCGGCGAGTGCACTATAGCGATTCGGCGAGTCAATATGTGTTCACTGACTCCCTAGGATCCTCTTTTAACACGTCAAGTACTTCCTTGAATCGACGAGTTCCACCTGGCATGAATCGCGGGGCCACCACGACTCAACTCGCCGAGTCTCAAGAATAACTCGGCGAGTTCCAGCTCGACTCAGTCCACCTGTCAACCCTCTCTAACTCTCCCTGACTCACTAAGTCAACCCTTAACTCGGCAAGACCACTCGCTGAGTGGTTAGGACAATCTTCATGCTACTCGCCGAGTCTGTTCTTCGGACTCGGCGAGTGCATGCCATGCATCGGCTCAATCTCGCTTCTGAGGTCAGATCCGCTCCAACAACTCATAGATCTAGCCCTCCCAAGCACACTCATCATGTAAAGTCACGATCTTGGCTACCATGCAACGCCTACAAGGCTTCTTTTGATGAAATGACATCTAAAATGGTAACCTATGTCTCCAACTCAAAAGGAAAGGCATAAAGCATAGCATTTGGGACTCTCTAGACCTCCTAAGGTCCAGATCTAGGTACCATTTCCCCATGGGACCTCTCACACTCCAAATACAAGGCAAACAAGGCATGAAGAAACCCTAGATTTGGCCATATCAAGAAAAACACGAGAATAAGCTTTGAATGTTACCTCAAATAGCCTCCTCTGCCGAAATGGGAGTAGATCTAAGCTCCCCAACTCCCCTAGCTTGGCCTTCCTCTTCCTTTCTTGCAAATACACACAAAATTGGTGAATAATGGCCTCTTATCTCACTCACAAGAACTCTCAGCTGCTCTGGTGCTCTCAAGGTCGAAGGTAGCCGCAATGAAGGGCCATAAGGTCCTTTAAATAGGGCTCAGGACCGGGAAATTAGGGTTTCATTAAACAGCGTGGACTCGCTGAGTCCATTCCTTGGACTCGCTGAGTCCAGGCGCGAACCCGCGTCCAAAACCGCGATCCTACTCGGCGAGTTTGAGCTCCAACTCGCCGAGTCCCCTCACAAAACACCAAAAATATATGAATAAATAATACCTGGGGTTCCGGGCTGTTACATATCATCCTTCCTATATTGCCACATGTTGTTGCCTTGGGACAATCTCTCTTGAAGTGCCCAACCTCTCCACAACCATAACAGGCTTGACCAACACCCGCTCCAGGAGCCTGATTGGATGGTTGGACTGATCCTTTGCAGAATCGAGCTGTGTGTCCCTTCTTGCCATAGGTGGTGCACGACATCTCCCGGCACTGTCCCTGATGATGGTAGTTGCACTTGTTGCACAGAGGTAATTTTCCAGCATAGCGACTAGGGTTCGTTGGAGTAACGGGGACTGAAGCAGGAGTAGTAGCAGCGTGGACTGCCACTGTTTGTTGTTTCTTGGAGGTCTCCTGAGAGGGTTGGCCCTTTCGCTTGTTCCAAAATTTCTTCTTCCCACCACCCTCCTTCTGTGGTTCAGGAACAGCTGTCACCTCATCAAGATCGACCCCATGATAGATCAGAGTGTGCTCCAAACACTTGGAGCTATCAAATGTAGCTGGCCGAGCAACCAAGACATTTCCTTTGGTTGGTTATGTTAGTCCCCAAATGTACCTCTCTATTTTCTTGCTCTCTGGGGTGACCATTCCCGGACAGAGGACAGCCAGATCACAGAATCTAGCGGTGTAGGCAGCGATGTCGGAACCCTTCATCTTCAAGTTCCAGAGTTCGTGCTCCAACTTTTGCACCTCGCCCCTCGGGCAGTATTCCGCAAGCATGAGTTCCTTCTGTCTTTCCCAACCTATGGAATTAGCCACTGGCAGAGTCAGGGATTTGACTTGACCATTCCACCAGGTCAAAGCTCTGTTGGTGAAAGTGCAGGCAGAAAACTTTACATTGTTTGCTTCAGAATAGGCGCAAATTTCGAAGATGGATTCGATCTTCTCGAACCATCGAGTCAGAGCGATAACACCTCCATTTCCGTCGAATGACTTGGGTTCTACGGTCATGAAGCCCTTGTAGGAACACTCCTTTTGATGTCCCTGACCTCCATCTTGTCTTTGAGGGTCGATTCCACCTCCAACCCCACCAGAGTTCACTTGTGCCATTGTTGCAGTCACGGCGGCTGTAACTGTTGCCTGGAACATGATGGGGTCGAACTGAGAGGGTGGTGGTGGGGTCTTCGTCAAGGAGGCATCTTGTTCTAGAAACAATCAGGAAGTAGAGGATGGTAAGTCCTTAAGATATATGAAACAAGGTATATCTCATCCTGATGATAAAAATATTCTACCAAGCGATAAGCACAAAAAGGTTACTAACGCAAGTAAGTTATCGCTTAAGAAGGAAGAGGTAGCAACACTTGGAATGAATCTGTATACTAAATTTGGCCCTAGCTAAAATACTCCTATAGTATTTTATGTGGGATGCTTTTGTTCTTGGTAAGTTTTAGTCTTGTTGTAACACCACGGTCACTCCTAAGCACATGTTGGTAATGTCTCGAATGCATATAGTTGATCAGGCTATATTGATCCTAGACATGATTACATAACTGCCCAGATTTAACCACAGTGTCCCAACATCCAAATACTTTTGTTTCGTTCTATCTATGACTCTGGTTCTGTTACGTATGCAGACTAGTATACTTTTTACAAAATACTTTTTATTTTGAAAATATACTTTTAGTTTAGAGCACTTAGGCCCTGTAGTGTTTATAGTTCTATACCATGTAAGGTTTGGTATATTTAGTTCACTATAAACAAGGGATCTGATAACAATCTTTCACACCCCAAACCGGAACAACGGAAATGTTCGGGGGTGGTTGACGTCATGCGTAGTATCACAACAAATAAAGGAAGAGTCTTTTAATTAAAACTACTTTAAACACATAAGTTATGGAATTAATTAGTTTTGAATAATTTCAAAACATGCCCTCAAGTTTCTGAATTTGAAAAGTTTTCACTTATGATTACTTTAATTCCAAGTTATCCCTTAGAATTTTAAAAGTTAAAATTCAACCCTTATACTTTATAATATTATAAGTTAATAATATTTATATATATATGTATAAGAGCAAGTCAGTCTTACCGTTAGTAGGCCTCATTCACGAAGCCGGTCTATAAGGGGGGTATAAGGTTACTGCCTATAAAATGGCAGTTTAATGGGTGTCCACTCTCACCCACTGCTTCCTTGACTGGTGGAGGTTCGTTAGCCGAACTGGTAGGACACGGACTATAATTCTCACTTCATTAAAAGTATTAATGGTAAATACCAAGTAACTAAACCATTTATAAATACCCAATCTTAGTTACTTACGAAAAAGTGAATAAGGTGCTAATCCATGAAATTACACTTTGCACTTTGTTTAAGTCGGTTAGTGGAGTGTGTGTGTTTAACCGACACACTAACCTGGACTTAACAGGGTAGACAAAGGGTAACTAAATATTTATCATAGTATCGGTGGAGCATGTGTGGTTAACCGACACATCGATTAAGGGGTAAATATTAGGGGTACCCAGTATATTTGCATGGTTACTTCACACCTTGTTTTGTGATCCTCGACATCCCAGTTACAAAAACTGAAGGGCACACTCGAGATTGAAACATGCCATTGAACAGTTCAATGAATCTCAAAAGATCTAGGAGTTTCAAATCCAAGTAAAACCTAATAAAATTATTTCGTTTTCATGGTGGAAATTGGTGACTCGTCATTCGCCTACCTTCAAATATTTTATAGCTTGGATTACGGCATCCCTCTTCCAAGTTATAAAAGTATTGTGTTGGGTCCTAGCCTTAATATTTCATATTGGGTGTTATATTAAGGACTTTTAATCAATTATCTTGAACATCTCCCAAAAAGATGTCTGGATTAGACAACTATGATCTTCCCAAATCTCTTGAAACAAGCTTTCCTAAATGAAGATGATGTCCCATGGAAATCATACTTCTTTCACCTCCTCCAATTATTCTCCTTAACCCACAAGTTCTTGAAAAGTTTAAGGTCACTCAAGCCCTATTGGCCAGGCAAGGTCTAGGTGTGGTCACATCTTGGAGATGTAGTCACATATTGACAAGCCGGGAGAGTTCGGTGTCAAAGTCTTGAGAAAGTTGGACGTCCAATCACTTTCTAAGTCACATAGTGAGTACCTTTGGGACTCCTATGAAATAGACTATGAAAAGACCCTTAATGATCTAATCTATTTGCTAAGATCAACTCCTTAAAACCTGTGGACATTGACAATAATGACATTGGATATCCAGTAAAGCTCTCTATTCCTAATGGAAAGGGATCGGCCATAGTCAACTAGGTTGACCAAATGGTAAAGAGAAAGGCTAAGTTTGTGATGGTCCCATATTCCATTACCAAAGCATCCATATGTTAAATTGCCAAAGGAAATGGCATTGGTTGCGAAGCTGCCAATTTACATAAGGTTGTTAATGTAACACCGTCAATTTCAAAACAATTTCTCGCATTTTATAAAAACATAATTCATTTAATATTCAAAAAAATATCAATGTTTGAAACTCAATCCATGTCATATAAAAATCCCAAGATCTCATAACATAAAAATCACGTGTGTGTACTGATCAAGCCGGCGCCTTCCCACAGTCATCACTAGTACCTGAAACAAATAACACCAAACACTGTAAGCACAAAGCTTTGTGAGTTCCCCAAAATACCACACATAACACATATTAGCCACTCGAGGCTATAACTCTGTGGGTCCGTGGACCCTACTCTGTGAACCCTCTGGTTCTAACTCTGTGAACCTTCCGGTTCCAACTCTATAAACATGCACAACATAAATCACATAGAAATAATGCAGTACAACACATAACATATAGCATACAAATACTCTGTCACATAACTCTGATTACCTACTCAAGGTAAAGTATAGTGAGAAGACTCACCTCGCGCATCTCGATAACTCGCAAATCCCTGAAATTACTCGCGCTCGATCCCCCGAGCTATAATCCTCCTATAACACAATATATCTCTAATTAACACTTTCACTACTAAGGTTGACTAACCCTATCAAGTCAACACTGGCCAAATCTGGTCAATGGTCAACGGTCAACTTTGTCCGCACTCGACGAGTGCACTAGAGCGACTCGGCGAGTCTATACGTTTTCACTGACTCCCTCGGATCCTCTCTTGACACGTCGAGTACTTCCCTAACTCGACTAGTTTCACCTGGCATGAATCGCGGGGCCACCACGACTCAACTCACCGAGTCTTAAGAACAACTCGACGAGTTCCGGCTTGACTCAGCCCCCTATTGACTTTCCCTGACTCACTGGGTCATCCCGCAACCCGGCGAGTCTACTCGCTGAACAATTTACGTGAAACCCCAACCCTACTCGCCGAGTCTCAAGAACAACACGGCGAGTTCATGCCATGCACAAACTCTAATGACCTTCTGAGGTCAGATCTGCTTCCCCAAACCATAGATCTGGCCTTCCCAAGCATGAATGTCACGTAAAGTTCTAAACTTGATGCTGTATAACCCTCACAAGGCATCAAAAGGAGATTTGGTCCCAAAAATGACAACCTAAGTCCAATAACTCCATAATAACTCAAAAAGCTCCAAGGGTTAGGGTCTCTGGACCTCTTTGAGTCCAGATCCAAGGCACAAACTCGATGAAGGACCATTTGCTTCACATAATCACTCTCCAAAGGGGGTTAGAAAACCCTAACTCTAAAGATCAACCCTAAAACTGAAGGAGGTTCGAACTATTACCTCAAAATGAAGCCTCTGGACTTTGGATCTGCTGGAATCTCACCTCCTCCTTGGTCTTGCCACCTTCTTCTTGCTAAACAATGAATACAAAGGCCCAAAGGTGACTTCCTCTCTCCCAAAACGATTTAGCTCTCTTAGGGTTCTCTCAAGGGACTGGTAGCCGCAATGGGAGGCTATAAGTGCCCTTAAATAGGCTCAAACCCGGGGAATTAGGGTTTCATTAAACAGCGTGGACTCGCCGAGTCCACTTTTGGACTCGCCGAGTCCAGACGCGAACCCGTGCCCATAGTCGCGATCATACTTGGCGAGTTTGAGCTCCAACTCGCCGAGTCTCTTCACAATCACCACAATTATAAGAATGGATAATACCTGGGAATCCGAGCTGTTACAGTTAAAGTCAATAACTTTGACTCTACTTCAGGTAAAGTCCACTATCTAACTCTGCTAAGTTTCTATTCTGGGATTCTTGATACATGATGTGACTGGGTCACATGTTGATGTTTTAAGAATCAAAGAAAAGTGAAGAAACTTAAAGAAAGAATATGCTAAACCTGGTCACGTAGATGGATTTCTATCGCATAGTTTGAAGATCGGATTCTTGAGCTACTTCTTAGGAGTTATGAGATATTGCTTAGGAATAGATAACAACAAAGTTTTCATGCTCTTTTGCATTGTAAGGATAGCTTTTCCGCAAAGTTTTTAAAATAAAAGGAAAAATGATGATTTTATTTATTTTAAAATATCCTTACATTGGCATTTGGAAAAAAATGTTGCGTATATGATTCCATTAATAGCAAGAGTGGAAATATGAAATTGATTCTTTCATTTGTGGTAATGTCTAAATTTACCAAATAAGGAAAGATCCTCATCACCCAAGTTTCAATTGGACCGGAACTTGGAATCATGCAAGTTTTATAGCATGATGAATGAGAATTTTTCATCTTTGGAAAATTAAGAGTAGTTCCTTGCTCACATGTATATGTGAGTCAAGTGAAGGACCAAGGGATCGAGTACACATTCTTGTGGACTGGTTAAGTCCACCACAAAGATCGATAAGACTATTTGTCATGAGTTACTAAAGTGTAGTAAATATGGTTATACTTACAAGATTAGCGTAACTCTGAGACATTGGAAAAGGTTACAATGTATGACAGAGCGAATAAGAAGAATCAAATTAGGCAGAAGGATAAAAGTTTTTCAAATCTGGAAAGATGGGAGAGTACTTTAGTATCAGTTGTTGTTATTGTAACACCCCAAATTCTAGTATTTTATTTAAATAAGTATTTTTCAAGTTTTCAAGAGGAACTCGACAAGTCAGTAGCCAGACTCGTCGAGTAGAGTCGGGTTATTGAGCACGTTTAAGTTGGCGACTTGACGAGTCCATATTCTGGACTCAGCGACTCCGCCAGTCTGGATGAAACCCTAATTTCAAGGGTTTGCACCCTATTTAATCAACTTTTTGGGACCTCAATTCAGCCCCCATCACCTCCCAGAGCATCCTTCTCGAAACCCTAGAACTCTCTTAGCATTTTGTGTATTTTGGCGTGATTCTTTGAAGATCTTGAGAGAAGAAGGAAGGTAGATCAAGATGAGAAGAAGGAGATCCAAGATCTTTGTTGCTTTAAAACTCATTGGAACACCATTAAAGGTATTCTTGAACCATTTCTTGGTTTGGTAGTAGCACAGAGGACACATTGAGATGAATAGCCTTTGGATCTAGCTATGTTTGAGTTCGAGAAGCCTAGATCTAATACCTTTATGGAGCCATATTGCATGAAAGCCCTAGATCTACTCTTATAGTGTGCTTTGAGCCTTAAAACCTTCGTTTGGTGTTTATTTACATGTAAAGTTGGAAACATTACGTGTTAAACAAGCCCTAAGAACCCATATCTACGAATGGAATGAATTGGATTCAAGCAGAATCGAGTATATAGTGATTGCATGTATACGAATCAGCGAGTTGTTCTTCAGACTCGACGAGTCGAGTCACGAGTCCCCTATTTTCCCCTTTTCGAGTTATGGAGAGTGAAACCAGTGAGTGAGAGATGGACTCAGTGAGCTGGAGGTCAGAGTCATTCATGGAAGGACTTGACGATTCAATGCCCTGACTCGGCGAGTCCAAGGCAATCTTCATGCCTCAAGAACAGACTCAGCAAGTTGTTCATACAACTCGGCGAGTCACAGTCAGAGTGTTCATGTGTTGAAGGAGGGCTCGGCGAGTTGTCCATACAACTCGGCGAGTTGGATGCAGATTGATTGAGTGTTAGTATCGAAGATGAACTCATCACGTCTATTCCAAACTCGACGAGTAGTGGCGAGCAGAAGCAAGAAAGTGAGAGTAAGGACTCGACGAGTTAGTGACCCAACTCGATGATTCAGGTCAACTGAATGTTGACTTTGACCAATAGCTTGACTTTGACCAGGGGTAAGATAGTCATTTTACCCTCAGTATTATTATTAGTATTTGATTGAGGGTACTTATGGAAATTGTTGCCGGGGTGAAACCGGAGCCGCAGAAGATAGATTCCGGAGCAGTTCTTTAAGCAACTAGACTACTAGGTGAGTTTCCTTCCAGTATGAACGCGTCTACAGCCACAACGTCGGCCCGTTTAGTTAGCAGTAGTTCCAGACTTCGGTATGATGTAGTAGTTCAGTGTGCTTGATGTCTTTGTGATTCAAGCATAGATTTGTGATTTTGTGTTCCGGACCTCGGTCTGATGCAGTATGCAGTATATGTGTTTATGCCAGTATTGTGATTATGTTATGCTATGTTCAGTCAGTTCCGGGCTTCGGTCCGATGCAGAGGGAAAGGCCCTGGTTAGTTCCGTACTCTAGTCCAATGCAGTTTCCGGACTTCGGTCCGATGCAGAGGGCAAGGCGCTGGTTAGTTCCGGACTTCGGTCCGATGCAGTCTCCGGACTTCGTTCCGATGCAGTTTCCGGGCTTCGGTCTGATGCAGTGGGCAATGCCCAGTAGTTTCTTATATGTTATTGTACGGTATGTGGTAGTTTGGGGGAGCTCACTAAGCTTCATTCTTACAGTTTCAGGTACTTCCGCAAGTAAAGGGAAGAGCTTGGGATGATGGCATCGCTCACACCACAACATCAGTCTTTATCCTGGGAGTTTGTTTTGATTCATAGTTTGATTTGGCACAATTATTTCACGACATTTTATTATGAGTTGAGATATTTGACGTATGGTTTCATGATATGACAATCAGTATATGATTTTTATTATTATTAAAATAAAATTTTTGGGTCGTAGTTTTGGATGTTACAGTTATCATCTTAATGATTAAGAAACCATATCACAATTTGTTCTCTAAGGAAATCTTAGTGCATTCTTATGACTAAGAAGGGGAATCTTGAATTGTTGAAATGGTTCATTCAAGAAGATGAGTCATACTTCGTTCCAATACAAGGTTTAGAGTCATACTCTAAGATTGTAATTTGAGTGATATGTCTTAGAGAAGGTTTAAAACACATGTCAAATGTAAGAGTAAAAGTTTTCTACTCTTGTACATTTGAAATTGGTAACTTGTGATGTTTTGGATAAAATAAAGACCAACTAAGGTCAATTGTGTTAAGTGTTTTTCTTGATTAGAATCCACACTATCTCTTGAATATCTGACAACAAAAGTCTTATATGTCATGAGGACAGTGGGAGTCTTAAAGGTATTGAAAGTCTAAAGAACTATTCAAGAATGAAACCTGAAGTTCTTCACTAGTACACGACTTGAGGTTCATAACCTATCGTGTTGACATATTCTGTGCCCATTCCAATTAAAATTTGCTTTGCATATGAGTTCTTAGAGTTCTCAATTGGTTGCACAATAACTTGGAAGCAATGGCAGGCTCTTGAGCTGCTAGGTGGCAAGAAATTAAGATTGAGTTCAGTCCATATGAGTTTGGATTTGTCATTATCCTTGTCTTGTGACTATGGTTTTGACAATTCACATGGCTAAGAACACATACACCATTAAATCTAAGTGTCATAAGGTTTCTCTTCGATTCATGAAAATGATGGTGAGGAAACACTTTCACTAAGTAGATTTTAGCTAGATAGCAATTGTGATATTTGCATTCTCAAAGTCGTTAGTGGAGCGTGTGTGGTTTACCGGCACACTAACATGCACTTGTGAGAAGGTGTGACAACCCGAAATTTCTCTTCTGTACAAACATATCAAGTCAATAGAAGTCAGATCAGTTGCTGTCAATTTTCAGACTTTTTAGAGTAAGTTTGAGTATTTCAGGATTTCACACTTTAGTGATAACAGGAGAGAGGATGCACTAGGGTTATTATACAATGCAGTTATTCCAAAATTCTAAGAAATTAGAGTTTACTGCTTGAATAAAACAATTTCTGAAAAAACCCTAAATCTGAGAGTATATATAGAAGATCTAGTAATTATTTTCTCTTTTTCCAAAACTTCTCAAGATCCAAAACCATTCTCTCTCAAGTATCATCCAAAACGATTTTCAAGATCTTCAATCTAGTAAGTGTTTCTAGCTTCCTTAAGTGATTATATCCTTAGATCTAGTGTTTTAAAACACTTCTAACTGTGAAATCATTCCAAAAAGGTTGATTCTTGCTTTCACCAAGAACACATACTTGTGTTCTTGGACTTTTAGCTCATTTCAAGCTTCCACAAAGTAAGTACTTCTATCCTAGAGTCTTTTAAAGCTTGCTATACATCTTTACATCAAGGAAATCACCCAAGAACACCAAGAACTAAGTGTTCACGATTCAAGAAGTTCTTGAACTATAAACACCAAGTTAAGGTGCCTTAGGGTGCTTTAGTCCATCACAATCCTTTGTAACAAGTCTATATCCTTCCTTCATGTGTTTGTCAAATAAAAAGCACAAGAAAACACCCATTTTTATGTGTTTACAGTTTGGAGATCTCCTAAAACCATAAACACCTCAAAAGGTGTATAAATGGCCCATACTCTTTCCTTATGCCTAGAATCTAACCTAGACTATTACCTTGATGAGATAAGGACTTGAAAAGCCCCAAATACCATAAACCTTATGGGTTTACGGTAGTAAACCCAAAGGAAAATGGTTTAGGGACTGTAAACTCCAATTACGAGTGAAATGGTGCCCTGGTACCTTCCATAGTCACATACATCAAGTAGAAAAGCTTCTAGGGACTCTTAAAGCTTCAAAAAACAAATGGTCACAAAGGGGGTGAGATTACGACCGTAAACCCAAGGGTTTATGTCCGTAAACCCTTTTGCTAGTGACCATAAAACCGTAAACTCCCTAATGGAGTTTTCCTTGAACCTCAAACACACTAGCCTTCACCTACAACACTTAGATGCAATCCTTGGGACTTATAACACTGGTATAAGGTGTTTAGCATGTCCTAGGGTGTCTTGAATTTGTTTGTTAGTTGTTTAAACACTAATTGGATACATATATCTGATATTATATGTTAAATAGGATCATAGAGTGTGTTCAAGAATTCACTTGACACCTAGCAATCCTACACCTTTAGTTAATCCGTACCACTCACTACAGGTGAGTTCATACCCCTTAATCAATGGTTTAAATGTTTTAAATGCTTTTATAGGGGGGAATACAAGTTAAATACTCATAGTTATTACATCAAACACATGTGATTAATAACTACAAAACCAGTGGTTTTCTTACTGCTCAAACTGTTTATCAAACTGTTTTCCTTCAAACTGTTTTACAAACTCTTCTACTTATCAAATACTTTTACTTAAACTCTTTCATACTTATATATTGTCAAATGCATGTCTATGTATGTATAGTCATATAAGCAATGTTTAAAAGACTTAGGAAGGCCAGCTCGCTTTAATTCCTTTTCCTTGTTTGGATGTGGCTTTAGGGCATCGGTTATCTGTCCGAAGGCCGTTTAAATATTAGTTGTGTATCATGTATACATACATAGTCATAAAAGTTCCTTCAATCAGTTCTATACCTTTGGGTAGCAAGGGTACACAAACATGATCATACATTGCTAGTAAACTACTATAGGAGTAGTTTAGGAAGACACTAATACTATTACTAGAACAATGAAACATACAATGAGTCAATTCATACATGAGTCAAATGATACAATGCCCTTGGGTAGCAAGGGTACACCAACATGTTAACACTATGATGAGAAACAAACAATAGACACTATGATGAGAAACAAACAATAGACACTATGACGAGAAACAAACATACAGGCTAGACAGAGAAATAACACACAATAAAGCTAGCACACATATATATTACATATACATAAACACAGTTATGTGAGCCATTAAACAGGGCATGGCACTACCTGCCATGACTGTTTTGTATCCAGAATCTCCTTAATTGGGGAGCGTATGACTTTGCGTATAGATCTATACTGGATTGACTATCCTACACCTTGCTGCTCGCTACAGTGGGACTTGAAAGTCTACGGGTGCCAAATGTCACTTCTTACGGCGTCTTACATCGTCGTTTTACTAGAGTCAGTAGCAGGATACAGGCCGATCACAGGTTACTTTAAACACCTTTTGTTGTTAAGGTAGTTAGTACAGTAGTAGTCACTTATTACAAATACTACAGTACTATGATATTTTCCCATTTCATACACTTCGTGAATATTCACACGATGCACGGTAATGTAAAAACTATATTTTTGGTTAATGATAGTCAGAATTGGGAAAATACACACTCTTACAAGAGACATACACAAGGACACTAGATGCTTTGGTAGAAGGCTACCATTAGTAGGAAACATAGGGTTTTCTAAGAGAGTTCAAACATTATACAAAACATTGTACAAAACATCTTACAAATGCCTTCATACAAACACAGACTTTAATATACTTATGATCTCACCAGCTTTAAAGCTGATACTTGCTTTCAAAAGAACTTATATTCTCATGTCACCAATTGACAATTACAGGTGCCAGGCATTTTAGAAGATGGTCTTCGTTCAAGACTCATCTTTTAGTTTGAAATGTATATTTTGGTGTCTATATAACTTGACAAAACACACATGTATGAAATTATATTATTAATGCATGGATGATGTTGTTGCTTGTTTACTATTATTCATTGTTG
Organism: Lactuca serriola; assembly: GCF_051521515.1. Lineage (NCBI taxonomy): Eukaryota > Viridiplantae > Streptophyta > Magnoliopsida > Asterales > Asteraceae > Lactuca > Lactuca serriola. The sequence continues at coordinate 240,987,960 of NC_136408.1, forward strand.
TGATACTTTACATGACGTCCTCCGCCCCAGAATGTTTCCGCCATTCATGATTTTGGGGTGTGACAGATTGGTATTAGAGCATTGTTTATAGTTAATTAAGTATATCAACCCATAAAAGATATACTAACTATAAATACATTGGGATTAAAATACTCTGACTAAGAGTTTATACTTTAAATATTAAGATAATTAAAGAAGTATACGTGCCTGCATTCATAATAAAATCAGTGTCACTAAGATAGTACAAAAGTATTACGATTGTTGGGCAACACAATTAGAGTTAGAGACATATGGTCAAAACTGGGAAGATATAGCCATCAACTATATTATCTGAGGGTTGACTAGCATGTGCCTAAGTGTGGTTGTGAGGTTGCAACAAGTGTAAAAACTTACCCATAATACCACAATGAGAACAATAGAACCTAAACTTAAAATACTATAGGAGTATTTTGCATTACTATAAGTTACTTATATACTAGATTCTTATACCTCTTTTCTCGCATAGATTTAATGGCTGGATTCCACATTCCCAGAGACCCGTACTATCCCAACCACGAAAATGCAGGATGGCTAGAAGATGTACCAGAAGATGATCGCCCAATTCCTTTGGATGATTATGAAGCTGAAGGCTTTTCTGATGGTTCTGACTCAGAGCCAGAAGTCAACAACCTACTCCAAGCTGATCAAAACCATGACCCTCATCCAGCATTTCAAGGACCCACACCACTGTGGGCAACAAACTTGAATACCTGGAGCCATGAACAGGGTCAACCCATTCCCTACAATGGAGACAAAAGTTTCTACAACCTCACTGATGGAGGTTCTACTGACAGAGTCCTACCCATCATGGTTCGTAGCATTTCTCGAAACACGATACTGGGTCAATCATCTAACAATCGAGACTTGGAGATTGACGCCAACACTGGTGTTAACACTGTCCGCATTCGCCAGCTAGAGTCTGCTCATGAAAGGACTCTAGTCCACAATGCAGCTCTTCAGAGGGAACTCACTGAACGTGAGCTGAAGTCAGAGAACTTCGAGCTCAGCAAGCAAGAGCTGATAGGTGTATGAGGGACGTAGAAAATCTCCTGTCGGGATCAAGAACTCATTCTGGTAGTTCTCGTCGCTGATAGATTCTCATCAAATCCTCTCTTTTGGATATAACCTAGTTATGTAAAACTCTAGTCTAATTCTCTATCGTTGTAAATCTTAGGCCTGTTAGGTTTTGGTTAGGTTTTAATGCTGTCAAAATTTTCCCATTTTGGTTGATGTAAGGCCTCTTTCTGTTGGCCGTTTTTCCTGAAATTGTTACATCTATAATTCCACTAATATTAACAGGTACCTAATCTTATGGGAATTATTATCCAAATATGATCATCTATTAGTTCCAAATCTACATTCAATCATATTGTTGGGCTATGAAGAGTAAGTCCATGAGTCACGTTCATCAATTCTTCCTTTAAATTCTTATCAATGTTTTCATCTTCATAAACTTATAGATCAAAGATGCCGCCTCGCAGAAATCCAAGGAGAAACCTCAATAACGAAACACCACCTTCTCCGCCTCCTCAACCACCTACTCCTCAATTCGACACAACAGCCTTAAATGTTGTTGTAGCTGCAGTTGTGGCTACAACCATGGCTCAATACCATTCAGGTTCCACTGGAGGAGGAACCCCTGTTCAATCTATTCAGGTTGAAGCTCCTGTGCGCTCGAGAGAGTGCTCCTATAAGGACTTCATGAACTGCAAGCCATTGTCCTTCAAGGGGACTGGCGAGGTCATTGCCCTCTCGCACTGGTTCGAGAAAACCGAATCGGTTTTCGAAATCTGCTCTTGTTTCGAGGAGAGCAAGGTGAAGTTCGCTGCTTGCACCTTCGAAACTAAATCCCTAACATGGTGGAACGGCCATGTTAAGCCACTATCACTTATAGTGGCTAATGCGAATAGTTGGGAAACTTTGAAAGACTTCATGATTGAGGAGTACTGCCCGAGGGGTGAGATCCAAAAGCTGGAGGTAGAGCTTTGGAACCTAACCATGAAGGGCTCCAACATAGTCGCTTACACCGCCAGATTCTGTGAACTGCTGGCCCTCTGTCCCAACATGGTTGATACAGAGGGAAAGAAGATCGAGAGATACATATGGGGGCTGGTGCCACCATACCAGGGAAATGTTTTGGCCTCACACCCCACTACATTTGATAATGCCAAGCGATTGGCATAGCGGCTCATAGACCATGGGGTTCGTACCCCGGCCGCAACAACAAATACCCTGGCCATCTCAGAACCTGCAAGAACCGCTGACTCCAAGAAGAAGCTTTCGCAGGACAAGAAGAAAGCTAAGGCTGCCAAAAAGCAGCAGGTCGTGGCAGTGCATGCTGCGATAGCGCCTGCCGCTGTTGCTCCGATAAAGCAGTATTCTGGAAGTTTTCCCAAGTGCAACAAGTGGAACTTCCATCACGTCAGCGCTTGCCGGGAAATGCAGTGTATGAACTGCAACAGGAAGGGGCACACTGCTCGTTTCTACAAAGCTCCGGCGAATCCAATCAACCAAGTCCCCAGTGCTGGAGTGGGAAAAACTTGCTACGTATGTGGCGAGGTAGGCCATTTCAAAAGAAACTTCCCGAAGGCAGGGTTTGCCGGTGGAGCGGCAAGAGTTCTGGCTATAGGCCATGAGGAAGCGGTAGCCGACCCCACAGTGGTCACTGGTACGTTCCTCCTCGATAACTCTTATGCATGCATTCTATTTGATAGTGGAGCGAAGAGGAGTTTCATGAACCAAAAATTTGCTCATTTACTTAGGCAAAAATCAAGGGCACTTAATGAACCGTTCATTGTAAAAAAGGCTAATGGAAAGACAGAGAGCACTAGCAGCATATTCATAGGGTGTACCCTAACTTTAGATAACCATTCATTTTCTATCGACCTCATTCCGGTCTCAATTAAAAGTTTCGACGTCATTATCGGCATGGATTGGTTGAGTCTTCATCGTGCCGATATCATGTGTTACGAAAAGGTTGTTCGCCTTAATCTGCTGTCTGGCGAAACCTTAGTACTTTATGGAGACAAACCCGTCACGAACCTTCGTATCATCTCGAGCATCCAAGCTCAGAAATTCTTGCGAAAAGAGTGTCATGCATTCCTTGCTCATGTGGTCGATGTGAGCCAAGAAATGAACGACATTCAGAACATCCCAGTAGTACGCGACTTTCCCGACATCTTTCCAAAAGAACTCCCAGGATTACCTCCGCAACGTCAAGTCGAGTTCCGAATCGACTTATTTCCAGGGGCTACCCCAGTAGCCAAATCGCCCTATCGTCTAGCACCTGCAGAGATGCAAGAACTGTCTGGTCAACTTAACGAACTGCTCAGCAAGGGCTTTATAAGACCGAGATTCTCACCCTGGGGAGCTCCAGTCTTGTTCGTCAAGAAGAAAGACGAATCGTTTCGCATGTGCATCGACTACAGGGAGCTCAACAAGCTAACGGTCAAAAATCGTTATCCGTTGCCTCGTATCGACAATTTATTCGACCAACTTCAAGGGGAGAACTTCTTTTCAAAAATCGACTTGAGATCCGGATATCACCAACTACGAGTGCTAGGGGAGGATGTTCCAAAGACAGCCTTCTGATTTCGTTATGGGCACTACGAATTCGTAGTGATGCTGTTCGGATTGACAAAAGCGCCCATTGTATTCATGGACTTAATGAATAGGGTGTATCGTCCTTACTTAGATCAGTTCGTCATCGTCTTCATCGACGACATACTTATCTACTCTCGAAGTAAGGAGGAGCATAGTAAACATCTGCGTCAAGTCCTCGAAACATTACGTTCGGAGAAGATCTACGCGAAGTTCTCGAAATGCGAATTTTGGATTCGACGAGTCGAATTCTTATGGCACGTGGTTAGCGAAGAGGGTATACATGTGGACCCTTCCAAAATCAAGGCCATTGAGAACTGGTCAGCACCGAAGATGCCTACATAAATTCGTCAATTTCTAGGCCTCGCTGGCTACTATCGTAGGTTCATTTAGAACTTCTCCCGCATAGAGAAACCTCTTACAACACTGACCCAGAAGGGTGTGGCCTTTGACTGGGAAGAGAAGCAGGAGAGAGTGTTCCAAACGCTCAAACAAGCCTTGTGCACCGCACCAATACTATCCCTTCCCGAAGGAATAGAAGACTTTGTTGTCTATTGCGATGCGTCAAATCAAGGACTCGGATGTGTTCTAATGCAGCGAGGTAAGGTCATCGCCCATGCCTCGAGACAGTTGAAGACACATGAGGTCAACTACATGACCCACGATCTTGAACTAGGAGCAGTTGTGTTTGCTCTGAAGATCTGGAGACATTACTTGTACGGAACAAAGAGCACTATCTTTACAGACCACAAAAGCTTACAACACATATTCGATCAGAAAGAGGTCAACATGAGACAACGAAGGTGGGTCGAGCTACTCAGTGATTACGAATGCGGAATTCGTTATCATCCGGGTAAAGCCAACGTAGTAGCTGACGCCCTTAGTAGGAAGGAATATTCTGGTCATAGAGTCAAATCATTGACTATGAATATCCGTTCACACTTGTCCACACAAATTAAGGCAACTCAGCTCGACGCTTTGAAGCCTGAAAATGTGGCGGGTCAATCCCTAAGAGGGATGGATAAGAACTTAGAGGTTAAGGGTGGCGGAGCTTATTATTTCATGGACCGGATCTGGACCCCGAAACTAGGTGGATTCAGATACTTGGTCATGAACGAGGCGCACAACACTCGTTATTCCGTACACCCGGGATCAGATAAGATGTATATGGATCTTAAAAAGTTATATTGGTGGCCTAACATGAAAGCAGAGATTGCTACCTTCGTGAGTAAATGCCTTACTTGCACAAAGGTCAAGGTCGAATACTAGAAACCCTCCGGTCTATTACAACAGCCTGAGATACCGGAATGGAAGTGGGAGCGGATCACTATGGATTTCATAACCAAGTTGCCCAAGACAACTGGTGGACTTGATACCATATGGGTCATCGTCGATAGATTGACCAAGTCTGCACACTTCCTGCCGATCAAAGAAACAGACAAGATGGAGAAGCTTACAAGAACTTACATTAGGGAGATTGTAAGGCTGCATGGTGTTCCCTTATCCATTATCTCGGATAGAGATAGTAGACTCACTTCGAGGTTCTGGCAGTCGTTACAAAGTTCCCTAGGAACTAGGTTGGACATGAGTACAACCTACCATCCACAGACCGACGGGAAAAGTGAGAGAACTATCCATACCTTGGAAGATATGTTGCAAGCCTGTGTGATTGACTTTGGGAAAACATGGGATACTCATTTACCCCTTGTCGAATTTTTCTACAACAACAGTTATCACACGAGCATAAAGGCTGCTCCATTTGAGGCCCTCTATGGCCGAAAGTGCAGATCCCCTTTGTGTTGGGCTGAGGTGGGTGATACCCAGTTAGCTAAAGGAAGAATTCCTGAAAGTACTCTCACGGGTCTAGAGATCACACGGGAGACGATGGAGAAGATCTTTCAAATCCGTGAACGATTGAAAGCCTCCAGAGACCGACAGAAAAAATACGCTGATAAACGTAGGAAACCGTTGGAATTCCAAGTGGGTGACCGTGTTCTATTGAAGGTGTCACCCTGGAAGGGCTTGATACGCTTCGGAAAGAGTGGGAAGCTAAATCCGAGGTACATTGGGCCTTTCGAGATTCTCGCAAGAATCGGCCCTGTAGCTTACAAACTTAACTTACCGCACGAACTCAGTAACATACATTCTACCTTCCACGTATCGAACTTGAAAAAGTGTCTGTCCGACGAGACTCTTGTTATCCCGCTCGACGAGATCGAGACCAACGAGAGCCTCAACTTCGTGGAAGAACCAGTAGAGATCATGGACCGAGAGGTCAAGCGGACGAAACAAAGTCGTATCCCAATAGTGAAGGTTCGCTGGAATGCCAAAGGAGGACCGGAATTCACTTGGGAGCGTGAGATCTAATGAAACTGAAATATCCTCATCTGTTTACCTAGTCATTTGTTACTACTTATATGCTTAAATTCTAATTTCGGGACGAAATTGCTTCTAAGGAGGGGATGATGTGACCACCCGAAATTTCTATTCTGTACAAACATATCAAGTCAATAGAAGTCATATCAGTTGCTGTCAATTTTCAAACTTTTTAGAGTAAGTTTGAGTATTTCAGGATTTCACACTTTAGTGATAACATGAGAGAGGATGCACTAGGGTTATTGTGCAGTGCAGTTATTCCAAAACTCTAAGAAATTAGAGTTTACTGCTTGAATAAAACATTTTCTGACAAAACCCTAAATCTGAGAGTATTTATAGAAGATCTAGTCATTATTTTCACTTTTTCCAAAACTTCTCAAGATCCAAAACCATTCTCTCTCAAGTATCATCCAAAACGATTTTCAAGATCTTCAATCTAGTAAGTGTTTCTAGCTTCCTTAAGTGATTATATGCTTAGATCTAATGTTTTAAAACACTTCTAACCGTGAAATCATTCCAAAAAGGTTGATTCTTCCTTTTCACCAAGAACACCAAGAACATACACTAGTGTTCTTGGACTTTTAGCTCATTTCAAGCTTCCAAAAAGTAAGTACTTCTGTCCTAGAGTCTTTTAAAGCTTTCTATACATCTTTACATCAAGGAAATCACCCAAAACACCAAGAACTAAGTGTTCACAATTCAAGAAGTTCTTGAACTGTAAACATCAAGTTAAGGTGCCTTAGGGTGCTTTAGTCCATCACAAGCCTTTGTAACAAGTATAGATCCTTCCTTGACGTATTTGTTACATAAAAAGCACAAGAAAACACCCATTTCTATGTGTTTATGCTTTGGGGATCTCCCAAATCTGTAAACACCTCAAAAGGTGTATAAATAGCCCATACTCTTTCCTTATGCCTAGAATCTAACCTAGACTATTACCTTGATGAGATAAGGACTTGAAAAGCCCCAAATACCATAAACCTTATGGTTTTACGGTAGTAAACCCAAAGGAAAATGGTTTAGGGACCGTAAACTCCAATTAGGAGTGAAATGGTGCCCTGGTACCTTCCATAGTCACATACATCAAGTAGAAAAGCTTCTAGGGACTCTTAAAGCTTCAAACAACAAATGGTCACAAAGGGGGTGAGCTTACGACCATAAACCCAAGGGTTTATGACCGTAAATCCTTTTGCTAGTGACCACAAAACCGTAAACTCCCTAATGGAGTTTTCCTTGAACCCCAAACACACTAGCCTTTCCCTACAACACTTAGATGCAATCCTGGGGACTTATAACACTTGTATAAGGTGTTTAGCATGTCCTAGGGTGTTTTGACATTCTTTTTTTGTTGTTTAAACACTAATTGGATACATATATCTGATATTATATGTTAACTAGGATCATAGAGTGTGTTCAAGACTTCACTTGACACCTAGCAATCCTACACCTTCAGTTCATCCATACCACTCACTACAGGTGAGTTCATACCTCTTAATCAATGGTTTAAATGTTTTAAATTCTTTTATAGGGGGGAATACAAGTTAAATACTCATAGTTATTACATCAATCACATGTGATTAATAACTACAAAACCAATGGTTTTCTTACTATTCAAACTGTTTATCAAACTGTTTTACAAACTCTTCTACTTATCAAATACTTTTACTTAAACTCTTCCATACTTATATATTGTCAAATTCATGTATATGTATGTATAGTTGTATAAGCAATGTTTAAAAGACTTTGGAAGGCCAGCTCACTTTAATTCCTTTTCCTGGTTTGGATGTGGCTTTAGGGCATCGGTTATCCGTCCGAAGGCCGTTTAAATATTAGTTGTATATCATGTATACATACATAGTCATAAAAGTTCCTTCAATCAGTTCTATACCTTTGGGTAGCAAGGGTACACAAACATGATCATACATTGCTAGTAAACTACTATAGGAGTAGTTTAGAAAGACACTAATACTATTACTAGAACAATGAAACATACAATGAGTGAGTTCATACATGAGTCAAAAGATACAATGCCCTTGGGTAGCAAGGGTATAAAAACATGTTAACACTATGATGAGAAACAAACAATAGTCACTATGATGAGAAAGAAAAATAGACACTATGACGAGAAACAAACATACAGGCTAGACAGAGAAATAACACACAATACAGCTGGCACACATATACATTACATATATATATATATATATATATATATATATATATATATATATATATATATATATATATATTAACACAGTTATGTGAGCCATTAAACAGGGCATGGCACTACCTGCCATGACTGTTTTTGTATCCAGAATCTCCTTAATTGGGGAGCGTATAAGTTTGCGTATAGATCTATACTGGATTGACTATCCTATACCATGTTGCTTGCTACAGTGGGACTTGCAAGTCTACGGGTGCCAAATGTCATTTCTTACGGCATCTTACATCGTTGTTTTACTAGACTCTGTAGCAGGATACAGGCCGATCACATGTTACTTTAAACACCTTTTGTTATTAAGGTAGTTAGTACAATAGTAGTCACTTCTTACAAATACTACAATACTATGATATTTTCCCATTTCATTCACTTCGTGAATATTCACACAATGCACGGTAATGTAAAACTATATTTTTGGTTAATGATAGTCGGAATTGGGAAAATACACACTCTTACAAGAGACATACACACGGACACTAGATGCCTTGGTAGAAGGCTACCATTAGTAGGAAACATAGGGTTTTCTAAGAGAGTTCAAACATTATACAAAACATTGTACTAAACATCTTACAAATGCTTTCATACAAGCACAAACTTTAATATACTTATGCTCTCACCAACTTTAAAGTTGATACTCGCTTTCAAAATAACTTGTATTCTCATGTCACCAATAGACAGGTACAGGTGCCAGGATTTTGAGAAGATGGTGTTCGTTCAAGACTCATCTTTTATTTTGATATGTATATTTTGTTGTCTATATAACTTGAAAGAACACACATGTATGAAATTATATTATTAATGCAATGTATGATGTTGTTGCTTGTTTACTGTTATTCATTGTTGTGATACTGTGCATGACGTCCTCCGCCCCATAATGTTTCCGCCATTCATGGTTTTGGGGTGTGACAGAAGGGAAAAGGTCTAGAATTGGGTATGACTAAAAGGATTAAACAATTGTCAAAGACAATCTAAGGTTTACCAAAGATTGGTTGCTCAAGGACAGTTGGAAGTATAGTGATAATTCTGGAAGGACCATATTAACATAATTTGTAAGGAAGCAACTCTTGTTCAGAAGTGATAGTCAAAATGGAATTTGGAAATGTTTCAAAGTTAGAAATTATGCAATCCGTGTAAGATTAGGAAACTTAATGCAAGAATGATGTTTCCAAGGAGCCGATCTCCTTTGGAATGCTTTGTAGTGGTTGTTGTCAAGTCTTTCTGACTTTGTGCATAATCATTACAAGAGGATCAATGCATATAAGTTTAGAATCTAACAGATTTCAGTAAATGGCATGAATTTGGAATTATTGCATTTGCAGTAAAGATTTGGGACTATGAAAAGAGGATCATTGGAGTTATGTTCAATTGATCTATTTCACACAGTAAAGATCATAGACAAACATAGTATGCATACTTGGTGTATGGCATGACTAGTGTTTAGAAAACATAGTGTACATGCTTGGAGCATGGGACAACTATTGTTTTAAATTCAAGAATAAAGTTGTTCGTTGAAACAGTATACAATGAATAATGTGTAATCATATGGTGATAAATAAAAGGTGTTTTATTTATGTTTATAGGTTTTGATACCATATTGGATTCATTTATTATTGTGTTTTACTTTGCATGTTTTAACTTCCTGAATAACTAGGTAATTGTTCTGGATGACTAAGTTATTCAAAACATCCACAGTCGGTCATATGTTGGAAGTAGATATGAATTAAGACTGTCATGGGTTGGCTTGTAGAGGTCTAAGATGTTGGAAAAAGGGCTACAACACTCATGAGTGCTCATAAGTTCTGAGTATTGGATTCAACCTGCGCTCATTGGAATCACTTCATGGATTTTATCACAAGTGATCATCAGACGATAATATCTTATATTCTTCAAACCTAGAGATATGAGTTGTTACTATGAGTTGGTTGTACATTGATTGCACGAAAATGCATTTGGTAACTCGATGTTATAAAACGTGCCTTTGTGTATGATTCAACAAGTAGTAGAACAAGCCATATGAGTCGAAGTTTATCCATTCCTTTTACCTTTGGGATAAAAGCGATATCTGTGCGCCCCTCGATGATTTGGTGATGACAAATGTAAGTGATCGGCCGGGCTAGGACTGATTTGATTTGTTCAATTAGTCAGTCGTCATAAATCGGAAATCGGGAAACAACAAATGGAAAGAGAGATTGATTATAATCCATGTCTCAGTCCATATGATATCTAGAATGGAAGAATATATGATCCCTTATCTAATGGACAAATCATTGACAAAGGTATGAGTTCATCGGCAAGGTCATAGTTCGACAAAAGCTTTTGAGAGCTACGATTCCCAGTCGGTTCTTGAAGTCATACACAATAATAGTTTTAGACATACCCAAGTGGGATACTGTTGGATTAATGTCTAAGTCCATAACTATAATTGGTAAGACTTGACCTGACCCGACATGGTCCATTTGGGTTGCATGGCATCATGCATTTGGATAGACTATAATAGAGAAATAACACTTAAGGTTGGTTAATATATTATAAGTTCTAATATATTAATAAGGTTATTTAATTAGTATTGATCAAGAATTAATCTAGGATTAATTAAGTGATCAAAAGAAGACTAATTAAATATATGGGTTGATTGTGTAAATCATCCATACTTATATAGTGGGCTAATGCTCCATGGATTGTCAAGTTGGGCTAAAACCCATAATATGCTCCATGGATGCTCCATGGTGTATTTTTACCGATGGATCATGGAAATGAAAGGCCATGACAATTAGGGTTTACATGGTGTAACCCTAACTATATAATGATCTTATTCTTTGAGAAAATCGGCCACTATGAGTAATAGAAAGGGCTAGCCGATTTTCATGAAGTGTGAAGTTCTCTCAAGTCATTGCATGTGTATTTGGTGTTGTGTGAACCATTTGAGGTGTCACACTTGTGGCACTAGGCACTCAAGCTTCATGAAGACAATCTACATTAAAGAGGTATGTAATTCTAACTTGATATATTCATTTGAATCAATGTTATTATGCTAGTTAGGATGAATACCTTGGAAAGTTCATATTTGAATGTATAATAGAGAAAACATAGATCCAAGGTATTTAGGGTTTCATGTACACTTAGGAGTGTTAGAATGCTCAAAACCCAACATTTTACTTCATGATTCACAAGTTCGTTACCCCTAGCTTTGAAAACTGTTTCTACGAGTTGATTCGTTAATCGTTTGGTAAATTGTTTTCCGTGTTAAAGCATACCAAAAATATTATTAACTTAAACAAAATAATATATTTTGAGCACAAGTTTCCTTGTACTTTAGCTTGTATTCCCCCCTGAAAACATGAAAAACTCGGAAAAACATAGGGGATAGAACTCACCGTTTGACATCTGATTCGAATGTAAGATCGTTAGGGATGTTGAGTGTCAAGTGCAACCTCGAGCACAAACAGACCCTATTTAACATATAACAATGCATGGAAATAATTAGGGTATAATACAACTAATCATGGTAAGCGACACCCTACAGGACTAGGGAACACTTGGGACAAGTGTTACAATCACATATGATTGTATGAAGGGAGTGTAAGGCCACACAAAAGAGTGTGTGGTCGGAGTGTGTGGTCGGAGTGTGTGGTCGGGGTGTGTGTTCGAAGTGTGTGGTCAGGGTGTGTGGTCGGAGTGTGTGATCGGGGTGTGTGGTCGGAGTGTGTGGTCGGGGTGTGTGGTCGGAGTGTGTGGTCAGAGTGTGTGGTCGGAGTGTGTGGTCGGAGTGTGTGGTCAGAGTGTGTGGTTGGAGTGTGTGGTCAGAGTTTGTGGTTGGAGTGTGTGGTCGGAGTGTGTGGTCGGAGTGTGTGGTCAGAGTGAGTGGTCGAATTGAATCACAGCTCAAATTGATGGGCTTAGAGCATTCTAACACTTCCTAAGTGTACATGCAACCCTAATAACCTTGGATCTATGTTTGTCTAATTATCATGCAAAGTTGAATTCCAAGGTTATATTCCTATCTAGCATACATGGGGAACAATTTTTAACTTGAATGAAAGATAGAATAACTTACCTTGTTGTTGCTTATGTTCCTTGAAACCCTGTGAGCCTAGCACCCCAAGTGTGATGCCTCAAATGCTTCACACAACACCAAATGCTCTTGGAAAGACTTTTGAGAGAATACAAACTTCTTAAAATTGGCCTAGCCCTCTTGTTTCATATGTGTAGCCGATTTTGGTGGAGTATTAGACACTTATTAGTGTTGACACATCTAGGGTTACACCATGTAAACCCTAATGTGTCATGACTCTTCATTTCCATGACCCATGGGTTTGTAACTCCCATGGAGCATCCTATGGGTTGAACCTAACTTGATAATCCATGGAGCCACTTAGCCCACTATACAAGATATGGATGATTTACATAATCAACCCATATATTTAATTATTTATCTTTTGATCACTTAATTAATTCTAAATTAATTCTTGATCAAACTAATCAAATAATATTATTAATATATTAGAACTTATAATAAATTAATAATCTGCAAGTGTTATTTCTCTCATTTAGTCTATCCAATTGCATGGTGCCATGCAACCCAAATGGACCATGTCGGGTCGGGTCAAGTACTTACCAGAAATAGTTATGGACTTAGACACCTTACCCAACAGTCTCCCACTTGGATAAGTCTAATAACTATAACTCTAGTACTTCAGGAACCGACCGGCAATCGTAGCTCTTTCAAGGTCTCTCGGAACTGAGAAGATGATGATATGCCATTTAAGATAAGTGATCATATAATCCTCTATACTAGATATCAGTTGGACAAATACATGGAACAATGTCTTACTTATTGTCCAGCAGTTTGTTTCCCGATTTCCGATTTGTTTGACAAAGAACTTAATTGAACACATCAATTTAGTTCTGATCGGGCCTGGTACATAGGTCAAAACAAAATCATCGAGGGGCCCAGATATCAGCTTCTAATCCAAGAAGGAACTGATAAACTTCGACTCATATGTTTGTTCTAGCACTCATTAAATTACACACAAAAGCACGTTTTATAACATCGAGTTACCAATGTGTTTTCGTACAATCAATGCATAACCAACTCGTAAGTAACAAATCATATCTCTAGGTTTGAAGACTTATATGATATTACCGTCTCACGATCACTCGAGATAAATTCCATGAAGTGATTCCAGTGAGTGTGGGTTGTTCCCAATGCTCAGAACTTATGAGCACTCATGATTGTTGTAGCTATGTCCAACACCTTAGACCTCTGCAACCAATCATGACAGTCTTGATTCATACCTACTTCCGACATATGACCGACTGTGGAGGTTTGAATAATATGTTATACCAAACATAATTATTCTGGAAGTCAAAACATGCAAAAGAAATATAGTAAACGATCGACAAGAGATAGCAACACTTTACTCATAAATAAAACACCTTTTATTCATCATCTAATGTCAATTACACTTTACAAATTTCTAGGTTATCTAACTACTAAATCTAATATCATCCTTCATCCCTATGCTTCGAGCATGCTGGAGATGCTTAACCCGAGTCATTCCCTTCGTGAGGGGGTCTGCTGGATTCTCATCCGATGATACCCTCTTTGCCACGAGGAGTACTTCTTCTATTCGATGTCTGATAAAATGGTATTTTCTGTCGATGTGTCTGGATATCTCGTGATCCCTTGGTTCCTTGGCTAAGCCAACAGCGCTTTCACTATCACAGAAAATTTCCAATTGTTCTTTAATAGTTGGTACAACTCCAAGGTCTCCAATGAAGTTCTTCAGCCATATCTCCTCCTTTGCTGCCTCGCTAGCTGCAATATACTCTGATTCACAAGTTGAATCAACCACTGTTTCTTGCTTGGAACTCTTCCAAGAAATTGCTCCTCCGTTTAGGGTAAAGACCCAGCCTAACTGAGAGCGGAAATTGTCCCTATCAGTCTAAAAGCTAGCATCACTATACCCTAGAACCCTCAAGTCATTACTCCCACCAAGGGTAAGGACCCAATCCTTAGTCCTCCGTAGGTACTTGAGAATATTCTTTACCGCAGTCCAGTGTGCCTTGCAAGGGTTCCCCTGAAACCTGCTAACCATGCTCAGGGCAAAGGCTACATCAGGTCGAGTACACGTCATAGCATACATGATCGATCCTACAGCTCAAGCATAAGGTATTCGACTCATTTCTGATATCTCAGCCTCAGTGCTAGGGCTTTGTGTCTTACTCAATCTGGCATTACTCTGGATGGGTAACTCTCCTTTCTTGGAGTCCTGCATGCTGAATCTCTTCAGCACCTTATCCAAGTAGGTACTCTGACTAAGTCCAATTAGTCTTTTACTCCGATCTCTTAAGATCCTTATCCCTAGAATATAGGCAGCTTCTCCTAGGTCCTTCATAGAGAAACACTTCCTAAGCCAGGACTTAACTTCCAGCAGAGTTGGGATGTCATTTCCTATGAGTAGTATGTCATCCACATATAATACGAAAAAGCTAACTATACTCCCACTAGCCTTGACATGTACACAAGATTCATCTTCGCTCCTAGAAAAGCCAAATTCCTTGACTTTCTCATCAAAGCAAAGATTCCATGTAACATCCCGAAATATCAAGAGTAGAGTAGAAGGGCTAAAAGAGTAAATTGGGAAAGAGTGACTCGGCGAGTCCATGGGTAGACTCGGCGAGTAGAGTCGCGACTAGGTCACGTATTATGTAGCCGACTCGGCGAGTCAGTGAGATGGACTCGGCGAGTAGGCGCTGAGTGGAGAAAACCCTAATTCTCGGGGTTGAGCCCTATATAAAGAACATGATAGCCCTCTCTCAGCCTCTTTATTCCCCCTTGAGTCCCAGAAACCCTAAAATCGTGGAGAAGCACCATTGTTGAGCAATTTGGAGCTTGAAGAGGTGGTTGTTGAAGAGATTCCAAAGAAGAAGAGGCTTAGATCAAAGGGCTTTGCAAGGATTCGGGATAATCTTCTCCTGGAGCTCCCTTTTGAGGTATCTTTCCATTATTTGAGCTGCTATTGTCTAGATTCTTCATTTTGGGGGTATTGAGATCATATCCTTTGGATGTATTGGAGTTTAGAGGCTAGATCTGAGGTTGCTACCTCAGATCTGGGATGGAGAAGGATAAGAGAGCATGAAAGTCCCTGTGTTGGAGTGTTTAGTGGAGCTATCTTGTCCCAAACCTTAGCCCTAATGTGCAAAATGCATAGATCTCTTTGGATTCATGTAAAGTTTGCCACTTTACGTGATGGATGAGTGATAGGAGGCTAAATCTATGTTTTGGAGCAATTGCATGGCCTGGAGTGCTTCTGTATGGATTCAGACCGGTGGTACTCGGCGAGTCACATGGGTGGACTCGACGAGTTGCTTGAAGATTGCCTAGAACTCGGCGAGTTGTATGAACAACTCGGCGAGTAGGTTGAAGATAGCCTTAGACTCGGCGAGTCTGTTCTTGGGCTCGGCGAGTCTTTTCGAAGAGTCCCAATATTTTCTGGTCGAGTCGAGAATCGGTGAGTCAAGGGACCGGTTGTCCCGAAGGCCCAGCGAGCGGTTCGGATAGGCTATAGGCCCCGAAAGGGCGGACCAGACGTGCCGAAGGCTTGGAGAGTGGACCAGATAGACTGAAGTCCCGGTGCGGGCGGACCAGTCATACTGTAGACTCAGAGAGTGGACCAGGTGGATTGAAGGCCCGGGACCGGGTGGACCAATCACACTGTAGACTCGATGTATGTGGATAGACTCAGAGGGTGGACCAGGTGGACTGTAGGCCGGTGCGGCGGACCAGTCACACAGTAGACCCGAAGTGCATGGCTGTTCTATGATCGGATATGATTTGGCATGTTATGCGTGTATGATATATGTTGTTGGTATTTTGGGGGTATCTCACTAAGCTTTCAGGCTTACTGTTGTGGTTTAATGTTTTTTAGGTTCTTCAGGAGACCGTGGCAAAGCAAAGGCGTGATCGTACCGCTCCTCATGATTTCGTTTTATGATTTGATTCTGGAAAGACTCTGATAATAATTGTATTGAAAACCTTTTTGTAATAACATTGAGAAAATGGGTTGTTTTTGAAAAGTTTAAATTGGTTGGAATTTTTCGGTCGTTACACTTCCCGTATGAACTCGCCGAGTCCATGGTAACCCCAAAATACCATGCATGTTATTTGTTTTTGAGCTTTGATAGAACAACATGCTAGTGATAGGCTAGGGATCTTCAGCATTTCATGATATATTGCCTGATTTGTGATGCCTGTAGCCTAGGGTTCCTTATGGGAGATTTTCAGTGTTCCTCTAGTGGTGAGGGTTTAGCGTTGTATGCATGTTTATCTAGGGTGTTGTGGTAGTACTTCATACAAATATGGGTAGGTGTGGAAGGTAGTATGGGCCCGTACTACTGAAAGCACAGGACCCATACGCGTATCAGGGAAACCATTATCTCTAGGGTGGGTTGAGAGAGTTGGATCCCAGGTTGTGGGAAGAGTTTGAGATTTTGTGTGGTGTTTTTTCAGTATGGAGATTCCGAGGCATGATGAGAGTGGATCCGGGTCAGGATCAGGAGCTGGAGAGAGAGTTCCGGGCGGATCGGTGCCGCCCGAGGTTATCGGTCAGATGAGTACGAGCGAGCTGGATGCGAGGATTCGTGAGATCCTGCGTGATGAGATTGCTGAGTTGTTCCGGGCTGAGTTGCCAGAGCTGTTTGGGTCGATTAAGACCGCCATGGTTGAGTATTTTGATGAGCGCTATGCGGCTCTCACAGAGACGGCTGCCGCGGCGGCTACAGCGGCTACAGCGGCTGTAGCAGTGGCAGGGGGAGGAGCTAGTCGGGGTTTTCAGTATCGGGACTTCGATAATACGAAGCCTCCCACATTCGATGGAGTTCAGGACCCGATTGTTGCTATGAGGTGGTTATCAGACGTGGAGGCGTGTTTCTGCATGTGTTCGTCCCCTGCTGATCAGAGGGTGAGGTGTGCTCTGAACCTGTTAAGGCTTGGGGCGAAGGATTGGTGGAGATTGACCACGGGGTCATATTCAGATGCGCAGAGGGCTGCAGTATCATGGGATCAGTTCCGAGAGATGTTCATCACGCGTTATGTTCCGCAGGTTGAGAGGGAGAGATTGGCTCAGGAGTTCCTTGAGCTGAAGCAGGATTCGGAGTCGGTGACTGAGATCACCAGGATGTTCACTGAGAGGGCGATGTTTTGCCCAGAGTTCGCTTCGGAGCAGGCTCAGATGTCTCGATATCTGAGCATGCTCAATAGGGACATCAGGCAGTTTGTGTCTGCGCAGAGGTGCGGGACATTGTTGGAGTTGTAGGAGGCCGCTAGGCGGCGTGAGTTTGAGATTGAGTTGCAGTTGCGTGAGCTGAGGCAGGCTCCGGTGCAGTCGCAGCCGGCGCCGAAACGGTCCAAAACAGTTGATGTTAGAGTGGGGGATCTGAGCAGCCACACTTGTGGGAAGTGTAGGAGGGTTCACACCGGAGTTTGTAGGTCCGGTGGTGCATGCCGCAAGTGCGGAAAGGAGGGGCACTATGCGAGGGATTGTCGGCAGTCAGCGCCAGTTCGGGATTTGAGGATTTGCTATCATTGTTATCAGGTTGGGCATTTGAGGGTCAACTGTCCACAGCTTGTTGCAGGACCGGTGCAGGCTCCAGCACCGGCCACTTTGAGGATCGCAGGTGGAGGTCAGGGTGGAGCAGAGCCCCCAAGGGCTCAGGTTCATGCTTTTCAGCTTGTAGCAGAGGAGGTTAGGGCAGTGCCGGATGCAGCTGCGGGTATGTTTCTTTCTTGATGTCTTGTTATCTTGTGATTATTGTGGTGTATTGTTTCGCGCTGGTATCTTTGCGTGGTTTTCGATGCGGTATTCGTCATTTTGCGGGTTATGGTTTTGGTTATGGGTTATGGTTTCGGGAATTCCGTTGGTTATCATTCATGAGGGTTATTAGTGGCAACCCGGCTTTGGGTTTCAGGTCGGGTAGCATCTGCGTTCCGAGGAGTGGTTGATGCAGATTGAGTTCTTTCGAGTAGGATGATCGGTGTTGATGTGAGATCTCGTTGAGGTTGTTTATGTTTGTGGGAAGCAGTCCGCGTGTAAGTGTTTTCTTTGTGGAAGAGTTGTTCTGGGAGGTCGGTGATGGCGACCGGTGGTTGATAGTTAGTGCCCAAGTGGGGGAGAATTGGAGAATTCTCCGGGAGATCGATGAGTAATGGAAAGTGCTTAACTGTTGGGAGGCAACAAGTGTTCTGTCAGCCCAGAGTTTAGGCTGATAGGAGTAAGTGTCGGACATGTAGGGCGGGATTCAGACCTAGGGCATTTGATTGTAGAGGGCCTGGGAGCAGGCCGGGATCGAGTATGTATGATGGAGTTAGAGTTCGGAACCCCCTGAGGGCTAGAACGGTATGCATGGGAGAACTTCCGGGGGAGGATAGCCCGGAATGTTGAATGCTAGTTGAGCGGTCCGGATAGACTGAAGGCCGGAAGGCGTACCAGTTAGGCCGAAGGCTCGGAGAACGGTCCAACCAAACTGAAGGCACTGAGAGCGGTCCAGATTGGCTGAAGGTTCAGAGAGAGTGGTCCAGATGGGCTGAAGGCCTGGTGAGGCGATCCAGTCATGCTGAAGACTCTGCAGGTATTGTTGGATCAGTGTGAGGTTTTGGGTTGTGTGTGCTGCAGAGTGATTGCATTAGAAGGTCTGGCCCCGGGTAGTGATCATGATTAGTGGAGATAGTGCATGGGCTTGAGAGTCCCTGCGATGAGATTCAGAGTATGTGTGTTGGATGGATAGCGGATACGCTAAAGGGTGGTGTAGCGTTGGGCGAGCACCGTGGCACTTGTTGAAGTGGCTATATGGCCAAGCGAATTCCTTGGAAAAGGAAGTGAGAGAAGTGGGTAACTCCAAGAGGGAGTGCAAGTTCACGGAGGTGAAAGCGGCAGAGCAGAGTTATGATTAGAGTAATCCGAGTATGGTTTTTGAGCAGCGTGTTTGCGGCAGTGGAATTGAAGCACATCCGGTTTGGGATGTCTGCTGAGGTCGCGGAGGGAATTCCGCAGATATAGAGCCAAGAGACTCGGAAGGGATGCAGGGAGAGAGTCTTGGGCTCTCAGTGTGGTTCTGATCAGGGTATTGGATGTGTATTAGTGGTTCATCCGGGGGGATGTTGGAGGATATCATCAGTGTATCGGGTTTTCCCAACCTGAGGGTGCTGGAGCAAGTTCAGTATGTGTAAGTGATTGCAAGAGGAAAACTCGTGGGAGTTGCTCTGAGATTGAGAATGGGTCTTTCCGTCATCGCGGAATGGATAGAGTGGGATTCGGATCGGGGATCCGATGGTTCATGGCTTTCTAAGCCCTTATGGGTCGAGTGAATGTTGAGATTTGGGGCAGTGATGCGTCATGGGTAATTCGCGGTTATTGAGTGTGATTATCAGAGGGTACAGCCGGTGCCCGGCTCGAGACGGTGATCAGGACACCGTAAGGAAAGAGAAAGTGTGTTTGAGTTTTGATGGGTATGCCTTGAGGGACTTGGCCCGATTAAGGCCAGGTGGCGCGTTGTGGGAGTATCTTTGGGATTGAAGTGCTGTAGGCTTCGAGGACGAAGCCTAATTTAAGTGGGGGAGAATTGTAACATCCCAAAATATCAAGAGTAGAGTAGAAGGGCTAAAAGAGTAAATTGGGAAAGAGTGACTCGGCGAGACCATGGGTAGACTCGGCGAGTAGAGTCGCGACTGGGTCGCGTATTAAGTAGCCGACTCGGCGAGTCAATGAGATGGACTCAGCGAGTAGGCGCTGAGTAGAGAAAACCCGAATTCTCGGGGTTGAGCCCTATATAAAGAACATGACAGCCCTCTCTCAGCCTCTTTATTCCCCCTTGAGTCCCAGAAACCCTAAAATCGTGGATAAGCACCATTGTTGAGCAATTTGGAGCTTGAAAAGGTGGTTGTTGAAGAGATTCCAAAGAAGAAGAGGCTTGGATCAAAGGGATTTGCAAGGATTCGGGATAATCTTCTCCTGGAGCTTCCTTTTGAGGTATCTTTCCATTGTTTGAGCTGCTATTGTCTAGATTCTTCATTTTGGGGGTATTGAGATCATATCCTTTGGATGTATTGGAGTTTAGAGGCTAGATCTTAGGTTGCTACCTCAGATCTGGGATGGAGAAGGATAAGAGAGCATGAAAGTCCCTGTGTTGGAGTGTTTAGTGGAGCTATCTTGTCCCAAACCATAGCCCTACTGTGCAAAATGCATAGATCTCTTTGGATTCACGTAAAGTTTGCCACTTTACGTGATGGATGAGTGGTAGGAGGCTAGATCTATGTTTTGGAGCAATTGCATGGCCTGGAGTGCTTCTGTATGGATTCAGACCGGTGGTACTCGGCGAGTCACATGGGTGGACTCGACGAGTTGCTTGAAGATTGCCTGGAACTTGGCGAGTTGTATGAACAACTCGGCGAGTAGGTTGAAGATAACCTTATACTCGGCGAGTCTGTTCTTGGGCTCGGCGAGTCTTGTCGAAGAGTCCCAATATTTTCTGGTCGAGTCGAGAATCGGTGAGTCAAGGGATGACTCGGTGAGTTGTGTGCGAGTGGACTCAGACTTGTTGAACTCGACGAGTCTCGGGGTGACTCGGCCAGTTAGGTCGCGGTTTGAAGGAAGTTCTGAGTATGGGGACTCGGCGAGTCATCGGGTTGACTCGGCGAGTAGAGTGAGTCAGGGGTTGACTTTGACCTTGTCTTTGACCGAGGGTTGACCAGTGGTTTCCAGGGGCATTGTGGTAATTGTTGATTATTGTTTTGAGTTCAGTGTATTGGTGGTTGCCCAGCGGTGGAGATCGTATCAGTGATCGGAGCAGCTTGGGTTATCTGTTCAGTCGGCAGTTTCGAGGTGAGTTATCCTCACTATATCAGCAGGGTCTAAGGCACCAAGGCCGGCCCTTATCGGATTGAGATCCGGGTAGTTGTTATTATGTTACTGCTTTGACATGTTTGCATCCCGTGAGTTAGGATGGTATATGCTAGAGACCTGATTGAGATCGGTATCCTGAGAGATAGGGAGATGATATGTTAGTGACCTGTTAGGTCGGTATCCTGGTTAGGATGGTGGTATGTTATGTGATCTATTTGATCTGCTTGTTGACTGTGAGTTGCTATATGATTGTATGTATATGTGCACATGGTTGTTTGGACTGGAGTTGGGTTGAGGCGGGTCCTGCTACGTGTTGTAGGCCAAGATACCCAGGGCGGACCGGTTTTCCCGAAGGGCCAGCGAGCGGTCCGGATAGGCTGTAGGCCCCGAAAGGGCGGAACAGACGTGTCGAAGGCTCAGAGAGTGGACCAGATAGACTGAAGTCCCGGTGCGGGCGGACCAGTCATACTATAGACTCAGAGAGTGGACCAGGTGGATTGAAGGCCCGGGACCGGGCGGACCAATCACACTGTAGACTCGATGTATGTGGATAGACTCAGAGGGTGGACCAGGTGGACTGTAGGCTGGTGCGGCGGACCAGTCACACAGTAGAGCCGAAGTGCATGGCTGTTCTGTGATCGGATATGTTATGGCATGTTATGTACGTATGGTATTTGTGGTTGGTATTTTGGGGATATCTCACTAAGCTTTCGGGCTTACAGTTGTGGTTTAATGTTTTTCAGGTTCTTCAGGAGACTGTGGCAAGGCGAGGGCGTGATCGTACCGCTCCTCGTGATTTTGTAGTATTGTGATTCTGGAACACGGTAAATGTTTTGTATTGAAAACCTTTTTGTAAAGATTTAATGGAATCGAGATGTTTTTGAAAAAGTTAAAATCGGTGTATTTTTCGGTCGTTACATTCCTTCTGCGAGGTGCTTGCATTAACCCATAAATGGATTTTTCAAGCTTACACACTCTATGAGGGTACTCGTTGCTGACAAAACCTTCTGGGTGAGTCATGTAAACATCTTCAGCCAACTTTCCATTAAGGAAAGCGGTTTTGACATCCATTTGCCATATTTCATAGTCGTGAAATGCAGCTATGGCTAACAGAACCCTAATAGACTTAATCTTAGCCACTAGAGAAAATGTCTCATCATAATCAACTGCCGGAGTTTGTGAGAAACCCTTTGCAACCAGTCGTGCCTTATAGGTGTGTACTTTACCATCCATGTCGGTCTTCTTCTTGAAGATCCATTTGCACCCTACTGTCTTACGACCTGGTACATTCTCAACCAAGTTCCAAACTTGATTTTCATACATGGATTGTATCTCGCTGTCCATTGCCTCTTTCCACTTGGCTGACACAGGGCCTGCCATGGATTCCGCATAACTGTTAGGTTCATCAAGACCTATCAGTGTCTCATCACTGATAAGTGTATCACCTTCTGCAGTAATATGGAATCCATAGTAATGCTCAGGTGCATTCTTAACCCTTGTGGAACACCTCAGAGGTACAGACTTGTCAATTGGCTTAACAGGAGTTTCCTCTTCAAGTTGAGTGCTAGGATATGGAACGAACCATATCCAAAAAGGTTCGATTACGCCTCTCAGCCACACCATTCAACTGTGGTGTCCTGGGAGGTGTCAATTGTGAGACAATCCCACATTCCCTAAGATAGTCGAGGAACTCTGAACTAAGATACTCACCACCTCGATCGGATCGAAGCATCTTAATGTTCCTGCCCAATTGATTCTCGACTTCCTGTTTAAATTCCTTAAACTTTTCGAAAGTCTCTGACTTATTCTTGATTAAGTAGACATATCCATATCTACTATAATCATCAGTAAAAGTAAAATAATAACAATTAGCATCCCTTGTGGCATGTTTGAATGGTCCACACACATCCGTGTGCACAAGAACCAACAAACCTTCACCCCTCTCACAAGAACCTGTGAAGGGTGACTTTGTCATTTTTCCAAGTAAGCATGATTTGCAACTATCATATGACTTTAGGTCAAATGACTCCAAGACTCCATCCTTTTGGAGTTGGCCTATGCGTTTCTTGCTTATATGTCCAAGACGACAATGCCATAATGATGCTTTATCCAAGTTATTATTAACATAATCAACACACAATACATTATTTCCTAGGTTATCAACCACAAATACTGTTTCATACACGCCATCACAAGGTAATGCTTTAAAATAAAGAGCATTATTAAAGAAAGCATTAATCAAACCAACATCATTATCAAATGAAAAGGTGAAACCTTGTTTATACAATGCATGAAAGGAAATAATATTTCTTGCCATTTCTGGCGAATAACAACACTTATTCAAATCTAAACTATACCCACTACTTAGCGATAAAGTATAAACTCCAATCTTGGTGATAGGTAAAGCTTTCCTATTCCCCATGATTAAGTTTATTCTTGCTTGCTCCACATTCTCACTTCTTCTTAGTCCCTGCAAATCAGAACAGATATGAATACCACAACCGGTATCAAGGACCCAAGAGTTAGAATGTGGTGAGTTATTAGATAAGATAGTGTAAATACCTACATGGTTGGGTTTAACTTTCCCATCCTTCACATCTTGTTGGTATTTTGGGCAGTTTCGCTTCCAATGTGATTTTTTATGGCAATAGAAGCATTCCGCCTCTTTTGGCTCAGAAGAAGGAGTGACGAAACCTTTCTTGGTTCCACTTGAAGAAGAGCCATAAAGGGTCCTAGCCTTGGTACCCTTCGAAGAGCTCTTTCTCTTCTTCCCTCAACTTTTCCCGATTGCAAAAACCGGAGCAGAGTTTGGAGTAGGAGTGTTAACAACCGACTTACCCTTAAGACCTGTTTTTGCGGTCTTGAGAAGACCCTGAAGTTTGTTGAGTGTGACCTCTTCCTTATTCATGTGATATGTCATGCGGAATTGATCATAGCACGATGGCATGGAGTGAAAAATGATATCTATTGCAAGCTCCTCAGGGAAGTTCACATTAAGCTTCAACAACCGATCCACATACCTTTGCATTTTCTGCGTGTGGCTCTTGACGGATTCCCCATCCTTCATCATGGAGCAGATGATTTCATACCACTCTTGACGTGCACTTTGATGGTATCTTTCCATCAGATCTTGGTGCATTTCAAAAGGGTAGAAGTCCTCATAGGACTTTTGGAGTTCTGTTGTCATCGTGGCCATCATGATGCATGCTACTTTGGTAGCATCCCTTTCATGTGCCTGGAAGTCAGCGATCTCCTGAGGAGTTGCAGTGGTCTCATCAATCTCCTTAAGCTCCTTGTCGAGGACATATTCTTTGTCCTCGTAGCGGGTAATCATCCTGATGTTTTTGATCCATTCATTGAAGTTGGATCCATCAAAAGTGACTCTCCCACACAAGTTCATAAGGGTAAAGTAGCCATTAGGATTAGAGCCAGAAGCAACATTGTTTGAAGACATCTGAAGGAAGAGGACAATATTAGTTTAGATACTAAGAGAGTCCTTAATAAAACACCCAAATGTAATATTAAGGCTAGGATCCAATCACAATATATTATAACTTAGAAGAGGTATGCTGTAATCCAAGCTATAACATATTTGAAAGGTAGGTGAATGACGATTCACCAATTTCCACCACGAAAACCGAAATATTAAATATTAGGTTTTTGATTGGTTCTTAGAAATTCCTAGATTCTTTTGAGAAACAATGAACTTTTCAAAGGCATGTTTCAATCTCGAGTGTGCCCTCCAAGTTTTGTGACTGGGATACCGAGCATCACAAAACGAGGTGTGAAGTAACCATGAAAATCACTTGGTACCCTTAAAGTTTATCACTCAATCGATGTGTCGGTAAACCACACACGCTCCACGGATACTATGATAAACCTTAAGTCACCCATTGCCTACCTTGTTAAGTACAAGTTAGTGTGCCGGTTAACCACACACGCTCCACCAACGACTTAAACAAAGTGTAAAGTGTAATTTCATGGATTAGCACCTTATTCACATTTTTCCTAAAGTAACTAAGATTGGGAATTTAATAAAAACATTTAGTTACTTTATAATATTCATCATACTTTTAATGAGAATTTATAAGTCCTTGTCCTACCCATTCGGCTAACGACCCTCCACCAATCAAGCAAGCGGTGGGTGAGAGTGGACACCCATTAAGTTGTCATTTTATAGGCAACAACCTTATACCCACCTTATAGACCGGCTTCGTGAATTAGGGGTACTAGTGGTAAGACGACTTTGATCTTATACATATATATATATATATATATATATATATATATATATATATATATATATATATTATTAACTTATAATATTATAAGTATAAGGGTAGAATTTTAACTTTTAAAATTCTAAGGGTTGGAACTAAAGTTTTAACATGACTTTACTTGTTCCAAAACTTGAGGGCAAGTTTTGTAAACTTTCAAAACTTTTCATTTCTTGTAACTTATGAGTTTATTAGGGTATTAAAAATGAAGACTTTTCATTTTTATAACCCATGTGTTCTTTTAATGGTTTTAAAGCAAAGTGACTTTTAGTTTTTCATAACTTGAGGACAAGTTATGGACTCCATTAAAACACATAATGATCAAGAATTAATCTACCACATAGGTTACAAACAATTCCTATGATCATCTAAACATCATAAGATCAAGAACATGAACATGAACACTTTCATGAATCAAAATTACACTTAAAACTTTGTAATTTTGATAACTTGTTGTTGTAAATGGATTAGCGATGACATTACACCATCTAAAACAAGTTTTCAAGTACCAATACAGTTTAGGGTAATGTTTCTAGTCCATTTCCAGCAACTAAAGTTGAAAATCTGAATTCTGAGGCTCCTACTCGCCGAGTGCACGAACCTACTCGGCGAGTAGGATGAAGATACACACGAACTCGGCGAGTCCCCCCATGGACTCGGCTAGTTCATCAAGCAGATTGCACAAAATCGACTTTTTTCAACTATTTAGAACAAATAACAAACAAACAAGCGTAGGCTCTGATACCACTGATGGGTTAGATCATTCTAACACTTCCTAAGTGTACACGCAACCCTAATAACCTTGGATCTATGTTTGTCTAATTATCATGCAAATTTGAATTCCAAGGTTATATTCCTATCTAGCATACATGGGGAACAATTTTTAACTTGAATGAAAGATAGAATAACTTACCTTGTTGTTGCTTATGTTCCTTGAAACCTTGTGAGCCTAGCACCCCAAGTGTGATGCCTCAAATGCTTCGCACAACACCAAATGCTCTTGGAAAGACTTTTGAGAGAAAACACACTTCTTAAAATCGGCCTAGCCCTCTTGTTTCATATGTGTAGCCGATTTTGGTGGAGTATGAGACTCTTATATAGTGTTGACACATCTAGGGTTACACCATGTAAACCCTAATGTGTCATGACTCTTCATTTCCATGACCCATGGGTTTGTAACTCCCATGGAGCATCCATGGAGCATCCTATGGGTGGAACCCAACTTGATAATCCATGGAGCCACTTATCCCACTATAAAAGATATGGATGATTTACATAATCAATCCATATATTTAATTAGTTATCTTTTGATCACTTAATTATTTCTAAATTAATTCTTGATCAAACTAATCAAATAATATTATTAATATATTAGAACTTATAATATATTAATAATCTCCTAGTGTAATTTCTCTCATTTAGTCTATCCAATTACATGGTGCCATGCAACCCAAATGGACCATGCCGGGTCGGGTCAAGTACTAACCAGAAATAGTTATGGACTTAGACACCTTATCCCACACAAATCATGAAATCTTTCGAGTATAGCAAGCTAAAAGGATGGACTACTTACATTTTTGAAGCCTTAGATGTGTTTGTGGATGATAAGAGTAGAGAGAGAGAGGTGTGTACGGTTGAGGAGAGGGGAAATGAAGTGAAAATGAGCCTCATCTATATATAGATAACAGGTATGCGGCCACACACTCGGGTGTGCGGGCATACACTCATGTGTACGGCCACACACTCGGGTGTGCGGCCACACACTCATGTGTGTGGCCACACACTCCTCTAAAGGGAGTGTTTGGACTTTTTGGAACCCTAGATCTTAAACCAACCCATCCCTAAGTCAAAATTTGGTTGTATAAGGCTTTAGATCATCCAAACAGACTTAAAACAATGCTAAAAGATAGCTGAATAGAGTTTAACATTGATAGTATTGAACAGTTGAACAAGGTAGAAGTTCCGGGGTGTCACAGTGCCCCAAGTGTGACACCTCAAATTTTTCACACAACATCATCAACATTTGGAATAACCATGAGAAGAGATACTTGACTCTTAGAAATCGGCTAGTCCTCTTGTGTATCCACTAGTGCCAATTTCACCAACTAATGGGATCTTTATATAGTGTGCACAATAGGGTTACACCATGTGACCCATGAATTTACCCATTTCTTATGCTCCATGGGTTTTAACCTTCATGGAGTATACATGGGTCACCACATGGGTTAAACCCAACATAAGGAATCACGGATCATAAGCCCACATATATAAGAGTGAGTGATTTACACAATCAATCACCATGTATTTAATTAGTCTCTTTTGATCACTAAATTAATTCCAAATTAATTCTTGATCAATACTAATTAAATAATATGATTTCATATTAATATATTAGAACTTAAAATATATTAATATGTCATAAATATCCTCTTCTCACAAAAGGGCTATCCAAATGTTACGTTGCCATGCAACCCAAATGGACCATGCCGGGTCGGGTCAAGTATATACCAATTATAGTTATGGACTTAGACACTAATCAAACAGTCTCCCACTTGGATAAATCTAATAACTATTATTGCAAGTACAACTTCATAACCCGACTAGCAATCGTAACTCTTAAAAGCTACTGTCAAAATCTAAACAAATCAACGACGTGTCCATTAGATAAGTGATCATATATTCCTCCATTCTAGATATCATATGGACTGAGACATGGATAATAATTATTCTTTCTGTCAATTTGTTGCTTCCCGATTTTCGACTTACGACGACCGACTAATTGAACAAATCAAATCAGTCCAGGCTTGGCCAAGCACTTAGGGTGTCATCACTAAATCATCAAGGGGCCCACAAATATCGCTTTTATCCCATTTAGGGTAAAAGGAATGGATAAACATTGACTCATATGCTTGTACTAACTACTTGTTGAATCATACACAATTGCACGTTTTATAACATCAGGTTACCAATGCGTTTTCGTGCAATCAATGTATAACCAACTCATAGTCAACAACTCATATCTCTAGGTTTGAAGAATATAAGATATTATCGTCTCATGATTCACTTGTGAAAAAATGCATGAAGTGATTCAAATGAGCAAGGGTTGAATCCAATACTCAGATCTTATGAGCACTCATGAATGTTGTAGCAACTTTTTCAATGTCCAACACCTTAGACATCTACAAGCTAACTTCATGACAGTCTTACCTTAATACCTACTTCCAACGTATTATCGACTGTGGATGGTTTGAATAACTTAGTCATTTGGGAAGAATGATCTAGTTATTCTGGAAGTCAAAACATGCAAAGTGAAACATGGAACATCCCCAAAATCTCGTCCAGAAAAGACCGATTTCATTTATGCTTTTTATAATAATTTCAGATTAAATCCTTTTGATTTAAAAGAGTTGCGGAATTTATTCCCAAAAACAAAATATGATAAAATAATATTTATCAAAGCATTTCATCAAGAGATGCGTTTTCATTATATAATCAAAACTCGGGATGTCATGTTCCGATACAGACCATAAAGCATAAACGATAACATTACAAGTCATTCAACAAATATATACATATAGAGACTTGTAAACAAAACAACTTGATGATTCATCCATCTTATGCCCTCGCGCCACTACCTATAATAAGAATAAACTGAGTGGGTCAGGCTTGGGAGCCTGGTGAGCATATAGGGTTTTCAACCCACAATAAATAATTATATTTAATTTCACTAACCAACAATAACCCGATTACCCATTCCCGTTATCCTCACTTTATGTACTTAAAACAACATCTATCTCAAGGGACCTAATGTAGGATTTTCATCGGGACGGACATTACTGCTAAGGGGTTTCCTCAACAATAGATATCCTAAAGGCAACCATGAGGGGGATAGAGTACACCAGTGAACACATCGTTCACAACACCTACAGGTTATGAACCTGATAGCGTTCCACAGGACTGTCTAGAAGGAGTCTGTGGTCATTATCCATACTCCGCTGAATAACTAGATCAACTACAACAACATCGAGGCCTCTCATCTGTTTATCACACATCAACTGTCTACCCATGTTCTACCCAACATATTAGTAGATAAAAATATATATTTTTATACATAGTTTAAAACCTGTATAGCATTCTCATTCTATATATATTCCACATAACAGATGAGGCACACACACACACACATAACACGTATTTCATAGAGAATAAATCATATCTATGAGATAGAAGAAAGTGAATATACATTCACACATATAACAACAAAATATACACGTAACACGTATTTTGTATAAAATACTTCATAGTTATGCGTTAGAAGAAAGTAACTACACACTCACTTGATCAGAAGATGGTCGGAAAACACTACGGCTCTAAGAGTAGTATTCTTCAGTGAAACCGGGATCACTTCACACACCGGGCTTCTCGCAGGCAGAGCTTCGGCTCAGAAACTCTTTTCTTCTCGGGATCTTTGAGCTTCGGGACTTACTTCGGGTCTCGGGATGAACACCAGGGCTTCGGGTGGTTAAAATAGGGCTTAGAGAGAGTATCGGGAGTGGGAGAGAAGAGATGGAGCGACAAAAATTGGCTGCCCCTTGAATTCTATTTATAGGGAAAGAGTTTCAGGCTCACCTCGTGAGTTTTTAATTCTCACCTCGTGAGTTTTGCAATTCTCACCTCGTGAGTTTTGCAATTCTCACCTCGTGAGTTTTCTGACCTCGTGAGTTTTGCAATTCTCACCTCGTGAGCTCGATATGTCATTGCGTTCGTCATGGCCACTTGCCCTGGAAGACGTCCATCAACTACTCACCTCGTGAGTTTTGCAATTCTCACCTCGTGAGTTCTGACACCACCTTGGGTTTCGCACCCCAAACTTCAGAAATTCATAACTTTCGCATGCGAGTGCTGTTTTTGACATTCTTTATATCCACGCGTAGGTGAGATTATGTTCTACAACTCTCGTTTAGACGCCATTGACTAATTTTGACTTTAATTTTAATATATTATTTTTAGTAGGCCGGGACAGGTAAACTCCGTTCGAAATTCATAACTCCTTCATCTAATAACACACATGAAAAGTGTTATGAATTCCATTTAGTTCTTCGGGTAATTCGAGCTTGTAAGCTTGGTTCCCAACCCTCTGAAGAACTTTAAACGGTCCAATAAACCTTAGACTCAACTTTCCCCTTTTACCAAATTTTATAAGTCCCTTCCACAGTGAGACTTTAAGTAAACCCGAATCCCCCACTTCAAAAGTCATCGGTCTTTGCTTTTTGTCAGCATAGCTCTTTTGACGATCTTGGGTGGCTAACATTCTTTCCCTGATTATTTTCAGCTTTTCAGCGGTTTGATGAACCATCTGGGCTCCCATAAACTACTTCTCCCCAGCCTCAAGCCAACAAGACGGCGTATGACACTTCTATCCGTACAAAGCTTGATAAGGTGCCATCTTTATGCTCGAGTGGAAACTGTTAATGTAGGAAAACTCTACCAAAGGTAAATGTTCATCCCAATTACCTAGGAATTCCAGGGTACACGCTCTCAACATATCTTCAAGTGTTTGGATTGTTCTTTCACTCTGACCATCAGTCTGTGGATGGTATGTTGTACTTAAACACAACTTGGTACCCATTTCCTCTTGTAGACTTTTCCGAACACCGTGAAGCCTCAC
Organism: Lactuca serriola; assembly: GCF_051521515.1. Lineage (NCBI taxonomy): Eukaryota > Viridiplantae > Streptophyta > Magnoliopsida > Asterales > Asteraceae > Lactuca > Lactuca serriola. Next base: position 241,019,040 of record NC_136408.1, read on the forward strand.
AATTTCATTCACATAATAATTCGAGAGCTTATCCATATACCATTTTTCATTGGCTGCTATGAAATGTGCACTCTTAGTGAAGCGATCAACGACCACCCATATCATGTCGTGACCGTTCTTTGTTTTGGGCAGTTTAGTGACAAAATCCATGGCAATGTCTTCCCATTTACCCATAGGTACAGGTAAAGGTTCTAAACTCCCATATGGTTTCTGATGTTGTGTCTTGACTCTCGCACAAGTCACACACTCGGCCACATACTTTGCAACATCAAGCTTCATCGTTGGCCACCAGTAGTAGGGTTTCAGGTCCTTATACATTTTAGTACTGCCAGGATGAATTGAGTACATGGTTTTTTGAGCTTCTTCCATCAGAAGATCTCTTATTCCTCCTGACTTAGGCACCCAAATTCGATCTTGGAATACCTTTAGTCCATGACCGTTTGTATCAAACAATAACGTTTTACCCAAACGTTCCTCCTTTCGGTCATTCTTCTCTAAAGCTTCTTCTTGAGCTTTCTCTATACTCTCCACAATTGTCGAGACAACTTCTATTCTCAACGCTCTTGGCCTTTTTCTCTGAACATTGACTTTCCGAATGAGATCATCAACAACAACATTAGCTTTACTGGGGTGGTAAAGTATCTCACAGTCATAGTCCTTGAGTAACTCTAGCCAGCGCTATTGCCTCATGTTTAACTCTTTCTGATTAAAGAGATATTGGAGACTCTTATGATCAGTGAAAAGTTTGCACTTCGTGCCATAGAGGTAATGTCTCCATATTTTCAAAGCAAAAACTACCGCTGCCAACTCCAAATCGTGAGTACGGCAGTTCTTTTCATGCTCCTTCAGCTGTCGAGACGCATATGCTATCACCTTTTCTCTTTGGGTTAAAACACAACCCAACCCAACACCAGACGCATCATTATAAACAGCGAATTCTTCAACTTCATCGGGTAGAGAAAGAATCGGTGCCTCACATAGCTTCTTCTTTAGCTTCTCGAATGCTTCCTTATGCTTATCGCTCCAAGCATAAGTAGCTCCTTTGTGGGTCAAAGCTGTTAATGGAGTAGCAATCGAAGAAAAGCCTTGGATAAACCTTCAGTAATATCTGGCTAATCCTAAAAAGCTTCGGATCTCCGTGGGAATTTTCAGTTGTTCCCACTTCATTACAGCTTCAATCTTTGCTGGATCAACCATTATCCCTTCTTGGTTGACCACGTGACCTAAGAATTGGACTTCTCGAATCCAAAAATTACACTTGGAGAACTTTGCATGCAACTTCTCCTTCTTCAAAACTTCTAACACTTCTTGCAAGTGTCTGCCATGCTCCTCTTGGCTTTTCGAGTAAATCAGAATGTCATCTATGAACACCATCACAAATTTATCAAGGAACGGATTACAAACCCGATTCATTAAATCCATGAATGCTGCTGGAGAATTGGTTAGTCCAAAGGACATAACCAAGAACTTGTAGTGTCCATATCTAGTTCTGAATGCATTCTTCTTGATATCTTGCTCTCTTACCTTTAGCTGATGATATCCTGACCTTAGATCGATCTTCGAGAAATAGCTCGAACCTTGCAATTGATCAAACAAGTCATCAATCCTTGGCAACGGGTATCTATTCTTTATCGTTGCTTTATTCGGCTCTTTGTAATCAATGCACATCCTCATGCTCCCGTCTTTCTTCTTTACGAATAACACCGGAGTTCCCCAGGGCGATGAACTAGGTCTAATGAAACCTTTGTCCAATAACTCTTGAAGTTGCATCATCAGCTCCTTCATCTCCGTCGGTGCTAATCGGTAAGGTGCTTTTGCTATTGGCGTCGTCCCTGGTAACAAGTCTATTCTAAACTCCACTTGTCTATCAGGCGGTAATCCGGGAAAATCTTCGGGAAATACCTCCGAATAATCACACATGACAGGAATGCTCTACATCTCCTTTTTCTACTTCTTTGCAGCAATCACAAATACTAGATACGATGTAGATCATTTGGCCAAACACTTTCTGGCTTTCATCAATGAAATGATTCCAGAATTTACTCTGCATTTATCTCTATACACCATAAACGACTCTTTCCCTGGCGGGTTTACCTTTACAATATTCTTCTTGAACAATATCTCGGTGTCATTGGCGCTGAGCCAATCCATTACGAACACGATGTCGAAACCATTATGTTCTATAGGCAATAATTCCTCACGGAACTTATTCCCATTCAAGTCAATTAAGATGTTTTTCATACGATGGCTAACAGGTACAAACTTGCCACTAGCAACTTCGACTAATAAGGCATTATCTAGTCTGTCAACAGGCAAAGCTAGTTTCCTACCAAATTCATGCGAAATAAAGGAGTAGTTTGCTCCAGAATCAAATAAAATTTGGGCAGGAAATGTGTTTACGAGAAAGGTACCTGAAGCGACATCAGCTTCATCTTTAGCAGCTTCCAGTGTCATCTGGAATGCTCTCACCTTCGGCTTTGGCGGAATTTTGGGTCTTGCTGCCTCCTTATTTTTCAGGCAGTCCCTCGACATGTGTCCCTCCTCGCTAGAACCATAACAAACTTTCTTAGTGAGGGTGAATTCATTGGCATAGTGCCCTGGCTTTCCACATTTAAAACATGTGGCCACTACCTCACATTTTCCAAGATGCTTCTTCTTACATTTTCGCACCATTTTGCTTCGCCTCCTCCTCCTCTCGAACTAGACTTTGAGAACTTGTTTTTCTTGTTGGACCCTGAAGGTCCATTGAACTTCCTTTTCTCACAAACATCTATCCTTTCTAGACCCTTTTCCTTCTGCTGGGCCTCCACATTCTTAGCTGCTCGAACAACTGTTTTCAGAGTTGTTGCCATCTTGACTGTCGAGCCAAGGTCGGCAGGCAGTCCATTAGCGAACCTCTCAATCTTGGAGAGTTCCGTTGGCACTAGGTACGGAAATAACTTCATTTTCTCAGTGAATGCAGTAGCATAGTCATCTATGCTCATCCTCGCCTTCTTCAAGTTTTGGAACTCATTGTTCAGATCAATCAGATCTATCTCTAAACAATACTACACCCTTAACTGTTCCAAGAACTCCTCCCATGACATTTTTAGGGCTTCTCCTCGTTGCATAGTATCTGCCAGCAACTTCCACCAACTCAAGACTCCAGTCTTCAGTTGTCTAACTACAAAGACAGTCTTCTTTTTGTTGCTACAGTTGCAACTTTCAAATACCATCTCCATTTCGGAGATCCAATCCATAATCTCAGCATGATTTGGGCTTCCAGAAAGACTTGGCGGCTTGGCGCCCAAGAAATTCTTGTACATTCGCCCATCCTTGTTGTTTCTCCTTTCTGGTTCGTTCCTTCATTCTCCTTGAGTCCTAACTTGACTCACCATGCGACTATTGTTCCCTTCCTCCGATTGCTCGGGAATTAGTTCGGGTTCCTCAATAGGTATGATAGGTTCGTCCCTATTATCATGAAACATCGGTCGCATTTCATCCTTTTGTTCGGCTAACATAACCCGAATCATGGCTTGCACCCAGCCATCGTTATTGGTTCTGGTGCTGCTGCTACAATAGGTGCTTGCTTAATCACTAGTGGTTGATTCCTGTTTTCATCCGCATTTCCAACGCCACTTCTGGTTCTTACCATTTTTGACCTACACACAGAATAAGGTGAAATTAGATCCTCATCCATGATAGATAATTAAATCATCTTTATTACTCCGAAACGTTTACATGTTAGTTCTAATACTGTAGACGTACACTTACAATCCTACACACATAAGGTTTCCAGATTCGGTCGGCAACAAACCATATATCCGAACAAACAATATCATATATGGCAACATATAACATTTAGCACATAACAACATTTTAGGCAATTTTTCCTAAAATAAACTAGTGCTCGTGTCTAAAATATAACAGACACACATCTGACAATTTCACTTAGCATTCTAAATTTAACTCTAGAAATCCTACAAATTCCCAGTTCGCTTAAACTAATGCTCTGATACCAACTGTGACATCCCCAAAATCTCGGCCAGAAAAGACCGATTTCATTTATGTTTTTTAAAAAAATTTCAGAGTAAATCCTTTTGATTTAAAAGAGTTGCGGAATTTGTTCCCAAAAACAAAATATGATAAAATAATATTTATCAAAGCATTTCATCAAGAGATGCGTTTTCATTATATAATTAAAACTCGGGAGGTCATGTTCCGATACACACCATAAAGCATAAACGATAACATTACAAGTCATTCAACAAATATATACATATACAGACTTGTAAACAAAATAACTTGATGATTCATCCATCTTATGCCCTCGTGCCACTACCTGTAATACGAATAAACTGAGTGGGTCAGGCTTGGGAGCCTGGTGAGCATATAGGGCTTTTAACCCACAATAAATAATTATATTTAATTTCACCAACCAACAATAACCCGATTACCCATTCCCGTTATCCTCACTTTATGTACTTAAAACAACATTTAAATCAAGGGACCTAATCTAGGATTTTCATCGGGACGGACATTACTGCTAAGGGGTTTCCTCAACAATAGATATCCTAAAGGCAACCATGAGGGGGATAGAGTACACCGGTGAACACATCATTCACAACACCTACAGTTTATGAACCTGCTAGCGTTCCACAGGACTGTCTAGAAGGAGTCTGTGGTCATTATCCATACTCCGCTGAATAACTAGATCAACTACAACAACATTGAGGCCTCTCATATGTTTATCACACATCAACTATCTACCAATGTTCTACCCAACATATTAGTAGATAAAAATATATATTTTTATACATAGTTTAAAACCTGTATAGCATTCTCATTCTATACATATTCCACATAATAGATGAGGCACACACACACACATAACACGTATTTCATAGACAATATATCATATCTATGAGATAGAAGAAAGTGAATATACATTCACACATATAACAACAAAATATACACATGACATGTATTTCGTATAAAATACTTCATAGTTATGCGTTAGAAGAAAGTAACTACACACTCACTTCATCAGAAGATGATCGGACAGCACTACGGCTCTAAGAGTAATATTCTTCGGTGAAACCGGGATCACTTCACACACCGGGCTTCTCAAGGGCAAAGCTTCAGCTCGGAAACTCTTTTCTTCTTGGGATCCTCGAGCTTCGTGACTTGCTTCGGGTCTCGGGATGAACACCGGGGCTTAGGGGGGTTAAAATAGGGGTTAGAGAGAGTATCGGGAGTGGGAGAGAAGAGATGGAGCAACCAAAATCAACTACCCCTTGAATTCTATTTATAGGGCAAAAATTTCAGGGTCACCTCGTGAGTTGTGCAATTCTCACCTCGTGAGCTCGATATGTCATTGCGTTCGTCATGGCCACTTGCCTTGGAAGACGTCCATCAACTACTCACCTCGTGAGTTTTTCAATTCTAACCTCGTGAGTTCTAACATCACCTTGGGTTTCGCACCCCGAACTTCAGAAATTCATAACTTTCGCATACGAGTTCCATTTTTGACGTTCTTTATATCCACGCGTAGGTGAGATTATGCTCTACAACTCTTGTTTAGACTCCATTGGCTAATTTTGACTTCATATTTATTATGTTATTAATATATTATTTTTAGTAGGCCGGGACAAGTAAACTCTGTTCGAAATTCATAACTCCTTCATCTGAACTCCGTTGTCGTCTGTCTTTTTGTCGTTTCACTACTATCAATGAGATCTTCGATTTTCATTTAGATTGTTGCGGCTAAAAATCACTCGATCTCAAATCGAGGATTCGGGCTGCATACTGCTAAGTCGAAACTTCGGAAAATCATAACTTCCTCATACGAAGTCAGATTTGGGCGTTCTTTTTATGCACGCTCTCGGTTTAACGAACCCTACAACATTCGTTTAGATCACTAAGGCTAGATACCGCTCTATCTTAAATTCATATTTTACGTCATTCAGCGTCGTGTCGGTTCTGTCGCGAAACTTCGACAGGTCATAACTTCTTCGTTATAACTCGGATTTCGGCGTTCTTTATATCTCCGGAATCCTTGTTTCGAGCACTACAACTTTATGTAAAAATATCGGGCTTATCTAACACTTTAATTTTGACGCTTATTTTTTTCCTTTATTAATTATATCTTTATAATTAAGTAATAAGCACACAAATACACATAATTCACATAATACTCAAATATTTCATCATTAATACTTTAAAAAAAGTTACAAGGGTTAACCTAGACTATTACATCAACGAAAATGCCTTGCCTGGAAATGTGGGCGTTACAAAACACAAGAATAATAATAATCCTATATGCCCCCAACACTTTCAGAGTAAATAAAAAACACCTTTTATCTAAGCACCATATTGATTACTCATTATTCATGTAATGTTTCGAATTGTCAAATTAATACTTGAATTAAAACAATAATCATGCCATGCTCCAAGCATGCACACACTTTTTACCTATGGTCCTTGCTTTTGTGAAATAGATTAATTGAACACGACTCCAATGATGCTCATTTGAAAATCCCAATCCCTTTTGTAAATGTAAGAATACAAAACTCTTGCCATTTACTATAATTTGTTAGATTCTAAACTTATATGAAATGATTCTCTTGGAATGACTATGCACAAAAGTCACAAAGACTTGGCAACTAACATTACAAAGTATTCCAATGGAGATCAATTCCATGGAAACGAAGTCTCATATTCAAAGTAAATTCGTTTGAACATCCTTCTTTGCATTAAATTTTCTAATCTTACACAGATTCAGAGAATAACTTCCACCTAAGGAAACAATTCAATATTTCCATTTCGACCATCACTTCTGAACAAGAGTTTCCTCTTTTCAAAATATGTCAATATAGTCCTAACTATATACTTCCAATTGTCCATGAGCAACTAATCTTTGGTAAACCTCAGATTGTCCTTGACAATTGCTTAATCATTTTAGTCATATCCAATTCTATTCCTTTTTTCCTCTTAATTACCTAGTCATTTGGAAAATTTAGAATGGATAAATATTATATCACATGTAATCAACCCTATACCCGAAGCATATGGGAGAAGATTCATACTATAAAAAAATTTATTTTTTATGTTCTCACAATTCCAACTATGAAGAGGGATGTCGTAATCATAAACGAATTTTGAGAATGCAATATATATAGAATTTCCTCATGTTGAACCATTCCAACATAACATTCATATATATCCTTGACTAAAGTTGATTAAAATCTCAATCTAAGCTTGTAGAATGTGAATGAAGTATACAATCCTCTTCCTTAATTATAGCAAAACAACTTTTTCAAAGCGAATTGAAACTTTCGTTTTCTATAATTAACATTGATAACTTGCAACACTTAATCATAACAATCATTATCCCACTAGTATAATGATTATTACCTTACTAGCATAACACTTATGCTCCTACTAACTTTGACATGTACCCGAAAATCAGTTGCACTTCTAGAAATCAATACTCTATTGACTTTTTTACCAAAGTTTAGATTCCTAATACGAGACGCTTTGATAAGACTTTATCCAAATCATACACCTTTCCTAAGATGGCCCACATGTTTAGCAAGACCCTTTTCCATTCTCATTAGTTAGTGTGTCGGTTAACCATACACGCTCCACTAACGACATGAGAATGAAAAAACCACAACTGCTATCTTACTTAAAATCTACTTAATGAAAGCGTTTCCTCACCATCATTTTCATGAATTGAAGAAAAACCTTATGACACTTAGATATTTATGGTGTAAGTGTTCCTATCCATGTGAATTTGTCATAACCAAATTCACAAGACAAGGTTAGTGACAAATCCAAACTCATATGGACTGAACTTTCACAATCTTAATTTCTTGCCACTTGGTAGCACAGTTCCCACCATTGCTTCCGGGTTGTTATGCAAACCATTGAGAAGTCATAGAACTCACATATACAGTCAGCTTTGACTGGAATAGGCACAGAAACATAAATATGTCAACATGATAGGTTACAAACCTCAATTCGTGGGTTAGTGATTAACAAAACTCTTGAAACTTTCTCAAGATCTTTTAAGACTCCTACTGTCCTCTCGTCATATAAGATTCTCTTGTCAAGAACCATTTCTTGACAAAAACAAATATTTAAGAGTTAGTGCGGATTCTTATTAAGTTAAACACTTCATACAATTGGTCTTAGATGGTCTTTGTTTTATCCAAAACATCACAACTTACCAAGTTCAAATGTATAAGAGTAGAATTCATTTTACTCTACATTTGACAAGTGTTTTTAAATCTGTCTTAAGATTATGTCACTCAAGGCTCAATCTAGGAGTATGACTCTAAGATTTGATTTTGGAACGAAGTATGATTTATCTTTTGATTTAACAATTTCAATAATTCACGAATTTCCCCTTAGACAAACAAATGCACTAAGGTGTCCTTAGAGGATCAATTGTGACATGGTTTCATAATCACTAAGATGATCATAAAACACAATACTAAAGTACTTTCCCATCTCTTTAGATTGGAGAAACTTTTATCTTTCTGCCTAATTTGATTCTTCTTATTCATTCTGCCAATCATTCAAAGTTTTCCAATATTTCAGAATTACACTTAAACTTGTAAGCATAACCATATTTACTTAACTTTAGTAAATCATGACGAATAGTCTTATCAATCTTTGTGGTGAACCTGACCAGTGCACACCCTGTGTACCCGATCCCTTAGTCCTTTACATGAATCACATACATAGGAACAAGGACTTAGTCTTAATTTCCCAAAGATGAAAATTCTCATTCATCACACAATACAGCTTGCATGATTCTAAGTATCTATCCAACTGAAACTTGGGTGATGAGAATCTTTCCATATTTGTCACAACGAGGAATTTTGAGGCCTTGTAACTACAACACTTATAACAACTATGAATCGTTAACATGAAAGCATGCATGATGCTGTTCAATAACAACAAAACTTCTTCAAACACTTCATTCTAGCACTACAGATGGTCAACAAAGAATTGGAAACCTTTGAAATCCCAATTTAAGTCCATTTTGGACTAGGATTTCCTTATTGGGCTTAATGGACTAATAAACTTCCAAATTATCCATCTTGAACCTAGAACTCCCAACTCGGCCCTATTTGGACCGATATACATGAAACTTAATATTTTTGGGCCTTATGAGCCCCCAAAATATACTAGGTTAACTTTAATGGTGTAACACCGTAAATTTCAAAAACAATTTTTCACATTTTATAAAAACATAATTCATTTAATATCCATAAAAACATCAATGTTTGAAACTCAATCCATGCCATATAAAAATCCCAAGATCTCATAACATAAAAATCGCATGTGTGTACTGATCAAGCCGGCGCCTTCCCACGGTCATCACTAGTACCTGAAACAAATAACACCAAACACTGTAAGCACAAAGCTTAGTGAGTTCCCCAAAATACCACACATAACACATATTAGCCACTCGAGGCTATAACTCTGTGGGTCCGTGGACCCTACTCTGTGAACCCTCTAGTTCTATAACTCTGTCGCTAAACATGTAAATCATTTCAAGACCCAAATGGAATGAGATTATATAACATGGGCCCTAAATATATATATATATATATATATATATATATATATATATATATATATATATATATATATATATATATATATATATATATATATATATATATATATATATGAAAGGACAACTAAGGCCCATTTCACATGTAAAGTATTTACAGGCCCAAATGGCACACAAATAGTATTCAAGGTCCGTCGCACATGTTAATGGGTCAATGAGGCCCAATAAACATATACAGGACCTCTCACACAAAAAAATGGGTCACTAAGGCCCAATAACCTAGAAAATGATCAAATTAAATCCATTTGTTGGTTTATCATTGGTTTTAGTTCAAGTATTCACTAAAATAGCATAAAAAAGAACACATATAAAACCCATTCTCAGGCCCAATAAACATTTAGGTGGATCACTAAGGCCCCCTGTACGTGTCTATTATTTCCAGGCTCAAAAGGAATGTGAATGTCTATCTTGAGCCCAATATACATGTAAAAGGACACTAAGGCCCACTAAACATGTATATTATTTCCAGGCCCAATAAGGATATCAATATCGTTTTTTTAACCCGTTTGTTATTGTTTTGTTTATTTTAGCTTGATTATTTACATAATTGATATCTAAAGCCCACTTCTTGTAAAAATGACAGTCTTGGCTCAATAAGCCAAAAATTTGCGATTAAATCCCAATTTTGTAAGAATAACACTTTAGTCTCCATTTTTGTTCAAAACTTGTGTTGATGACTAGTTTGTGGTAAAATAACCTTTATAAACTCATTTTTGTCGAAAATATCATTTTGGCTTGGTTTTTGTGAAAATGCACATTTTTCTGGTTTTGGGCTTTTCCGACCTAGTTTTTGGAAAATTTGTAGAAAATTCATCGTAAGTCAAAATTTGGATCTGTAAACTCTGGAAATTTTGAAATTTTGTCTAGTTTGTTCATAATTTTTCTTAAAATTTTTGATGGCCTCAAACTAGTGTGAAATTGCTCACCATCACAGGTTGGTCCGAAAGTGTTTCAAATTTGATAGGCAGTTTTGTAAAATTCTCCAAAAATTGTAGAAAAATCGAATGAAAATGTGCGATTAGTCCTTTTAAAGGTATAAATCTGAAATTTATCCATGTAAAACAGTTTTCAAGAATACTTCCATTTGGATGGTCAAAACAGTCCGAGATTGGACCAAAACTTTTCTGTCAAGGGCTGTTTTGTGAGTTTAGTTTATAGATCTTTGAACACAACACTTATTTTTGCTATATCAAGTATACAAATCCCAGATCTACATGTTTAAATGTAATACTTGTGATAAAAAATACTTTTCTCAAGATTCATATGAAGATCCTAGTGATAAACTTCAAGTTTCTTAACATATTTTTAGATTAGTGAAGTAATCAACACATAATCACCAAATGTTTCAAAAAAACACACATAATCATGCATATACACATAGATCTACACAAATAAACTTGTATTCTCCCCCAAAAACAAGTAAAAACCAAAAACAAGGGGGTATGAACTCACCTTTTGCTTGGATGTTTCGGTTTTGAAGAAGAATGGAAGAAGATGATGTGATTTTTGGTCCTAGCAAGCTCCTTGGGAGGTTTTTGGGCTTAGATGGGTTCTAAGATGAAAGATCACGAAATTGCATGAGGTAAGAGGAGATTTTTGAAGTAATAAAAAAGTTAAATCATATATCTAAGTAAGAAATTACCAAATTTGATGATCTTGAAGAAGAATCTCTTGAAACCACCCATAAATCTCGAAAATTTAGAGGAGTAGAGAGGAGTTCTTGAGAGAATAATTTAGAGAGTTTGAAGTTGATATGTGTGTGTTTTTTTGTGTTCTTTGGCCGAGAGAAAGAGTGAGGGAGTGAGAGATATAGATTTTGACCTTAGTGATGTGATTCTTATGGATGTATGTTGGGTATTGCATGTTTACATGGTTGATTATCTTGAGGTGGCATGCATTAGTTAGCTAATCTCTTTTTTTTTTGTTTGTTTGGGCCGAGAATTGTATTAAGGAGGAGAACATGATTCATTTTGGCCCAAATCTTGATTCTTACTCGAAATTATGAGCCCCATAGTGAAGTTTTCGGCCCATTGGGCCCTTATTGATGATCACGGCCCAATGAAGTCTAATTAAAGAGATTTTGGGTCCATTAGGGCTATTGGGATTTGTTGTGGCCCAAATTGGCCCACATGGCCCATTAGAGGTAAACTAATTCGTTTTAGGCCCAATAATAAAATCCTAGTCCATAAAGAACTTGAACTGGAATTTCTAAGGTTTCCAACCCTTATTTGAGCATATGAGACATATTTGAATGAGAATAGAGTATAGTATTCACTTACAGTATAGGCTTTTACAATGGATGATGTTTATACGAGAATAGATTTTCCTAGCTAAAAATGCTAGTTGTGACAAGGGGTAAAAGAAATAGTTAATAGACGCACTAAATAAGATAATTATAAGATGATCCTTATTAGTTACTTCAACATTTGCGTAATGCATACGAGTCATATGTAACCAAAATAGGATAGACCTTCGAATAAGTGATCCTAACTCTAGGTCCACAAGCATACAACGAACATAAAGTAAAGCAAAGATCACAGAGTCTAAGTCTATGACACCCTAGTTACATATAACCGTAGTGTGTCCACTCAACAACTATTGACATACTAATAAAGACTTGTTTAGTTTGCACATAACTAATTTTAGTAACACAAAATACTCCTATAGTATTTTAAGTTTATGTTTTGTAGAAATGTTTTCTTTGTAGTAGTGTTAGTAAGTTTTAGGCATGTCGCAACAGCACTATCACTCCCGAAAACACGTTCACCATATCTCAAACAAATATAGTTGATCAGGCTATATTGATCCGAGATATGATTACATAACTGCTCAAGTTTAACTGTAGTATCCAACATCTAATTACTTTTGTTATGTTCTAGTATAATACTGTTTTGTAGAAGGTATGTGATTATGTATACTTTTAGTTAAGTATTTTAGTACTTAAAAAGTATAAACACTTGGTCAGAGTATTTTAATCCCGATGTGTTTATAGTTTGTATGCCTTTTATGGGTTGATATACTCGATTCACTATAAACAATGCTCTGATACCAATCTGTCACACCCTAAAACCGAAACGGCAGAAACGTTCGGGGTTGGAGGCCATCATGTACAATATCATAGCAATGCAAAGTAGTAAACAAGCAAAAACATCATTGATTGCATTAATAGTATAATTTAATACAAGTGTGTTATTTGGAAGTATTAAGACACCAAAATGAATAATCAAAATAAAAGACGAGTCGTGAACATGCTCCGTCTTCTCAAAACTTGTCAACTGAACCTGTCTACTGATGACCTGATAATACAAGTTATTTTGAAAGTTTAGATCAGCATTTAAGCTATTGAGTTCATAAGCATTTAGTGTCAATGTTTGTATAAGTTTACTTAAAGTGTTCGTAAATGTTTATATATGTTTGAAAACTCCTAGAAAATCTTATATTTTCTACTAGTATAAAAGTAGTCTTCTACCAAGACTCGACTGTTTCTTACGTTTGTTTCTTTGTAAAAGTGAATTTTTTTCCCAAATATGACTATCATTACCAAAATATAGTTTTACATTACCCTTTATGTGAGAAGATCACAATTTGAATGCAATGGGAAACTGTGTGTGTAGTACAGTATTATATGTAGTAAACGTTGTTGTAATACCTACCTTAAACCAAAAAAAGCTTATATATGGTAAAATGTGATGAGGTTGTTACCATATAAAACCCATTCCTAGGCCCAATAAACATGTAGGTGGACTACTAAGGCCCAATATATGTGTCTATTATTTCCAGGCTCAAAAGGAATGTGAATGTCTATCCTAAGCCCAATATACATGTAAAAGGACACTAAGACCCACTAAACATGTATATTATTTCCAGGACCAATAAGGATATGAATATCTATCCCGAGCCCAATATACATGTAAAAGGACACTAAGGTCCACTAAACATGTATATTATTTCCAGGCCCAATAAGGATATTAATATCGTTTTTTTAACCCGTTTGTTATTGTTTTGTTTATTTTAGCTTGATTATTTACATAATTGATATCTAAAGCCCATTTCTTGTAAAAATGACATTCTTGGCTCAATTAGCCAAAAATTTGCGATTAAATCCCAATTTTGTAAGAATAACACTTTAGTCTCCATTTTTGTTCAAAACTTGTGTTGATGACTAGTTTGTGGTAAAAATAACCTTTATAAACTCATTTTTGTCGAAAATATCATTTTGGCTTGGTTTTTGTGAAAATGCACATTTTTCTGGTTTTGGGCTTTTCCGACCTAGTTTTTGGAAAATTTGTAGAAAATTCATCGTAAGTCGAAATTTGGATCTGTAAACTCTGGAAATTTGGAAATTTTGTCTAGTTTGTTCATAATTTTTCTTAAAGTTTTTGATGGCCTCAAACTAGTGTGAAATTGCTCACCATCACAGGTTGGTCCGAAAGTGTTTCAAATTTGATAGGCAGTTTTGTAAAATTCTCCAAAAATTGTAGAAAAATCGAATGAAAACGTGCGAGTAGTCCTTTTAAAGGTATAAATCTGAAATGTACCCATGTAAAATAGTTTTCAAGAATACTTCCATTTGGATGGTCAAAACAGTCCGAGATTGGACCAAAACTTTTCTGTCAAGGGTTGTTTTGTGAGTTTAGTTTATAGATCTTTGAACACAACACTTATTTTTGCTATATCAAGTATACAAATCCCAGATCTACATGTTTACATGTAATACTTGTGATAAAACATACTTTTCTCAAGATTCATATGAAGATCCTAGTGATAAACTTCTAGTTTCTTAACATATTTTTAGATTAGTGAAGTAATCAACACATAATCACCAAATGTTTCAAGAAAACACACATAATCATGCATATACACATAGATCTACACAAATAAACTTGTATTCTCCCCCAAAAACAAGTAAAAACCAAAAACAAGGGGGTATGAACTCACCTTTTGCTTGGATGTTTCGGTTTTGAAGAAGAATGGAAGAAGATGATGTGATTTTTGGTCCTAGCAAGCTCCTTGGGAGGTTTTTGGGCTTAGATGGGTTCTAAGATGAAAGATCACGAAATTGCATGAGGTAAGAGGAGATTTTTGAAGTAATAAAAAAGTTAAATCATATATCTAAGTAAGAAATTACCAAATTTGATGATCTTGAAGAAGAATCTCTTGAAACCACCCATAAATCTCGAAAATTTAGAGGAGTAGAGAGGAGTTCTTGAGAGAATAATTTAGAGAGTTTGAAGTTGATATGTGTGTGTTTTTTTGTGTTCTTTGGCCGAGAGAAAGAGTGAGGGAGTGAGAGATATAGATTTTGACCTTAGTGATGTGATTCTTATGGATGTATGTTGGGTATTGCATGTTTACATGGTTGATTATCTTGAGGTGGCATGCATTAGTTAGCTAATCTCTTTTTTTTTTTTTGTTTGGGCCGAGAATTGTATTAAGGAGGAGAACATGATTCATTTTGGCCCAAATCTTGATTCTTACTCGAAATTATGAGCCCCATAGTGAAGTTTTCGGCCCATTGGGCCCTTATTGATGATCACGGCCCAATGAAGTCTAATTAAAGAGATTTTGGGTCCATTAGGGCTATTGGGATTTGTTGTGGCCCAAATTGGCCCACATGGCCCATTAGAGGTAAACTAATTCGTTTTAGGCCCAATAATAAAATCCTAGTCCATAAAGAACTTGAACTGGAATTTCTAAGGTTTCCAACCCTTATTTGAGCATATGAGACATATTTGAATGAGAATAGAGTATAGTATTCACTTACAGTATAGGCTTTTACAATGGATGATGTTTATACGAGAATAGAATTTCCTAGCTAAAAATGCTAGTTGTGACAAGGGGTAAAAGAAATAGTTAATAGACGCACTAAATAAGATAATTATAAGATGATCCTTATTAGTTACTTCAACATTTGCGTAATGCATACGAGTCATATGTAACCAAAATAGGATAGACCTTCGAATAAGTGATCCTAACTCTAGGTCCACAAGCATACAACGAACATAAAGTAAAGCAAAGATCACAGAGTCTAAGTCTATGACACCCTAGTTACATATAACCGTAGTGTGTCCACTCAACAACTATTGACATACTAATAAAGACTTGTTTAGTTTGCACATAACTAATTTTAGTAACACAAAATACTCCTATAGTATTTTAAGTTTATGTTTTGTAGAAATGTTTTCTTTGTAGTAGTGTTAGTAAGTTTTAGGCATGTCGCAACAGCACTATCACTCCCGAAAACACGTTCACCATATCTCAAACGAATATAGTTGATCAGGCTATATTGATCCGAGATATGATTACATAACTGCTCAAGTTTAACTGTAGTATCCAACATCTAATTACTTTTGTTATGTTCTAGTATAATACTGTTTTGTAGAAGGTATGTGATTATGTATACTTTTAGTTAAGTATTTTAGTACTTAAAAAGTATAAACACTTGGTCAGAGTATTTTAATCCCGATGTGTTTATAGTTTGTATGCCTTTTATGGGTTGATATACTCGATTCACTATAAACAATGCTCTGATACCAATCTGTCACACCCTAAAACCGAAACGGCAGAAACGTTCGGGGTTGGAGGCCATCATGTACAATATCATAGCAATGCAAAGTAGTAAACAAGCAAAAACATCATTGATTGCATTAATAGTATAATTTAATACAAGTGTGTTATTTGGAAGTATTAAGACACCAAAATGAATAATCAAAATAAAAGACGAGTCGTGAACATGCTCCGTCTTCTCAAAACTTGTCAACTGAACCTGTCTACTGATGACCTGATAATACAAGTTATTTTGAAAGTTTAGATCAGCATTTAAGCTATTGAGTTCATAAGCATTTAGTGTCAATGTTTGTATAAGTTTACTTAAAGTGTTCGTAAATGTTTATATATGTTTGAAAACTCCTAGAAAATCTTATATTTTCTACTAGTATAAAAGTAGTCTTCTACCAAGACTCGACTGTTTCTTACGTTTGTTTCTTTGTAAAAGTGAATTTTTTTCCCAAATATGACTATCATTACCAAAATATAGTTTTACATTACCCTTTATGTGAGAAGATCACAATTTGAATGCAATGGGAAACTGTGTGTGTAGTACAGTATTATATGTAGTAAACGTTGTTGTAATACCTACCTTAAACCAAAAAAAGCTTATATATGGTAAAATGTGATGAGGTTGTTACCATATAAAACCCATTCCTAGGCCCAATAAACATGTAGGTGGACTACTAAGGCCCAATATATGTGTCTATTATTTCCAGGCTCAAAAGGAATGTGAATGTCTATCCTAAGCCCAATATACATGTAAAAGGACACTAAGACCCACTAAACATGTATATTATTTCCAGGACCAATAAGGATATGAATATCTATCCCGAGCCCAATATACATGTAAAAGGACACTAAGGTCCACTAAACATGTATATTATTTCCAGGCCCAATAAGGATATTAATATCGTTTTTTTAACCCGTTTGTTATTGTTTTGTTTATTTTAGCTTGATTATTTACATAATTGATATCTAAAGCCCATTTCTTGTAAAAATGACATTCTTGGCTCAATTAGCCAAAAATTTGCGATTAAATCCTAATTTTGTAAGAATAACACTTTAGTCTCCATTTTTGTTCAAAACTTGTGTTGATGACTAGTTTGTGGTAAAAATAACCTTTATAAACTCATTTTTGTCGAAAATATCATTTTGGCTTGGTTTTTGTGAAAATGCACATTTTTCTGGTTTTGGGCTTTTCCGACCTAGTTTTTGGAAAATTTGTAGAAAATTCATCGTAAGTCGAAATTTGGATTTGTAAACTCTGGAAATTTGGAAATTTTGTCTAGTTTGTTCATAATTTTTCTTAAAGTTTTTGATAGCCTCAAACTAGTGTGAAATTGCTCACCATCACAGGTTGGTCCGAAAGTGTTTCAAATTTGATAGGCAGTTTTGTAAAATTCTCCAAAAATTGTAGAAAAATCGAATGAAAACGTGCGAGTAGTCCTTTTAAAGGTATAAATCTGAAATGTACCCATGTAAAATAGTTTTCAAGAATACTTCCATTTGGATGGTCAAAACAGTCCGAGATTGGACCAAAACTTTTCTGTCAAGGGTTGTTTTGTGAGTTTAGTTTATAGATCTTTGAACACAACACTTATTTTTGCTATATCAAGTATACAAATCCCAGATCTACATTTTTACATGTAATACTTGTGATAAAACATACTTTTCTCAAGATTCATATGAAGATCCTAGTGATAAACTTCTAGTTTCTTAACATATTTTTAGATTAGTGAAGTAATCAACACATAATCACCAAATGTTTCAAGAAAACACACATAATCATGCATATACACATAGATCTACACAAATAAACTTGTATTCTCCCCCAAAAACAAGTAAAAACAAAAAAAAGGGGGTATGAACTCACCTTTTGCTTGGATGTTTCGGTTTTGAAGAAGAATGGAAGAAGATGATGTGATTTTTGGTCCTAGCAAGCTCCTTGGGAGGTTTTTGGGCTTAGATGGGTTCTAAGATGAAAGATCACGAAATTTGATGAGGTAAGAGGAGATTTTTGAAGTAATAAAAAATTTAAATCATAGATCTAAGTAAGAAATTACCAAAGTTGATGATCTTGAAGAAGAATCTCTTGAAACCACCCACAAATCTCGAAAATTTAGAGGAGTAGAGAGGAGTTCTTGAGAGAATAATTTAGAGAGTTTGAAGTTGAAATGTGTGTGTGTTTTTGTGTTCTTTGGCCGAGAGAAAGAGTGAGGGAGTGAGAGATATAGAGTTTGACCTTAGTGATGTGATTCTTATGGAAGTATGTTGGGTATTGCATGTTTACATGGTGGATTATCTTGAGTTGGCATGCATTAGTTAGCTAATCTATTTTTTTTTGTTTGTTTGGGCCGAGAATTGTATTAAGGAGGAGAAGATGATTCATTTTGGCCCAAATCTTGATTCTTACTCGAAATTATGAGGCCCATAGTGAAGTTTTCGGCCCATTGGGCCCTTATTGATGATCACGGCCCAATGAAGTCTAATTAAAGAGATTTTGGGTCCATTAGGGCTATTGGGATTTGTTGTGGCCCAAATTGGCCCACATGGCCCATTAGAGATAAACTAATTCGTTTTAGGCCCAATAATAAAATCCTAGTCCATAAAGAACTTGAACCGGAATTTCTAAGGTTTCCAACCCTTATTTGAGCATATGAGACATATTTGAATGAGAATAGAGTATAGTATTCACTTAGAGTATAGGCTTTTATAATGGATGATGTTTATATGAGAATAGAATTTCCTAGCTAAAAATTCTAGTTGTGACATCATTCCCCCGTTAGAGGGAATTTCGTCCCGAAATTCTTTCGAAAGATAGGTCCATGAATGAGAGAATAGGTACTTCATCTGATCTTCGCATTTCCCATGTGAATTTCGGTCCACGCTTAGCGTTCCATCAAACCTTCACAATCAAATTGTGGCTTTGTTTTGTACGCTTTACTTCCCTACCCAATACCTCGACTGGTTCTTTGACGATCAGGAGATTCTCGTTTATTTCGATTTCTTGTAAAGGAATGATAAGAGTCTCATCTGATATGCATCTTTTTACATTCGAGACACGAACACAGGGTGTACGTTGTTGAGCTCTACAGGCAGCTGCAGCCTATAAGTCTTTGGACCAATCTGAGCAAGAATCTCAAACAGCCCGATGTATCGTGGGTTTAGTTTTCTCGTTTCCTAAAGAGAATCATTCCTTTCCAAGGAGATTCTTTTAATAACATGTGATCCCCTACTTGACATCCTAATGGCTTACGCCGCTTGTCAGAATAGCTTTTCTGTCGGTCTCGCGATGCTTGAAGTCAAGCTTTGATTTGGATTATCTTCTCTGTTATTTTGCAAATGGTTTCTGGTCTCATGAGAGTACTGGCGAGTGATATGCGTTTATGACTATAAAGAGTTTCGAAAGGAGCAAATCTTGATGCTCGTGCGATAGTTGTTATTGTATGAGAATTCAATCAAGGGCAACCGGGTATTCCATGACTTGCTGAACTCAAACACCCAGACTTGTAGCATGAATTTGAGTGGTTGAATGGTTCGTTCGCTTTGACTATTGGTTTGAGGGTGGTAAACAATGCTCGTGTCTAGCTATGTTCCCATAGCCTTCTGAAGTGACTATCAAAATCTTGAAGTAATTCCGTTATCCCGATCCGAGATAATAGATACTGATATTTCATGGAGTCTCTAAATCTCTTAGATATAGATCCATGCTAAACTTCCTTCTTGTTTGATTTCTGTATTAGCAGGAAATGGGCAGATTGGGTTAACCTATTGATGATCACCCAGATAATGCCCAGTTCAACTTGCATACCTATAAGCTTCGTCTTTCAACTCCGAGAGTTTTATCCATCCACGTAGTGTTTTCTTCGCGATATTCTTCGACTTTGATGCTTTCAAGTCTGGTCGTATGTAACGACCCAAAAATCACTACTAAAAATTTCTTTTAAAACATTACTAAACCATGTTTATAAAAACGTATCATAAGTCATAACATAATTTTCGAGTATTAAATTCAAAACATAATCTCATTATCAGAGTAAAACATTCCCCAGGCTAACTGACTATGGTGTGTGCACTGCAACCTCTCCGAGCTCCTCTTTTGAAAACTGAGTACCTGAAACCAAAACTAGAAACCGTAAGCACGAAGCTTAGTGAGCTCCCCCAAACTACCACATACCATACGACATATAAAGCACATACTGGGCCTTGCCCACTGCATCGGACCCAAGTCCGGAAACTACATCAGGCCGAAGCCCGGACTAACTGGGACCATGTACCCTGCATCGGACCAAAGTCCGGAAACTGCATCGGGCCGAAGCCCGGACTAACTAGGGCCTTGCCCCCTGCATCAGACCGAAATCCGGAAACTGACTGGGACCTTGTCCCCTACATCGGACCGGAGTCCGAACTAATTGCATCGGACCGAAGTCCGGAATTAACTGAACAAAGCATAACATAAACATATCAACTAACATGAACACACATATACTACATACTGCATCGGGCCGTGACTCGGAACACATAACACATAAATCCTGTTTGAGCTACGAAGGCATCGAACATACTAACTACTGCATCGGACCGAAGTCTGGAAACTATTGCTAGCTAAACGGGCCGACATTGTGGCCTTAGACCTGTTCCTATTAGAAGGAAACTCACCTCGAAATGCTGACTGCTGAAAACTCGAGTAAAAGATCCCCGACTACTGTCTCGGATGCTCTTCGACTATCATGACAAGTCAAACACTAAATCAAAAGGGGAATCTTTTGATGGGTAAAATGACCATTTTACCCCTGCTATGGCATGGGTCACAATATAGCCCAAACCCTCAATTCCTTCCAAATCCATCCATGGCCCCGCTAAAGGCCCACTAATGGTCCAATTTGCTCCTTTGGGCCCAAAGCCCTTTATTGGACCTTACTCAAGCCCAATGATAATCCTTGGTCCTTAACAAATGAATTCTGATGGCCCAATAAGGCCCAAGGACCCTAAGTCTCAACTCAGCCCACACCGAGGCCCAAAATGCAATAAGCCCAACTGACTGCGCTACGCGGGGCGTACTCTAATGAACGCTTAGCGTACTGGCCTGCTAGAGAGTACGCGAGGCGTACCTGCAATTACGCTCGGCATACTTATTCTGTTAAGACACTTTTCATTTAAGTGCTTAATACTCCGACTCAAGATCCATAAACTTAGATCTAGGTCTTATTCTATGCATTAAGCCATAAAGTCACTGACTTGGTGACTTTATATGGCCCAAACCAACCTAAACTCTCAAAAACCTTTTCTACTTCCATAAAAGGGATTAGATCTCATACATGGACTTAATAGGACCACAAAGGTCGAAACTTTACTGCTTCTGGGACTCATATGACTCTAAGGGAGGCAACCCTGGTCTTAGAAACGAGCTTAAGTCATAAAGTCCTAATCTTGGGACCAAAAGGTCCAAAAACTTGCACTAAGGATATCTAAGAGGTTAATCATCAAGATCAAGACTTTTTACCTTGCCAAGGTCCGAAATGAAGCACTTATCCCAGATCTACAAGCTCTAGCCTCAAAGGTTCCTCCTTGCCAACCTTCTTCTCTTGCTTCCAAGCTTTAATCCACCAACATAGGTTCTCCAAGGTCAAGATCTCATAAAATGGAGATAAGGACATTCTAGGGTTTCTTCTGAGGTTGGGGAGGCTCATATGGGGGCTAGAGTTTGAACCATAATGTCCTTTATATAGTGCTCAATCCGAAATTAGGGTTTTATGACTTTTAGCGTACGCTGGGCGTACCTCCTGGTACGCTGGGCGTACGCCTTGGACATCCGCGACCAAGCTGCCTCATTACGCTGGGCGTACCCACTCGTTCTCCAAACATGCATGGAGGGCCTTCCATGCAAACTTTTCTCTATAAGGGCCATTCTTGCCAAATCTTCAAAGTGTCATAACTCCTTCATTCTAGATCCGTTTCTAATGAACTTTATATCCACAGAAAGGTGGCGAGAAATCCTACGCTTCTAACAACATAACCCGACCCGGAAACTTCTCGAATAATAAATCCAAATTAATAAAGGACTAAAACGCGCCTAGCCTTGACCTCTGAAATTCCATAAACGAATATTTTAGAACGGGGCGTTACATCGTAGGTGTTTCGTTCTTGCTTCATGAGTAGATGAGTATGCTATTGATGAAAATAATGAAAAGGCTGACTAGGAGTGGTTGAGAAAACTTGGTTCGTAGGGTCCATGAATAGCATGGGAGCATTCGTTAGACTGAAGGGTATCACAATGCATTTGAAATGGTCGCGACGAGTTCGGAAGGCAGTTTTTTGGAATGTCCTCTTGTCGGGCTCGAAGTTGATGATAATCGGTTCTTAGATCTATTTTACAGAAGTAACTAGCTCCTTGGAGCTGGCCAAATAGATCGTCAGTCCGAGGGAGTGGGTATCGATTTTTGATACGGAGCATATTCAATTTCTTAAAATCGATATACCTTCTGAAGGATCCTTCTTCTTGAAGAACAAGACCGGAGCTCTCCAGGGTGAGAAGCTTGGTCTGATGAATCCTTTTCTCAGAAATTTTCTTGATTGTCTGGATAACTTCTGAATTTCGGCGGGAGTCAACCTATAGGGTGAATTGGTAATTGATGTAGTTCCCAGTATGAGGTCGATTCGAAATTCGACCTGTCTTTCTGGAGGTATTCTCGGAAGTTCTTCGGGAAATACATTCAGAAAATTGCATGCTAATGGAATACCTTGTATGCTTACTTCTTCCACAACATGAGCAAGGAAAATGTAGTTCTTCTGGTGCAGGCACTTATGTGCCTTGATGCACGAGATAGGACGAGGATTTGGTGCCAGGTTTATCACCATGGATTTTTTAGAGTTTCGTGATTGGGAAGGTGAAGGCAAACGGCCCTCTCGCGACACATAGTATCAGCACGGTGGGGGCTTAACCCAACCATGTCGACTATCACATCAAAACTCCTAATATTTACTGGCATTAAATTTATTTGAAAGGAATGGTTGTTTAGCGTTAAGGTATATAAATATCGTAGGTTGATTCGGTTTTCCCATTAGCTGTATCCACCGTGAAGGCTTCGTTTAGCTTCTGTAGTTGTCTTAGTAAGCGTTTGAATTTGTTACTAACGAAGCTTCGCTCAGCTTCACTATAGAATAAGAAGTAAGAGAACGAGTTGTTAGGTGGGAACGTACCAATAACAACCATTGGGTCTTGGACTGCTTCGCCTTGACCCCAGGTCAGGACCATTTCTGATCCTTCTGCTCCTTGATTGTTATCCTTGGGGAAATTGTGCCTAAAGTGACCGGTTCCTCCATACCCATTGCAGGTGTGACTGGTCTCATCATTGGTGTTGTTGTTAGGGTTGTTGCGATTGTTGTCGTTTACATTTGGCTGACGATTCTGGCATGGATAAGTTCTACAGAATTTGGTGGTGTGATTCTTTCGGTTGCATTTGCTACAATGCATCTCCCCGCAGGCTCCATTATGATGGAATTTGCATTGGTTGCATTTTGGAAGGCTTCCAGCATATGGTCTCCTGGTTGTTGGTGTAATAGGGGTCATGGTCGCATGAACAGCAACAACATGTTGCTTCCTTGAGAACCCTTGAGTGGGTTGTCCCTTTCTCTTACTTCCAGGATTTTGCTTCCTGCTCTTAAGCTTGGGGTTTAGTGTGCCTTGATAAGTTGTCACTTGTTGGTTCCCATGCTCGTTCCTTTGGCTGGAGTTTTCAATGCTATTCTCACCTCCTTTGGTGTTGTTTGCATTGATTTGTGCCATAGCAGCGGTTACAACCGCTGTTACAGCAACTTGGAATGTAGCAGAGTCTATCTGCAGGAGCGGTGTCTCGCGGGTGCGCTTCTTATTCCTGCGGGGTGGCATTTCCTTGCTGCACGTTGATAGTCCAGATCGTAAGTAATGATCGTCATTTCTGTTTGTACTCTATAAATTTTGCATCTTGTTGTATAATTCTCACTGCTTCGATCTACATCCCTATGATGTATTCGTGGTAGTAGGTAATCGTATATTTGGCACAATCGTTACGTCTATCCTTAAAGTATATAGATTGTTCTGGTTTCGAGATCCTTAAGTATCTAGCGGTTTTGAGGGTTTGGTTATGCATATAATTGAATTTATGTAGTAATTTGAAATAAAGATAGCACATAATTGTTCCACTGGTAAGTGCCATCTTAGTACACGAAAGAGAGTCATGTCAGATAGTAGGGGGGAAAGAGAAAAGGCTGATCCTAATTGTGATTGAAAGTGTCTGGTGGTGGTGCTGATGAAGTGGATGCACCTCGGAGACGAGCTACTTGTTGTTCGGTATCTTGTAGTCGTACCTCCCAAACTAACTATCTTGTTTGGGAGTCTCTTTTCACTTCTTGTGTTTGTCTCTCATCTCTCTTAATAGCAAACCGCATTTGTTCCGTTCGATTTGGGGTGTCTTGAGCTTGGTTATCAATACCTCGGGTGCACCGGGCCATGACTGGGAGGGCCCGGTCAGCTGTTCCTCTATGGGTAATGGTCGGAGAGACCTAGGTTCCTACCCTAGTGTGGTTGTATCCGCTACTGGTGACTCTATCTCCAAATATTGTGTGCCTAAGGGGGCATGGGGCCACCGAGGCCTACACGATAAGTCGGTACTCTGGCCCTACATGGAGAATTGATGACATCGGATTCTGCATCTGAGTCATCATCATCATTGCCCTCAGGCTTTTCCTCTTCGAGGTCCACTTGTTGACTCGACGGATCCATCTACAAGTTTTACTTCGTGTTCCTCCTCTGAGTCGAGCCACCCTGCTATTCCCTGACTAGGGAGATAGGGGTTTCCTGTCTAATGATACTTGTCTATAGTGTATTTCACAAAGGGGTATAAATGCTAGAAACAAATAGCATACCAATTACTCCTATAGTAATTTTAATTTTGTTTAGGTTTTGTTCTATAAGCTCTTTGGATAATTAAATGGTAAGTTTTTTATTCATTGTCCATCACAATTACTCCTGAACACATGTTGGTCATATTTTGAATGAATATAGTTGATCAGGCTACATTCACCCCCAATACGATTACATAACTGCCCGAGTTTAATAGCGATGTTCAAATCCTCCAAAGACTTTTATTGTTCTTATTGTGTTATTATTCTAAAATGCACACAAAGGTATGTATTTTAAATTATTATGTTCAGAGTTGTTTAGTCCCATTGTATTTATAGCTTCATATCCTGTATGATTAGATATGCTAGTTCACTATAAACAATGCTCTGATACCAATTTGTCACACCCCCGAACCAGACGGCGGAAACGTCCGGGGGCTTGTGCGTGACTTCATTTTGAAATATCATTACAGTGAATATAATTGAAACATAACATCATAATCATCACACATGTAATATTACAACATTCATTGTTTACATTGAGTATTGTATTTGAATATTGCATGCCAAAATAGTAAGAGTATGATGAAACAAAATATAACGCAATATCCATTAGTTTGTTTTGTTCATCCTGCTTCAACGATGTCCTGAGAATACAAGTTATTTTGAAAAACAGTCAACATAAAAATGTTGGTGAGTTCATAAGCATGTTTGTGAAAATGATTTGTATAACTTTGAAAACCACCAGAAAATCCGATATTTTCTGAAAAACTATTTAGTGTGTTCGTGTTAGATCTTGTATTAATGCATGTATGTTATTGATTATTTGACTAAAACGGTAAGGGAAATGTAGAGAGAATGTAAGAGCATGTAAAGGGAATGTTCCCAGACAACCCGATGTTGCCTATAAAAAAAAGGTCTTCCGTAGACTTCATAATGTTAATTCCTCTAAGCGAGCCGTCATAACCATAATAAATAATGACAATGTCACCTGTCTTGGCATCGTTGGACGCTAGTTTTGACATTGATTATAAGGTTTTCGTCACCCTAGACTGAGTTAGTCTAATTGTAGCGAACAGCTGAGGTGTGGGGTGTCTTCCCCGTATAGATCTATAGCCAAATCCTCGTTCTCTCTCCAACAGACTCTGGTTATCACTATAGGGTACGATCATACACTTAATAGTTGCTAACCGATAAAACTCACTAGATCCTTAATCAAATTTACGTGAAGAAAGGTATAATCTCATTCCAGGACCTATGATCCATGTAAGTGAACCACTAAGACATTGCTAAACTTGTAAATCATTTCAAGACCCAAATGGAATGAGATTATATAACATGGGCCCTAAATATATATGAAATGACAACTAAGGACCATTTCACATGCAAAGTATTTACAGACCCAAATGGCACACAAATAGTATCCAAGGTCCGTCGCACATGTTAATGGGTCATTGAGGCCCAATAAACATATACAGGACCTCTCACACATAAAAATGGGTCACGAAGACCCAATAACCTAGAAAATGATCAAATTAAATCCATTTGTTGGTTTATCATTGGTTTTAGTTCAAGTATTAACTAAAATAGCATAAAAAAAACGCATATAAAACTCATTCCTAGGCCCAATAAACATGTAGGTGGACAACTAAGGCCCACTATATGTGTCTATTATTTCCAGGCTCAAAAGGAATGTGAATGTCTATCCTAAGCCCAATATACATGTAAAAGGACACTAAGACCCACTAAACATGTATATTATTTCCAGGACCAATAAGGATATGAATATCTATCCCAAGCCCAATATACATGTAAAAGGACACTAAGGTCCACTAAACATGTATATTATTTCCAGGCCCAATAAGGATATTAATATCGTTTTTTTAACCCGTTTGTTATTGTTTTGTTTATTTTAGCTTGATTATTTACATAATTGATATCTAAAGCCCACTTTTTGTAAAAATGACATTCTTGGCCCAATAAGCCAAAAATTTGCGATTAAATCCCAATTTTGTAAGAATAACACTTTAGTCTCCATTTTTGTTCAAAACTTCTGTTGATGACTAGTTTGTGGTAAAAATAACCCTAATAAACTCATTTTTGTCGAAAATATCATTTTGGCTTGGTTTTTGTGAAAATGCACACTTTTCTGGTTTTGGGCTTTTCCGACCTAGTTTTTGGAAAATTTGTAGAAAATTCATCGTAAGTCGAAATTTGGATCTGTAAACTCTGGAAATTTGGAAATTTTGTCTAGTTTGTTCATAATTTTTCTTAAAGTTTTTGATGGCCTCAAACTAGTGTGAAATTGCTCACCATCACAGGTTGGTCCGAAAGTGTTTCAAATTTGATAGGCAGTTTTGTAAAATTCTCCAAAAATTGTAGAAAAATCGAATGAAAACGTGCGAGTAGTCATTTTAAAGGTATAAATCTGAAATTTATCCATGTAAAACAGTTTTCAAGAATACTTCCATTTGGATGGTCAAAATAGTCCGAGATTGGACCAAAACTTTTCTGTCAAGGGCTGTTTTGTGAGTTTAGTTTATAGATCTTTGAACACAATACTTATTTTTGCTATATCAAGTATACAAATCCCAGATCTACATGTTTAAATGTAATACTTGTGATAAAAAATACTTTTCTCAAGATTCATATGAAGATCCTAGTGATAAACTTCAAGTTTCTTAACATATTTTTAGATTAGTGAAGTAATCAACACATAATCACCAAATGTTTCAAGAAAACACACATAATCATGCATATACACATAAATCTACACAAATAAACTTGTATTCTCCCCCAAAAACAAGTAAAAACCAACAACAAGGGGGTATGAACTCACCTTTTGCTTGGATGTTTCGGTTTTGAAGAAGAATGGAAGAAGATGATGTGATTTTTGGTCCTAGCAAGCTCCTTGGGAGGTTTTTGGGCTTAGATGGGTTCTAAGATGAAAGATCACGAAATTGCATGAGGTAAGAGGAGATTTTTGAAGTAATATAAAAGTTAAATCATATATCTAAGTAAGAAATTACCAAATTTGATGATCTTGAAGAAGAATCTCTTGAAACCACCCACAAATCTCGAAAATTTAGAGGAGTAGAGAGGAGTTCTTGAGAGAATAATTTAGAGAGTTTGAAGTTGAAATGTGTGTGTGTTTTTGTGTACTTTGGCCGAGAGAAAGAGTGAGGGAGTGAGAGATATAGATTTTGACCTTAGTGATGTGATTCTTATGGAAGTATGTTGGTTATTGCATGTTTACATGGTTGATTATCTTGAGGTGGCATGCATTAGTTAGCTAATCTCTTTTTTTTTGTTTGTTTGGGCCGAGAATTGTATTAAGGAGGAGAACATGATTCATTTTGGCCCAAATCTTGATTCTTACTCGAAATTATGAGCCCCATAGTGAAGTTTTCGGCCCATTGGGCCCTTATTGATGATCACGGCCCAATGAAGTCTAATTAAAGAGATTTTGGGTCCATTAGGGCTATTGGGATTTGTTGTGGCCCATTAGAGGTAAACTAATTCGTTTTAGGCCCAATAATAAAATCCTAGTCCATAAAGAACTTGAACCGGAATTTCTAAGGTTTCCAACCCTTATTTGAGCATATGAGACATATTTGAATGAGAATAGAGTATAGTATTCACTTACAGTATAGGCTTTTACAATGGATGATGTTTATATGAGAATAGAATTTCCTAGCTAAAAATGCTAGTTGTGACAAGGGGTAAAAGAAATAGTTAATAGACGCACTAAATAAGATAATTATAAGATGATCCTTATTAGTTACTTCAACATTTGCGTAATGCATACGAGTCATATGTAACCAAAATAGGATAGACCTTCGAATAAGTGATCCTAACTCTAGGTCCACAAGCATACAACGAACATAACTAATTTTAGTAACATATAACCGTAGCGTGTCCACTCAGCAACTATTTACATACTAATAAAGACTTGTTTAGTTTGCACATAACTAATTTTAGTAACACAAAATACTCCTATAGTATTTTAAGTTTATGTTTTGTAGAAATGTTTTCTTTGTAGTAGTGTTAGTAAGTTTTAGGCAAGTCGCAACAGCACTATCACTCCCGAACACACGTTCACCATATCTCAAACAAATATAGTTGATCAGGCTATATTGATCCGAGATATGATTACATAACTGCTCAAGTTTGACTGTAGTATCCAACATCTAATTACTTTTGTTATGTTCTAGTATAATACTGTTATGTAGAAGGTATGTGATTATGTATACTTTTAGTTAAGTATTTTAGTACTTAAAAAGTATAAACACTTGGTCAGAGTATTTTAATCCCGATGTGTTTATAGTATGTATGCCTTTTATGTGTTGATATACTCGATTCACTATAAACAATGCTCTGATACCAATCTGTCACACCCTAAAACCGAAACGGCAGAAACGTTCGGGGTTGGAGGCCATCATGTACAATATCATAGCAATGCAAAGTAGTAAACAAGCAAAAACATCATCGATTGCATTAATAGTATAATTTAATACAAGTGTGTTATTTGGAAGTATTAAGACACCAAAATGAATAATCAAAATAAAAGACGAGTCGTGAACATGCTCCGTCTTCTCAAAACTTGTCAACTGAACCTGTCTACTGATGACCTGATAATACAAGTTATTTTGAAAGTTTAGATCAGCATTTAAGCTATTGAGTTCATAAGCATTTAGTGTCAATGTTTGTATAAGTTTACTTAAAGTGTTCGTAAATGTTTATATATGTTTGAAAACTCCTAGAAAATCTTATATTTTCTACTAGTATAAAAGTAGTCTTCTACCAAGACTCGACTGTTTCTTACGTTTGTTTCTTTGTAAAAGTGAATTTTTTTCCCAAATATGACTATCATTAGCAAAATATAGTTTTACATTACCCTTTATGTGAGAAGATCACAATTTGAATGCAATGGGAAACTGTGTGTGTAGTACAGTATTATATGTAGTAAACGTTGTTGTAATAACTACCTTAAACCAAAAAAAGCTTATATAAGGTAAAATGTATGAGGTTGTTACCATAGTAAACCGACTATAACACGATGATGAAAGACGTCGGAAGAAATGACATTTGGCGCCCGTAGACTTGCAAGTCCCACTGTAGCTAACATCAAGGTGTAGCATAGTCAATCCAATATAGATCTATACGCAAACTCATGCTCTCCCCCCAGGAGATTCTGGTTACAAAACATGACACAACAAAATGGTTGTTGTGTCATGAAGTAGTATCTCACATTATGTTATCTTGAAGCTTGTTATAGTATACTTGATGTAGTAATAGTATTTTATGTATAGTATTCTCTATATAGTATTCTCTGTCTAGTATTCTCTATTATAGTATTCTCTGTCTAGTATTCTCTGTTATAGTATTCTTTGTTATAGTATTCTCTGTATAGTATTCTCTGTCTAGTATTCTCAGTTATAGTATTCTTTGTTATAGTATTCTCTATCTAGTATTCTCTGTTATAGTATTCTCTGTCTAGTATTCTCTATTAGAGTGATAGTGCTCTCCTAAACTATACCTATTACAGTTTACTAGGGATTTCTGTAGTTGATTGAATGATTGTATACCTTTGCTATCCAAAGGTACTGAACTGATTTATAGTACTT
The DNA here is from genome assembly GCF_051521515.1 of Lactuca serriola. Taxonomy (NCBI): domain Eukaryota; kingdom Viridiplantae; phylum Streptophyta; class Magnoliopsida; order Asterales; family Asteraceae; genus Lactuca; species Lactuca serriola. Next base: position 241,049,727 of record NC_136408.1, read on the forward strand.
TTATATCTACATATGTATACATAATATATAATTAATATTTAGAAGACATTCGTACAAACAACCGAATACCATAAGTGCACAACCAAACAATTAACAGGAAGTAAGGCGAGTTATCAGTCCTAAGTCCTTAAACATAACTTATATAACTATACATATATATACATGCTTTTGACAATATATAAGTTTAAAAGAATGTTTTTTAATACATTTGAGGAGTTTAACAATAAATATTAATGACTTAATGCCAGTTTATAAAAAGATTTAAAAAAGTTTGTTTGATAATACAATTTAAAGTATAAGAAATCCTTTGTTTTAAACACAGTTATAAATAATATGTGATTGATTATATAACTAAGATGTTTTCTACTTGTATTCCCCCGCCCCCATAAAAGCATTTAAAATCATTTAAATGATAAGTTAAGGGGCATGAACTCATCTGTAGTGAGTAACTCGAATGTAAGATCGATAAGGATGACAAGTGTCAAGTGAAGGTTTGAGCACACACTAATCCTATTTAGCATATAATGAAACATATGTGTAACTAATTAGTGTTTAAAACATCTAATCATGAGATGGAACAACCTTAGGGAATAGAAAACACTTGTAATGAAGTGTTACACCACATAGGGTTGCATATAAGGAGTGTAGGGCCTCACATAGGAGTTTACGACCCAAATGGTAAGACTCCCATGAGTTCACGGCCCATGGGTTTACGACCCTATGAGTTTACGGCCATAAAATCATGCTATTTTGTACCAAAGTGTGTGTTAAGGTTTAATGGTCTTCCAAGAAGTGTTCTAGTTCACAAGCTTAGCTCCTAGAAGAGTTTAAGGTCAATATGTGACCATTTTAAGGGTTTACGTCCAAGGGAGATGGTCTTGGCCTTAAACACCCTTTTTTCTTGTCAAATGGATGTTTTCTAAGTGTTCTTCAAGTATTTCAAGTATACAACAAGCTAAGTAGAGACTACTTACGATATAGAAGCTTGAAAGGGTGTTTAAGGTCCAAAACACTAGTGTGTGTTCTTGGTGTTTCTTGAAGATCTAACCAAAATAGATGATTTCATGGATGAAATCAAAGTGTTGTACTAGTGAAAGCATTGTATCAACTAATTAAATGGAAAGAATGCTTACATTTTTGGAAGATCAAGATGAAGATCTTAAGATAATTGAGAGAGAAATCGGGTTCTTAGACTTGGAATGGAAGAGAAATGAGGAAAGTGATGAAATCTCTACATATAGCATGTGTTTATGTCCCACATGAGTTTACGGCCGTAAACTCATGGTGGTGTGGCCGTAAACTCCATATGATGGGGTCTAAACCTTGATTAAGGCAGAATAGGCTCAAGCAGATACTTTCTAATAACCGATCCTTGAATGTACTTTGCTTAGAACACTCAAACAGACTCTAAATAGTGCTAAATGATAGCAGAAACAAGTCTGACTTTGATTGAATTGAATGGTTGTACAAGATAGAAATTTTGAGTTGTCACAAAATTCCGTCCCGAAATTCAAGAATAACGATACAAATCATGGACTCGGAAAAAGATGAGGATGGTTCTTTCGTAGCTCTGAGCAGCCTTCGTCCTAAAGTTCATGATATGACTAATACCTGATCCATATATAAGCTAAGTGTACCCACCCCTATCCTCTATGCTTGAACTTGACTTGTTGCGCGAGTGGTGTTTCCAAAATAGTCTGTTGAGGGTGTTTAAGGAAGGTTACAGGTGAATACCATACTCCTCGAATGAGTACTTTCGGGGTTTGAGCGAGATGAAATTTCGAGGTTCGCATCTATTTTGTCGTTATAAGTGACGTGATTTTTGTTATTCGGTCGGTTTAAGGCAAAAGGTCTCTTCGGTGACACGTGGGTTTGGTATAAGCAGGATAACATTGTAGGATCGCGTGTTAAGTTAGCTCAGGAGGATTGTTTCGTTATGGCATCATTGTATCTGTGTGTCGACATTCTTAGTGCTTTCCGTGTTGACCTTGTTATTACTACTGCGAATTTTTTGTACTGTATTAAGTGTACTAACCGAGAAATTGTTCTTAGTGAACGATACTTGATATTCTGGTCCCTATCCAGTCCCTCTATAATCACTTGGTGCTTACAACTCATATATAATTAAGATGAATAAGATGGTTGACTGAGTGACTCTTCCCTAAATCCACAACCAGACAAGCAATAGGAAATAAGGCGAAATCACGCACTTTAAGTCTATTGGTCCTTAATTATATATGGCCCTACTATTTACACCAAGTTGTTATAGCTTACCAGAAAGAGTATTTAGTTCTACATAGACTATGTGCTTTGTTTAGACGAGGAAGAAAATATTATAGTTAGAATTTATTTGTGAGACAATTTCCTTGGATAAATGTAGGTTTAAGGAGAGATTCGAGCCGGAAGGCGTACCGCTGTTCTCAGGTGGTTCCGGGGTAGACTCTCTTGCAGTGATCATTAGCACTCTTACTTCATTACCAAGGTTCTTGACCAATGGACAATCTCTCATATAGTGTCCCATTTCACAACATTTGTGGCAGGTCCAACTCACCTCTTCAAAGGGGACCTGAGAGATTGGTTTTTCCGGTGCCCTACAGAAGCGGATGGTATGTCCCCTACTGAGGCAATTCTTGCAATACAACTTTAGACACCTTCCGACATGATGGAAGTTTCACTTAATGCATTTAGGGAGGGTTCCAGCGTAACGACTATCTGATGTAGATGTGTTTGGTGTCGTAGCAACATAGACTGCACCCGTCTGTTGTTCCTCGAAGGGTTCTTGTTTTGAATGTCTCCTCTTTCTACTATCGGGTCTTTGATTATCATCACCTCCTTTGGTTGACCCAAGAACAGGATCAATTATGCCTTGGCGGATCCCATAGTCCACCAAAGTTCGAGGAAGGCATTTGGCACTGTCAAATGTAAGAGGTTTTGCTACCAATACATTTCCTTGGATTGGAGAAGTCAGTCCCCAAATGTATCTCTCTGCCTTCTTGCTCTCCGGGGTAACCACTCCCAGGCATAGCGCAACTAAGACATTGAATCTGTCGGTGTAAACTTCTATGTCTGAGCCTACCATGGTAAGATTCCACAGCTCATGCTCTAGTTTCTGTACTTCACCCCTCGAGCAGTATTCTTCCAGCATCACCACTTTTAATTTTTCCCATCCCATTGTGTTTGCTATTGGAAGAGTCACTGACTTGACAAGGCTGTTCCACCATGTAAGGGCTGTGTCAGAGAAGGTGTAGGCAACAAACTTCATTTTGCTTCTTTCGGGGCACGCACATAACTCGAAAATCGACCTGGTGTTTTCGAACCACTGCATCAGGGCGATGAATCCCCCACTTCCATCGAAGGATTTGGGTCCACAAATCATGAAGTCTTTGTATGAGCACTCCCTTTTTGTGTCTATGGTTAAAGTTGTTGGTACGGTTACTCGATCCACCGGTACCACTTGCATTGATTTGAGCCATGACAGTTGTCACGGCGGCTGTTATTGCCGCCTGAAAGACAACCGGGTCATACTGAGGAGGTGGTGGTGGTGGTGCATTGTTCTTGTTTTTGTTCGACTTCTTCGGTGGCATCTTGCTGCCAACAAGTTTAAAAGACGAAACGAGGGTAAGTCCTTAGTGGTTAAAAATCGAGTGCATTCTGAATCAAAATTTTCTTAGTTCTGAGTGTTCCGTGTTCTAATGTTCGAAATAATTCATAACAAAGGTCTATGCAACATACACTTACGAATTTGATAGTGACCACCCTCTGAATGAAGTTATGGAATCTGGTTTACTGTTACTTAGTTGATATGATAAAGACGATAAACCTAACACACAGTGTGAGAAGTGTAATCACTAACTCACTAGATCATATTAGTTAGTTAATTATTAGTATGACGTATATGTTGCTCTACCACCTTGCGCGCCTCAGGAGGGGTTTCTCTTTTACTTATGATGGTCCTGAATTCGGCTGTCAGGGTTTGTTGTTACTGGGCTTTCTTATGGTTTTCCTATTCACTGTAGATCATGCTTCGGGTTTTACCACAGATCTCCATCACTTCCTGATGGAAGAATTTCATCCTCGTATGATTTCTCCTAGGAGTCCTCTTTATGAATCCTCTATGGTTCCTCCGTGATTCCTCTATTAGTGATTGTAACGGAGTGGCTATGTCTATCTAGGTTGTTCGCGCGAGAATGAGAATGTCTAAAGAATCTTATGAGATTAATTAAATCATTTCTTCTGTAGTTATTGATGATCCAAACTAGGTCCTCCTATAGTTAAGCAGTGCATGCAAGTTGTATATAACCAAGATCAAATAGACCTTCGAATAGAAGATCCTACTCTAGAACCACAACCAAACAAGGAACAGGTTGTAGAGCAGAGATCACCAATTCTAAGTCTATAAGATCCTAATCATATATAACCCTGGAAGCATGCACTTCGCAACTATAGACCTGCCAGTAAGGGTCTTTTAGTTTTCATATAAGTTTGTTATAGTGCCTAAAATACTCCTAGGGGGTGATTGGTACAGGGAATTAAAAATAGAGAAAAGGAATTGATTCCCTTTCTCTTGTTTGGTTGATACAAAAAATAAATAATTGGGAAATAAATCAATTCCCTTTCCATCTAATCCATTCTCTATTTTTAAAAGAGAAAAGAGAGAAAAGAAAAAAGAGGCGTGACCGAGAATGTCAAAGAAAAAAGCGGAGAAATCGATTTGCCCCCCATTCGAACCCCACTATGTGCAATCGGTCAAAATTTTGCAATCCATCAACACTCAAAAGGTTTCAAGCCGATTACCATGCAATCGGCCCACGTAATTTTGATTGCCCTACATACGATCGATACATAGGATAGAGTCTTCACAGCAGTGTCGCTTCATTCACGCATAGCTTCTTCTTGGGCGATTTTGGCATCATCTTCTTCCGACCGTAGGTATGATTGTTAATCTTCTTATGAATACTTCCAATTCAAGAATTCTAATTTCGAAATTGTATTAAAATCTTGTTATGATCGATTCTTCTTATGATTTGGAATTGTGTTAAAATCTTGGTATGATCGATTCTTTGTACCTGTTTGAATCCTATTTTTGATGTTAAAACATATTCATGACAATCGATTCTTCATATGTTAAAATTAATTATGTTTGGCAATACTTGTAGATTAGTTTTTTTTAATAATGTGACAGCACTTTCTTAGAATTTTTGCCCAACTTTGAACATTCATAAAATCTTCATAAGACCTTGGAATTAGGTGATTTTCTTTCCAGATTGTAGCCCTTTGTCTTGGCTATGTTTTAGGATCAAACAACAGCTTATTTGGCTAATTTTTGGCTGATTTATACAAGCCTAAACAGGGGCTGCTAGTTTTATTTTTAATAATGTGACAGCACTTTCTTTGAATTTTTGTCCAACTTTGAACCTTCATAAAATCTTCATAAGAGCTTCGAATGAGGTGATTTTCTTTCCAGATTGTAGCCCTTTGTCTTGGCTATGTTTTAGGATCAAACAACAGCTTATTTGGTTGATTTTTGGCTGAGTTATACAAGCCTAAACAGGGGCTGTTATTATTATTTTTTTTAATGTTTCAGCACTTTTTTTACAATTTTTATCAAACTTTGAAACTTCATAAAAACTTCATGGAAGCTCAGAATGAAGTGATTTTTTTTCTCAAATCGTAGTCCTCTGTCTTTAATACGTTTTTAGGCTCAAGAAAAAACTTATTTGGTTTGGTTTTGGCTGAGCTATGTAGCTCCAAACAGTTGCTGTTAGAATTTTTGAACAACATTTCAGATTTTTTTTTAGCTTTTTTGTCCAACTTTGAAACCTTATAAAATCTTCATACGAGCTCGGAATACGGTGAAATTTTTTCTCGATTGTAGTCCTATGTGTTGTCTATGTATTAGACTCAAGAAATTGCTTATTTGGTTTGGTTTTGGCTGAGTTATGCAACTCCAAACAGTGGATGTTAAGATTTTGTAATATATTTAAACATTTTGTTTTTTAACTTTTTTGTCCCAACTCTTCCTTGTTTGTATATATGTAGATGACACGAACACCATTGCAACAACGGATTGTACGAAATAGACAAAATGTTATGAGATCCGTCGTAAGAGCATTTTATGCAATGTATGTTATTATTCGTTGGTGGATGATGTATGATTTTGCTATGAACCGTTTAGAAAAAGCTACAATATTACGGCAAAAATACTTAATGAGTTACCATAATGGACGTGATAGTATTCATGATATGGTTTATAAAAGTGATAAAACAAGTGTGGTTAACATAAGAATGAATAGAAATGCATTTACAAGACTATGTGACATGCTTGAACAAAGAGGAGGGTTGAAAAATAGCAAAAACATGTTAGTTGATGAGCAAGTTGCTATGTTCTTACATGTACTTGCACATAATGAAAAAAATAGGATTATAGTAAAAAGATTCAAACGGTCAGGTGAAACTGTAAGTCGATACTTCAAGTTAGTCTTAGATGTGGTATGTCGATTACATAAAGAGTTCTACAAGAAACCCGTACCAATACCCGATGATGAAACCGACGAGAGATGGAGGTGGTTTAAGGTTACTACTAAATTAATATAAATTTATTTAATTCCAATATTAAAAAAAAAATTGTTTTATGTACAGGGTTGCTTAGGAGCATTAGATGGAACATATATCAAAGTTAAAGTCCTTGCAACGAACAGAAAACCTTATCGAACACGTAAGGGTGAGATTTGTACTAATGTACTGGGAGTGTGTTCGAGAGATCTTCAATTTATATATGTACTAGCTGGATGGGAGGGTTCCGCAGCAAATAGTCGAGTACTCCGTGATGCTATTAGTAGGCCACATGGTCTTAAAATACCTCATGGTATGATAAACATAAAATATAAAGCTACATAATATTATTATTAATACAGTCTAACTAAATATGTAGAATCTATTGTAGGAACATACTACCTTTGTGATGCGGGTTATACAAATGGTGAAGGTTTTTTAACACCTTATCGCAGACAACGTTACCATCTTAATGATTGGTCTCGACCACCTACAAATGCTAAAGAGTGATATAACATGAGACACTCATCTGCAAGGAACGTAATAGAACGATGTTTTGGATTGATCAAATCTAGATGGGCTATTTTACGTGATAATGCATACCATCCAATAGAATCTATGCCATGCATAATCATTGCATGTTGTTTGATGCATAATTTCATACGTACAACCATGACTGAAGACCCCCTTGATCAAGAAATCCCTGTTAATCATACACAATTTGGAGACGAACATGACAACATTATTTCTACCGTAGAGACATCGCAAGGATGGACTGACCGTCGAGATCTTCTTGCTAATACTATGTTCACTGATTGGAGTGCAAGGCGTGCTAACAATTAATTTATTCCATGTTTTTATGTAAACTTCATTTTCTTTATGTGGTGTTGATATTATGTTTAACGATTGAACAACTCTATTATTATTTCATTATTCTTGTTCATATATTATATTTATTATGTGGTGTGATAATATTTCTTTAGTTTGGATCTATTTATAACTTTAATAAAAAAAGTGTTGTTTAAAAAGAAATAAACAAGGTAATAAAATATTTCCATTTCACTGCATAATACAACCAAACAAGAGAAATGATTTTCAACAACATTTCTCTAGTGGATTCTCAGTTCTACCAAACAGTGTAATCAATTCTCTTTCTCTGCATTTCCATTCTCTGCTGCAATTCCATTTCTCTGTACCAAACGCATCCCTATAGTATTTTATCTTTAAGTTTTGTTCTAAGGATACTTTTTATATGGAGTTATGTAAGTTTTAGACTCGTTGCAACACCACTATCACTTCCACACACATGTTGGTCATATCTCAAATAAATATAGTTGATCAGGTTATATTTCTTCCAGATATGATTATATAACTGCTCAGGTTTGACTGTAGTGTCCAACAACTAAATACTTTTGTTTGTTTTGTTCTTACTTGTTCTTATTGTAATACTTGTTCTTAGTATGTATGCTTATTAGAACAGTTACAGTGAAATTCCAGACTTTTGGGTATAAGTTTGAGTATCTCAGGATTTATACTTAAGGAGATATCAGGAGAGTGGATGCACTAGGGTTTTGTGCAACTCTGTTATTCCAAAACTCCCTTGGTATTAGAGTTCATTTCGTGAATAAAATATTTTCTGCCCAAAATCCCAGGACTATATATAGGATTATGAACCATATTTATTCATTAGTTACATTTCCAACTAGAGAAAAGCCGAATTCTCTCTCACGGATCTTTGGGTTTTCATCCCAAATCGTGAGTACTTCTATCTAGTTGTATTATATAGCTTCGATTGTGCTTAATCACATCAAAATCATATCATAACAGCAAGATTTGAGAGTTTACCGCCCAAGAACACCTTAGGGAGTAAACTCTTTTATAAGAGTCAAATGGTGCCCAATGTCCCTCCAAACCTTGGAACTAAACCTAGGGACTACCCATGGCTTGTTTATACATCAAAAACATTAAGAATTAAGAGCTAAAAGTGAGTTCACGGCCAAGGATGTTCTTAGGTCGTGAACTCCATTTTAAGGTGCCAAAATGCCCTAAATGCCTTCATTAAGCCAAGAGACTAGCATAGCACTTTACCTTGATGTGTCTAGGACCCAAAACAATTAAAATACCAACACCTATAAGTGTTTACGGCCGCAAACACATGAACAAATGGTCCATGGGCCGTAAACTCAAGTTAGGGGTGTTTTGATGCCACAAACACTTCCTAAGGCTTAGGATTGAATTTAGGATGCTTCCTTATGACCTTTAGGACCCTCATAAACATAAATAGCCATGAATTTACGACAGTAAACTCATTAGGGCCGTGAACTCCTTTAAAACTCCAAAGAAAGTGATTTTTCTTCATCCTAGATTAGAGCTAATGTCCCTAAATCATTCCCTAGCCTTCGAACTTGCATTCCCACATGAGTAGCCATGAGTTTACAGTCGTAAACTCCCTTGGGCCATGAACTCATGGTAGTAAACTCATGTGAGTGCCTTTATACCTTCCTATGTTGAATCACATGTGATTCCAACACTTGGTCAAGGTGTTTCCTAGTCCCGGAAAGTGTTTCCTTTTATATAGATGTTATAAACACTATATTCATGTCAATATGTATCCTTATATGTCATTTAGGACTTATTGTGTCTCGGAACTTCATTCGTGGAACTTCTCATCCCTACACGCATACCCGTTAGAACCACTCACAACAGGTGAGTTCATACCCCTTAATCAATGTTTTAAATGATTTTAAATGCTTTAAATGGGGGGATACAAGTAGAAAACAGCATGTTCTTAAATCAATCATAGATATTTATAACTGTGTTTTCATCCAACTGATTTCACATGCTTCAAAATGTGATGTATGAAATGGTTTTCTATCTTAAAAATACCATGTTATCAAAAGTAGTGCGTTTGAAATGTTTATTAAAATGACATCAAGTCATTGTTATTTATTGTTCAAAACTCATAGATTTCATACAAAACCATTTCTTTTACCTTCTTGAACAAAGCTATATCTATACACTTATGTTCTTATATATGTATTGTTATTATAGTTTTCGTCCTTCATTCAGTTTTTCCCACACTCTTGTGTGGCAAGGGTGTATAAACCTGCTTGAACAATCAATTACCTTCCAGTTAACTATTATAGGGATAGTTAGTAGACAGAAAACATTATTCCTATTACAAGGAATTACACCAGAGTCAGTTCATTCATAAGTCTATACTATACATTACATGTTACATGAATACGTCTACATAGATACGCTTACATGAATACCTTTACGTAGATACATTACCTATATACACTTACATGGATACTTGTACCTAGATTCTCTAGGATGATTTAGTAGTACATTATGTGTAGATTGTCCTGCCTATCCCAGTTCAACGTGATATCTAGACAGGACTAACCATTCTGGAACCCACCTGTTAGCAACAGTGGTAGATGAACATCTACGGATGCCTACGGTTATTACTTACATTAGGGGTACCTTTACGGGACTAACCATTCCTTTGGCCTACTGTTCGCTATAGAGGTAAATGACCATCTACGGATGCCTACGATTAATACTTATACTAGGAGTACCTTTACGAGATTAACCATTCCTTAAACTAGCTGCAGCTACAGAGGAAAATTGAACAATCTACGGATGTTCAAAGGTTATACATGTCGATGTCGTGTTAATCCTAATACAAAAGGATAACACTTACATGGTTATATTTTCCTATTACTTTATTTTGTGATACATTCACATAAACGATAAGTTAGACTAAGTACTGTTTGTAATAGTCAAAAAGAAGGAAAAACTATCATTGTCATAGCAAAACATTCGGGTCTTGGTAGAAGACTACATTTCATACTAGTAGGAAATATGAGATTTTCTAGGGTTTTCATACTTATATCAACTATTTCATTTAAAGATTTACATGTCATTCATAACAGCCTTCCAAAACAAGACAATGACACTTAAATACTTATGAATTCACCAGCTTTAGGCTGATACTCGCTTTCAAAATAAATTGTATTCTCAAGTCACCAGTAGACAAGTACGATGGCCAGGTTTTGAGAAGACGGAGCACATACAAAACTCGTCTTATTCTGATTATTCATTTTATTGTTGTACATTATGAAAGAACACACATGTATTAAAACTATACTTTTAATGCAATGGATGATGTTGTTACTTGTTTACTACTTTACACTGTTATGATACTTCACATGACGTCCTCCACCCCGGAACATTTCCGCCGTTCTTGGTTTTGGGGTGTGACAATTAGTATACTTATCGTAAAATACTTATATTTTAAAAAGTATACTTTTAGTCAGAGCACTCTGGCCCCATTGTATTTATAGTTGTATATCTTTTACTGGTTGATATACTAAGTTCACTATAAACAATGCGCTGATACCAATTTGTTACACCCCCAAACCAAAACAGCGGAAAAGTTCGGGGTTTGAGGACGTCATGTGTAGTATCCCAACAATTGAATAATAGTAATCAAAGCAACCACAACCATTGTATTAATATTATAAGGTCTACTAATGTCCTAAGAATACAAGTAGGGTTTGAAAGAGTATCAGCATAAAGCTGGTAAGTTCATAAGCTTTTTGTTTTGGAAAAATTGTTCTTTTTCCTTTTGAAAATGGGTCATCTTTCTCCAGAAAATCCTATATTTTCTGATGTAGTTAAGTAAAAATGATTCTTACAAGTTCTTATTGTGAGTACTTAGTGTATACCAATTATATACAATCCAGATTGAACAAACAGTCGATTGTGTGGTTCTGCCCAAGCCCACAACCAAACAAGGAACAAGAAAAGAGGTGGCGGCCACACGTTTCACTGGTTGTCGGATCCTCATGTACATAATCCTGAAGTATTCACTAGGTACTTACAAAGTTAACTGTATTGGTCCTTTGATATCGGTTGAAAGTGTTCCTCAAGAAAATCCAATATTTTCTGAGGAAAAGTATGATTATTCGCATTCTTTCTATAATTTCTTGGTTCATACTTGTTACGTATAAACCAATATCGAATAGACGGTTAAATGTGTGGATCTGCCCTAAACCCACAACCAAACAAGGAACGGGGAATGAGGTGGAAACCACACATTCCACAGTTTACGGATATTCTTCATACGTAACCCGGATGCATAAACTGATGTTTACCCGAGAAAATACCATATTTTCCCTAAGTGTACGTTAATGATTATCTGTTCCCATTCGTAGAATATAAGTATCTACCATACTTATGTTGTTTAAGTATTGTTCTGTTTGAAAAACCTTTATATGAAAACCTTTACATGAAAACCATTGTATAGTAGTCTTATTACATAAATAAAACTAGTTGAATGCATGTTGTACGGTATACTAAAAGTGTTGTTAATACCCTCCTATGATCACCTAGTACATACGAGTTATAGAAATCTAGATCGAACAGACAGTCGATTGGGTGATTCCGCCTTAAGCCCACAACCAAACAAGGAACAGGAAATGAGGTGGAGATCACACATCCCACTGCATGTCGGATGTTAATGTCATATTACCCTAATGTACATACTAAGTTATCACATAGTTACTAACCCTGTTGATTGTTTGTTAGGTATATTTTTACGTGAACGAGTTGTTGTTTCACCTGTGGATTCTTATAACCATACTATGGACAATCAACATTAAGGCGTACTCGGACGTCGGGAAAAATGAAGTTTGTCACCCTAGGTTGACTGTAGCTAATAGTCAGGGTGACATATTATCACTCCTGTATATATCTATACACAAACTCACGCTCTCCCTCCAGGAGACTCTAGTTACAAGGCGACTCACATTGTAGTTCCCTCAACGAATTCACTAATAATACTATGAAAATCCATTTTGTTATTAACATGAAATCTTATAAAATAATATATTTTATTTTATTATTAACAATTTTGTTTCCTTTGTTCTGAAAACTGTATTTACAACGTTTATATCTTAACATGTTTATAAAGCTATCCACAAATCTAGTAGTAACTATGCTTATCATCTTTAGTAAGTTCTATGTTCAGTATCTACTAATGACAGGAAAATATAACAAATCAAATTATATTTTTCAACACAAGATTTCTTGTGCTTTTACTTGTATCCCCCCCCCCCTGAAAACATTAAAAACTCAGAAAATATAAGGGTATGAACTCACCTCGAGTAAATGGTTTGAACGAAAGATCGGTATGAGGTGTTGAGTGTCTAGTGAAGCCTCAAACACAATTAGATCATATTTATCATGTAATAACACATATAGGAGTCAAATTAGGGTATTGCACTACTATACATGATGGGAAACCAATCTAGGTATTTGGAAATACTTGAACTAAGTATCAAAAGCACATGTGATTGAGTGAGAGAGGTGTACGGCCACCTTAAGGGTGTGTACGGCCATGGGTGTGCGGCCCATGAGTGTACGGTGTGACAACCGTCAAAATTCGAGTCGGTTCTAGATTTGACTAGACTTAGTTGCACATATAGGCACTACACACACTAGACTTAGTAACAGGAAGCTAAGTTATAACCTACTAGAAACCTGGAAACAATTAGAATCAATGGATAGTGTACTTAGATTTCACATTGATATGTGAATTCTACATCTACTGAGCTGTAGTGACTATCCATATTTGGGTCACTCTTTGACTCGAACAACCATTCATGCACAACATGCCATGGCCTAGTAGTATAGATTAGGTCAAAATCTTGCATAAACTAGGATCCAACTAAGATCTAGGACTAATATACTTGACACTTACGATTCTAGTAAGTTGCCTAACTACAATAGGATATGCCAATACGATAATTTGAATGAAACTTTCAAGCTTTGTTATAATTGAAAAAGGGTATAAAACCCTAAAAATAAATTAAAATATTCTAATTATACTTCATTATGATGATGAATATCAAACAATATTCCAAAAACCTTAAAAAGCCAAAAATCCAAATTTATAAATCATAAAGCTTAAAAACTTTATAAAGTTTGGCTATAAACTTCCTAATATCAAATTTTATTAATCAAATTATGGATTATATCAATGAAATAAAATTTTAAACTATTATACAATCATAATTTTTTTTAAGTTAAAAACAAGGATTTTTAAATAAATCAAGAACTACATAAAGAAGAATTTTATAAAAATTCTTGGGTTTTATAAAAATGAAGAGGGAATTTATAAATTTGAATTTTTGGAGAGAGAGGGATATTATTCCACTCAAAAACCGGCCATCTCCCCTCTCACCATGCTCCCTCTTCCCAAAATTCAATCATTAGAACTTCTCCCTCACACTACCTCTTCTCTCTTCACTCTCTCACACTCCACCCTCCTAACACACAAACTCTCTTCCTCTCTCTCTCTAACTCACGAAATTCCCCCCATTCCTCTGCCAAATTTCGAGATTTAGAAGACCTTGAAGTGTTCTTACTTCTCTCAAGATCAAAACCAAGGTAAACAACAACATCTTCTCTCATAGTTCATGATTTTTACTTCCTCTTCTTCTTAGTTTTCTCTTCTTTTCAGATTCTATGCCTTTCCATGGCTAGAAATCCTTATTTTTCCCTTGTGGTTTGTAGATTCTCACCATAACACAATGCATGTGTTTGACATGGTGAAAATCCGGGATCAAACCCATGCAAGGAGTGAAAATGATGCACATATGTTCATGTGACTTCAAAACCAAGTATTACATCTTCTTCTCCATTTCTTTTGTGTTCTTACATGATCAAAAGCATTTAAACCATTTCTATTACATCTTGGATGCTCATTCACTCCATGCATGTGCTAGAAATCGGACCTTAACAAAGGCATGCATGATGTTCTTGTCAAAATATCCAAAGAATGCACTCAAAGCAAACATGCAATCTGCCAGATTACTTTGTTCAACTTTTAACGACCATAACTCGGTCATTACTTAACCAAATCATGATATTCTTTTTGTATTGGATAGTTCCATGAGTTAACTTTCAAACCCAACTGGTCTCACTGTAAAATATTAAATATCTGTTTTTCGGCAATTTTTACAAAATGGTTGCGCAAACAGCTCTTTTTCTATGAGCACCATTTTTTCCTTGCATGATCAATGGCCTTAAACCCAACCATAAATCCAGTGAATGATGGCTGAAATTTAGTGGCTTAAAACCCCACTGAATGGGCTACACAAATTCATGAACTTCAGCCACATTTACATCTCATGCACCATTGCATGCAACATTTCTTAACTTGTTTGGGTTCAATACCCCTATTTCCCTTCTAAATAAATTTTGAAAATATTTCCTTTTGAAAGCCCTCACATGCATGTGATAATCTGTAAAATACCAAAAGCTTTTATTATTTATTTGATTTATTAAAATTATTACTAGAAATCAAGGGCATAAATCACATAAAATACTTCCAAAGGTCAATAAATCCGGAACAAATTTATGGATGACCCTTATGATGGATAATGACCCCTCACTAAATTTCCTTAATTTTTGTTGCTGTTTGGTATGATTTCCGATTTTCTTTTTCTTAGGATATAATAAATCACAAAACCCCTTTAGAGAGTGTGAAAATTTTATATAACAATTTTCGCATACCTTACCTGTGATGGGTGACTCAGAAAAATAATTTCAACATTTTTCATCATTCCTTTCTATTTTTCCTGATTTTTGGTAATCATAATGGTTTTAAAATGGGAAAAATAGTTCTGATTATCCAAAATTCATGACAATTTACCAGAACATCTTTTTGTACAGTAGGAGGTTGCATAAAAAGTTTGAGGATTTTTCTCCACTGTAAACTATTTTTCTCTTAATTTCTAAAGTTAATTACACTTAAATACACATAAATACTCAAAACCGGATTATACAATATGAAAACCACTTTTGATATTTTTTTTCAGGTTATTTATACTGTAAATGATGTTACAAAAATTTTTGGTAATTTATTTTAACAGTTTAATATTATTTCTTCTATTAATGATTATTTAAAGGAATAAAACAAGGAAAAATAGAAATACCCACTGAAAAATATCTTTTATATTTTTCCCAGTCTACTTATGTATAATATCAGTTAAATAAAAAGTTTGGGTTATTTTGGAAACTGTTTTATATTTATTTCAATTTTTATTGGAATAAATGCTCAAAAATCATAAAATATAATTAAACAGCTTGGGAATCCATTTTTATATCTTTCCCAGCTTAGTATTGTGTAATATCAGATAAATAAAAATTTTGAGACCTTTTATCCTTTGAATGCTATTTTTCGTGAATTTATGTTGTTATAAAGACTTAAAAATTTGGAAAATTTATATACCAAAGTTGTAATTAATCGCACGACTTGTAGAATTTCGTTATTTCAGAAAAAGTGAAACCAATTAATATAAAATCAAATACTAAAACATAAATTGGCATTTCACTATATGTAGAATTTACTATATTAGCATTTGATTTCGACATGGAAACTCACTAGTGTGTGTTTGATGTCGTAGGATCCCGGTAGGAAGACGTTGGTGCATTCCGAAGTACCACTTGTGCCTACACGAAATATTGTGAGTATTCACCACTCCCCTATTTTCGGTTTTTAAATGTTTTGGGGTGGAAAAGCATGTCCGAAAAACTATTTATGTTCGTTGTATTTAATTGACTCGTATAAACTTGATTACTATATTTTGCATATTGTGAGTATTCACCACTCCCCTATTTTTGGTTTTAAATGTTTTGGGGTGGAAAAGCATGTCCGAAAAACTATTTATGTTCGTTGTATTTAATTGACTCGTATAAACTTGATTACTATATTTTGCATATTGTGAGTATTCACCACTCCCCTATTTTCGGTTTTTAAATGTTTTGGGGTGGAAAAGCATGTCTGAAAAACTATTTATGTTCGTTGTATTTAATTGACTCGTATAAACTTGATTTCTATATTTTGCATATTGTGAGTATTCACGCACTCCCCTATTTTCGGTTTTTAAATGTTTTGGGGTGGAAAAGCATGTCCTAAACTAGTTTTATGTTCGTTCTATTTATTTTGACTTGTATGAAACTTGGTTGCTATATTTCGTATGTATGTGTATGTTACTTTAATTCATGGGGACTGTATCGCGGTTAAGTCCCTGGAATCTCTAGACACAACTCATTAACTCTTTTGAGCCTATGGTTATTATGGATAGCGCTATCAGGAGGTAGACAACTCCTCACTCGCACGATTCGCTTGAGTGCATTTTACCATTTTCTACACTATGTTTGCGATACACATAGTAGTCAATAGGGCACGATTCGGTCATTAGGCTTGGGTTGTGAACTCATGAATGGAAACTTGAGGCACATACGAATCTTTATGCACATACGAAACTTGTATTCCCATGTTAGCAACGACACTTGTATACTTATTTTAGCAATGAAACTTGAATACTTATTTTAGCAACGAAACTCGTTACTCATTATAGCAATAAACTTGTTTATTAATTATAGCAATGAACTTTGTTTCTCATTACAACAACGAACTTTTATTACTGAAAACTTATATACATGCTTTAGCAATGAAATTGTTTGCTCATTGTAGCAACGAAACTGATTGCTCATTTTAGCAATGAAACTTGTTTACTCGTTTGAGTAACGAACTTTATCTTCCATGAGAATATGAATGTTGTATCTTATTCGGGCAACATACTTTATCTCTCATGATGACAAAGAACTTTGTGTTTACAAACGTATTTACTCATTTTAACAATATACTTTTGTTATTGGAAACTCTTATCAAAACTTTGATTTCGATTCATGAAACCAATATTATTTTCAAACTTGTGAGTACTCACCAACTATTTTCATAGTTGACGCTCGTTTTACATGCTTTTTCAGGAATCATCGAGTAAGTGGCACTTAGGGACACTTCACTTTTAGGAGCATTCGCATGTGCTGTATTTCTATTTTCATTGTAATTTCTTGTAAAAGTTGTTCAAACCCATTGTAAATTTGTAATGATTTTTAATACTATGGTTAGTGTTGTCTTTAAACTTTTGCTATGAAACCCTTTATACTGCCACGCCTCGTGTTTCCGCTTTAGCAGGGTGTGACATACGGCCACACACTCATGAAGAGGTGTGCTTTTGAGCTGTTTCTAAGGTTCTATCTAGCATCCAAGAAGTGTTCTAGGTCCCATGCTTAGTGGTATTACATGTTTGAGGCTAAAAATGATCATCAAAGTGGGTGTACGGCCCTAAGGGTGTGTGTACGGCCGTACAAAGGGGTGTGCGGCCATACACACTTCATTTACATGTCCAAATTGTCGATTTTTGGTGCATCAATGCTAAGATCATGTCCAACTAGAGATAGGGGCCAAACTTCACACTTTGGAGAGCCTTTAAGGTGTGTACGGCCAACCTTATGATGGTGTACGACAGTACACCTTCAAAGGGATGAAGAATTATGTTGAAACATGAAAAATCAAGAGGTCCTTCAAGTATAACGAGCTAGGGGTGAATTACTTACGTTTTTGAAGCTTTTGGAGGGTTCTTGGATGAAGATTCTAGAGAGAGAAAATAGTAGTGTGCAGCCAAAAGAAGAAAATTTTATTTTTAGGTCTTAAGGAGACCTTTTTAAAGTATATGTCCCTACGTTATCGTTGTAATTCTTTTTAAGAAGAATACTTAGTTCGCAATAACTTATAGCTCTGAAACCAATCTATCACAACCCCGACCGGCGCTGGAAACGTCGGCCAAAACGATGATAGGATGTTGGTTCATGTATATAGATTGAAATTGAATTTAGGCATACCTTTATAACATCAATATAACTTCTATTTATGAATTTATTATATAGTGATTTATCTTTTTAATTATGCTTCTCGACAGACTACTAGTCACCTCTTTAGCCATAGTTGTAAAATCATCTATTTACATCAGTTTGATTGGAATACATGTTTGAAAGGTCAACATCATGTTGGTGAGTTCACATGTTTTGTAAAACTTGAAAAGTTTAGTATAATTTTTTATGTCAATGTTTACTGTATTCCTAAACTTGTGCCAGTGGGTTTGTGTATGACAAACTATTTTCAAAGGGCTATCATAGTAGTAGTTTGGATAGTTAAGAATCTATATTTGATATTTAGGATCTTTATTTATGAATAGGAAAATATATATTATGATTTCATATTCTCTTGTGTCTTAGTTCTTGTTACATTCATTAGAATCATGTATACTTTGTCTCTTGTAGTCACTAGCTAGAGAATTACCATCCTAGTATTATTTTACTGTTTTACTTTACATGTGCTACTACTTCTTTTGAGACGTCCCTTACAAACTAGTAGTTTAAGTTTAACATATTACAATGACTTCCCATATTCGAGCTATGACTGTGTAGAGTAATCCCCGAAACGACGACGCTTCATCGGACGTCGAAAATAGTTTAGAAAGAGATGTCTTCTTTGACTTGCCGTTGGGTTGTAGCTAGAAATCACAAGTGAGAGTTTCAATCCCGTATACATCTATACATATGTTTCCTGCCCACTTAAGATTTAGCGATTATAGGTTGGGGCTAGCTAAAGTTTATTTATCTAAAATATGAGTTGTTTCTCATCTAACACTTGCTTGTGTGTAACCTCCACTTGTGAATCAGGATATATATATATATATAAGTTATAATATTCAGTTTTAGCTGGGTGTTTGAGTATTGTAACCACTAGGTATAAAGTTATCCAAAGGGTGACTATAGGTTGGCTAGTGTAACAGCTACGTAGAATGTTTCCCTAAATGCTTTATAAGCACAATGACTGGGTATGTATAATTTTTGAGTATTTGACTAGGCCTAACATCAAAGCATAATATTATACATAAAATTTGGGCAGGGTAACTACCATACATAGTATTATCCTAATATCCTAAGCATAATTAGATAACTAGTGGTATACAATTAGTAATAATTATGAAAATAATTGTAATGTGACATATACCCTCCCCACTTGGTAAAAGGTTTGAAAATTGTAAATTGGGGCCGTTGAACTCACCCTTGTAGCAAGAACCATTAATGTAGGGTAGACTCAAAGGTCATGAACTTGAGGATTGCTTTGATGGTCGCTTAGATGGTATCAACATGAGAATCCAAAGAGTGAGAGAGAGAGAGAGAGATAGAGAGAGAGGGAGAGGGAGAGAATGGTGATTTTGAAAGTGTGAGAAATGATCCACCGAAGCTTCCTATTTACAAGGGAATTTTGGAGCGCACGTCGTGGAGCGCACGGCATGCAAGTTGCACATGAACCACCTATGAGCTGGCATGTGTCCTTGTGACATCCCCATTTTCACGGCCAGAAAAGACCGATTTTGTTTATGCTTTATAAAAATCAGAGTTCTTATTTTAATAAAAATGTTGCGGAATTTGTTCCCAGAAAAACACGATAAATACGTTATTAAAACATTTTCGAAGAAACGTATTTTATTCATCTTAAAACGTTTGGGATGTGATCGTTAATACAGAAACATAAGCATAAACAGAACTTACAATTATTTACACTAGTGATCTACATCTCTTTAAATCTCTCAGTGTAATGTCACTTCATATCGTCATCTATGATATAAATAAACTGGAGTGGGTCAGCTTGGGAAACCTGGTGAGTACATAGGGTTTTCAACCCACAATAATATAATTATTATTTTTAAACATCAAACAATCCACCCAATTACCCATTCCCGTTATCCTCACATTACGTCCCTAAAACATCTACCACAAGGGACCTAGTCTAAGGACTATCATTGGGATGGACACTACTGCTAAGGGGATCCCTTTGGCAATGAAAGTCCTAAAGGCAACCATGTGGGGGATGGAGTACATCAGGTGAGCACACAGTTCACACAGTTCGAATAAACACACGGTTCAAATAAACACACAGTTCGAATAAACACCTACAGGTTGCGAGCCTGCTAGTGTTCCACTGGACTGTCTAGAATAGTCCGTGGTTATAATCTATACTCCGCTAGATGACTGGATCATCAATAACATCTACAACGAGGCCTCTCATTATTTTATTTTGTCACACAGCAACTATTACATCTACCCATGTTCTACCCAACACATTTTGTAGATATAAAATACATATACAGTTTAAATCATTGATAACATGTATAAAACGTTCATCCAGCATACATAGCAAGTATACAGATAATATACACACACAGCACGTAATTTATATATAGAATACTTCATATCTATGTGTAAGCTGAAAGTAACTATGCACTCACCTGAAAGGTGATGACTCAGCACTCGGACAGCGCTTCGATACTCTCAAAACGATTTCCCTTCGATAAAACCTAGTACCAATACCACTAGGGTTTAGTCTAACGATAACAGCGACAAATTAATTAGTCTAACTATTATTAAGCGTTAATAACACTCAATATAATTCATAATAATAGCCCAAATAATTATTTTAAGGACCTAATAACATTCCTATAATTATTTGAAAGCTATATTAAAAATTGCGTAAGCGTAGCACACTTACAGCGAATTTTATCGAAAACCGGAACTTAATTGGAGCAGCGTTTTGAAACCGAAAAACTCCTTTTTCTCGGGACTCCGGGAGCCTCGGGGCTTCCTTAGGGTGCTAGGGGATCACCTAGGCTGAGGGGAGGGTTAAAACCCTTAGAGAGAGAAAGAATTTTAGTGAGAGAAAGAAATTGGTGTGAAAAACTCGGAATGGCTCGCATGCTATTTATAGCCCCAGCAGCCTCGGACTACGTTGCGCGTCCAGCAACTACGTTGGGTGTAGTCTCGGATAAGAAGGCCAGCCTCGGTCCAGCTGTCTCGCATCTTCGTCGGATAGATAAGGCACAAGGGTACGCGGGGTGTACTCACCTTGGACGCTGGGCGTAAAGCGAAGGCTGCGTGGCATGATCCGAAGCGCGTTCCTTCATCAGCGATGGGCGGCCCAGATGCAGCCACATCATCAACCTCGCAACAGACTTCGCAATTTCATGCTTCAACTTTAAAAATTCATAACTTTCTCAGATGAACTCCGTTTTTGACGATCTTTATATCCACGCGAAGGTGGGAACGTACTCCACAACTTTCGTTTAGACTCCGTTGGCTAATTTTGACTCAATTTTAAATTTTATATTATTAACAGGCTGGGACAGGATTGGTCCGTTAAATCCCCATAACTTCTTCATTCGACGTCCGTTTTCGTCCATCTTTTTCTCGTTACGCTACTCTTAACGAGATCTTCGATTCCCGTTTAGGTCGTGTCGGCCTAAAACCGCTCGATCTAATATTCGAATGTCGGGATGTACACTTCTAGTCCGAAACTTCGAAAATTCATAACTTCTTCATATGAAGTCAGATTTGGGCGTTCTTTTTATCGATGTTCTTATTTTAACCTATTCTACGACTTTCGTTTAGATCGCTAAGGCTAAATCTCGCCCTATCGTAAATTTACTATTTACGTTTCCCGGTGCCGTGCCGATTCCGACACGAAACTTCGATGGGTCATAACTTCTTTGTTATAACTCGGATTTCGGCGTTCTTTATATGTACGGAAACCTTGTTACATATTTTACAACTTGGTTAATATTATTTATTCTAAATAACCTTTTGTCGAAAAGTCGTTTTCGACCCCTATTGCCTCTAATTGACTAGCCCGGATTTGCGGGCGTTACAATTATCTCCCCCTTAGGATGATTATGTCCCGGAATCATCAACGAAACAGGGCTCGTCATCTCTTCATCCTAGGTAATAATTATAACTTTTATATTCCTTCAAGTCTATCTCTTAGACTCATTGACTGTAAGCAATACTCGATCGTGCACCTGCTCTCTACCTCAGGTTAGACTCCAAACTATGACCTTCAAGTCACAAGCTTGATCCTTACTAGATACGAACTTGAGATGAGTTCTTTTATTACTACCATAGATCGATGTGTCATAGTCTAATGACCTGTCATCGTATGTTGCAACGCTTAGACTCAGGTCTTTTAGAGTTAAATTCTAAAACAGACTATGCCTTCCTTCATGTTCTAATGTGATATAATCACACTTTAACATTAGGCATTTCTGGATACCAACTTCTTTAACAACGAGCACAATACTTCTATTGATCGCTTTGATTTCAATCGTTTGGTTTAAGTCGGACGCTACATCAAACTTGGTTCTCTAAACCACGTAACCTACTCATTGTAGTCGGACTCAATGTGATATGACCACTAGGGTCGGGATAACAACAATCCTCTTAGTCATTACCGAAACAATGGTAATAACATACTTGAATAAAACAAAATCAATTACTAGTTTCCTGGTAACCTTGTGACTTTCCCTGATCCAAGTGTGAGTCTTGTGCTTCCGGTAGTATAGGCCTCTACTACCATTCACACCTACTCATACTCATCCCAAGTATTGTCCTGCAGTTTTTCCAAGTCACCATACAAGAAAACCACACAACAACTTAACACCTCAGATAACAAAACAAAGGTTTTATATTATTTCTTGAAACGATTACATGGGTGTTCAAGTTCACCCTAGATTATGCCTTTAATAGGCTACATCATATGACACTATCTATATGGCTTCTTCATAACTTGATCTCTATATATCCATCCTTACTCCTGATTCCTTGCATCGTCAGCTGCTTCGTCAAGAATCATTTGAAATGCTCTTGCCTTTGGTTTTGGCGGCACATTTGGCTTTGTAGCCCCTTCTCTCTTTGGGCAATCTTGCTTGAAGTGCCCTTCCTCGTTACATTCGTAACACACCCTTTTGTTGAATTTACACTCGTTGGCGTAATGCCTAAGCTTCCCACACTTGAAACAAGTCAGCCCCTCACCGCATTTTCCAGAGTGTTTCTTTTTGCACTTCTCGCACCATCTTTCTTCGCTCCCTCCTCTAAACTTCCTGCTACTGGTCTTGCTTCTCTCATCGGGCTTTTCAGACCCCTCAAACTTCCTCTTTTCGCCAACCTCGGTCTTGTTGGCGGCTCTTCCCTCGATCATCTCCTCAACCGACTTGGCAGCCCAGATAGCTGCCTCCAAGGTAGGTGCCTGACGCACTGGCACCGCGTACTCCCATGGTAATCCCTTTGCGTACTTATCAATTTTCGTCAGCTCATCCGGAACAAGACGCAAGGCAAACTCCATCTTTTCTGTGAAGTTGTTCGTGTATTCATCGATTGACATGTTTCCCTTCTTCAGGGTTAGAAACTGGTTCTCTAGCTCGAGCAGGTTTTGAGCTAAGCAGTACTTTCATTTGAATTGCACCAGAAATTCTGCCCATGTCAATTGCAGGGGCTTGTTGGGGCTCAGAGTCTTCCCCAAGGTATTCCACCAACGTACAGCGCCTCCTCGAAACTGACGCACTGCAAATGTGGTCTGTTGTTTTCCCTTGCAACCGCACGTCATGAAAGCTAATTCCATCTCCGAGATCCAATCCATGACCCCGATCGGATCCTCATTTCCAGCGAAAGTCGATGGCTTGCAAGTCAGAAAATCCTTGTCCTTGCATCCATTCCTCTCGAATTCGTCATCTTGGTTGTTTTGTCGAATTATTGGTGGGTTGACTTGACAAACAGTCCCACTGTAGTTTCCTTCCTCAGTCTGCCCTTCGTTCAACTCGAGCTGTTTGATCTGAATGGTCGCTTCCTCTCGATTTTGCTGGAGCAAACGCCTGGTTTCCTCCATTTGACGATCCAACATTGCTTGGATCACCGCTTGCACTCCGGCCATCGTTATTGGCTCAGCAGCGGCTACCACAACCGGTATTTGCTCAATCACTGGGGGTTGATCTCGGTTCCCATTTACATTCGCGTTTCCACTACAGGTCCTTACCATTTTGATCTATACACCGAATAAGGTGAATCTAGATCTTTACTTAGGATTGACGGTTAAATCATCCTTATCACTCCGAAGCATTTACATGCTAGTTCTAATATCGTAGTCGTATGTTTAGAATCCTAAACACATAAGATTTCCAGATCCGGTTGGCAACAGACCATAGATTCGAACAATTAACAACATATCATGCACAAAGCATTTAGCACATAAAAGCAATTTAGGCATCATTCCTCAAATAGGCTAGTGCTCACACCTCACAATCATCGCTTAGCATTCTAAGTTTAAGTCTAGAAATAAATCCATATTCCTAGTTCGCTTAAACTAATGCTCTGATACTAACTGTGACATCCCCATTTTCACGGCCAGAAAAGACCGATTTTGTTTATGCATTATAAAAATCAGATTTCTTCTTTTAATAAAAATGTTGCGGAATTTGTTCCCAGAAAAACACGATAAATACGTTATTAAAACATTTTCGAAGAAACTTATTTTATTCATCTTAAAACGTTTGGGATGTCATCGTTAATACAGAAACATAAGCATAAACAGAACTTACAATTATTTACACTAGTGATCTACATCTCTTTAAATCTCTCAGTGTAATGTCACTTCATATCGTCACCTGTGATATAAATAAACTCGAGTGGGTCAGGTTGGGAAACCTGGTGAGTACATAGGGTTTTCAACCCACAATAATATAATTATTATTTTTAAACATCAAAAAATCAACCCAATTACCCATTCCCGTTATCCTCACATTACGTCCCTAAAACATCTAACACAAGGGACCTAGTCTAAGGACTATCATTGGGATGGACACTACCGCTAAGGGGATCCCTTGGCAATGAAAGTCCTAAAGGCAACCATGTGGGGGATGGAGTACATCTGGTGAGCACACAGTTCACACAGTTCGAATAAACACACGGTTCGAATAAACACACAGTTCGAATAAACACACAGTTCGAATAAACACCTAGTACCAATACCACTAGGGTTTAGTCTAACGATAACCGCGACAAATTAATTAGTCTGACTATTATTAAGCGTTAATAACACTCAATATAACTTATAATAATAGCCCCAATAATTATTTTAAGGACCTAATAACATTCCTATAATTATTTGAAAGCTATATTAAAAATTGCGTAAGCGTATCACACTTACAGCGAATTTTATCGAAAACCGGAACTTAATTGGAGCAGCGTTTCGAAACCGAAAAACTCCTTTTTCTCGGGACTCCGGGAGCCTCGGGGCTTCCTTAGGGTGCTAGGGGATCACCTAGGCTTAGGGGAGGGTTAAAACCCTTAGAGAGAGAAAGAATTTTAGTGAGAGAAAGAAATTGGTGTGAAAAACTCGGAATGGCTCGCATGCTATTTATACCCCCAGCAGCCTCGGACTACGCTGCGCGTCCAGCAGCTACGATGGGCGTAGTCTCGGATAAGAAGGCCAGCCTCGGTCCAGCTGTCTCGCATCTTTGTCGGATGGATAAGGCATGAGGGTACGCGGGGCGTACTCACCTCGGACGTTGGGCATAAAGAGAAGGCTACGTGGCATGATCCGAAGCGCGTTCCTTCATCAGCAATGGGCGACCCAGATGCAGGCACGTCATCAACCTCGCAACAGACTTCGCAATTTCATGCTTCAACTTTAAAAATTCGTAACTTTTTCATACTAACTCCATTTTTGACGTTCTTTATATCCACGCGAAGTTGGGAACGTACTCTACAACTTTTGTTTAGACTCCGTCGGCTAATTTTGACTCGATTTTAAATTTTATATTATTAACAGACCGGGACAGGATTGGTCCGTTAAATCCCCATAACTTCTTCATCCGACGTCCGTTTTCGTCCATCTTTTTCTTGTTACACTAATCTTAACGAGATCTTCGATTCCCGTTTAGGTCGTGTCGGCCAAAAACCGCTCGATCTAATATTCAAATTTCGGGCTATACACTGCTAGTCCGAAACTTCGAAAAATCGTAACTTCTTCATACGAAGTCAGATTTGGGCGTTCTTTTTATCGATGTTCTTAGTTTAACCTATTCTACAACTTTCGTTGAGATCGCTAAGGCTAAATCTCGCCCTATCATAAATTTACTATTTACGCTTCCCGGTGTCGTGCCGGTTCCGACGCGAAACTTCGATGGGTCATAACTTCTTCATTATAACTCGGATTTCGGCGTTCTTTATATGTACGGAAACCTTGTGAAATATTCTACAACTTGGTTAAGATTATTTATTCTAAATAATCTTTTGTCGAAAAGTCGTTTTCGACCCCTATTGCCTCTAATTGAGTAGCCCAGATTTGCGGGCGTTACAGTCCTCCCTTTCATGGTGCCACATCATATGTATCTTGGTGGATAGGGGTGTTAGTAAACACGTCGCACGTTGAGTGTGGTTCTAGGCGTGGGAAATTTTTAAACTTTGAAAATCTTTATCTTTCGAATGCAGACTCAGTTTTATATCCATATAGGTCTTGACATGCACTACAACTTTCCTTTTGATAGTTTTGGATAACTCTAACTTATGCTTTTAACTAATATTTTATAACCATGATGATTTTACAAAATTCATAACTCTCTCGTGTAGATCCTGATTTAATGTTCTTTGCTTCAAAATTCCTACTTTATGAAGTACTAAATTTCTCCTATTGGTGACTACTGCTAAAGGTCAACCATTCTAGTTGTAGTTTTTGACGTTGTAACTTTTTGTGTGCGGTAGATTTTTGTTTACTATAAAAATCATATCTCTTTGATGCAAAGTCGTATTTTCACGAAGTTTATATTTTTTGAATTGCGGTAATTTGTTGGTTTAAAAATGTTAACATGCTCATAAGATGACATAATTTTTCACGCACTTATATTTTGAGCCTATTAGTCGACACAATTATGGACAAAATAGACTATATGAATTTATATGTTGAATGGTTATAGAGTGGTACAATTACTTGTTATTGACAGTGTTAGCTTCTAGTGGAGGTTGGCAACATATTTTCTAGGTTGTCACAAAATATGGATATTTTAACAAAGGCACATAGTGCCATTCTATTGAGTTTGATAGATGAAATATTGAGGTAGATCATTGAAGGCTTGGGTACATTGTTACATGGGCAGAGTGAGAGGACAATATAGGCATAAGATGATATGTTTAGGGTTTTTTTACTTTACTTTTGTGAGAGTTAGGATTCGTATATACCGTTGATATAGTTCTTTATGGAAGGAAGTGTAGGACCCAGATTTGTTGGGAGAGCTCATTCAGAGGGCTACAGGGAGCATTGGTTTCATGCTCAATATTACTAAGATTGCTCAACAAGTACATGGGAGGAAGTGTAGGACCCAATTTTTTTAGGAGAGATTCGTCATAGGGATACAGGGAGCATTGGTTTCATACATAATATTACTAAGATTATTCAGGTTAGGGACCTCGTGCTTATGAATGAGTCTTCAGACTTTCCATAATCAGTAGAGGATTTATGCATATCATTGTTGGTCTAATCTTGAGTTTCAGTTTGGGGACCTCGTGCTTATGAATGAGTCCCCTTCGAAAGGTGTCATCCTGTTCCATAAGCGAGGAAAGGTTGGCCCTAAGAATATTACACCCTTTAAAGTTATTGCGCATATAGGCTAGGTGTCCTACCGATTGGAACTACCTGAAAAGTTCACACAAATCCACAAACTCTCTGAATTTATGAGTTAAGAAAGTGCTTAGCTGATGAATCTCTAGTGGTTATGTTAGATGACATTAAAGTAAATGAGAATTCAAAATATAGAGAGGCTAGTTGTGATCTTCGATAGGATGACAAAGACCTTATGCAACAAGGTGGTAAGTTTAATGAAGGTTGTAACATCCCGGAATAGCAAGAGTAAAGTTGAAGGGCTAAAAGAGTAAAATGGGAAGGAGCGACTCGGCGAGTCCACGAGTGGACTCGGCGAGTAGGGTCACGACTCTAGTCGCGTGTTAAGTGACTAACTCGGCGAGTAGCATGGGTGGACTCGGCGAGTTGGTGCTGAGTGGAGAAAACCCTAAATTCGGAGGTTGAGCCCAATATAAGAAACATTATGTCTCCTCCCCAGCCCCCTTATCATCCCTTGAGTTCCAGAAGCCCTAATTTCGTGAGGAAACCCCATTGTTGAGTGAATTAGAGCTTGGAGAAGAATATTTGGTGCTTTAAGCTTGAAGATTGGAGGCTTGTGTCAGGAAGCTTGGGGGAAACAGCAATCTACAGTTGGTTGGGCTCATTCCAAGGGTAAGGAACCATTTCCTTAAGCTATTTTCTTCATGGGTTCATGTGTGGTGGTTGGTATGGTATCTAAAGTGAGATAGAAGCTTGGATCTGAGGATGCTACTTCAGATCTTAGCTTGTGATGGTCCTATATGTCATAAAGTCCCTGTTGATGAGTGTTTGAAGGGGATAATTTGTCCCAAACCCTAGCCCTAGAGTGTAAAGTGCCTAGATCTCCTTGGATTCACGTAAAGTTTGCCACTTTACGTGATGGATGGCCTTAGGAAGGGTAGATCTATGGTTTGGATCATCTGCATGGCTTGGAAAGCCTCTGTATGGATTCGGACCCGGTGGTACTCGGCGAGTCACATGGTTCGACTCGGCGAGTTGCTTGAAGATAGGCTAGAACTCGACGAGTTGGAAGAACAACTCGGCGAATTGGATGAAGATGGCCTGTGTCACACCCCAAAACCACGAACGGCGGAAACGTTCAGGGGTGGAGGACGTCATGTACAGTATCACAACAATGTAATATAATAAACAAGCAACAACATCATCCATTGCATTATAAGTAAAGTTTAATACATGTGTGTTCTTTCATTGTAATAAGACACCAAAAATATACAATCAAAATAAAAGACGAGACTTGTCTGCTCCGTCTTCTAAAAACCTGGCCATCGTACCTGTCTACTGTTGACCTGAGAATACAAGTTATTTTGAAAGAGAGTATCAGCTTTAAAGCTGGTGAATTCATAAGTATTTAAGTGTCATTGTCTTGCTTATGAAAATCTGTTATGAAGGCCATGTAAACCTTTAACTGAAAGTGTTGATGTAAGTATGGAAACCCTAGAAAATCCCTTATTTCCTATAAGTATGAATTGTAGTCTTCTACCAAGAGCCGAATGTCTTGTAAGTAAAATGATAGTTTTCCTTTAATTGTTTAGTACTAAAGTACTTAGTCTAACTCATCGTTTATGTGAAAGTATCACAAAATAAAGTAAACAGGAAAATGTACTATTGTAAGTGTTGTCACTAGGTACTAGGACTAACACAACATCGCATTAAGCGAAATATGTAACCTAATGAACATCCGAAGATTGTCCAGAAAAAGTAATAATGTAAGTGTCATCATTGGGTACTAGGAGTAACACAACATCGCAATAAGCGAAAGGTATAACCTAATGAACAATCGAAGATTGTCCACTTGTCCTCTGTAGCAGCAGCAGGTGGGTGGAGGGGTTAGCCCCGATTATCGATCTACCTAGTATAAGTAGTAACCTTAGACCTCCGTAGATGGTCATCGACCACTGGTGCTAATCAGTGGGGTTCGGAATGGTAAGTCCCGCCGAGCTATCCCATTGAACCGGGATAAGAAAGATAATTTACATAGTAAGTACTAATAAATCATCCTCGTAGTTCTAAGTACAAGTATCCAGGTAAGTGAATACAGGATAATGCACCTATGTAAAAGTGTTCCTGTATGGTATTCATGTATGTGTGTCCATGTAACAGGTAAGTATATGTAAACATATTCATGTATTAGGTAAACATCTCTATGTACTCATGTATCAGGTAATGTACTAGTATAGACTCATGAATGAACTGACTCTTGTGTGATTCCTTGTAATAGAAGTAATGTTTGATATCTTCAAATTATCCCTATGATAATTTACTGTAATATAACTGGTTGATCATGTAGGTTTATACAGTCTTACTACTCAAGGGTGTGGGAAACTGAATGAAAGGTGTAAACTATAACATCGATACATATATAAGAATATAAGTGTATATGCATAGTTTAGTTCAAGAATGTAAAATGGTTTTGTAAGACATCTTATTGGTTTTGAACAATAACTAAAAATGACTTGATGTCATTTTAATATACATTTCAAAGGTAAAACATTCGATAACAATGTGTTTTTAAGATTTAAAACCATTTCATGCATCACATTTTGTAGCATGTGAAATCTGTTAAATGACAAACACAGTTATAAAATACATATAAATGATTTAATAACATGTTTGTTTCTACTTGTATTCCCCCCCCCCCCCTTTAAAGTATTTAAAATCATTTAAAACATTGATTAGGGGGTATGAACTCACATGTAGTTGGTGATTGGGATGAACTGAACGGTATAGGATTGCTAGGTGTCAAGCGAGGACTTGTACACACACTACGATCCTAATGAACATATAATCACACATATATGCACTCAATTAGTCTCAAATCACTAATTGATAATGTTAAGACATCCTAGACATAATAAACACTTTATATAAGTGTTTTAAGCCCTAAGGATTGCATCTAAGCTATTGTGGGACAAGGTACTTGTGTTTAGGGTTCCAAAGGACCCCATATATGAGTTTACTCCTCATATACTAACACACATGGAGTTTACGGTTGTAACCTCTTGAGTTTACGGCCGTAAACTCCCAACCATGGGTGTTTTGTGTGTTTTGAAGTTCCAAATGATTCCTAGAATTATTCCAACTTGGTGGTTAAATTCTTGGAAGGGTTTAAGGTCTAGAAACACTCCATTTGGGAGTTTACAGCCCTAATGCCATTTCCTTTGGAGTTTACGGTCGTAAACTCCCTTGGAATGGAGTTCTTGTTGATTTCAAGCCTCAAGCATAGGTGGTATAAGTTCTAGGCTTTTATTCCAAGCATATGAAGACATTAGGCACACTTTGGTGCCCTTCATTCATGTTTACGGCCCAAGAACAAAGTCTTGGCCATAAACTCACTTTGATAAATGATTTTGATGTGCTTAAGGCCTTAGATTAAATGGGAACAAGTCTAGATAAAAGTCCTAAGCTTTAGGTGCCTTAAAAGCACCATTTTGTGTTTGAAAAGGGAGTTTACGCGAAAAATCTGAAAATTAACTGTGACTGCTAAAACTTCTATTGAAGTGATATAGTTTGTACAGAATAGAAATTTCGGGTTGTCACAGCCTGGAACTCGACGAGTTGGAAGAACAACTCAGCGAGTAGGTTGAAGATAGCCTTAGACTCGACGAGTCTGTTCCTGGACTCGGAGAGTCTTGTCGAAGAGTCCCAATCTTTTTTTGGTTGAGCTGTGAATCAGTGAGTCAAGGGGTGACCCGGTGAGTTGTGTGCGAGTGGACTCAGAGTTGTTGAACTCGGCGAGTTGGGTCGCAGATTGAAGGAAATGCTGAGCATGGGGACTGTGCGAGTCATCGGGTTGACTCAGCGAGTAGAGTCAGTCAGGGGTTGACTTTGACCAAGGGTTGACCAGTGGTTTCTAGGGGCATTTTAGTAATTGTTGGATATTGTTTTGAGTTCAGTGCCTTAGTGGTTGTCCAGTGGTGGAGATCGTATCAGTGATCGGAGCAACTTGGGTTATCTATTCAGTCGGCAGATTTGATGTGAGTTATCCTCACTATATCAACAGGGTCGAAGGCACCAAGGTCGGCCCTTTATCGGATTGAGATCCGGGTATTTGTTGTATGTTATTGCTTTGATATGTTGCATCCTGGTAGCTAGGATCGTATACGTTAGAGACTTGTTTGAGATCGGTATCCTGAGATGTAGGGTGATGCTATGCTAGTGACCGGTTAGGTCGGTATCCTGATTAGGATGATGATATGCTATGTGATCTGTTTGATCGGTTTGTTGACTGTGAATTGCTATATGATTGTGTGTTTATGTGCACATGGTTGTTGGACTGGAGTTGGGTTGAGGCGGGTCCTGCTTTGTGCTATAGGCCAAGATACCCAGGGCGGACCGGTTGTCCCGAAGGCCCAGTGAGCGGTCCGGATAGGCTGTAGGCCCCAAGAGGGCGGACCAGACATGCCGAGACTCGGAGAGTGGACCAGGGCGACTGAAGGCCCGGTGCGGGCGAACCCGTCATACTGTAGACTCAGAGAGTGGACCAGGTTGATTGAAGGCCCAGTGTGGGCGGACGAATCACACTGTAGACTCGAGGTATATGGCTAGACTCGGAGGGTGGACCAGGTGGACTGTTGGCCGGTGCGGCGGACCAGTCACACAGTAGACCCGAAGTGCATGGTTGTTCTGTGATTGGATATGTTATGGCATGTTATGCGTGTATGGTATGTGTGGTTGGTATTTTGGGGATATCTTACTAAGCTTTCGGGCTTACAGTTGTGGTTTTATGTTTTTCAGGTTCTTCATGAGATCGTGGCAAGGCGAAGGCGTGATCGTACCGCTCCTCGTGTTTATGTGGTGATGAGATTCTGGGAATACTTAAAATAAATTGTATTGAAAACTCTTTTGTAATAACTTTAATGGAATCAGGTTGTTTTTGAAAATTTTAAATTAGTTGGAATTTTTGGTCGTTACAAGTTGGTATCAGAGCCTTGGTTTGAGTGAATTGGAGGAACACTCGTGTGACTCCAGTCTCAAATCGAGGAGAGTTTTCAAAAGAGAATTAAAAATGGTTTTCAAAATGAGTAAAGGGGGACGCGGAGGTACGATCAGCTGGAGCCAGTAAGTAACCCCAAAATACCATACATGATATTTGTGTTTTGAGCGTTGATAGAACAGCATGCTAGTGATAGGCTAGGGATCTTCAGGATTTCATGATAATGCTGCCTGATTTGTGATGCCTGTAGCCTAGGGTTTCCTTGTGGGAGATTTCCAGTGTTCCTCTAGTGGTGAGGGTTGAGCGCTTGATTGTATGTTTTCTCTAGGGCGTTGTGGTAGTACTTCATACAAATATAGGTAGGTGTGGAAGGTAGTATGGGCCCGTACTACGGAAAGCACAGGACCCATACGCGTATCAGGGAAACCATGACCTCTAGGGTGGAGTTGAGAGAGTTGGTTCTCGGGATAGTGGGAAGTGTCTGAGATTTTGTGGTATTTTTTCAGTATGGAGATTCCGAGGCATGCTGGGAGTGGATCTGGGTCAGGATCGGGAGCAGGAGAGAGAGTTCTGGGGGTGAGTCAGTACCGCCCGAGGTTATTGGTCAGATGAGCACGTGCGAGTTGGATGCGAGGATTGGTGAAATCCTGCGTGATGAGATTGATGCGTTGTTCCGGGCTGAGTTGCTGGAGCTGTTTGGGTCGATCAAGACCGCCGTGGTTGAGTATTTTGATGAGCGCTATGCAGTTCTCACAGAGACGGCTACCGCAGCTGCTACAGCGGCTGTAGCAGTGGCAGGGGGAGGAGCTGGTCGGGGCTTTCAGTATCGGGACTTCGATAATACGAAGCCTCCCACCTTTGATGGAGTTCAGGACCCGATTGTTGCTATGAGGTGGTTATCGGACGTGGAGGGGTGTTTCTTCACGTGTTCATGCCCTGCTGATTAGAGGATGAGGTGTGCTCTGAACCTGTTGAGGCTCGGGGCGAAGGATTGGTGGAGGTTGACCACGGGGTCATATTCAGATGCGCAGAGGGCTGCGGTTTCATGGGATCAGTTCAGAGAGATGTTCAACACTCGTTATGTCCTGCAAGTTAAGTGAGAGAGATTGGCTCAGGAGTTCCTTGAGCTGAAGCAGGATTCGGAGTCGGTGACTAAGATCACCAGGATGTTCACTGAGAGGGCGATGTTCTGCCCAGAGTTCGCTTTGGAGCAGGCTCAGATGTCTCGATATCTGAGCATGCTCAAGAGGGACATCAGGCAGTTTGTGTCTACGTAGAGGTGCGAGACCTTGTTGGAGTTGCAGGAGGCCGCCAGGCGGCGTGAGTTAGAGATTGAGTTGCAGTTGCACGAGCTGAGGCAGGCTCCGGTGCAGTGGAAACCGGCGCCGAAACGGTCCAAGACCGTTGATGCTAGAGTGGGAGATCTGAGCAGCCACACCTGTGGGAAGTGTGGGAGGGGTCACACCGGAGTTTGTAGGTCCGGTGGTGCATGCCGCAAGTGCGGAAAGGAGGGGCACTATGTGAGGGATTGTCCGAAGTCAGCACCGGTTCGGGATTTGAGGATTTGTTACCATTGTCATCAGGTTGGACATTTGAGGGTCAACTGTCCACAGCTTGCTGCAGGACCGGTGCAGGCTCCAGCACCGGCCACTTTGAGGATCACAGGTGGAGGTCAGGGTGGAGCGGAGCCCCCAAGGGCTCGGGGTCGTGCTTTTCAGCTTACAGCAGAGGAGATCAGAGAGCAGTGTCGGATGCAGTTGCGGGTATTTTTCTTCCTTGATGTCTTGTTATCTTGTGATTATTGTGGAGTATTGTTTATGTGCTAGTATCTTTGTGTGGTTCTCGGTGTGGTATTCGTTGTTCTTTGAGGGTTATGGCATGGCTATGGGTTAGTATTGGGAATTTCGTGGTTATCATTTATGAGGGGTTGTTAGTGGAAACCTAGCATTGGTCT
The DNA here is from genome assembly GCF_051521515.1 of Lactuca serriola. NCBI lineage: Eukaryota > Viridiplantae > Streptophyta > Magnoliopsida > Asterales > Asteraceae > Lactuca > Lactuca serriola. The sequence goes on from NC_136408.1 coordinate 241,084,596, forward strand.
GAAGGCCGGGTAACATCTGCTTTCTGGGGAGTGGTTAGCTGCGGATTGAGTTTCTTTCGAGCGGGTTAATTTGTGTTGATATGGGATTTTGTTAAGGTTGTTTATGCTTGTGGGAAGCAGTCCGCATGTAAGTGTTGGTTTTGTGCAGGGTTGTTTGGGTAGTCGGTAATGGCGACTGGTGTTTGATAGTCAGTGCTACAAGTGCGGGAGAATTGGAAAATTCTCCGGAAGATTGATGAGCATTTGAGGGTGCTTAGCTATTGGGATTCAGTAGTGTTCTGTCAGCCCAGAGTGTAGGCTAGTAGGAGCAAGTGTCGGGCATGCGGGGCGGGATACAGACCTAGGGCATTTGATTATGGAGGGCCTGGGGATCAGGCCGGGATCGATTATGTGTGATGGAGATAGAGTTCGGAACCCCTAGTGGGCTAGAACGGTATGCATGGGAGGATTTCCCGGAGAGATAGCTCGGAATGATGAGTGCTAGTTAAGCGGTCCGGATAGACTGAAGGCCGGTAGGCGTACCAGTCAGGCCGAAGGCTCGGAGAACGGTCCAGCTAAACTGAAGGCACTGAGAGTGGTCCAGATTGGCTGAAGGTTCTGAGAGTGGTCCAGATTGGCTGAAGGCCTGGTGAGGCGGTCCAGTCATACTAAAGACTCTGCAGGCGTTGTTAGATCGGTTCGAGGATATGGATTGTGTTTATGCGGCATGATAGCATTAGAAGGTCTAGCCCCGGGTAGTGATCTTGATTAGTTGAGATAGTGCATGGGCTTGAGAGTCCCTGCGATCATAGTCAGAGCATGTGTGCGGTTACGCTATGAAGGAGCGGTGTAGCGTTCGGCGAGCACCGTGGCACTTGTCAGAGTGACAATGCGGCCGAGTGGGTTTCCTTGGCAAAGGAAAGAGAGAGGAGTGTAACTCCGAGAGGGAGTGCAAATTCACGGAAGTGAAAGCGGAAGAGCAGAATTATGATTATAGTGATCCAATTATGGGCTTTGAGCAGCATGATTGCGGCAGTGGCATGGAATCACATCCGGTTTGGGATGTCTGTTGAGGTCGCGGAAGGAATTCTGCGGGTGTAGAGCCAAGAGGCTCGGAAAGGATGCAGGGAGGGAGTCTTGGGCTCTCAGTGTGATTCTGAACAGGAAATTGTGTATGTAGTAGTGGTTCATCCTAGGGGATGTTTGGAGTTGTCATAGGTGTATCGGGTTTTCCCAACCTGAGGGTGCTAGAGCTAGTTCAGCATGTGTATGTGATTGCAAGAGGAGAACTCATGGGAGTTGGTCTGAAGAATGTGTCTTTCTGTCAGCAGAATGGTTAGAGTTGGACTCGGATCGGGAATCCGGTGGTGCATGGTTATTTTCTAGCTCATATGGGCCGAGTGATGGTTGTGATTTGGAGCAGTGTTGCATCATGAGTAGTACTCAGTTGTTAAGTGGAGTTAACAGAGGGTAAAGCCGCTGGCCGGCTTAAGACGGTGGTCAGGACAGCGTAAGAAAGGAGAAAGTGAGTTCGAGTTTCGATGGTTGTGCCTTGAGGAAACTGGTCTGGTCAATTCCAGGTGGCACGTTGCGGGAGTATTTCTAAGAGTTGAGTTGCTGCAGGCTTCGAGGACGAAGCCTAATGTAAGTGGGGGAGAATTGTAACATCCTGGAATAGCAAGAGTAAAGTTGAAGGGATAAAAGAGTAAAATGGGAAGGAGCGACTCGGCGAGTCCACGAGTGGACTCGGCGAGTAGGGTCGCGACTCTAGTCGCGTGTTAAGTGACCAACTCGGCGAGTAGCATGGGTGGACTCGGCGAGTTGGTGCTGTGTGGAGAAAACCCTAAATCCGGAGGTTGAGCCCTATATAAAGAACATTATGTCTCCTCCCCAGCCCCCTTATCATCCCTTGAGTTCCAGAAGCCCTAATTTCGTGAGGAAACCCCATTGTTGAGTGAATTAGAGCTTGGAGAAGAATATTTGGTGCTTTAAGCTTGAAGATTGGAGGCTTGTGTCAGGAAGCTTGGGGGAAACAGCAATCTACAGTTGGTTGGGCTCATTCCAAGGGTAAGGAACCATTTCCTTAAGCTATTTTCTTCAAGGGTTCATGTGTGGTGGTTGGTATGGCATCTAAAGTGAGATAGAAGCTTGGATCTGAGGATGCTACTTCAGATCTTAGCTTGTGATGGTCCTATATGTCATAAAGTCCCTGTTGATGAGTGTTTGAAGGGGATAATTTGTCCCAAACCCTAACCCTAGAGTGTAAAGTGCCTAGATCTCCTTGGATTCACGTACAGTTTGCCACTTTACGTGATGGATGGCCTTAGAAAGGGTAGATCTATGGTTTGGATCATCTGCATGGCTTGGAAAGCCTCTGTATGGATTCGGACCCGGTAGTACTCGGCGAGTCACATGGGTCGACTCGGCGAGCTGCTTGAAGATAGGCTGGAACTCGACGAGTTGGAAGAACAACTCGGCGAGTTGGATGAAGATGGCCTGGAAGTCGACGAGTTGGAAGAACAACTCGGCGAGTAGGTTGAAGATAGCCTTAGACTCGACGAGTCTGTTCTTGGACTCGGAGAGTCTTGTCGAAGAGTCCCAATCTTTTTTTGGTTGAGCCGTGAATCGGTGAGTCAAGGGGTGACTCGGTGAGTTGTATGCGAGTGGACTCAGAGTTGTTGAACTCGGTGAGTCTCGGGGTGACTCGGCGAGTTGGGTCGCGGATTGAAGGAAATGCTGAGCATGGGGACTCGGCGAGTCATCGGGTTGACTCGGTGAGTAGAGTCAGTCAGGGGTTGACTTTGACCAAGGGTTGACCAGTGGTTTCCAGGGGCATTTTAGTAATTGTTGGATATTGTTTTGAGTTCAGTGCCTTGGTGGTTGTCCAGTGGTGGAGATCGTATCAGTGATCGGAGCAGCTTGGGTTATCTATTCAGTCGGCAGTTTTGATGTGAGTTATCCTCACTATATCAACAGGGTCTAAGGCACCAAGGCCGGCCCTTTATCGGATTGAGATCCGGGTATTTGTTGTATGTTATTGCTTTGATATGTTGCATCCTGGTAGCTAGGATGGTATACGTTAGAGACTTGTTTGAGATCGGTATCCTGAGATGTAGGGTGATGCTATGCTAGTGACCGGTTAGGTCGGTATCGTGATTAGGATGATGATATGCTATGTGATCTGTTTGATCGGTTTGTTGACTGTGAATTGTTATATGATTGTGTGTTTATGTGCACATGGTTGTTGGACTGGAGTTGGGTTGAGGCGGGTCCTGCTTTGCGCTGTAGGCCAAGATACCCAGGGCGGACCGGTTGTCCCGAAGGCCCAGGGAGCGGTCCGGATAGGCTGTAGGCCCCAAGAGGGCGGACCAGACATGCCGAGGCTCGGAGGGTGGACCAGGCCGACTGAAGGCCCGGTGCGGGCGGACCAGTCATACTGTAGACTCGGAGAGTGGGCCAGGTGGATTGAAGGCCCGGTGCGGGCGGACCAATTACACTGTAGACTCGAGGTATATGGCTAGACTCGGAGGGTGGACCAGGTGGCCTGTTGGCCGGTGCGGCGGACCAGTCACATAGTAGACCCGAAGTGCATGGTTGTTCTGTGATTGGATATGTTATGACATGTTATGCGTGTATGGTATATGTGGTTGGTATTTTGGGGATATCTCACTAAGCTTTCGGAATTACAGTTGTGGTTTTATGTTTTTTAGGTTCTTCAGGAGACCCTGGCAAGGCGAAGGCGTGATCGTACCGTTCCTCGTGTTTATGTTGTGATGAGATTCTGGGAATACTTAAAATAAATTGTATTGAACACCTTTTTGTAATAACTTTAATGGAATCAGGTTGTTTTTGAAAAATTTAAATTGGTTGGAATTTTTCGGTCGTTACAAAGGTGCAATGGAAGCACCATAAAGGTTCTAAACAAACATGGGAACTTGAGGAGGAGATGTGTGGGCACTACCATGAGTTGTTTGCAACATCCAATTTTGAGGAATTGGTAAAGGAGAGTTGTAACACCTTATTACCGATACATGGTATGTATCTCATTTTAATTTTAATTTTTTAAGTTTTAAGAATGGACCTGAAGCGTGGGTCAACTGATTTGGTCGTGACACACTAGATTAATGAAGGAACGAAGCACTTTCTATAATGTGCAATGCACCCTTTCTAATTAGTGATCCCTAATTCTCAGCCTTTGGTCCGATTTGAAGGCACTAACTCCACGGGATTTTGTGTCATTCTCAACCTCCACCCACTAAAAACGAAATCCTAGCCACTTGTACCCCCCCCCCCCCACTTGTAAGAGGTTTGAGTGTGTTGAAGATTCTTGATCCTTTGGTGTGATCATTGAAGATTGTGTGTGAATCTTTTGTGCAAAGGAGTATCTCCAATGTAGATTCAACATCTCTACTCATTCCAGAACCATTGCAAAGTATAAAGCTTGCACCTTTTTGGTTCTTTAATTCACATATCTTGATTTTATGTCCCTTTTGACAATTACAAGGAATGTTCTTTGCGTTTTAGCAACTCCAAAACCACAAGATGACATTTTGTTGATCTCTTGAGCTAACATCCTAGAAACATATCTGTGCATGGGCTTTATTTAAGTCGTGCCCAAGTTCTTGGTCATTTTGGATCATTATTTAGTTAGGGTTTAAATTTTAGCAAATGGGAGCCTTGGTTATGGGTAAAGTTGGAAACTTTATCCATTAATACATTGATGATTTTTAGATTTGAGATTTACAACCACTAACTTTAAGGATTAAGTGCTAAACAGAAGGATGTTGTCAAGAAAGTAAGCACATAGCACTGATTAAGGGTTGCGACATGCCTTGTGAAGGATTTTGAGTATATTTTGTCGTGTAGTGGGCATGTCGTGCCTAGTCTTTGTCACGGCGCGCTTCCATTGACTTTAACCATTGATTTTTTGACTAAGTTTTACTTTTGGTCAAGGTTTTGAGGAATTAATCGTCGACTGAGGATTGACCTCTTTTGAATTTAGGTAGTTCGTGCTAGTTGATCCGCTGAGGACTCATGTGAGTGTGTATGATTAAGATCTTTCGATTCAGCTGAGTGTTCTCACTATATTACTTATATGGGTTTTGGATCTATTGTGTGTAGCATGCTTGTTTGATATTATGATATGCTCGTATTCTTAGCTAGACTAGTAGGGTCTTGCTTATTGCTTGAATGTTTATATCCTTGTTTGGGATGATGACGATATTAGTGTCGTGTCATGAGTCTACATGCCTGTTTGGATGATGGCAATACTGGTGTCGTGTAGTGAGCATAGAAGTTTGAGGGACGATGGCGAAAGCCAACAGGCATGCTCTAATATGTATAAGTGTCACAATGATGTATGTGATATTTTCAGAATCTCACTAACCTTTGTGCTTACGTTTTAAAATTAAATGTTTGTTCATGTTGTTCTTCTAATCATGAAAAGTATCAAATGCGACTGTACTGCATCTATATCGTTGATGATTTGTGATTTTAGTTTTTTACTATTTATTATGATTTTGATATATTTTTTTCATTGATCGACTTCGTAGATTTTAAAACAATTTGGTATTCTATCTTTCTAGAAAATGTATGTTTATTTATGTCTAAGAAAAAACAATATTGTTTAAAATTTTAGACATCACACATTGACGTCATCGCTACCGCCACTAACTCAAGATCTAGTTGTCATCATCGTTGTTGCGCCTCCGGAAAATGTAATAACGTCATAGCCAACACGGATGCCATTAGTTCTTGATCTTCATCTCTCCAAATCTACTATCTCTCTCTTGATCTTCATGTCCAATAGTCTTCTACCATTAAACTAGAGTCTCCTCCTATTAAAACTACGAGAAGATGTTAGTGTAGGAATAGGATTCAGACCGATGCACCTTAGAGTTTAGGTATTATATTTATATATTCCATTGAAATTCTTATTTTAATTTTATGAAATAAAAAGGCTATAATATTTGCATATATGTATAATTCGGATTAAATAAGATTTTAAAATTTGGTTCTAAATATAAGAAGTAATCATAGTCTTTGGAAAAAAAATAGTGGGCAGATGAAATGAAATGTTACGCAATTTAAAGCTGTTACAGGCTGATTAACTCCCTATAAATAAAATTCGTCAAATTATTTTGATTAATGACATTGTTTATTTCATAACTAAAAAATTATATTTTTTATTATATTTATATCACCTACTTTTACTATATTATAATCCTATATGGAGATTCCCCGTCCATAATATTTTAATAGAGAAACAGCGACAAAAAAGAAGATCCCACATGGACCCTAACCAAAGTGCCAATATTTTAACCTCACATGACGGCATGAGCAAAAGTTAATCCAACAAAATAAAAAACTCGTCCGGTTTGAAATGCAAATATTTCTATATTTCATTTAGAAATAAAAATATAATAGGAAGTCTATGAATAAATCTTGGTCATTCGATAACAAAACTAGTTGTGAGTTGGAAGGCCCATTGATTAAATGAGTTTATATATATATATATATATATATATATATATATATATATATATATATATATATATATATATATATATATATATATATATATATATATATATATATATAAAAGCTGAGAATTTTGAATTTATAAGAAAATATGAAAAATATTGAATTATTAAAATTAAAATGTTTTTTTTTATCTTTTAAATTTAAACAAATAAATTAAATAAAAAAACAAATTAAACTAATAAGCTTTAGTTTGGAATTTTTGAAATGAGAAGGTAAATTCATTAATAAAATTGATAGTCATTTATTATTACGTTTATTCTAATTATTACACTAAAATGTTATGTGAAATTTAATAAAATAAGAAATCTATAAAATGAAATATGGAAAAAATTTAATTTAAAATAACCATAAAATTACATTTGCCAAATTAATTGATAATATGACATGGCAAAAAAAATCTTGATTTATTAGAATAAAATGCTATACGGAGATTCTCTTATGAATGGTTGAATGGTTACATGCGGTTAAAAATTAGTTTCCATTTTACCAATCATAACCTCTCTCGGATGAATTTAACCTAAACGATACGATTATTTTGATGTTTCTCACTAATTCTACAAATTTAATATATATATATATATATATATATATATATATATATATATATATATATATATATATATATATATAGGTTATAATGTGGATGAACAATTATTGTACGGACGTATGGACATTGCTATTCTATAAAAATTACTATGAGAATAATTTTGTTAGTAATGCAAATACGTTCAACCTTACAAAAATATCATTATTTCCATACATTCTCACTAATTATTATTCATTTTTGTTCTCATACATCGTTTTTTCACTCATTTTCATTCTGACAGAATACGACTCAATAAACATTCTGACAAAATGAGAATAATAATAAAAAGTATATATAATAACCTTATAGACGATTTAATTACTAAAAATATGTGATAATGACAGTAATTATGTAAAATTGAACGTATTCATATTATCAAACAATATATTTTCTTTGTCATTCTCACAGAATAGCATTGTCCACAACGTTCGCACAATAGATGTCAAGCCACATTTGAACCTAGCTCTCTCTCTCCCTCTCTCTCTCTCTCTCGATATATATATATATATATATATATATATATATATATATATATATATATATATATATATATATATATATATATATATATATATATATATATATATATGGGGTTAGGTTCATTTAAGATGGCTTAATTTTGTGAGACCGTGAGACCATTGTTTTTCTAGTGTAATATTCTAAAGTTATTGTACGTTGAAATATATTTTCTAAGCCAAAATAATTTTAACATATTTTACGTTGAAATATTCTAAAACATATAATATTAGAATAAATTGCATATTATATTTTTACGAACAATAGAATATTAGAATATTTTTTTTTAAAAAAAGTTGGTATCACGGTCTCACAAAAATATGGTCGTCTAAAAAGTACTCATATATATATATATATATATATATATATATATATATATATATATATATATATATATATATATATATATATATATATATATATATATATATTGTTGGAATAGTGTCTAAGGCTGCAACTATAGTAGGCAAGTATTTGACGCGATTGTGCATGGTCCTTTTGGGTTGCCTTCACCATAGCAACTTGACAGATGATTTATAATGAGAGAAGAAATATTATTAATATATTATGAGAATAATATAAGGAATAATAATATTGTTATTTGATTAATATAATTTACAAATTAATTAGGAATTAATTTGGTGACTTAAAGAGATTAATTAAATAAAAGGGCATAAACTGTCAATTGTATGATAGTTGTACTTTGGGCTGTAATCCCTTAAGGATAAGGGGTGGAAGGTTTTAGGGGCTTTGGATAGACCTAGAAATCGTCCAAGGCTTATCATTAGGGAGATTAGATTGCTTAGGGCCTAAGTTATCCAATTAGGGTTTAAAGGTGAAACCCTAGGAGCCTCACTAGTATAAATAGACCCATAAGGTCAAGGAAATTGGCACTCTTGCCTTTGGAAGAACCCTGGCCGACTTCCTCCTCTCTCCTCTCTCTCTCTCTAATCATCCTGTTGCTAAGTTGGTGTTTGTAAGCCATTAGAGGAGTGAAAATTGTGACTCTAAGCTCCAATGAAAAGAAGATTCAAGCAAGCAACTTAAGGTAATCTTCTAGATCTGTTTTTCTTATGTTATTACCTAGATCTATTGTTCAAAAGGTCTTGGATACAATGCATGTTCAATTAGAGAAACCTATATCCAAGCATTAGGGTTTGTATCTGCACATAGGAATGTTCTTATGGCTCAAACCCATCATATATATATATATATATATATATATATATATATATATATATATATATATATGTATATGTATATAAACAAAAGATCAAATGAGAACCACTAAAAGTTAAGAACCGTAAGAACCCTTTTTTTATAATGAGATCTACACACACTACATACGCACATAGTTATTTTCTCTCTTATCTCAACCTTAAAGAACACACAAACAATACCACTAGTTAGCCACCAACCACCACCATTGACTGTTACCGCCTCCTACCAACGTTGAACCGCCGCCGCGTACTAACGCCGAAGAACCACCGCCATCGGATCCACTATGAGAACATGGATCTGATTGCGTAGGGACAAGGCTTCAAAACTCAAACCTTGAGTTAATGCTTAAGATCAATGTCTGCTTCTTATTAAGTGTTTCAGTCATGTCTGGTAAGACCAGTCGAGACTGAAGAGGAAGATGAACAAAGTACTTGAAGTATTAAATATGGAACTATGAGTATAATCAAAGTAAAGACAATAAAGGAACATGAAGAATATGAGAGAAAGGTGAAAGTGAAGTAAATGTGAATATAGCTATCTTTGGAGCAACAAAAATGACTTATATTCTTATCATTAAACACTCCTTATATAGGAAAAGGAGATACGACGTAATACCAAGATGTATACAAAGGACTGGATAAAAGTATAACTCTTGACACACTGATTATCCATTTTGACAAAAAGACATAGTCCTATGTAAAGTTACATTAAACAAAATGACAAGAATAATTAATGTAGACGGATTTACTATCTCGGAACATCTTTTCAGTTCTCACCACAAAACTTCATGTAGACGGATTTACTATCTCGGAACATATTGTTATTTGATTAATATAATTTATAAATTAATTAAGAATTAATTTGGTGACTTAAAGAAATTAATTAAATAAAAGGGCATAAACTGTCAATTGTATGATAGTTGTACTTTGGGTTGTAATCCCTTAAGGATAAGGGGTGGACGGTTTTAGGGGCTTTGGATAGACCTAGAAATCGTCCAAGGCTTATCATTAGGGAGATTGGATTGCTTAGGGCCTAAGTTATCCAATTAGGGTTTAAAGGTGAAACCCTAGGAGCCTCACTAGTATAAATAGATGTCACAACTAGAAATTTTGTGCCTTGTAACTACAACACATAAGTAAAATTTTGAATCAAAAACTTAAGAGCATGTATGATGCTTACTTTATGACATCAAAATTTGCAATCAAATACACCATACAAGCATTACAAATAGTCATCAAGCAAATGGGAAACCCTAGAAGTTCTTGTTTAGTTCCATTTTCGACTAGGATTTCCTTATTGGGTCCAATGGACCAATAAGTTTCCAATTTGACTATGAGAATAAGTTTGTTAGTAATGCGAATAAGTTCAACCTTACAAAAATATCATTATTTCCATACATTCTCACTAATTATTATTCATTTTTGTTCTCATACATCGTTTTTTCACTCATTTTCATTCTGACAGAATACGACTCAATAAACATTCTGACAAAATGAGAATAATAATAAAAAGTATATATAATAACCTTATAGACGATTTAATTACTAAAAATATGTGATAATGATAGTAGTTATGTAAAATTGAACGTATTCATATTATAGAACAATATATTTTCTTTGTCATTCTCACAGAATAGCATTGTCCACAACGTTCGCACAATAGATGTCAAGCCACATTTGAACCTAGCTCTCTCTCGATATATATATATATATATATATATATATATATATATATATATATATATATATATATATATATATATATATATATATGGGGTTAGGTTCATTTAAGATGGCTTAATTTTGTGAGACCGTGAGACCATTTTTTTCTAGTGTAATATTCTAAAGTTATTGTACGTTGAAATATATTTTCTAAGCCAAAATAATTTTAACATATTTTACGTTGAAATATTCTAAAACATATAATATTAGAATAAATTGCATATTATATTTTTACGAACAATAGAATATTAGAATATTTTTTTTAAAATAAGTTGGTATCACGGTCTCACAAAAATATGGTCGTCTAAAAAGTACTCATATATATATATATATATATATATATATATATATATATATATATATATATATATATTTATATATTGTTGGAATAGTGTCTAAGGCTGCAACTACATACGCACATAGTTATTTTCTCTCTTATCTCAACCTTAAAGAACACACAAACAATACCACTAGTTAGCCACCAACCACCACCATTGACTGTTACCGCCTCCTACCACCGTTGAACCGCCGTCGCGTACTACCGCCGAAGAACCACCGCCATCGGATCCACTATGAGAACATGGATCTGATTGCGCAGGGACAAGGCTTCAAAACTCAAACCTTGAGTTAATGCTTAAGATCAATGTCTGCTTCTTATTAAGTGTTTCAATCATGTCTGGTAAGACCAGTTGAGACTGAAGAGGAAGATTAATAAAGTACTTGAAGTATTAAATATGGAACTATGAGTATAATCAAAGTAAAGACGATAAAGGAACACGAAGAATATGAGATAAAGGTGAAAGTGAAGTAAATGTGAATATAGCTATCTTTGGAGCAACAAAAACGACTTATATTCTTATCATTAAACACTCCTTATATAGGAAAAGGAGATACGATGTAATACCAAGATGTATACAAAGGACTGGATAAAAGTATAACTCTTGACACATTGATTATCCATTTTGACAAAAAGACATAGTCCTATGTAAAGTTACATTAAACAAAACGACAAGAATAATTAATGTAGACAGATTTACTATCTCGGAACATCTTTTCACTTCTCACCACAAAAGTTCATTTCTGACTTTAATCACCATATCGGAAATCAACTCCATTTCACACTAATAAGCATTCCTGACTAGAACTCCATTTTGTACCAGAGACTGATTTCGAATCTTCTTATTGAATGACTACTAGAGGTTCACTTTCAGGTACTAACAATCTCCCCTAAGTGAACTTAGCAATCCAGTCTTCTAGCTCGATTCTTCTTTGATGAAGACTTACGCACGATACAACCAATCTCTGACCTTGATGTACCACTGCAGCTGACTTATGAACTTGGCTTTTACATGTTCTAGTGCCTCGGACTTTGATACGCGACCGATAAACTTCTGAAGTTCCTTGGTGGGAACCAGATGTTTGTCGAGGACTCAGAAAAAGTCAATATTTTTTTTTCTTTGAAGATAGAAAAATCCTAGGACTAGTTCGTCAATTGGTCCTTCTACCAATATCTCGGTTTCTAGCAGCTTGAAGTCAATCTTGGCCAAATACTTCTCGATTCTGAACAAATGGGCCAATTCAAAATCGTAACGAAAAAATTCAGTAACTTAATCTTTGAGAAAGCTCATGGTAGCATGATAAGCTCCCATGCTAAGATCATCGTCTTGATGTGTTCTGAAATATGCGGCAATGGTCAGGATGTCGTTTGGATTGAGTGATGGAATGTCGACGTCAGTGATGGCCTTTTGTGTTGGTTTGTTACAAAATATGTGGTATCAGAACATCACCCAATTCAGCTTGAATTTTGTTAAGATTTTCCTTCCAAACCCGAAAATCTTGGTGATCCTTTTCCTTGACCATACTTCTTTTTGAGGAAGTGCGTTCTTCGAATAAATGGTCTTGAATCTTTCACGTTCTGTTCTGATGATCATTTGTGGATCATTTTTCGGGTGAAGTGGAGCAAACTTTATACAGAACTTGTTGTATGGAGAGAGAAGCAGATCAATTTGGTCTAAGTCTTGGTAAGGAAGATCATAGTAGATGAAAGGCACTATGTCGAGATCATGATGATCCCTTCGCGACAAAGAGGAGAAAGCCCTAGCATCATATTTGGATTTTCTTTGATGTCTTGAATCTGGATGCATTCCTCAAGAGCTTGGTTTATCTTTTTTTTGGACCAACCACTTCTCTCTTTTAATGGAGGTGCGGGGTAGGGAAGTTTCGAGATGGGCTTTTTTCCCTTGTCTTGCTACTTATTAAGGAGGGAGAGAATGTGTTGCATGTTTTCATAAACAACAAATTTCGGAGGAGAAGAAGGCAGGGGACCTTTCGGAATATCATCCGACTTCCGAAGAGGAGAGCTTTCATCAATAGGAGCAACCTTTGGTGAAGGAATCAGAGGCAGCATTGATGTGGTGGCTCGGAAGGCATCAGCGACTAGTTTGGATTTAGCCATAGCTTCTTCTCGGCATCTTTGAAGTACTTCGGCCAGAGTTGATGGCCATGAGATAGCTGACCAAATCCTTTTCTCTTCCCAGAGAGCACCTTTGCCGGAAACATTTTCAGGGCTCGATGGCATTAGTAACATACTTATCTTTATCATCATATTCATCATCATTATCATCATCATCATCACCACCTGAAAAAACTGAAAGAATTTGTATGGAATCATCAGAATTTTCATCTCGGAGTCTGAACTCCGAGACAAGCTTCCAAAGTTGAGTTCTTCGGCTAGGTCCTTCTCCCCCTCTTACAATGGAGGATCCTGCAACCGGTGCAAGAAACGAAGATACCTTAAGTTCCGAGAATTGTTCGAACACCTTCTGGAAGCTTGTGTTAGTTTTCAAAGTCAAGGCATCATAGGCATTAGCCGTTGGAGCCTGAGCTTTGAGTTGATCGAAGAGGTTGCCAAGGACTGAGATCATCTCGTCAAATTTGTGGTTTAGAACAGTGATGATGTTCCAAGATGCTCTTAAAAGCTTGATAAGGACTTGTTGCATGATCAGGTTCATTTCATCTTTCTTCCGAATCTCCTTCTCTAACCTATGAGTCTGTTTCTCATGGTGTACATGAGTTTGTTTGATGAGTTCATTGGTGGCACCGATTAAATCATCATGTACATTGAGCATTTTGGTGATGGTGTCGAGATAGTGATCGAGAGAGGCATCATACTTCTGTTCAACCTCCTCGATAGTGTGCTTGAGTCGAAGGGAGATGAGCTGATCAAGTTGGGCTTCCCTATCAGCAGTAGTGGGTCCGTACTTGTTTGTTTCGAACAAGGACTTGAGAATTGCGTCAAGTTTAGAATCCAGTCCAGAAACCTTTTCATCAAGCTTTGCATTGAGTCCGACCACATAAGTTTCTATTGCATCAACCTTGTGCATGGTGTCAGTGGCATTATCTTGGAGTTCCAGAAGGGCAAAAGGATTAACATAATTGCCAGCGGATGATCCTGTGTCCGAGGTGGGAGTCCGGGACTTGTTTTTGTCATCTCCTTGATTCACTGGTGGTTCGGAATTGTCAGGCTGGGTTATATTTGCACTGGATTGCTTGGGAGTAGATTTTGTTTCAGCTCTCGGATGCGTCTGCTGAGCTTGGCCCTCAGTGTTGATTTCTTCATCAATCAGTTCGGAAAAGGATGATGAGAGTCCGAAATCAAGATCCTGCCTTGATAAGGATGGCATTAATGAAAGAAAAATGAGGTGAACTGAGGAGGAGCAACAATCAAAGCACCTTCATAATCGAACATCACTTCATCTGAATGTTCTTCATTTGGATCGGAGTGCAGACCATCATGATGTTGAGCCTTGAAAGTATTTTCAGATATGATGTTGTTGGATTAGTGTCTAAGGCCGTAACTATATTTGGTATGTACATGACCCGGTTGTGCATGGTCCTTTTGGGTTACCTTCACCAAAGCAACTTGATAGGATGATTTATGGAGAAAGAGGATTAATTGTGATTTATTAATATATTATCTGAATAACATATTAAAGTAGAAATCATATTGTTTAATTAATATTAGTCAAAAATTAAGTGATAGTTAGTTTTGTGACTAAAAGACAATAACAAAACTTAGGGGACTGGAATTGTAATTATAAGATAATTGCAATTGGGCTATGGATCACCTTGGAACATAGGTTGGATGAATTCTTTGGGAAGCCCATAAGGAATTCGTCCAAGGGGTGTTCTAAAGGGAGTCCATGGGTTGCTTGGAGCCTAAGCAGTCAAATTAGGGTTTCCTTGTTTGATAACCCTAATAGCCTCACTATATAAAAACCCTATGGCCCCAAAACGTGGCTAACCATTTTGGAAGAACCCTAGGACGTTTTTGATGCTCCTCCTCCTTCTCATAAATCATTCTCTTGCTCTTGGTGTTTGTGAGCCATTAGAGGTGTGACACTTGTGACACTAAGCTTCTTGAAGATCAAAGAATTCTTGTAACCATTGTGAGGTAAGATCTAAACCCTAATTCATATGTTGATTTGATTATTGTATACTAGATCTAGGGTTTACGGCTTTGGATGATTATTGCATGTTCATTAGACAAACTAGATCCAAAGCTCTTGGGTTTGAATGTACACCATAGGAATGATGCAGTGCTTAAAACCCATCAGTGGTATTAGAGCCATGATTGGTTTCTGTTGTCTGTGATGCAATGCTTGTTTATCTGCTGAAAATCGAGTTTCTGGCCTCTGCCAGACCCGACTCGGCGAGTCAGTATCTGGACTTGGCGAGTCAGTCCAACTCGGCGAATATGGGAGTCAGGCAGAGGATATTTCGGGATTCATTGCTGTTTTGCTGAAGGATAGTTGCTAAAATCGTTTTCTTATGATAAAATCTGAATTTTATTATTTCTATGTGATTATCCTTACCAAAACAAAAGACAATTTCAAATTGTTTGAATAATAATTTCCTTATATGATAAAAGTTGATTATTTAAATTATTTGGTAAATTATGTTGTAAATAATCTTGATTAGGTCAAATTTAGATATTTATTAAATTAATTGTTTAATTTAAAATTATTTACTATTTGATCCTTTATGTTTTTAAAAGTTTCAAAACTTACCCTCAAGTTTTGGAATTTAAATTTTTTGATTAAAAAGTTTTATTTTGAAATATTTAAATTCTAAACCCTAATGATTAGAAATGTTTCAAAACTTTCCATGAAGTTTTGGAATTTAAATTTTAATTAAAAGTTTAATTTTAAAATGTTCAATTCTAAAACCCTAATTTTTGAAAAAGTTCAAATTGCACCCTTATGGTTTTATTAAATTAATTAAGTGTATAATTAAAAGAGAGTTAATAAATCCATAATGATATGTTTTACATTTAATTATACTAAAAGTGTAATTTTTTAAAGTAGACCACATTGTATTTAAAAGTGTAAAATACACCCTTATACTATATATAATATTAACAGTCTAATATTATATATGTATAACTTAAACTGCTAGTCTTACCGTTAGTAGGCTTCATTCACGAAGCCGATCTATAGGGGGGGGGGGGTATAAGGTTATGACCTATAAAATGGTTGTTTAATGGGTGTCCATTCTCACCCACTAATTCCTTGATTGGTGGAAGGTCGTTAGCCGAACGGGTAGGATAGGGCAAACCCTCTCCTCATTAAAAGTATAATGAATGTTAAAGTAACTAAATGTTTTCCAAAAAAAAAATTCCCAATCTTAGTTACTTTAGTCAAAAGTCAATTGATGCAATTCCATGAAATTACACTTTGTACCCTTGCTAAAGACGTTAGTGGAGCGTGTGTGGTTAACCGGCACACTAAATGGGTTCTAAGCAAAGGTAGCAAAGGGTGACTCGATGTTTGTCTTAGTTCGGTGGAGCGTGTGTGGTTAACCGACACATCGAATAGATGACTGTAACATCCGAGGCACCATGTAAGTTTGCATGGTTATTAACACCTTGTTTTGTGATCCTCAGCATCCCAGTCACAAATTGAGGGGCATATCGAGATTTAAACATGCCATTGAAAAGTTCAATGAATCTCAAAGGATCTATGAGTTTTCAATACATTTAAAACTTAATCTCTTTTTCGTTTTTCATGGTGGAAAATTAGTGAATCGTCATTCACTTACCTTCAATGTTTTGCAATTTGGGGTACAACATCCCTCTCCCATGTTGTAGAGTATTGTGTTGGGTCCTAGCCTTAATATCTTATTTGGGTGTTTTATTAAGGACTCAATCAATCAACTACCTTGAATTTTCTCTCGTTTTATAGATGTCAAAGTATGACAACTATGGTCTTCCTAAATCCCGTGGAACAAGCTTTCCACATGAAGATGATATTCCACGATTCAATCGAGGAACACGAGATCAGGCTTCACTTCCTCCACCTCCTCCTATTGTTCTCCTAACCCACAAGTTCAAAGGCTTGAAAAGTTCAAGCTCACTCATGCCCTTTTGGCTAGTAAACATGAAGAAGGAAAAGCAGTGTGTGCACATGTCCTAGAGATGAAGTCACACATTGATAGGTTAAGAATGTTGGGAATCGTTGTCTGTGAGAAGCTGGCTGTTGACTGGGTTCTTCTGTCGCTTTCTGTCTCATATAGTGAGTTCGTAAGAGAGTACTATATGATAGACCACGATGTGACCCTAATCGATCTGACCTATTTGCTTGTTGCTGTTGAATCATAAATGATGTGGCGCACCGGAGAAGCAAAGTTGTTTGGTGGATCTGCCTTCCAAACATCTATGGGCATAGGCAATGGCAACGACAGGCATTCCATGGTCGAAAATTTTGATCATAAGAGAAAGGAAAAGTCTGAAGTAGTTTCGTGCGCTGTTCCATAAAGAGTCAATTTTCTATTATTGCGAAGAGAAGGGGCATTGGAGATGAATCTTCCCTGTCTACCTGAGTGATCTAAGAGATGGGAGAGTCAAGACGTTTGGCTCTGCTTCAGGTAAAATCCATTAACTAACTCTATAAGTTCCTATTTTTTATTCTTGATACATTATGTGATAAGATTACATTTTTGATGTTTTGTAGAATCGAAGAAAAGAAAGGAAGGTTAAAGGAAGAAGTGAGCTGAGTCTGATCGCGAATAAATGGATTTTGATCGTATGATTCAAAGATGGGATTAGGATAAATTGCTAAGAAATGTAATAGCATAGTTTTTCAATTGAGTTGCATTGGAAGGACAAAATTTTTCCGCAATAAAATTAATTTTGATTTTGTCTTATTTGTTTATCCTTGCAATGACATGTATGAAAAATTGATGTTTGTGTATTTCTATTATTACCCATGTTGAAATGGATGTGATTCTTAGTTATGTTATTTATGGTAGTGTCGTAATTTTCTAAGTAAGGAAAGATTCCCATCACCCAAGTTTCAATTGAACAGAAACTTGGAATCATACAACTTGTATTTTGTGATGTATGTAAATCTTGGTACTTAGGTAATTAAGACTAATTCCTTATTCACATAAGTATGTGACTCAAGTGAAGGACTAAAGGAACTAGTACACAATGTTGTGCACTAGTCAAGTTCACCATAAATAACAATAACACTATTCGTCATGATTAACTAAAAGTATAGTAAATGTGGTTATACTTACAAGATTAAGTGTAATTCTGAGTCATTGAAAGGTTTCAATGAATGACAGAACGAATAAGTAGAATCAATGAAGGCAGAAAGATAAAAAGTTTCTCCAATCTAAGAAGAAGTGAGAGTACTTTTGTATCGTGTTTTATGATCATCTTGGTAATCGTAGGAACTATATTACAGTTCATCCACTAAGGACACCTTGGTGCACTAGTTTGGCTAAGAAGAGGAATCGGTAATTGTTGTAGTGGTTAAGTCAGTAAGATATATCGTACTTCCTTCCAAAATCAAGTCTTAGAGTCATACTCCAAGATTGTGACTTGAGTGACATAATCTTAAGTAGGAATGTTCTTACACTTGCACATTTTGGTATGTTTGTGATGTCTTGAATAAGATAAATACCAACTAGTACCAAACTGCGTGTAGGTTTTGTCTTGATATAAACACACACTAACTCTTGGATATTTGTTTTGTCAAGAAATGTCTCTTGATAAGAGAATCTAATATGTCAAGAGGTCAGTGGGAGTCTAAAGATCTTGAAAAGTTTCAAGAACGAATCAAGAAGTAAACCTATTAAAAAATAGCACACGATTTGTGATTCATAACCTATGGTATTGACAAAATTTTATTTCTATGCCATTCCAGTAAATTTACTTATGCATATGAGTTCTACAAGTTCTCAATTGACTGCATAAGGGCAAACACCTTGTTCAATGAAAGTACATTGACTGGCATAGGTGAGCTGCTAGATAACTTGGAAGCAATGGTAGGACCCTTGATGGCAAGAAATTAAGAATAAACAAGTTCTGTCC